>NC_061776.1:7318378-7918378 GCF_022458985.1 Mugil cephalus
GGTATTAAAATGCGCCCAGAGACATCTGATCACAGGCTTGAAATGCAGATGTGGACGCACTGAGGATGCATTCAGGAAGCACTCGACCACATCTGGATCTGGAGGTGGTCTGGGCCCCTCGTGACCTTTTAGGAGAGCGACGATGAAATGCATCCTACCAACACTAGCTGCGTTTCTGTTTGTTTTTTTCCAAAATAAAAGCGATATTTCTGAATCTGTTTTGCGATATTTAGGTTTGGAGCGTTTCTAGGGATGATGGAGACGCAGCAACTGAAAGTCCCAAAAGTGTTGTCTGCTCTTCTGTCCTTGCAGCTGTTGACAGACTTACACATGTAATAAATCTTAACAATGAGAAATAGAGTTAGTGAATATGAGTAGTGTAATTAACGTCAGGGGGAAGAGATCTATTAATAATCTAAATATATTAATGGTTCCACTGTTTACATCATATCTCAGTGTTATTGGTTCTGAAACAGCACTAAGTAGTGATCCATAGCTTTGAGACAACAGCTGCAACACGAATGCACGAATAACGATCTGTGTTTATTTTCACACCGATTTTAAAACCGAGATCCACATGATAACAAGCAGCTGCCCACTTGTGTTGGCATCACACAGGACAAATATTATCCAGGTTTACATGGAGGCTTTTCTCTCATTCTGATTGAGGTGATCTATTCCAATCTGATGTTTACATGCACAAATACTTTTAATCTGAACAGACGTTTTACATGAAAACATCAGGTGACTGATCAAAGATGGAGCTCTCTCGTCCAATCAGCAGGAGTTACTATTGTTTTTACAGCTTTATTATTAAAGCAACAGCTTGATTGGGTCATACCAACTTTTGCTATTGTGTTGTTTAGTCTTTTTTTTCCCCAGCGGTTCTGAATTTCTTCAATTCAGATTTGATGAACCTTTTTAGACAGTTCAATGTTTCCACTTTTTCTGCCATCTAAGTGTGCGATAATGTCTTGTGTTTATAGGGAGCATTTTCATTTGGTTTGGTCTTCTAAACCATTTGTAATCCGAGTATTTGGTTCCACCTAAACCCAGCTATTGACACCAGGTCTGAACAGGACCGAGAAGAGACGGACCTGAAGGGAAAAAAGGCCAGAAACTGGGAGCGCAGCTAATCTTTAAACAACACTAATGTGGCTTTCGAAAGAAGCATTTTTGCACATGTGTTACTGTTAGTGAGAAAGCAGCAAAGCCATTTTCACCCTGGTGATTTATAAGTTGAGACAGACACAGAAAGCCTGATATTATAAACACACAACGTAAGCAGAGGTTTAAGCTTGAAGCGCGGTGAGTAACAGCTGGTCTTAAAAAGCACCAAAAGGAAACCTTTACTTTTTACAGACTCTCTTTAACAGGAACAAATCCAGCGCCACATGCAGTATTTTTTTATAGTTTGTGAGCACTTTAACTAGAAATTGCTGAGAAGAAGTGAATAAAACATTATGCAACAGATTCAGATTCGGGAGGAGCGACAAACAGCCTCCACACAACATCCACACGACGCCGTGATTGGACGACGCGGGTCTCACACGAAGCTGATTGGCTCAGAGGCGGCGTGCGGCTGCCATCGGGGTCTTACCCACAGCTGTTCAGACACAGACACAGCGGAATAGTCCTGAACGGACACCCTCTCCTCCTGAGGGGTTAAACACAGGGGAAGTACTCAGTCAGGGGGGAGAGAAGGGAGGGAGAGGGAGGGGGTTTGGTGGTGGAGGCCATTGTTGCTAATGGGTTTAGGGGTGAGGCTGCCTGGAGGATTACCATCCAGGGTTTAAGCAGGCAGGTTCACCCCACAGAATACTAATGTGAAGTAGATGAGCTGCAGGAAAGAGGTCCTTTAACGTCTTAAATCCTGAAATCAAAGGCTCTTTGAGCTTAGAAATTAAATTCTAGCTGCTGTTTAAATCAACAGAGATGCATATAAATTACGTTCCCTTTCTGTCAGATAAGCTTTTAAAGTTATTACCTCTTTAGTAAAACTCAACCCGAGGCGAGTTCGTAAAAGAGGAGAATTTATGGCCAACATTCTTAATCCTACAAGCACTGAGCTCAAACTACAGATCGACTCGAGGAGATGAAATAAAAGCGAGAGTTGAGGGAGGGGCAGGAGCTGGCGCGGTAGAACATGAAGGGTAAGGAGTGAAATGTACTGTTTATTTACTCTGTTTAAGAATAAAACCTAGAGGAGTGAACTATAGCTGTAGAGCAGAGGCCCCTGGAAACACCAAATATATATAAAGTGAATGTTAAAATCGTTTTTTCAGTGCAAACCAGGAACATCCTCGAACCCTGAGTGTTTTATTCACAGTGACGTAGAAACAAAAACAACCGGCTGGACAACAGGACGTCACTAAAGTCAGGAACAAGGCTAGAGAGAACGTGACAAAGATTTAAAAAAACTAGCAGATGTCACTGTAAGTGAAAATATAGAGGGTATGACTGTGATGTCACAGCCAGCTGAAGTCTCCATGGTTACGGCCACTGAGTGGCAGAAAGTGACAGATGAACATGGAGATTAGCAGCATTGGTTTGAATCATAGGCTTTAATAGCATCTAAACTGTAAAATTATTTTAAATAAAATGGTGAAGAGCTGTCAATTGACTGAACCAACAGGTTTTAAAAGCAGCCAGAGATATATTTTATATTTTTACAGATATCTCCCAAAGAAAAGAAAAGTAAATGTATCGCAGCATTAGAAGAAACAACTGGAATCCAGGCAGAGAAACCTGGTGTTGTGGTTCATATTCAGTGTCAGGTAATATTAATTTATGCTGTATTTTTTGATGTTTGTGGATGTTGTTCTTTTGGTGTAGATACGACCGACAGTAACTATTTCACTTCCAACGATTAATAATAATAAAACAATAAACTGAATATTTAAAGTCACTCCTCGTTCTTTTAATGTCTGGTGAGATGCTACAGTATTGTATGGATAACGTTACTTATCAGTAAAGCTCTTAGCGTTAGCATCTGTTATTTAGCTACATTTATCAGAAAATGACCTAAAACTCACTGAAACTGAGGCTAATCCACTTTTCCCTCGTACAAAGTCATTGGAGCTGTGTTGTATAAAATACCAAAACACATTAGTATAAGTATAATCCATATAAATATCAGGAGAAATTATTTCTGGCCACATGTAGTTCATATAGATCATTGTCGAGTCCAATTGTCCCTAATTTGATCTGATAATTCACATTTTTCCTGGTTTCGCTGTATTTACTGATACATTTCACCATGTTTTTGCCACTAGGGGGCAGTGACGTCAATGTCTACCCTCTATACCAGGTAAAAAGACTAGAATAGACTTAATTTCTCTTTAAGTTATGCTGCAAAAAAAAAAAAATGTGATACAAAATAGGCTTTAGGTGGTAAAAGATGATATTAATAAAAAAAGTTAAAAGTGTAAATTATCAACTTCATTTCCCTTAAAAAAATACTACTAGTAGATACAATATATGCGACGTTGGTTATAATGAATGAAATATTTTATGTGGAGACTGACCTTCTTCTGGCAGCTCTGCTCCGTCTCCGTCCACACCTGCTGCTCGGTGGACGCCACCTGAACCACCTCCTGCTTCTTGTTGATCCTGTTCCTCCAATCCTCCTCGCCGCTCTTCTTCAGCAGTGCCACTCTGACATAAGACCACAGGGTTTTGTTTCGTTATTCCAGGTGGAGAATCAATTTACAACAATCTAGATTAAAAATGCTCACAAAAGATGGGGCCAGAAAAAGGAAGGAAATGATTTAAAGATGCCTGATTAAAAGACGATACATTGCAGTAGTAGACTATGAGTAGACTATGAAGACAGAAAATCCTGACACATATAAAGTGTTTCCATTATTTCCAACAAGGTCATGAGAAAAAGAAACTGTTCAAGGATGAAAAACCAGGTCATAGATTTCTTCCCCTCTGTTAAAAAGAGAGGCCTCTGCAGACTGAATGAGGAGTGCTGATGAAGAATGGCTGAGGGGGTAAAAGGAAAGTATGTCATCATCTCGGCTGCTGCTGCTGCTGCTTGAGAGTGGACAGGGCAGAAACCAGGGCGTTAGGAGGAACCTGCTGAGTAGAAACACGGCGATGCTAAAAATGAATCTCTCCTTCAAAGACGCGAACGAACCTATATGCTGCGACGAAAGGACAAAACTGTCAAACATGGCGGATTTATGAGACGCCGACTCTCGACTGAACTGACTGACTCTTGACTTGGTGCAGGTTGTGAATGAAGTCAAGGCTGAGTAGTGCAGCTTTTGATTGGCTTTGGGTTTTTAACCCTTTAGAACTGAACAACAAGTTAAATCTTGTAGTTTCTGAATTACTGTGACTCACAGTGGTTTGCACCATTGACTAGGAATCGGCGATAACTTACTGTACATGATATAGATACGATGTGACGTTTTTTGAGGGGCGGGGCTTAACTGGATGCAACATTTCTCAAACACTGTAGCCTGTAAACGCCGGTTAGCATATTTCAACGGACTGTTTTGGTAAGAATGGACGAGGAAAATGGATATTTTAGAGAATATGCTAATACAATCACTCCCTGAGGCCGTGATTGTTATTTTAAAAAGCTGACTCTGACTAATGGGACTATATTCACCGACCCCTATGCTGATGATTTGTCCAAAGAAGGACAAAGAGGGGACAAAGTCTGGTCTGTCTTTATCAAGTGAAGCCTCTCAAACAATGATATTACAAGAAGTAAGTGGAGTCACTGTGGAGGGTAACGTAGCAAATGTAACTTCTGCTTGGAATGCTAGCTGTTAGCATTAGCATTAACATGTAACAAGAATCCCCCAAATAAGGATTAACTTAACATAAGTTCAGTCTAACCCATACTTATCCAGGCTGAAACTGATGATGCATTTCATATTAATCTTATCTGATAAGAACAGGGGTCTTACCCAGTCAACAGTGCACATTGTTGACTCACTCCAAACCTTTCTTTAAATCACCAAAGCTAAACAAAAGTTGTCTATGACTGGCAGTGGTATGTAGACAGCAAGACGATATTGTCATGGTTAAAGTGACAGTGTTTGCCTCCAGCTTCCCTTTGTTTTTGTCTATACCGCCACAAACAATACCAACGATAAGAATTTGCTATGTTGCGATAAATGTGATAAAAATAAGATGATGATGTAGGCGGGTGCGACGTACTCGACGTCCTCGCAGCCGTAGCTTAGCGACATCCTTAGCTAACCTGTGGCTAAACGAGGTTTCTCATCAATAATATGGATCTGGTTCGTATATATTATAAGGTGAATGTGGAACAAACTCATCCCATATGTGAGGTTTGCAAAAAAAAAGATAGTGGCAAAGGATAGCAACACGACAAATTAATTCCACCACCTGATGTACAACCACAAGCTGGAGCACGACGAGAGCCAGGAAAACCGTCAGAAGAAAGCAGCCACTAAAAGCTGTCCCTGATTTTAGCGTTTTATGAATGAGAAAAAAAAAATGTTGCACGCAGACTACAATTATTACGGTAGCTGGTTGCACCGCTATTGACATCATAGACATAACAGTTTTAATATGTACAGTAAGTACCATCTTAGAGAAGTGTGTACTGAATGTAGTGACAGATTGAGTCAAAAACATAGAATTAATGGAATATTTTTTGTCGCAATTTCTTGTCGTGATCGCCAGAATGACAAAATTTATCGTGAAAAATCTTTTATCGCCCATCACTACTACTGATGAATTTCAAAGTGTGGCTGAACACTGGGAAGTTGTGCTTTTGTTGGGACATGTCTTCATTTTCCTCTAAACAACTCTTTCTTCCTGGGTCTCCCTGGTCTTAGGTCTTTATTACCATAATCCACTTCCCCAGGTTCAGTCACACTTTGAATTTTATCCATAGGTTACGGTAATTGAAATACCGTTCTTTTTTTTAAACCACAGGTGGATGTTTAGATCTCGTAGGGTTAAGGAAAACCTTTTCCAGCAGTAGAGTTTCCTCACCTCTCCCTGATGGACATCTGTTTGGCGGACATGCTGTCAGAGAGTTGGTCCCCGGACTCGGTGGGGGAGAGCTGATCTCCAGAGTGGTCGCTGAGCCTGCTGAGGTCCTCGCTGTGGTCCAGGGGCAGGGAGTGGGACTTGACCAGGGCGTGGGGGAGGGACTGGGGTTTGGGGGGAGTCTGCGGAGGAAGCTGGGGCTTAAGCGGAGGCTGCGGCGCCGTCTGCGGGAAAGGCTTGGGGAGACACTGGACGAACCCCTGAAGTCTGGGCTGGGCTTGTGGCGAGTGGGCGAAAGGCTTGGGGTAGGTTGGCGGGGGCTGGGCGTACGACGCCGGTTTGGGTTGGGTTGGAGGAGGCGGCGGCGGCTGCTGTGTGAAGGTTTTAGGAAGAGTCTGAGGAGGCTGCTGCCGCTGCTGCTGCTGCTGCACGCCGGTCGAAACGTGAGACGCTGTCCTGGATGATACTTTAGCCACCAGCGGCCTCAGCGACGCAGAGTGATCCGGCAAATCTGAAACAACATCAAATATATATTTACAATTAGGTCAGCAGAACGCCAGAGTCGCCGCATCCAGAAAAGTGAGAGAAAAGACGTGAAATGCTGAGAGGTTAACCTTGAACAGGGGTAAATCAGTGCGTCCTGCTAACAGCAGAGATGCCAGGCTAGTTTTTAAAGCAGTGCGTGGGCGGTAATGTGAGCATGAAGAGACCTTTTGTTAGACGAGAGTGACTCAGGGAAAGCTAAATTTGAAATACTAGAGTTGGATGCTGAAGAAAATACCGAAACTGCTGTTGCTGCTGCTTCCATTTTAAGAAATAATAGCACGGCACGACAACGCTTTTTGGGGGAGACAGCTCATCTCTACTGACGTCAAGAAGTTTGAATTTGGCCGTTGCGTGTTTTATTTCCTCTCATAGGACGAACACAGGCTAACTGGAGATAATGTGATTTGGTTGTAGGTCTGCATGTGAACTTGTGTAGACTATAGACCAGTCCAGGGTGATTCCCACTTCTCTCCCATAGGCTCCATGTACCTGTGACCAGGAAAAGTGGCTATAGCTAAAAGATGGAGGTGTTTAATTTTAGGTCATGCACAAGAATTGTGGTGTTCAATTAAGGAATGGGTTAAAAATATCACACTAAATTAAGAGTTAGTGCCTCACCTTGTTGGTTGTTGTTGTTTTTGTTTATTTTTTTGTTAAATCACCAAAGTAAGAAGCATTTAAGTCAAACAACTGATCGAGAAGTGGTGGGACCGGATGAGTTTTACTTCCTCTCGCTCCTTTTCGAATGCATTTCATGTGTTTTCTTTATTCTCCATTTTTTTCTTTTGAACATATTCGAAATAAATAAAGCTCAAACTCAAATATAGGCCATTTTGGAGTTTATAAACGCTAACATGTTGAAAACTATACCCCAGATTATAAAGAAGGGATCAGATAATACACATTTATGATATATTTGATTATTCTCCTCTGTGTATTCATCCCTAAAGCACATTTGTATGCCCACATGCAAAAGTTTTATACAATATTTTATCCACACTGAACCTTTTTTGTTGAAGGATGTAATTGCATGTACTGATATTTCCAGAGTGAAGTCGTAGTCGTCGTCGGTGAAAAGTTCTCAGGCCTCACGATCCGACACTATAAAAGACTGGATTTACCCATGCAAATCTAAACAAGGCTTCAGCCTGCAGACAAGGCGTCCATTGTGTCCTCTACCTGCTCCATGCAAGTGCCGGACAATCGTCCACTGCGCTCTGAGCGACTGAGAGCTTTCATCTCTGTGTTGCGTGGACGCATTAGGCAAAGACCACCTCTGGACACACTCCGCGTTAACGCATAAAAAACAGGTCAGGCCCCGTTTTACTGTAGCACGAGCTGCAGCGAACCCAGAGGCAATAAGTAATCTGGTGCACGGCAGACACCACGGCCGCTTTGTAGGCCACGACAGTGACACAAATCCCTGGTGTTTATTAGCTGACAAACAGTGTGTCAGGAAAAGGACTTGCTTCCTCCTCTTTCCAGACAAAGGGAGCCACAAGGTAAATTCATGGAAAAATATGCTAATTAGATGCTGCCTCAGACGCCTCTGTCTCTGTGTCTCTGTGTTTTCTGCGCGAGCCAAATCAAATACCCCCAGCTGGGACGAGCGTGTGTGTGTGTGTGTGTGTGTGTGTGTGTGTGTGTGTGTGTGCAGCCGGCAGAAAGCAATCATGCGTGGGAGCATGCTGCATAAGACGGCGTCGATAATGAGAACAGCCTCTTCCCTAGACATTTCTCCTTTCGCCCCCCCTTTTTTTTTTTTGTCACTTCCCTTCTCTTCCTCTTTTTTTGTCCCTTTTCATTTGTTCCCCTCATCCCTCTTTCCTTCCTGTCTCTCCAACCAAAACACCTCTTGTTTGGTTTTAAGTCCCCAGACGGAGAAGCTTCCTACCTGAGACGAGCGCCTGGCTCCGGCCGCTGCTTCTCTCCTGCTGCTCCTGTGTGGAGGAACCGTGAGCGGCTGCAGCCTCTCTCAGGTAGCTTCCTCCTCTTCCTCCTCCTCCTCCTCCTCCTCCCCCTCCTCCTCCTCCCCCGTCTGCTCTCTCCTGGGAGTCTGCGGCTCTCCAGCTGGGCAGAGGCTCTGACTCTCCCCTCCACAAAGAGGGCTCTGCAGCGTGAGGATGCTGATGCTGCTGCTGCTGCTGCTGCTGCTGCTGCCTGTCGTCTAAGTGCCGCTTACCCTTCGCGCCGACGCCTTGGACGTCTTCCCCGGCTCCTCCCTGCTGCCTCCCTCTAACCTCGTCCTCCCCCCGCTCCCCTTGCTGCCTGTGGCCGGCGGAGGACGCGGGAGCAGGAGGGGCCCCCGCTCTCTCTCGGCTCTCGGGGAGGCGAGAGGAGGAGCCGAGCTCGTTCTCGTGGTGGCCCGGGTCCCCGCTCTGGGTCATGGAGAAGTACCTCAGCGCCCTCTCCTGGTGGGCGCTCGCGCCGCCGGGAGCCCGTTGTTGGGCGGGGACGTAGGGGACGGCGGTGGACTTGCCGAGATTGTCGCCGTCCCCGGTGGCGGCGCTGCCACTGCTGCCTCCGCCGCCACCGCCGCCTGGTGCCATGGCTCGGGAGGTGACGGCCGCCACGGATCGAACCAGGGAGGCCGACAGGGGCTCCAGTTTGATCTCGCCTCCATTCTTCAGCTGCGAGGACGGCAGGGGTCACGTTAGAAAGTGGAGACAGAGGAGAAAAAACTGTACGGACGAATATTGGAGGATGATGGATGGAATAATAAAGAGGGATGAGCAAAACGAAAAACAAAAACAGCATTTATGTCACAAAACCACAGCTGGATGCAACTTTTAGTAGCATTCTTACTTTGAAACATAAGTTTTATATGAATGAATGGAACAACAACCCTGGAGCTAATTACATGTGCTGAACTCAAGTACACAAAGCACCTCAGATATGCTTTCAAAAACGATTCACTCCAGCCAATTTAAACCACTATGTTCTCTGAAATAAAACCCGGGATGATTTTAATTTCCATTCAACTGAGCTGGGAAGATCAAATTAGCTGCAGCAGGAAATTGTATTTTACTATGTAGTGTTAAATGCAGGATAAACATAACGTTTAAGGAGACATTAGGCTCAGTGTGACTCATCCCTCCCTCCAGCTGCTACAGTGTAGTATCATTATTATTATTATTGTTATATTTTAGGAATATGCAGTTATCTGTATGAAGCTCAAACTCCACAACAAACTACCACAAACAGATCTTTGTTGCAGTCCCGCGTCTGTTATTGATCGCGTACAGTCAATGTACATCCACCACATTCCCCAGATAGTTTATTCAGTCCGAATAAACTAACGAGTCAGACGTCCCATGCTCACAAAGCAGCGAACAGGCATGTCACGGAAGCAGCTACCGATGAAAAGGAAGCACGAGAAGCAAGCGAGGCGCCCTGCAGCGCTCGCGTTATAAAAATACACATCGAGGCGCAACCACGTTTATTCATGACCGTCACTAAGCCGCTGCCATATCAGGAGCAATCAGGTCAATGGGAGGCGGTCGGATGCAAACACGGCCCGGGCGTCTTACATGTTCTCCCTGACTGGCCTCTAAGTCGCCGTTACACACCGCCGCAGAGGTTTCTGCCGCCTCAGCCTCCTGTGTGGACACCAGACTATGACTCACTGCTGAGAGCAACTTGCTCATCAAGCATCTGACACTTTTAGGATTTGTTAGGGTTCATCTTTCACAGGATATTTATTGCTTTATTGTCTGTTCTGCGCCACATGTGCAGCATGAACAGACTGAAATAGGAAAAAATCATGGTGCAACACGTTAACACTGACAATAGAAATGTTTACACCTGAAATTAAAAAAGCTAAATATAAAAATACATAAAAAGACACATAACAGATAAAAGTGAGTTCGATGTTGCATAAAGTTGAGTTCAAAGAAAAGGAAATAACATCAGATGATAGAAATATATTAGGGGCCAAAATATGGACATTTTTAAAAGCAAAATAAATTTTAGTCTGGTTATTTATTGAATTTTATTGATTTTATCATTTTATATTTTTTAGTCTGTCTTTTAACTGAATTAATTTAACTTATTTTTACCATTTTTAGTCTGGTTATTAATTGATTTTTATTTATTTAATTTTATTTATTTATTTAACATTTCATCTTTTTAGTCTTTTTTTTAACTAATTTTAACTTAATTTTTTTAAATTTTTAGTATGTCTTTTAATTTAATTTAATTTATTAAAAATTAAATTTTATTTAATATTTTATATTTTAGTCTGGGTTCTAACAAATCTTAACTTATTTTATTATTTTTTCCTTTTCAGTATAGCATTTAATTGAATTTTATTTATTTTTATCCTTTAGATAATTACTAAATTACAATTTATACAGTTATTTTTATCTCTGTAGTGTTTCCTCAGAGTTTTTAAATTTTCGTGTGTGTGTTTACATATGTGTGTGGTCTTCTGTCTATTGTTTTGTTTCTGTTTTTATGTAAAGCACTTTGGGCTGCATCTTTGTGCATGACAAGTGCACTATAAATAAAGTTTGATTGATTGACTGATTGAAAATGGTTTCTGGGCTATTAAAAAAAAGCAACACAAACTCTTTGACCTTTCTTTTTATTGTGTGGTATAAAAGAGTCATCCATCCACGAAGCACCAGAGGGGAATCACTGTGCAGTGAGACACTCGCTGTGGTGAGTGTTAGTGACCTGGAAGTGAAATGTCTGCAGCCGCTGGGCTCTTCACCAACTCCAGATGCTACGTGGTCACGTTCAAGTCATTTACTCTACCTTCTGCACATCTGTCCTGATGCTGTTAGAAAAAGATCCGTCCTAACTACGGGGACACTTTTATATCCCTGGTTTCATAATAAAATCCGCCGTTAAGATCAGTGAGTGATAGAGAAGGAGAGGAAACGTGTCTCAGACCAACAGACTCCAGTTATAACCACGGTTAAAGTCATAAAAATTAACACTGTGATTAAGAGTGGATGGTTTGTGAATGTGTAAAATTATAACTTAGCTAATAAATGAGGGAAATATAATTAAACTGCAGGAATGAATTAGCCGACATTTATAATTTTAGTTTGAAGAGATTAAACATCTGATGCCATTTTTACTTCTGAGTATGTGCCACTGGGCATTTTCCAAGTATCCACTTCTATCTGTGCCACTGTTTTTAGGGTGAATTTAGTTTTCCAAACATCACATGAAACCACATTTACCTGCTGCACCTCTCCCATGGTGATGGGCTGCGTCTGGAAGCGGGCGTTGGCTCTACGCTGGCGGGTGTCCCCTCGGGTCCCCTCTCCGGTTTTGCCGGTCGGCTGGGCGAGCCGGTTGAACAGGGCCATCTTCTCAGACAAACTCAGAGCGGAGAGGTCCGGCTCGTCCGAGACGGGCTCCTGGACGCCCGGAGCTGGCTTCTGGTTCTCCTGGTTCTCCTTCTCCTGCTCTGAGGCTGCAGAATCGGGCTTAACGCTGAGGAAAAGAAAAGAAAATTTTAAGACTGGGACATTTTTATTACTTAAATCGAAGAATAAAAAGCCATTAGAAGAGTCTTTATTATATGATTCTTGCACTGTGAAGGCAGACACTTGATATTGTTTGTATCTGAGACTTAAAATATGAGCTATGCGACGTTAAAATTGGCTGCAGCTGTAACCTGTCTCATTATCTGAAGACTTATTGTCGTGAATGTTAATGCAATCAAACAAATGAACGTGCATAACTACCCCTCAGCGGTGAATAACTGACACATAAGTAGATCACACATAGTGTCCGATAGTATCTCGGAGCAGCCGATTTAAACCTGGGCTTGTAAACAACCTGCAGGACACGTGAACTCAGACACGCGTTGGGCTTTAAGTGGCTCCACCACCTCTGACCTTTCCTCAACATACGCTACCGACTTCTTCACAGACATTCGTGACTTTCAATGTGAGAAACGCTGCTCGGGAGCGAACGGCTGGAAACTGGGCATGGAGAGTTCTCAATGACTTATTGTGTACACAGCGGCTTCCTTCCCGTATAAGGTACAAGCTGCTGAGAAGCAGAACATGCGGAGGTGGGGGGGGGGTGGGGTTTGGCAGGAATAAGGAGGTAAAATGAGCTGGATGAGCATGTGGGCGCTGCAGCCAGGAGAGGGAGACGGAGATCTGTTCGCTATTGAGTTCACAGAGGAAGACACAAGTTTCTGTTGGCTCGTCTCATCGTTAGTGATGTTCGATATCGATGCTTTCCTTTACGATATGAGTAAAATTCAGGCTGGTAGCGCCGATACCGATCCGATACTTTGTGTAAATACACCTAACGGGTTGTAAATCTAAAAAAAAGTATCTCAAATCATAGATTCATAAAGAATACAAGAGATCAGAGTAATTTATTTATTTATTTTTAACTCTGAAGTATATTGAGGTAGTGGCCTCATTTACTATATAACATATTCAATACAACAACAGAGAAACAAGACAGAGACACAATCATAAATAAATATGTGAAAACACTTGTTGTGTTGCCACAACTCAACAGTTTAGTTACTTTCCACTGTGTTCCTACATTACCTCCAATGACTGAAGTATCAAAAGTATCGATATTTTGATTTGAGAATCCATTTCAGAGCATAAACAACCGGTATCGTAAGTATCGATGTTTCAGTATCGATTCGCACGTCACTTCTCATTATACTCGTGATGCTTTGGTGACAAGCCTTCATCCTTCATCGGGCAAAATATTTTCTTTCTCAGTATTATTAGATGAGACACATAACCTACTGCAAAGTAATCTTTGACATAACAGCAATTAATCATGTATGTGAAAAACACCTTAACTCATGAAAGGTGTTGACCTTTTAATCTGAATTAGTTTTCTGTGTTTCCTGTTTTTATTTTGAAAGTTATATATATATATACAGCCATGTTTTTGTCCCAGTTTTTAGGTTGAGCTCACCTGCTACACTCTACAGCGCCTTTTTAGTACCGTATTATTAGTCTTTATTATTACAACCACCCTTAATTCCTGGTGTGTCTCTGTGCTACATATTACGACATAAGATTCATTCATTCTGAATCTTTTATTTAATTAGTTTGATGTTTTAATAACATAGAGCAATGACCAGAAAGGGGAATGGATTTGGATTCAAATTAGAGGATTTAAAATTAAATTAGTTGATGCAAATCTTAATGAAGTTTAGGTGAATGTTCAATAATAACTGTCTGTTTTTAATTTAGTGTTTTTAATTTTCCCATTCTGTCCAAATCAGTCCATCCCTAGTTTCAACCAGTGAATTATTTGCCTGTGTCCCTGCGCTTTTAAAGTCATTTTCATCTCCACTTCACCGTGGTCATCCAGTCTTTATCAGAAGTCTCTATGCAAACTCTACCTCTCTCCATCATCTGTCCTCATTCATCTTCATCTGCTGAGATTTATCCCTAAAAAAATAATTTGTCTTAATGTTTCCTCAATAAATGCTCATTCTTATTAAACTGGGGTCAGTCCAATGTTTTCTCTGAACCCAGATCATGTCCTTCTTTACGTTTTCATGCATGTAAAACATATGACGCGAGTACTATACGTACTACAATGCAGATTTAAGAACATGCGCACAGAAGAAAGCAGCCGGCCAACCTGATGCTCGTCACACTTGTGCTCGTCGCCACCGGTGGGCTGGGGACACGGTTTACATTCATATGGACGCTGACAGGTTGTGACGGTGTGGGAGCATCTCTTAAAAGCGGAGAAAAGGTGGTACAGGAGGAAAAACAATAGTGACATATATAAAATGCAAAGAAAAACGTGTTGACAGAAGAAGAGATAGGAGAGAAATTAAAAAAAAAAACACAGATTCAGATATAAAAGCAAAATCCAAGAATTACCCTGCAACGGTGACCACCTCCTTGATGGTGACGGGGAGGGTGTGAGAGCGGTCCTGGACTCGCCTCAGACGTCTTTCTACGGCAGCATTTCGCGAGCGTGGTTTGGGGACACATCCCTCTGATGTTCTTTCCAGCTCCTGGAAAAGTATGTGAAGAAAAGTATGAAAATCTAAGCCAAAGTTTCACTTTTTGGTTTTGATATGAAGAGTTTAGCACAGGGGTCTTCAACGTTTTTCACGCCAAGGACTCCAAAAAACCCCCAGAGGTTAAGTAGGGACCCCCCTACCTACTATATGTGTTCTATATTAAACTAGTGCTCTTTATGAATATACATTATTATTATTATCATTTTGCATTCAATACTGAGCTGTTAAAATAATACACAGGTTAAATACACAGGCCGTGCAACTGCAACTATATTTAGACTTATGATGAACAGATAAAGAACATAATTGACAGACTCATGTTTTAATTAAACACAGCTAAATGTAGTAGGGACAGTGTAACACCAAACCATTTTGGCCCCAGTAGTTGGCTGAAGCTTCTCTTCTGCTAATATTGCAGCGTGTGTCTTGAATTTCACCTGGGGACTAAACAGGCTCTCGGCCAATAGTGGAGAACCTGACGGAGTCGGCGTGTAACATACGACTTTATGATTGGCTCAGCAGTAACAGGGGCGTGGCCTCAGACAGACGGGTCTGTGCTGTTGAGACAGCTCCTGTATCGCTGACTGAGTGGAGTGCTGACTGAAAGATAACCTCAATTTATCCCTTTACTACAATATGTTGAATTCATGTTAATGTGTATTTAAACTAATTTATATTTATGGGGAAAACTGTGGGGGGAAATTAAAAAAATGTATATAAAAAATGTCTAATCAACCAAAGATTTTGCGACCCCCCCTGCAGCACCTCGGTGGACCCCCTAAGGACATTAGCGTTAGCATTAGCAAATGAACATAAAGCAGGAAGTGTACCCTGAAGAGAGACCTCTTGGCAGCCACGCTCATCTTAGCTCTCTCGTCCAACTTTTCCGCATCTAAGGACAAAAAAACAAAAAAAAAGAAGAAGAGAGAATTACGTTTTCAGCTCTATTTAAACTCTGGTAAAACGTCTTTAAATTCTTAATGACATTTACATAAACTGTGCACAAACAGTTTGCAATAGGGCAGAGTATCGGTACTTGATATCTTTTAGGTATCGACTGAAAACAACCCAGTACTGAGTAGCATAGTAACTGCACCTGTCAAATTATTACTTCAATTGGTTCTTTTTCTACCCAGATCTAGATAAAAAAGACTGTTCCCATGGTTTTTCTTGCAGCCAATCACCATGAGCGTTCTTCAATTCAGTGTCTGATTGGTCCACCATCACAACACCAGTAGTTTGTACCAAAACGCTCTCTGTACTACACACCTGCTGGTACTAGTAAATGCATAAAAGATTATTTCAGGGGAAGACGGGGAATACGAACAACCCGATGAAGCTCCTCATCAAACATGGAGGAAGCCTGAGAGTGGAGAACTGCACTGTATTTACAAGTCTAGTCTCAACATGACACAGCGCTACCGTTGATAACTTCACATAATATATAAAAAGGCTACTAGGCAAACTGTACTCATCCTCTGTGTGTTAAAACATTTATTTTGTAATAGGCAGCTTTGTGTGCTAATGCTAACTTTTACCTAATTGGCGACTACAAAGATGTGGAGGACAAAGTGGTCGGTGGCTGGATTCTCCATGTTTGATGAGGTGCTTCATCATGTTGGAGAATATTGGTTCATGGTTGTGATTTTGAAAACTACACAACCCAAATGATGCTTTGTTGCACAGGTTTGTTAGTCAATAAAATGTAAAGGAATTTGAACACTTTCAAGTGTAATCAAGTTTTGATATCGGTATCGTTTTAAGGGTACTGGTATCGGTACTGGTATCGATACCCAATAGGTTGTACTTACCCTCAGATTCCTGTAGTTGTGATGGGCTTAGACGGGACCTGCAGAGAACATCAACACACATCAAGCATCAGCCTTTTTTTTTTTTTTAATTGACTACATGTGATCATGATGTGAACGCCAACCTAGGACCATATTCTGATATCCAAATCTGTGCACTTTTCTTTGTAAATAAAATGATGCCGATAAGCTCTTGCAGATTGCTAGAAAGAGCGCCTGTACCTATCAGACTCCAGACGCTCTGCAGAGGTGATGGGCTGGGTCCTAAACCTCTCCGACATGCGACTGTCCCCTGGGGTGAAGTAGCGTCGAGGCCTTCGAGCACCCCGGTCACCGCTGCTACCTGGATCTACCTCCATGGCCGAGAGATCTACTTTGGTAGTCTCGCTTTTGAGGCGGCGGATCAGATCGGAAAGACGGACAACGTAGACAACGAACAGGGAAAGTAAAACAACATTAATGATGGTTGGTTTGGATGCGGCTTAACATTTTTACCAGAAAACTCAGACGCTGACATCATTACACAAGCTCAGCACCAACAAACAAACTGCAGCCTAACTCTGAAGAGCCCCTATAACATGCAGCAGCAGACAACTGCAACAAAAAAAAAAATTATGTTAACTTGTGCGAGTAAATTAAGCTCAAAGGCTAAATTTGCAAACACTGCAATAAACAATGCACCGTGACACATTTCACGCCACAGAATGACATAACAACGGCTTTGTTTTCTTGGACCAACACAGCTTTTTAATGCACTGTTAGACAGTTATTTAGCGATGCAACACAGAGGCCATGCCAGTGGACCTACAACTCAGGTTTCCGGTTGGCATTCTCCAGATAAGAGTGTCGGAGCTGTGCCACTGACACCCTTGTGTCCAGGGTTCCCATCTCCCCGCCATTAGCCATCCCCGGTGGAGGGACAGCCCTGGACGCCGCCTCTCTGCCGGCAGCTGCCCTCTCCATGCGATACATGGTGGAGTGCTGGCTTATGCCTATATCTGACATGGAGCGGGTTCGTATCTTGTGTTTGGACCCTCCGCTCACCTCCGTGCTCCTGTGTTTGGTTAGAGGGAAAGCGGCCGTGCCCCTCTGGAGGTAGACGGCCGAGTCAGACCTCTTTTGCGCGTACGGGTCCTGCTGCTGCCTCTGAGCCTGAAACCCTTCGTCTACTTGGGGGTGTTGATGTTTCCTTTGGGAGTCTTGCTGCTGAGTTGGAGGTTCCTGCCTTTGCGTCCCGTACTCCTGCTGTCTTTGAGACTGCTGTTGCCTTTGACTCTCCAGCGGCTGCCTCGAGTGCTCGTACTGATGCTGCCTTTGAGGGTCTTGCTGTTGAATTTGAGCAGACGCTTGCCTCTTTCTGGGTTCATGCTGTTGTTGCGTGAGGGGCTCGTGATGCTGAATTTGGGGCTCCTGGTGATACAAGGTCTCTGATGACTGATGCTGTCTAGGCTGCTGGTGTACCGGCGGGTGGGAAGGCTGCACAGATCTGAATACTTTCTCTTCTTGGCCGTCGTGGCTGGAGGTCTGCTCTCTCAACCTTTCTCTGACTCTCTCGACATTTCTTTCCCTTCCCCTCTCCCTTGGTCTCTCCCGATCCCAGTCTTCCTCGTTTCGAGTCGCCCTCCTCTGTTCTGGGCTGGTATTCTGCCAGTCCATGTCTTCGTACCGGCCCCTTTGAGTGTCATCCACGCTCTTTTCCCTTCTGCGAATCTCGGAGGGCAGCACAGCTTTCCTGCTCTTCAGCAGGCCCTCCGTATGGGCCTCTTCCTTCAAGGCCTGCCTCGCCTCCAATCTCGCCTCCTTTTGGGCGGCATGGATTTGGTCGGCACTCACTCTTCTTCGTGGTGGAACTTCTGCATGTCCAGAATGTTTTGCCGTCATGGCCAAATAGGGCTGCGAGTCCACAGCAGGGCCAGTGTGTTGGTACTCCGGGTAGGCTGTTTGCCCATGGGCGGGATGGTGGCCTGGGCTCGGCTGGGGCTGGGGAACAGTTCTTTGTTGGGTGGGTTCTGAGTGCTGTGGCGTGTACTGAGCAGCGCTCCCCTGAGTACGGTGCCTGTTAGCCTGGTGCCCGTCGGGACTCCAATCAGGGGGCCTCTGGACAGATTCATCCTTGGGCAATCGTTCCCTTACTCGGATTCTTTAGGAAAGGAATGCATAAGGAACACTGTTCAAGACCTATGACCCTATAAAAAGTCATCTAAAGTGCATAGATCAAATTTTCCTCCACAATACACAAAGTTATATTATTGTGCTCCACTCAAAAACCATCAAAATGGTGTATTATACACTACCGGTCAAAAGTTTTAGAGCAGCACTCTGGTATTCTCTGGTTTAGTTGGTCAGGGCTTCATCCTACAGCAAGATAATGACCCAAACCTTTAGTCCAAGCTGCACCAGAACTACCTCAGGATAAAAACAACATGGAGTGGACCATGGCCCAGTCTCTAGACTTTAACCCCATGGGGCTGGTTTGTGATGAACTGGACAGAAGAGTGAAAGCAAAGGACCCTACGAGAGACAGAATTTTCTGGGAACTTGTGCAGCAAAATTGGGAAGAAATCTCCGAAAAATATTTTATTTCTATTTTAGAAAGAAAGAATGTCACAGGTGTGTTCACGTTACATCAGACAAAGATGGTTACTGTGATGAGTCCAAAGTTTA
The DNA here is from genome assembly GCF_022458985.1 of Mugil cephalus. Classification (NCBI taxonomy): domain Eukaryota; kingdom Metazoa; phylum Chordata; class Actinopteri; order Mugiliformes; family Mugilidae; genus Mugil; species Mugil cephalus. Next base: position 7,337,369 of record NC_061776.1, read on the forward strand.
GAATATAGTTTAGGTTATACATTGATTCCATGATTCCAGTTGTTTATTTGGTCTTTGCTTTCATTTCAGAGAAAAACGATGACATTAAACTGCATACATTTCAATAAAAAAGACATATTGGAATGTTCTAAAACTTTTGATGGGTAGTGTATATCTTCTGGATGACTGAGGACCTTCACAGACATATGTACTATTTATCCAAACGAGGGATGTCCCAATCCAGGAATTTTATTTTAAATGTGATCAGATCATTATCAGGCTTCAGCCAAGTCCGATCTTTTGGAGTCATTTATTTTTGGTCTGCCATGAACCAAAACTACATCCCAGTAGTGTCAAAACTTGGAAAGTAGAAGTAGAAGAAGAAGAAAAAGAAAACTTCTTGTTCTGTTTTAGTGGCGTCTGGCTAGTGTCAAAGCTAGAACCAAAGTCATGTGATTAAACATGTCTGCTGCGTGGAAATAGTTTATTCTTGAAAAGTAAGTCAGTCAGAAAGCAATTTATAGATTATACAACGTGGATTCTTGGCGAGGTAGTAGGAGGTCATCATTCAATACTACCGACTTGATTCGCCACCAAAAAGAAAACAAAAACATAATACGCTGAGTACACTCTGGTAGAGGCATCACCAAAACACTGAATGCTGCATTTAAAAGAAGAACAAAGTTTTCAGGAGACATTTGGTTTATGTAAGATTGGGTCAGGACAAGGATCGGCCTATACTGATCATTGCTATTGGAAATGGGGAAAAAAACTTGATTGGGACATCCCTGACTGAAACACTGATTGGCTTTTGTGTACGTGGCCAGCTCTAATCTGCAGTAAATACTGGCCTTCATGTTAAACTTAATTTAAATCCCCACTAAATCCAACCACACATTATGAAACATGTACCGGCGAAAGATTTATAACCTTCGACTATCACGGGACTGGCTTCAGCTCGCCAATCCTGCACTAGTAGGAGGAAAAAGGTCAAGTAGCAGCATGTCCTGGGTTTAAATTTGAGTCCCACTCTCTCTGATGTCTCCAAGCCAAAAAAGTAAGTAAGTAAACTATTTTCGTCTACAACCTTCTGATCCCTTGTAGCCTAAGGTTGCACTAATCTCATTGTAGTGCACTAAGCCAGATGTAATTTATGGGCTTCAGCTTTATCTGACCTGGCATGAAAAACTGTGCTCGAGATACGTGAGTGTACTCTAATACTTGTAATCATAAGCAGCTGATAAGGACAGAAAAGAAGTCAAAGCAGATTTTATATTAAAATTAATCATCTTTTGAGATATTATATTTAAAAAAACAGCCCTCAGAAAGGATCCTGTCCACATTAGAAATGATGGATAGAATTGTGACTTATTAACACTCGGGCTAAGTTATCCCTGGCCTGAATTTCACCTGTTCATTCAGCTCAAAGGCTTGACGTCTCCCTTCATCCTATCAGCCAGACAGCTATGTCACTTATCTGGGCCGCTGTCCGCTCCAAGAATACATGTATACCCCGGGGCTTAAAACTTGGCTTAAAAAAATGGCGTCAGAACCTCAGATAAAATCAAAGATCGATGCTAAAATGTTTCCTAAAATGTTTTTAACTGTAAAACCATATGAGGAGCTCTCACGGGGGAAAATGAATGTCTTATGCAACAAGGACATTGTTGTCCCTGACCTGGTATGAGATATAATTTCACGAGTGTTACCGAGGGTGGGGGTGGGAGTGGGAGTGGGTGGGTGTGAGTGGAGCCTGGCTGACAAGTGCTGAGTCAGTGGGTCTGCGACTGCCTGGGTCAGGGTCTGAAGCTGACTAATGTTGACACCCCATCAACTCTGCTTCACTAACACCACTCAACTGCTTATGAAACCCAGGCCACACACACAGACGCACAACTTTTAAAGACAACTGTAGTTGCAGGGGAAGCTCCTGTACTGTTTTTTTTACAAGAGTTGTGGATGTGTTTAGAGACTTCCTGGGATATTTTTCAGTAATTTTGTACTTATTAAGATTTTAAACAACAGAAAACAGAAAAATTCCACTTGTTCCAGAAAAAAAATAAATAATGAAAATTAGTTTAATGTTGAAAAATGTTAAATTATGGGACTAAGTTAGGAATGAAAGATTGTCAGCTGAGAAATCATTAAAACACCAAACGATTGTTAAGTAGGAAACAACTACTAATAGGGGGAATCGTTATTGAATGAAATGAGAAATGGTTATACGTTTGAGCTGCTTGTCCACCGGGAACATGTTTCTTAAAGCTTCCTCTTATTAAAGTCTGCAGCTTTCAAAATATTCAAAATATTGTCTTTTTAAGGACTTAAACACCATATTTGAGGCATTTCTAGACTTTTTATACGTAAAAATTAATTAATGAATGCAATGTAAATAAAACAAATAAGGCTGCTGCCAGCTAAAAACACATGTACCCGATGGACAGCGAGTGTTTGTTGGGGTCTTCACACTAGTGGCAGTGGAGTGGACGGTACCTTGAAGGCCAGATGAAGCCTGTGTCACTCTCTGAGTCTGTGTTGAGAGACCAGTCGCTCTTTGACAGGGCGGCCAGGCTACAAGACGATGACAGTGTTAAACCCTGAGGGATCATTTCTTTCTTTCATTAGTTTATTTATTTATTTATTTATATTTATTGTTATTTTAAGACAAGATTTATTGTCTTCAGGGTTCAAACTACTGTTAAACCTCTTGGGGCATGTAGGGAAATAAATATCCACTCCAAAAGTCAGCCCTCAAGTGTTCCCTCTTGCCCTATGACCTTTTACATGATGGGCTTCCCAAAGCACCTTTCTATGTGAAACTGGAGCAGGACGAGCATGACACAGATTGACCCAGAGTCTAGAAAGTTCCCAGCACTGGCAGCTAGCTAGCTAGCTAGCTCAGTAGCCAGTGGACAGTTCAAACTGCATAAGATTCATGAATGTAGACTTCCAGTTTAATTATTTAAATTTCTTCATAAACCCAAAACTCTGGAATAGTTTCAAGTATCACAATAACAAATAATGTAAAAACATTTGTAATATTTTGTTAAAAAATCTATTTAAACTGTAATTTTAAATAGAAAAAAACAGATAAACAGAAACATGAATAGTTTAAATTCACTGGGACTGTTCAGGTTAAGACCCTGATGCATTGTGAGCAGTCTATTGTCTGGCGCGTACAGTAAAACTACAGTAAAAAAAATACTGGAAAGTAGGCAAGAACTACTTTTTATGTACAGTATACTAGCGAGAAAATAAGTGTGTGTATAGTTCACAACACTCCCCAAGAACCAAATAACAGAAAAAGTACATTCCCAATAGTATTTTTATTTTTGATGAATATAATTTGGAATTTACTTATACCACTGCCCAGTATCAGAGTCACTAATCCCTTTGTCAAAGGTTTACGTCTTAACTTTAAATAGATTTAGTTCTCTTTAAGGTTTGTTGTTCTGTGAAAAAAAAAAAAAAAAACTCTAGCTAAAGAAATACAACCTGATTTAAAGTGTTTTATTAATTCTCTAATGAGGCGTACTTACCCCTGCCTGTTCAGGATGCTCTGGGCCTGCTGCTCGATGAATAAATCCCCAGGTGAGATGCCGTAGCGGGTGGAGGGCAGGGATGCCCGGCGGGCTGTGCGAGGGGAGCTGGGCACCGCTGCAATACTGTAGTCCCTGGTGGAGGCCGGACTCGAGTCCTGAGGGCCGGCGTCTTGGTAGTGGGGCTGCTCTTGGGATCTGGTTCTTGAAACCACCGGGCGCTCCTGAGCCCCACGTCGGTAGTTCTCCATGTTCATTGCTCGTTCCCGCTCCGAGAATCTGCTTGGTCTTTCCTGAGACGGGGGCGGGGCTTGCGTTGGCTGGGCGGGGCTCGGCGTGGTAACGGGTGCGGGATCTGGTTGAGTCCTCATGTAAACCTTGCCCACTCCGGAGCGGTACGGCACCTTGGAGTCCCGTCCTTGTGTCTCCACCTCCGGTTTGTCCCTGTCTCTGTCTCTGTCTCTGTCTCTGTCTCGCCTACCAGCCGTCTGTCTGTCGGAGACGTCTGGGTCGCGTCTGGAGCGGTAGCGAGGTGTGTAATCGGCGTCTGCCTCCTGGTCCAGGAGGATGCCATAGCGCTCTGACAGCTGGCGGCGGCGCTCGGCCTTGTAGCGGGCGATGCGTTCAGCCTTGGAGCTCAGGCTGGTGTTTTCCGTGGGGCCAGATGTGGGTGTCGAGGAGGTGGATAATGTCACTGGGTCGACGTACACCAACACTGGGTCCGGACGGCCGCTGCCGACGCCACCTTTGACGTGAGGCGTTCTGTCCGGAGACGACACCTGCTTCTGTGGAGCCTCCAGCTCGTCTCGGCTGTAGCGCCTCACTGTAGAAGATAGTGGAAACAAATATGACAACCAAGACACGACACGTTCATGCCACATAAAAGGTGCTGCAATCGTAAATGCTGCTCACATCAACCTCCAAGCCACAATTCTGACTGGAAAACATTCAAAAGCGTCATCAACGTGCAATTACATGAACAAGGAATGCTCAGAATGGTCAGTGGTCTCCATTAGGGATGTCCAGACTGATATCAGGAGTCAATCCAGTCCCATAAAGGTGCCAAAAATCCAAGAAGATGAAAAAAAGCCCTAAGATTGGATCAGGACTGGGTGTTGATCAGGACATCCCTAGCATCAATCCAACCGATCCATCCAGCATTGTGTATCTTTGCAGTGCATCACGTCATGCTTACCCATCACACAGGGCTCACAGGGGTCTGAGGCGCGGGTGTACCGAGGCGGATCCTCCTCCAGCATCCTGTTAGCCACCAAACCGCCGGGCACCAGCGCCGGTGGTGCATCACTTTCAATCCCCTCCAAGCGCCGGGCTATCCTCTCCTTTCTGTCACAAAAACAAAAGGCAGACGGTAGAAGCGTAGCGCCAGTCTAATCTGAGAGAGACTGAGAAAGTATTTAAAAAATACCTGTTCATTCCCGGATCCTTTGTGACGACTCTCTCAAAGACTTTCTTCAACTCTGAAACTAAAAGTGCGTAGTGAAATTAAAACTTTTTATTGTCAGAATTGTTTTATTTTGTATTGTTCAAGGAAACTTAAAATGGTGGTACCCTTGGGAAGGACGACCAGAAGTTTGGCATCTGTATCAGAAACGCTCTTGACCAAGGCGGTCTTTTCTTTAAAGGAGAAGTCACTCTGAAAACTGAAGCAGGAGACAAAGTCACACACCTTCTAGCAGCTTGAAGTTTAATGCATGAAGTTAATATGACCAAACGTCAGTGTCATGGTTTATGTCTGTCTTTTATTTTGTGATCACATTTTGGAGTTTCCTGTTTTATTTTGCCAAGTTTCTTAGTTTCCTGTCTGTTGTGTCTCCTTGTGGTTTGTCATGTCACTCTGTTTCCTGTTTTATTTTCTTAAGTTTTGGATTTCCTGTCTTGTGCCTCCTTGTCCCTTGATTGTTCATTGGTTTCACCCCTGTTGATTGCCCTCATGCGTCTCACCTGTGTCTTGTCATCCCTCTGCCCTCATGTGTATTTAAAGCCCTGCCTTCCCTTTGTTCCTTGTTGCGTCGTTAATGTTAGTCTCCACGCCGCATCATGTCTTTGATTCCTTTTGAGTTTTGTATTTTGCAAATACGACCCCACCTCCTTCCTACCAGACAGTCAGAATACTCTCAGTTTGAAGCCTTTCACTTCTTCCCCTCAAAAATTCTCATCTGCTTCTCTTAAGTCTTGTGAAGTCCTGGGACTAGTTTTATCTGGGGATCTCCAGTAAATTGTAAAAATCACGGAGGACGTCTGTGATCTTAATCCTGTGTGAATCTGCCATGTCTGTGATTTAAGTAAAATTTACACTGCAAATTACCAACCATAATTCTCGTAACACCGAGGTCTTCTACTAATACTACTATTTCTGGCCTTTGTCACTTAAGAATTATGAAGGAAGTCTAACAGATCAAAGTCTGGGCAGATGTTAGAACGTAAAGTCGAGATATCGCTGAACTATTCTCCCATTTAGACACGAATCAGTAAATCAAGCTTTAATGTGTTCTTCAGCAAAGATAGGTCTGATTTAAATACTGCCAGGTTGTTGGTAATTTATTCCCAAGGATATAATTTCCAAGGTAATTAAAACTGTCTCTGACACGCAGTGGAGTGCGGCGGGAAGTAGCAGAGCCACAAGTACAGAACGTAAATCTGAGTAAAACACAGCGTTTATTTATCCCACGCAAATGCACCACATAAAACACAGATGTAGGGGGTCATTTCTGAATCACAGGACGTCCCCAGGTAAAACTAATCCTGTACGAATGGGGCTTTATTCAGTAGAACATCTTCCTTCTACTCAGCTGGTTCCTCTCCGATCCTTCACCACAACACTGCCTTAACTGACTTGTCTTAAAGAGATGATGACAGGTAAAGGTGAAGCTCAGCTGGTGTCACTTCTATCGAGATCCAGCTTAAGAACTAGGTCATGAAATCCTGACTCTTGTCCAAGAGGAAACTGACTCTAATACTCGAACGCTGAAACCCCCCCGGAGGAAAGACAGTAAACTAATGCAGGACCGGGGAATGTACACAGAAGAAGGTATTACGGCTCTAATGCCGTGTGAATGAAAAAAGTGCCTTAGCAGCATAAGCTGTTCCAGGCATCTCCAGCTTTAAGCCCTTTACTAAGCATAAGCTAAAGCGCTCAAGTAAATCTATATGCTTACTTATGTGTATTGTGATGACAGAGCAGAATGAGAGGAACGTAAACGGCACATGTCATGTCTGAAGCTCCAGTTTGTGTCGAGTGAGATTTAAGCTTTTTATTAATATCCATGAAAACAAAAAACTCACCTTAAGGCTTCTGTTGGCAATGACACTGAGTTGCAAAGTTTGGTGGGAGGTTTGGATCCAAATCCTGAGAAGAGAATCAAGATTCAGTCCAACTTGATAATAATACAACCTTTGATTTCAATGATAAGTGTATGGGTGCCGACATGTCAACTGATCAGAAAACAGTTCTAACTCATCGTGAACCAGACATGGGCCTTCTGAGGGCGTCCTGTGATCAGACTCAATCAGTTTGGGATCTGGAGATTCTTTGGTCGGCAACAATATTTAGTTGGTACTATAGACGGCAGTAAAGGCGTACGCCATGACAGCTCCTCAAAGGTGAAACCAAATCAACTAGGCCTCCCCCTGGTGGCTGGCTGAATCTCCACCTCCTCCTTGTTAGTGGATGAGACTTAGGCTACATATACTATGTTGCCAAATAATTGAATTCAGATGTTCCAATCACTTGGAAAATCAAGCAACTACACTTTAATAAATATTTGTGAAAGAAATGGTGGCTCTCAGGAGCTCAGTGAATTCCAGCGTAGCACTGTGATAGGATGTGCAACAAGTTTAGTTGTGAAATTTCCTCGCTACTAAATATTTCATAGTCAGCTGTCAGTGGTATCATAACATTATAACACATAGTGCATCAACAACTTTCTGCAGAGGCAGACTTCCAAACTTCATGTGGCATTCAGATTAGCTCAATATATTGAATGGGGAGCAGTCCTAAATGCACATGGGCACTCCTTTTCAGGATTTGTGCTGTAAGCTGTGCCAACCAAAGATTGGTTTTGTAAGATTTTAAGTGAATTAATGTAATTAGCTAGCTAGTTAAAACAACAGTCCAACCCTTTTCCACCCAGTCCAAGCTCTAGGGGCAAAAAAAAAAGTTGGCAATTGGTAATTAGCACTTGATAATTTAATTCAAGCTCAGATCACCGAAATAAAACCTCAATCGTTTTATCATGGATACTCCTATGTCCTTTAAAAGTCACCACAGTACTTAAACTCATTAAACAAGCCTGCCTTTAATGATGAAACCCCACACGGTGAATTTAATTTTGAAAAACCTTTTACACCCATTAGAAAGCATAGTTCCTAGCATATTTTTAAAAATTGTAAAGCAACTTTAAATCCTTTTTTTTGTTTTTCCCGATCGGTAAATCAAAATCTGGCACTCTTATGTGATGTTGACATTAAAATACTGTTGTACTAAATAGTTATAGTGGAGAAGCTTCTGCTCTTCTCTCACAGTAAACACCCAACAATCCGCAGTTTGGTTCTCACAGGAAATTTCTAACCTCGAATCTGAGTCACCTGCCAAAAAAAAAAAAAAGACCTTGAGAAAGTTCCCATCCAGTTCGCTCCCAGCTGATCGCTGACCCTCTCACTCTCACGTCACGGCAACAGCAGCCCTGTTGTAAAGTTGTATCCCAGTATAGGAGACGGATCATGTTCCCGCTCCAGACGCCTGCAGAACACCTGATTTATTTTGGCCTCCGTCGGGCTGTGTGGCAACACTTCTTGCAGCGGGGCAGAAAGATGTGCTAATAGAAAAAAAGTCCCAGCAACTTAAGCTGTTTTGGCCTCAGAGTGACAAACATCTAGGTTGGACATCATCAGTTTATAAAAGCTGATGCACAAACGCATCAATCTGCTTTTCTTGGGATATTACTTCACTATTGATGCTGGATTAACTAATGACTCTATTCTCACATGCCGTCACAGAATGCAGCAACCTTTTGCTGTCATTTCCTCTCAAATCCACAAATATCTTCACAGCGCACAGGCATCTTGCGGAGATGTACGCGCACATATCTGCCCGTTTATTCATCCATCTGTAACTTCCTTTCTGGTGGAAAGCCCCAGGCACCGATGCCAGTCGGCTTTCCCTGGATACGCCTGCAGGCTGTCAACACAACAAGCGTCCCAAGCCTCAAGACTGGCAGAGCCAGAGAGCAGCTTAGGCTGCTGACAGTCGCAAAGTGAGCGTGGTGAGGAGAGGGATTTTCTAAAAATATTCAGAGGTGCAAAATAGACTCCACCGAGCGAACCGGGCTTTTGCTTTCCGCACAATCTGTGTTCAACATGATCAGCGCTTCTGCAGTTGTGATGTTTTTATGGATTTGTAAGAAAAAAAGGGGAACAAAATGTTGTACCACACAGCAGCACCCACCTGTTGGAGTATTAACACCATTCATCCTTTGTAATGATAAAAAACTAATTTAAAACTATCTGCACCTGTTCGTAAGATGCAACAAAGGATTAGACCGCGATGACTGACTCTCACACGCCTGATTTCTTTCCATCCGACAAAGCAAACAGAAGCAAAAATCAACAACTTCAGCTCCACCCTTCCCCTTCAGTTCTTAGGAGATAAATTTCACTTCACTTCCAAGCTAGCTGACACAGTTAAGTGTGTGTAAGTGGGGTTTGAAAGTCATCCCGAATCCAAATCAATCCTTTCCTCTTCCACAGGCCTTACCTTGGCCACAGGGCTGCACATGGTTCACATGGTAACTAGAAATCCATGGGTTTCGAAACATATTTAGGGAGGAGGACAGACAGATGCCCTGCGGCTAGACTCCCCTCCGGTCACGGTGGTGATGGTGAAGGTGGTGGTGGTGGTGACGGTGGTGGTGGTGGTGACGGTGGCAGACAGCAGGAGTGGCAGCGGTGGAAATGAGGAGCAAATAGGCAGCGACACAACCGCACAAACACACGCACACGCACACAGCAACAGCAGAGCGACTTCCACAAAGCAAACTGCAGCCTGCACAGACTGGCACTACGTACAGTATGTGTGTGTTGGTGTGTATGTGAATGTGTGTGTGTCTGTGCATGCAAGGGAGCTGAGAGAGAGAGACAGCGCAGCAGGGCGCTAAAGCAGCTCAGAGCCCTAATCAGATTACAGGCAGAAATTAGCCTTGATGATAAAAAACCCTGGAACAGGATTGGAGGAAGGTGCCAGCCGGGCTGCAGGGGGTGGTTCTGGGTCCAGGGGCAACAGGGATGGCGGCTTAGCACATGCACACAGCGTCGGGCACGCTCCTGCAAACAAGTCCGGGGTGGGATGACGCCTCCATGAAATAAATATTACACGAATGTTACCATCAAGCTGTCAGATGGTTTTTGTTGGACTCGTCCACACTAATTTTTTATTTATTTATTTTTTTAATGCAGTTGGAGTCAAACCGATCATAAAACACGATGACGGACAGCTCAGCCTCGATGCTGCCTCCGTCCGTGTGAAAGACGACACCATCAGTAACGATATTCGTAGCGTTCTGTGGTTTTTATCCAAATAATTGCCTCTTAAATTCATTATGTAAAGTTCATATTTTGGCCACATTAAAATTCTGATGTTTTCAGGATGGTAATAACTTTGAGATTAAAGCTGCTTTCTCAATTTTTAAATTATTGGTGAGGAACTTGGGCTTTTATTTGGAACGTACACCCGATCAGCCACAACATTATGACCACTGACAGGAGAAGTAAATAACATTGAATCTAGTGACAATTCAATGTTCTGCTGAGAAACTTTTGGACCTGCCATTCATGTGGATGTTACTTAGACATGTAGCACCCACCTAGACCAGACCAGACCAGACCCCCCCCACCCCATAGCAATGACCCCAGCAAGATGCAACCTGACACAGACACACAAAACCGGTTTGTGAATAACTTAAAAAAAAACATGAACAACAGCACATGGTGTTGACCTGTCGTCCAAATTCACTAGATCCCAAAGTGATCGAGTATCTGTGGGATGATCCACGGAGGGAGGCCCCTCCCCTCAACCCACAGGACCCCCCCCAATCAGAAGGCGAGTCTCAGCTGTTAATGTCAAGAAACACTGGCCTCAAGGTGTGAATGGGGGTGAAGCTTTTTAGTGGCCGATGGTGTCTCAGTTCAGAGAGGGAGGGGTTTGACAATATGGCTTCCTTCACCTCTTTTTCACACGGTCTGTCTTCTGAAAAACTCACTTGGACGAGCGATGAAAAGTTTTTTTTAAAGATAAACACACACACTCTCTGCTAAAAGTCCTGGCTCGAACTTCGAAGTGCAGCAAGCGCAGACAGACTCGTCTACGGGGGGGACGAACGGCACTGACGCAAAACGACGCAGCATCATCATCATCGTACGAGACGAGAGAAGAAGAACGACAGCGGGGATCTAGTGTCCACAAGGACACGACGCGAACCGGAGCTGTGCAAACTGACCGCTTAGTGAAATAATGCACCCAAACATGGATGACTTCCTCAGAATTGGGACTGATTGTATCACTTATTATCACAATGTGAGGCTCTGCAGAAAAGAGGCACAACTGCAATAAATGATCTCGGTCTTTTCGTTGTCAAGGTTAAAAAGTCTCTGCAGCTCCTGGAGAAAACAGCCTCGAAGGGCGTCTGACCTCCTCCCTCCCACAGTTTATTTATGGCGGATAGTCCGGTCTGGAGTCGCTCCATTGGGAACTGATTATGAAAAGACAACAACAATGCAACAACAAAATGCCTCTGGTTGGTTAAAGGCTTATCCAGTTACGTGCAGTTTATTTATTTTTTTTATATGAAGACAGAAAACACTTTGAAAGATAGTGACCTCATAGAAACCTCTACTCCGGCCACACGCTTTTGGACTCCGTCTCGTTCGCTCGCACGCTCCCTCGGCTCCTCCGTGTGATGCTTTTTCTCACCCTTTCACACACAAACTGCCCCCCCCCCCCCCCCCTCACCACCACCACCGCCACCACCACCACCACCACCTTCCCCGCTCTGCTCCCTGTAGACGCCCCTAATAAGGCAACATGTGTTGTGAGTGGCTGCCTCGGAGAGTGGTCATCCTGTCAGCCTGCAGGCCTGTGTTTATCACGGGGGACCGTCTCCTGCTCGCTGCTCTGCTTTGTTTTCTTTCCTTTCTCCGCTCATTTCCACCACATTTGTCCGTCTCCTCCTCACCCCTCACCCCCCTCCCCTCCCGCTCATTCCTGTCAACTCCCTCTTATTCCTCACCCTTCGTCCTCTTCTTCTCTTTCACGCATCCCTCTGTGTTTCATTATTTCTCTTGCTATCTCACCCTCCGTCTCGCCGTGCAAATGTGTAATTTCGAAACAGGCCGCGCGTCATTCATGCAGCTTTTCTTAGAAGTAAACCACACTGGTGCAAAACATAATAGCCTTCCAAGTAACTAAATTGAGATGGTGGAGTTGATGACAACATGGGAAGTCGTCTCCCGACCAGATCACAAGTTTGAGACGTGATTTGTTTTTAATTTTAGTGTGGGGTTCAGTGAAACACACTTGGGATGTTTGAGCCGCTGAGCGTTTCCTCTTTTCATACTATACGAATGCCCATAACATTGATTATCTTGCATATTCACATACAAATATTGGATATTTTCTTTTCTTTACCTTTCAAATGTAGCTGCACTGCCAAGTATCTGTACTTAAATCATAACTGAAATGCCTGCCACCCAGTTTTGCCGCCACTTCCCCTCAGTCCGTCCGTTTGGGTCAAAGACAAATTGAGAAACTTCGCTGGTCGATTTCATGTCACAGCACGGGATGTACGGGATCCGCTCAGCAACACTTCAATAAAACTCAACACCCAGGTCATCGTGTAAACACGAAAGGCCAAGTGTCTCTGTGAGTCAACATCAAAGCATCTCTCTGTTAATCAGCCGTGAGCTCGGGCAGCTCAGCGGGCACACTGGACATGCAGGGTTTCGGCTAAGTTTGGAGTTTCGGTTTGTTTCAGTCTGTTTCCAAACGAGCTCGGCTTTACTGAGCTCAATGCTTCGTGTCACGGCCTCATCACGAGAGACCTGAGCCGAGCGCAGACTTCAGCTTTAGCCTCCCGACCTAAAGACGTGATTTTAAGCGAGAATAGGAACCTTAATTTAGAAACAGTGTGAGCCTGACGAAGCAGGTCTAGAGTTACGAACTGTTCCCTTCAAAATAAAACTAAGATCGAAAGGTTAAGCAGGGGAAAGGAAACGCAAAGACGGATTGTGTTGTTATGTTAAATAATGTCTCGGGCTGCAACATTACATCATGATGTAAACAGACTGTGCAATGAGCATCTTAAAGGAAAAGGTCTGCGGACTGAGGGTTCTGTCTGATTGCTGGTTGGTGTTCAGTGTCTGCGCGTCAAATCTGTCGTTTTTCAGGCGAGAATTTAACAAAGACTCTCTAGAGAAGATGCTAATTTGCTAAAAACTGCGTGTGCAAAATCAGAAGCCGTGCACGGTTAACGATGTGTTTCCGCCTCTCGGCTGCTTCCTTTCTGTCAGAGGGTAGTTCAACCGAGCGAAGGAGAAGTGAGGAGGAGTAAGGAGCGAAGAAAACACACCTCCACCCACCAACGTAGGTGACGCCAAAGAAAACCACACTGAAATCCTTGAAAATGCCACTTTAGTTAAATGCTTTTACATGGAAACCTTTGCTCCTCTCACTATTTTTAGCAGCTTCTGGTGGTTAACAGTCGGGTTTTATTAGATAAATAAACTCTATAAGTTCCAAAAAGAGAACAGTGAAGTAAAGTGGTTTATACTAGTATCTAAGTAGCAGCTCAGAGACGGACCTGCCTTTATTAGGATACATTTTCTCTGTTTAACTTAACTTATGCACACATGTGCTGAGGAAGCACATGGTCCACACACGCACACACACACACAGTGATACACAGGTCAAACGAGAAGCTTCTTCCTCCCTCCTTCCTTCAAACATTTACTCTGGCATTCCCCCCCTTTTAGATCCAGGTCTGCGTTCCTTTCTGCTGCCTAGCGTCAACTCTGCCTGACGTCCAGCGCAGAAATCTGCCCGCTCTGCTCTTATATGGATATCGATGAGCGCAGAGGCCGGAGCCGAGGAGGAGAGACACTCGACAACTCTTAAGACACACCAGGAGAGAGAGGGAGAGGGAGGACAAGGAACGAGAGACAGAGCGATAGAAAAGGAAGAAACAGGAAGAGGATGATTTCATGCCAGGAATTTTATTTGGCTGTCCTTTCTTAAAGGTACATCTTCACGCGTTACGTAACGTAAGGAGGTGGTTTGAGGAAACCCGTGGCCGGACAAGCTTCATGTCTTAGTGGTTTGTGAGCAAACAGCAATGTAAATTCTGCAACATCAACAAACATCAAATTATAGACTAGGGGTGGGTATTGGGAAGGACTTCACGATTCGATACGTGTCACGATACGATACATTATTGCGATATTATGATATTGCGATATATTGCAATAGTCTACTTTTTAGAAATGTTAAATGCAGCTTAAAATACATGTTGCATGTATGTGATAATTTATTTGAAAAAAAAAACAATATTAATGATCAATCTGAAGGTGGAGATGAGGAAGTTGTTCAAGATTGGCCCAAAAGAAGACTTTTTTTAAAAAAAATCGATATTGTATCGGAAGAAAAAATATCGATATTTTTTTCCATCACTGTTATAGACCATGTTACAGTGCGGACCTGAACCCTCTGATGCATTCAGATACACAACTACTAGCAGGAAAAATGCCAACTGGCCAAAGCTACCTGGACATACTTCAACCGACTCATTAAAGCTGAATTATCATTTGCAGCATGTAAAAGTGAGATTCCCAGGTCCTGTTCAGACGTGCATTAACATCCGTCCTGGGGAATCAGATCTGACCACATCATCGCTGACCACATTTGGAGGTGGTCTAGGTCGCATTTGTCTGCATTCCTTTGGTAGTGTGAACACACAGTGAGTCCTGGGTCACATTAAAGACCACCTACTCATCTGTGCCGCTCTTGCGTCAGCAGATTTTTGCCTTATTCATTCAGAAAAAAACACATACAACCACTATATAACTGAAAGAATGAAAAAGAAAAAGCACGAAATTGAGATGTTTTCTGTCATTGTAGCTGAAAAATAAATTAATCTAATCAAGAACTAACTAATTAAGTGACTGAATATGAGTGTAGTGTGTGTGTGAATCTGAGTTTTGTGCAGGTCTCTCGAATAACGTGAGTGCGGACATCAATGAAGTCGTGATACGCATAAAAAAAAAACGCATGTTCGTGGTTCTGAAACAGCAGTAAAGCTCCATTTGCAAACGTCTAGGATTGTCTGGGACGGATGTTAAGGTCTGAAAACACGAGGTGTAACCGAAAATAAAAGTTACGGACTTGCCTGAGTTTCACCACTCATCCAAGATGCTTTGTAGGTGTTTCACCTGCAGATGGTGCCTACTTGAAACGGACATGACTAGAGTCTTCTCCTTGCATATTATATTAAACCACCTTAACGTCGAGAGTGTTACATTCCTGGTACTTAAAATCAAGAAATTTTCAAGAGGAAGCTGTTTGATTTTAGTCGTGTTGCTTTTATTGTTTTAATGTTTTTAATAGTTTGTTGTATGTCTTATGTTCTTATTCTACCCATGTACAGCACTTTGTTTGGGCTGTTACTGTTTTTAAAGTGCTCTATAAATAAAGTTGAGTTGAGTTTTGTTGTATTTAAACTAATCATAGCCAGAAAGCTCTATTTGCTGCAAGCCCGTTTGCAGATCTTGCAGAATTAATCTAAAAGTACCATTAAATTATGCAAAAACACGACGGAAATCAAAATATTTTTAATTATCTATGATGCATACGTATCCATGAACATCTCTGACTGAAGGACTAACTAATTTAATGAGGTAGGCTGGCAGAATCCGGTGCAGGGGTCTATGTCCTCTGACTTACAAAGTGCTGACAGTAGCATTAGACAGGGAGCATCGTCTGTGTGCCATCTTATAAGACAACTGTTGCATAACTAACAGATCTCATACATAATACAAACAAAGGAGAGGGAGACAAATGTTTGGAGCACAAATTATCAAATTCTTGCTAGAAGACTCATGAGCTGGAATTTCTGTTCTTGGTAAATCAGGAGGTTCTTTGTCCCAAAATCCATCAGACTGTAACAACGCCACTATTTAAACGTGAAAATCCTCTCTTGTAAAAATTGTAAAATATAAACATGTCAACTGTACATAGTTTTGAACCACCACGCATTAACACAGTCTTATACATATTACCAGTCTTCCTTTTCCTTTTGCACTTCTCTTACTGCTGCTATTACTTATGCTGCTCTCTGTGTATGTTTATACCAGGCACTCGAATTTCCCCCAGGGGACGAATAAAGCATTTTTCTATTCTATTCTTCAATACTACCATAAAAAAAATGAGACAACCTCAATATTTGCTAAGATTGAAACATATCTGAGGGGTATTATGGCTTAAACTAAATTTATAGATATCTGTCAGTCTGTATTTTCATATGTGGATGCAGAGAGTCCAGTGGCTGCGGGTCAAGCACGCAGCCAGCCAGTAAACCTGTCAGTTCGTTTTGACGGCTGCAACAGGTGCAGAGAAGCGGGCGACTGCTTTACGGCATCACACCACACGTCCCTCCCTGCCGCTCTCTGTCTGTCCCCACGCACGCTATAAAAACAAAACTGTGGCGAAATGACGCCTGGAACGAAACACCGGTCAGGCGCATACCACGTCAGATCAGCTGCACAAGCATACAGTATCAGCAAACAGCCACGATCTGGAGCCTGTAACGCAGATACTCGTGTGGTTACATGAGACTTGACCGCAAAGCAACAAGGACCGAGGCGCTACGTTGAGTCCTCGAGGTGGGAGACATTTAAACTTGACACTGGGCCAAATGCGGCTCAAAAATACTGTCAAATTTTGGTAAACGCGTTGGCAAATGACGTGATTCTGTTTTTGCCAGGCAGACTGTTTGAAAAACATTGCAAAACTATAAAACTTGGAGCTAATTTGACAGCTTGGTCAGTTTAGTTAAATGACTTCACACAAGTTTATTAAATCTTGTTATATCTCGTGGACGTAAACAAGCCAAATAACACAAAAGTAGTTTCATCTGCTGCTCAGATTGCGTGTGAAGCTCACACATTTCACAGAATCTGCAAATGGAAAAATCATACTTACACTTAAGCTCCACGAACGTTTAACAGGTGAAATCCATTTATCCTCGCGTGGAGACGTGAAACCAAAAAGAATCCCTTACTTCCTTATTCAGAGCGAAGCTGATGCTGAGGAGGCAGGAGGTGCAGGTGTGAGCAGGTAAAACCCAAACGGAGGATCCTAAAAGTCAAAGCAGGTCCAACCTCAGCAGCCGACAAATATAGCCTGGTGCTTTCCCTCCAGCTCTGCTGCGCTGGGCCAAATAAATCAGTCCGGGAAACGGCCAGGCGGAAGAAAGGGAAGAAGGGAGAGGGGCCGAGAAGGAGTGGGGTATGCAGGAGAGGGGTGAAGGAGAGAGACAAGGGCTGAGGTAAAAAGAGAGATGAGGAAAAAGTGCACTGAAGAGGTGCTCCTACAGAAATCGGTGCTTCAGGCTATCCCAAAGAAACGAAGACAGCGGTTCATCCATCCTTGTGAACTTGGGTTTGAGATCTTGGACTGACGAGAGTTTAGACTGACTGTAAGGAAGGCTTTCAGATGGTTTGAGGAGTGCGGGGCCAAAACCGGTGTGGTAACCTCATCCCGCAGCAACCATGTATGGGCTGAAGAGAGCGGCCCTCGACGGAGGGGCATCTGCCATAAATAGCCAGGAAGCGACGGGCTTCCAACGCCGGGGGGATCGAATCAGCTGTTAAAACTACAATCCAGCAGCAGCAGAGAGCGAGCCAAGCTCTGCATGGGATTCTGCACCACAACACCGGGGTCACGCAGTGCAGAGACCAACCTTGATTTTTTGGCTCCAGTCGCTAATTTCAGTTAACGGCCTCACGTTTCACAGAACATTTTGAGATTTTTTTTTTGACTTATGCTTTATCAGATCTAAAGTTAAGGAGAAACTTGAGCCTATATGTGCACTCACATGCAATGAATTATGACCATAACGCACTTATTAGATATACAAAACAGGATGTCTTCTCCCATGTTGAGTCGTCCACCTACACAAACACAAATGCACATATATTCACGCAAGCAGCTGTGCAGGGTGAAGGTAAATTTGCGACTTAAACCCAGGAAATCGCACAACATTTAGGTCGCTGCAGTTAAAAGTTCTTTCAAGAATTGGGAGATAGAAGGATAACTACAAGGGCATTGTAAGCAGCATTAATATAAGCTATTTATAGACTAAGGTGTCAGTTCAGACTTCCATTTATGTCAGCATATCGAGCTGATTTAAGCTTTAACATAACAGGTCGCCCGGTGAAAAAGGAGTAGGTCGGTTTCAGTTATTGGTTCCCATTTCTGTTCAACTGGTGTTTGTCTCCATCTTGTGGTGTAACACGGCAATAGGAGGACACCTCTGTTCAACTAATGGTTTTATATAGAAAGTATGACACCGATTAAAAGACGATTAAGTTAACGTACCTGATGCATTTTAGCATTTCCGCTCCCTGTAGTACAGACTGAGGGCAAAACCAGCTGTCCTAAGAGTGCATACATTGAAATACACTTCTTGTACCTTAGTTAACTTAGTTCTAGACCTTTTTTAACACAGTTTTCTTTACATTTTCACCTCCCCGGCCACTTTCGGGGGTTATGAAACGCAGTCTGGTTGAAGAGTGGACAAGGAGGAGGAGGAGGAGGAGGAGGAGGACAACTGTAGCATTAACGGATTTACTTATTCCCTCAGCGACAGAGCCGTGCAGCCTTGACAGGTGCAGAGTAGTGACAGATACAGGGTTTACTTAGCGAGGACGGACTCCGAGACAAAGGCAGCTGTGATGGAGTGACAGCTGAAGGTGGATGGAGAACAGTGGAAGGCTGTTTTAGTCTGAGAGCGTCACGTATCCAGTCTGAAAAATGGATTACTATACAGGGTCAACAATTGGTGTATGTGATCCCTTTGGTATTTCCTTCTTATAAAACATGAGCTGATCTTCATCTAAGTCAAAAGTATGGGTGAATATAATTCATTTAAGCCAGTAAGACACTAGTAATTAACCTCATTTTCGTTACCTCAACCAAGTGTTTGAATGAATTGGATTCTTCTTTTCAGATGTGCCTCTGCTCAGTCATAGTCTTGGCAAACGTCTCTCTGGAGGTAATTTGATTGAGTAAAGCTCTGGGCCAGTCCAAAAGTTAGATTATCTATGTCTGAGGCAATTATGCAATAGATTTTCTGCTAGATTTGTTGTCATTGTCCTCCATTGTCCTCAGGTGGCAGCCATTCTGGCATCATCCTACAAGATATCTTGATAAATGTATTTTCTCCTTGTTCTCCCCCAAAAGCATTTTCAACCTTAGTTTTCACCAGTCACCAACAAAACATTTTCTCAGCAGAGTTGGTAGTTGTCTCCATTTAACTGAAGATAACAATACAGTCATTCAATTTCTTTAAGTAAAAATAGCTGTAACCTACACATCCAATGTTTTAATAGACCAGACTCAAGGTTTGTTGACAGTTGACCATTTAGTATGAACAATTAATATTTATGTCAAATAGTTTTTTTGTCTTAATTGTGGTTTAGATGAAGATCTCGCTATATTTGCAGCCATTTATTGGAAATGTGTGCAATTGTGATTATTATACTGTATTATTGTAATGTTTATTTTGTCTGTAGCTAGTTACTTAACAGACACCCTTTAGTCTATTAATAATATATAACGTGTATTTTATTATTTTTTTATATTATTGACATTCACTTGAGGGAGAGCTCATCAAATTATGAATGGCCATTTTGAAGGTTAGCATAAAAGACAACTAGCTTAGCTTACTTTCAGTTACCCTTTGGTTATTAAGAAGAAACATTTGCAGTTAGCAACAAAAATGAGACATCAACAATTAGATGAAATCTTGTGTATGTACGTCTATTAACAGTTTCTATTTGGGAGCTAACTGTTAGCTAAAGTAGCCTATCGCGCTAACTAGCTAACAGTTGGTGTGACGGTAAGAAAAACATGGAAAAATAACTATTTAACGGTTTAAAATGTATAACTAGGCTATAAAAATACGTATTTACATATATATTATCCACATAGGTTTTTAAATTCTGGTGGCCTGGGAGCACCAACCAATAATTATTACACTATTACATAGACAACTGCAGCTAGCGGACATCCAGGGCTAATACAGCGATTTTGGCTAGCTAATAAAAGATGTAATAATATAATAATAATAATCACCTTGCCTATTATTCTTTCAGTGCTAACTTTCTAATTATTGTTAATTAACTTGTATGTGAGCAGGGGGTGTTTGCGAGTTATTTAATCAGTTAAATAATCGTACATTTATCAAATGAGGCCGGGATGAATTAGCTCTTATCTTATAAATAAGCTGCTGGTCTGCAGTGATTAGTACCTATTGAAAGAAGTCCAGGGGAAATGTCAGATGAGGATGGTCTGATCATCAGGAGGATGCGTGGCTCACCTGGGAAACTGGATGCACAGTCAGAGGAAGGTAAGCCAGCAGAGGCAGCAGTGTGATGTTTTGGTGCAGTATTCTGCTGGAAAAAGCCTGTGCCCTGCCATTCATATGGATGATGCTCTGACGTATACCAACACTCTCAGCATTGCTGCAAACGCCTGCACCCTTGCATGGAAACAGAAAGCTTTATTGTCATTGTGCCAAATAGTATAACAAAATTTGCATGTGCAACACCAAAAAGACACCGATACACACTCCCACACCCAATCATTCCATCTACAAAGTTAAAAGACCACATAGATACACATCAAACCAAAGTACTCTGCAGAAAACTCATATTGCACATAGAAATATCAATTACAATATTGCCTACAAGGTCATTTTTTGCAGCAGTTCTCTGAAGACAGTGGACTCTTTCCACAGGATAATGACATAAAGCAATAATAATAATAATAGTTTGAGAAGAGCAGCAACGTGTTCAAGATGTTGACTCTGCC
This sequence comes from Mugil cephalus, assembly GCF_022458985.1. Taxonomy (NCBI): domain Eukaryota; kingdom Metazoa; phylum Chordata; class Actinopteri; order Mugiliformes; family Mugilidae; genus Mugil; species Mugil cephalus. The sequence goes on from NC_061776.1 coordinate 7,358,042, forward strand.
TCCAGATCAAAATGGATTGCAGTTCAGTCCTGGACGCCTCACCTTGAAACTTGAAGGACTTAATGTATCTGCTGCAAACGCCCAATGCCTTGATGAATCAGGGCTGTTTTGAAAGTAAAACAGTGACCTACACAATTTAAGGCGGGTCATTTAATGGCAACCTCAACCCACCTGCTGTCTGTAACATCCGCCTCATATTCCCATGAACTGAAAAACACTATTGGGCCCTGAGGAAAGACTGGTTACCTTTGTGGAAATCAGTAGGAGTAAGAATTTTGAAGAGGATGGATGCCCTCCAGGCCTCAGTGAAGATGCTGGGAGGTTTTTATAAGGTTCAGCTCAAGTATTGTCTTCATCAACGCTTTGATCCAGCAAGTGTGAAAACAACCAGGCACACAAAAGATGTGGACATGCACTTAACATTCCTCAAAGAAGGGACGTCTTTTAGCATCTTCGCTTTGAGTATTGGCTTCAGAGTGGAGAGAGAGACAGAGGAAGTGATGCATTCCTAAAATATTTCCCACGTGGATGCGCAACACTACACAAAACGGCAAATGAATCACAGACACACTTTTCATGCAGAGAGTTTATTTATGAATCAGACTGCAGTATCATACAACAGTAGCACAATCATATGACTATGGATTATGCTCGTAATTATAGATACAAAGATAAAGGCATGTCTCAAAGGAAAAATGAATGAGTTCTCTTCTGATTTACTCTAAAAATAGCTTTTAAATACTTGGCATAGTTTTGTAAATTAAATTATGAAACAGAACGTTTTGCCCACTGGTTTTACTATTGGAGTACCAAATGCAAATATACTTTATGAAAAACATTTTTTTTCTTCCTCTCTCTTGCATGTCATGCAAGGAAGAAAAAAAAATGTCAGTGAGTACAAAAAGCACTTAAATCTCATATGAAAATAGAAAATATTACAAGTGTGCATAATTACTTCACGTTGCACATAACCTGCAGTACAAAAGGTCAAATGACACTATGTTCAAGTGTACCTGACATGCCAATTATTAGGGGCGAGGGGGGCGTATGTACTGAAATAGCTATTTAAATGTCGTCAGGGGCAGTTTACACACAAGACTTGAGTCAGTCTTTGAAATGAACAGAAAATTAGATGTTAGTATTTATGGGCGTGCCAGCTTGTCCTCCCTGTGATGCTGACTATGGGCTCGTCTTGAAAACACTGAATCCCATCTTGCACTTTTAATAATTATGCTTTTTTTTTTGTATTATTTGAAGGTCACAGTTTTTGATTCAATGTTCCTACAGATAAACGACACGAAGAGCAGAAACTATCCACAATGCTACTGCGCCTCTCCAGCCAGAGGGATGGCAGAACGTTTAAGTTGTAAAAACCTAAGGTATGAAACAGTGCTTAGTACGTTAATATTTGGCATTTCCTGGAGTACTGTAACGTAACACACACATAATAAGGCGACATGATTCTCCAAAAATGTACAAGAAATGTTCGAAATACCACGACAAGTTTCTGCGTTGATAAATGCTACAACTGTAAAAATGCTACATAACATTTACGTAATACTTGAGGAATGATTAAACAGCGATGAATCCCTACAGATCTGTTTTCTATACCAATGCAACAATGCTGTTAAAAACACATACCTGCAAAATCCACAAGAAGATATTTAAGTCTCGAATTATAATCTTAAACGCATTAAAAACGTATGCACTGTTCTCCAATGTGTTTTTCGCAGATATGTGATTCTGAGCCTAATATAGCACACTGCATTGTATCCTTTAGTGCAATTAGTGTGGTTGACAGCAGAACAATTTACACAAAATGAACACACCAGGGAATGAAAGGGACAGAGACAGAAAGACTGGAGTCAGGAGGAAGAGGTTAGAAAAAAGACGGGTGGTAGAAAAGAAGGAAAAAGAAAAGAATTCTCAATTTTATTTCTAAACATGTCTCGAGGAACCAACAACAGAACGATACATGACCAGAATTCGAAGACATACAAAGACGAAAATAAGACACAGGTTATGTCTGACCACCAACATAGGAAATACAGCTGGGGGATGGATTGATGTGTCGAATATCACAAGGAGCGTCCAACATTGACTCTGCTAGTGTATGAAGAAGAAGCACTATCAAATAGGAAATCATGGCACAATCAAAAAGTTTCCACCGTGTCAAATCTCGCAGTGATGGACCCTATCGCTCACTGAAAACCCAATCGTGTGATCAAGGCACACCGCGGGCCCATCCCCTCTTATATCTCTCTGTTAGATTTTAAAGCACTAGAAAATTTATGTATACTCTCAATATGATACTATGCACACATTTATGATACTTTCAGCTTGATATAACTTGTGGAGAAATAAAATTTCATGGTTAAATACAAAATTTCTCTTAAAATATTTAAAATATACTTTTATTTTGTACATTATGCAAACTGATTAACAATTCGATGATAACAAAAATAAATATTCCGTGAAATGTCGTCTCTTCGCGGTACAGATGTATGAACACGCGCACACACACACACATACACACACATACATACATACATGAAGTAAATCACCCACCCCCACTGTTAAGCGCCCATATACCCTGACACGATTCCATTTCCCTGTAATATGATCTGAATGACATGTTCACATTAAGACAATGGTTCCTACAGGTAGCTCCACTACACCACTGAGCTGTTTGTACAACAATATTGCTCTACAAATCTTTTTTTTTTGTTTTTTTTCTGTTGTTCTGTACCCCAATATCCATCCGTAGTGTTTATCAAAGTTGCCAACCACCACTTCAGCTCTCAATCTGTGCCTTTATTGCTTCCTGAAATTACCTGGAAATGGGAGCTATACATTGGATTGATCAGGAGACTAATCAGAGACTTCACCCGATCCGACCAGGAATTACACATCTGGTTAGAAAAAAAAGGCAACTATCACTCTCCAGCGTAGAACCAAGGTAGGTCGCTGATCTATCATGTCATGTGGTATAGAGTCACTCTTCACTGAAGAGCGTTAACGGGTTATGGTTGCAGTGTGTACAAAAGCAATGAGAAGAGGGCACAATGTCATTAAATTAACAAAGAAAGAAAGGCTGATTTTATCTCGTCTGAAAATCAAAAACAGTTCTTTAGCCAAAGACAGTGATGTCCAGTTCTGAAACAGCTGTCGCCTCACCACAATCAGATTGTTTGTTTTGGTGTAGTTTTAAATGCAACAGAACAATAAACCCTTCTACGTCTACAATAGCTTTAAACATAAACACTTACATTCATATCCTTAACAGCTCGCCCGTAAACAAACAGGTTCAGAATGCGAAAAAACATGTTTTTTCCGCGATGGACGTTTGAGAAGTTCTAGTTTGCACGACAGAATTGCATAATGTCTGCCAATGAGAAAAGCATAGGGAGGATAGGATAGAAAGGACAAGCCGCTACAAGAAGACTAACTAGTAGAAACCCTATAAGAGAATGGGCCTGGGCATGGAGGAAAGATGGGGTAGTGTTAAGTCAGTTTAGGAAGGCTTGGGGAGGGACTTCGGGGTGGAAGTTGCCCCATAAGTTAAAGGGGCACCTCCCTTTGGCAGTGGAACAGCACTCTTAGTAGTCAACGCAGCGCCGAGGGTGAGGGTGTACACAATGCTCTTGTCGGACAAGAAGGCCATTTCAGTGTCAAGATGAGATGAAGGCATTCTAGTAGGCAGCCAGGTCACAGTGTTGGAGCTAAAAACCTCAGATGGAGATGACGGACGCAGTCTTTCTACACTGTCTTCCCTCCGCTGGGATTGTGGGGTTCTGGGACGTGAAGAAGAAAAAATATTTTATTCACAAATGTGTATTTTGTTTTAGTATGCAAAGTACAAAAACAACAATATTAAATGGTTTTGACAGGACAGGACAGTACAAATGTTTTTTTTCTTGTATGATTTACATTCCAACAGCTCATTGAAGCAACAGCATCAGTAATAGTTCAACTATTTACAACGAGCTGAAGATATAAGACTATCTATAGGAACTGACACCATCTTGTGGAGATGTTTCAAACCGCAAGGCCCATCGACAGTTTCTATAACAGACTCCAGATTGATGATAAAAATACCTGTGAAGTACGGGCCCGTTTGGAAACAATGAGTAAAGGTTTGAGCAGCGACATCATCCTGCTGTTCCCTTTAAATGCCTCCCATCTACATTTAAATAAAAATTTCATGTAGACTTCTAGTGTAGTCTGTAGCCATCATGTGGAATACAAAATAAATCCGTTAAGAGCAATAAAAATTTTTAAAATATCTGGTTTATTTTCCTTTTCTTTTGGATTTGTTTGCTTTCCAAATCTGAGTGGGCCACGAAACACAAAGGAAATTATTATTTTATATTTTTTACTTAAATTTTTTACTTACCTTGGCTCCATTTTTTCGGAGCCGAACAGTAATTTTTATGAATCTGTTTTATTTCCTGTAGTTTTTGTGTCTTACCTGAGAGAGACGACTCCTCCTCATCCCTCAACACTGTCTCTGCAGGGACCTGCTGTGAATGGGCGACCTCTTGATTGTTCTCTTTGTCTCCCTGAGGAGCAGGGTGGACCTCCTCTGCTGGTTCGTCTTTGACGTCCCCCTCTGCCTCCCCCTCCCCAGAGTCAGTACTCCTGATGCTCAAGCGCCTCATGCGATACATAACATCCACGTCTCTCATCCGAGCCAGTCGCTCAACTGCCACTCGACCCGGAGAAATAGCCAGCTTGTTCTGCAATGCTTCGATCCTGTGGGAGGGGCCTCTGCTCCTCCGCTCCCCTTCCAAGCTAAGAGATAGTCTTCGATCTAAGTTCGGGGGAACTGAAAGTGGCAGTCTATCTGGCGGAAACTCCGGTAACCCTGGGTGGTCTCGTCCCAGATGAGTCCGTTGACCGAGTCTATGCTCTGGGACAGCAAATGGCTTCTTCTCTTCCTCCTGCTTCTCATCAAGCATTGTGTTGTCTTTACCCTCACTTTTGTCTTCGGCGGTTTGCTTGCCCGCACTGCCTTCAGGTGTTTCTCCTGCAATGGCTTCCTTTTCTTCTACCTCTGCGTCCTTAGTTACCTTTTCGGTAACAATCTGTTCCTCTGTGACTTGGGGACCTGTCAGATCACTTGGTAAAATTGTGGATGCAGAAGAGGCATCTTCTGTAGCTCCATTTGCTGGTAAGCTCTCAGCAGCATTAACTGTGCATAAACTGTCCAAGTTCGCTGCCTGAGCATTGTCTGTTTTTTCACCCTCTGCCACGTTTTCCTGTGTCAGTGAATGCTGCTCCTTTGTTTCAGACCCTGATTGATTCACACTTGAGTCGTTTGACTCTTCTGTTTTAGCATCTTCTGCTGGACTATCTGATGTGGTGCATTGTGGTGGACTGCCATTTTGATTGGCTGAGCTGTCTGAGCTGTTCTCCTCATGAAGAGGAGGCAATGGACCCTGTCTCATCTGATTCTCAAGCTCTCTTTTACAAATGGGGCACTCCTCCTCTGAATCAACACTGAGATCTTGAGTAAGCTCTGCGTCATTTGGTCTGGAGTGGCCAGTGGATGCTTTGTTGGCATCTGCTGGGTCCCTTGACTGACGCAAAGTCTGGCATATGTCCTCATAATCAGGAGGACTAGTGAGTGTAGAGGCATCCTGCATGGGCTGTCTGTCTGCCCACGGGACCTCAGCTGCTGTGGTGTGCGTTGTTGGACTAAAGTCACAAAGTGGCGTCTCAATGGGCTCATCTGGCAGATCTAGTTTTACTGTCCTGCCATCGTTGCTCCTTCTCCGCGAAAGATGAGCAACAACCCTGTATTCTCTGAAGCCCGTCTCCCGAGGTGGGACCGGGAGCTCCTCTCTAAGCTGCTTGCTGAAGGTTACCGACTTTGTGGCAGGCCTGGAGAAGGCGCTCTTCACTTCCCTGTATTCTGGGTCAACAGACCAGCTTACTGCACTGCGCCTAAGGCTGCTGGGCTTGTTGAGAGGTTCGGATGTCAATCGGATTTTGATACGCTCTGGGATTTGGACAGAACCATTTGGGACTTTATTGCTGGCAGTGCCTAGCTCCAAGATGTCTTTGTAGGCCTCGTTGAGGTCCTCTATGCACTTGTCCACGCTGGGCTGTTTGCTGCTCTGCTGCTGTTGCTGCTGTTGATCCTGGACTTCTTTTTTGATGGTCTCCAGCTCTTTTACAGCATCCCATGGTCGCTGGGTGGCAGGTTTCAGCAGGAACTGTTCAAACGGCTCCTGCCCACTGTTTGCTGCTGGTTTAGTCTCCTCCACATTTCCTGAGGGTGGTCCTGCTGGCTGCTGAGCTGTGCTCTTGTTCAGCTGGTTGGAGAAGGTGGAGGTCAGCGAGAAGGCGCTGTTGCTTGACAGTTTCAGGCTCTTCACTCCCTTTATAGGAAAACTGAAGGCAGTTCCTACTACGCCGCCGCTGCTATCAGGAGTAACTTCCGTGCCAGGAGTAACAGGTTCTTGTTGTGCTTCCTTGTTGTCAGGGGTAGGTTTTCGGGCCTCTGGGCTAGTTTGTGTCTCCTGGTCTCGATACTGGTTTGCAGGCCAGGATCCGGACAGCTTCAGCTCCTTGTAGTGATTTATCTTAGGGGGTCTACAGGGTAATCTTTTAAACATTTTGCTGCTTGCTCTACTGCTTGTTTTGCTGCTTGCTATGCTACCAGTTAGTGCTTGCAGCTCAGCTTCAGCCGATGATGTGCTTTGGAGACTTTGGTTTGTTAAATGGCCAGTTTTGTTGTCACTAGGGCTGTCCGCTGGGTCTGGCGACTTCTCATTGTTGTTATTTTGATCGCGGATTGTCCCAGTTAGTTGCGGAGTGACAGGGACGGACACCAAACAAAAAATAGTTTCGCTAAGTCTCTTTTTTAGATTCTTGGATTTGTCTTTCTCTGGTGGTTCAGGTAGTTCCACCTTTTTTACTTCTGCCACAGTTTCAGCGACACCCTGCTCAGCCGGCTTACATGGAGGTGGTGGTGGTTTACCCAGAATAGATGAAGGAAAAAACTGACTACGGTTTTGTTCAGAAGCTACACTGTCACTTTTTTTAATTCCCCTGTTGCACCATCTAGTACTGCTTTCGTTGTCATTAAGAGCTGTTTTGCGTGTTTCAGTATTGAGAGATGGCCCCTGTTGGGGAGGAAAGGCACTATCATGTGTAGATTGTCCTAAAATCTTAGCGGGCGGAATCTCTTTGTTGATGTTACGGATCTTGTCTGAGTCAGTGAGAGAAGCTCCGCTAGGCCCTCCTGAGATTTGCTTCACTCTTGGGTCTTCAGTGGGTAATTGACGGGCATGACTTGGTTGCTCTTCATGTCCAGAATGTACCTGTTTTCGATAGGACGCAACACGCTCTCCATAATGTTCCAGCCACGAGCCACTTGTCTGTCTGGAAAACCACCTTCCAGGATCTGAGCTAGGCATCTGCAAAGCTTCTGCCCTCCATCTTAAATTTGCCATTTCATTGCGGTTGATTGAAACTGCTCTTGGGAGTGGGGCTCTTTTATAAGATGGGGGTGGGATGTAGCCAGGAGGCTCCATTCCAGTGATGGCAGAGTGTTGTGCGAAATAGTCTTGTCTCAGATCCCCACCCCTTGGATAATAGATAGATCTGTCTTTTTGTTTGGCACCCTGGTCTATAGCAAGCATTTCTGCGCTACCCCTTGTCTGCTGGTGAATCTCATATGACGGAGGCTTTAGTGGCCTACTGAACCTGGGCTTTGGTAAAAGTGCGACATGGCTGCTTGGCCCGATATTCCTACCCCACCGGTCCCTGCCACCACCATAGATATACCTACTGTAGGGCCCAGAGAAGACAGTGCTGTTTAATCTCTGTTGCCTGTCGGGTAGGCTAGGCCTTGATGGAATGAGCTCTCTGCAGTCAGGTCCTTCTGGTGACAAAACTCTGGGGAGAGACTGAGACTTTGCTTTAGTTCTAGGGTGAAAAAAACCCTCAGGTGTTCTAAGGCGGTACTGCTCCTGAGCCCACCTTTCTCCATCCCCATCTGACAGTTGCCTCCCCAGGCCCACAGCTGGCCTCCACTCCTCTGTACCAAGGCTCTGGCACTTCCTCTCCGTAGTCACCCTTAGCTGACCAGGACCAGCATCTGGGTCCCTTAACCAGGAAATGTCCTCCCATAGCTGCTGCGCTTGCCTCTCTGCCCTGTATTCCTCTGCTGAGATCAGGGCCTGTGGCCTCCATGCTCCAGCAGAGGCCCTCAGCTCCCTGCCATCAGCATAGTCCAGAAGGATGCTGAAATCCTGGCCCCGTCTTCGCCAGTAGGAAACATCCCTCTCATCATGGCTCAGTGGCTCTGAATAAGTCAAACTAGGAACATCGTAGAACCTAAAACAAAAAAAAAAAATCAATGTTAATAAAACTGTCACAGTGTTACAGAAGGAGAGTGACCTGGACGAAATATTTTCTTTTGTCATAGAAGTTGCGGAATGTGTGACGTCTAGCACACAGTCATAGGGTGTAGACTCAGACTCATCAAAAATTATTCACAATCATAACGCTTTCACAATAACAAATATGATATTTTCTCAGTTTCTATGATAATGTAATGAAACATTATCCTCCTGTTGAGATTTGATCATTCTGTACATTGTCAGTGACACGTCCCAAGCATATGTTTTGGCTTCGGCAGCATTGGCTTTCCAACACAACTTAATCAAAGAGAGCCAGCACATATGAGACAGAAGTGCTTGAGTCAGCAGCTCCAAAGTCCCTCGAAGACACCATGAAATTGTGATGCTACTGCAATATGATCTGCATATTAAATTGTGCTGACCTTATCTTGGAAGCTGGTCATCTGGGCAGCGACTGTGGCACTTAAAGAACGTCTAAGCAAAAATATCCCATTACCTGACCTGATGTGAAAGCAAAAAAAAAGGATGTCGCTCTTTCTCTGTTTAGTTTATCACATCACATAGAACAAATTAAAGGAAATCCAATATGACCGGCATACGATAAACCTGAAGTCTATAGTGTACGTAGAATAAAGAATCAAAAAAATCTTCTTTAATGTGTCACAACAGGAGAAAATCTGAAGAAATAGGCCTGTTTGATTGTTGCCAGGGTGAATAAGTGATATCAAAAGCATTCCTATATTTATAAAAATGCTTGATGAAAGTAATCTAAAATGGCAACTGTGTGACAAATGACTGTTGGCAGGTTCAAAAACAGTGGTTCTACTACAGTGAGATGAAGCAGTACTGCCTGGAGATAATTTTAGTTATGGTTCCATATTTACCACTCAGGTTGAGATTATTCCTGTAACGCGTGTTGCTTTGACAAAACAATTATTTCTGATATAGTGTGATATATAATACCAGTTTACATCTCGAAAAACAACCCATAGGGCTTCACTCGTTCGCGTACACGAGGGTAATTTTCTTAATTTTCCTGAAGAATGTGACATCCATCTATGTCCCCAGATTGTCAGACATATCAAGGCTCCTTTTAAGCCACCGAAATGACAAACGCTTGAAAATGCTTATTGGATTTTCTCTACCGTCAAATCTTCATGGTAAACTAAATCAATCATTGTGTTTTTTTTCTTTTTCCTCAGTGTTGTTTATTCATGTAAGGCAAGTGATTTACAGATAGCATAAAAAATGTAAAAAAAATATAAATGCATAGGGTTTTAAAATATTCAGTCCAATAAATGATATATATAAAAAAAAGAGTGATTTACAATTGTGCTTTTTAAAGAGCTCCGTCTAACGTCTGCACTGCACTAAATCACTGTTAGTCATTGTATGCATTCATTTAAGCAGCAATGTCAATGGATCATCCTCAGCAGCATATGCTACTGTATGGCTGAGGGGAGCCGCGCTGTGCACACTTGCCCAGCAACATGCTTACATCACAGAGCACGTGCTGGGCGTGATTCAGTGTGCCAGTGTTTACAGTGGAGTGATTACGCGCCTGTCTTGAGGCATGTTCAGTCCTCCTCAGTTTTGCTCACTGTCTAGTGCTGCTGTTTACATCTGCCCGCCTAGTCGAGGCCGTGAGAGACGATACCGGCGCATGGGTGGGCTCCACCGAGACGCGAGAGACGTGTGTCTCCGTGCAGGCATGTAAACAACTCAAACGAGCGCAAAAGGCACCTCTCGCAATCCCTCATATCCCGGCATAAGATATGTCAGCGGAGCTGCTGCAGCCACAGTGTTCTGCAGCTCTGGAAGGAGGGGAAGGGATGAGGAGGGGAAAGGAAAAAAAAAAAAAAAAACCCTGCGCAGTGCAGACTCAGTTTTGCATGCAATACTGAAGGGCCCCAGTGAGAAGGGTGGGGGTGAGGGGGATAAAAAAAAAAAAAAGGGGAAGGTAAAGGGTGTGGGGGGGGGATCGCGAAAGAGAGGGAAAAAACACTCACCCACTATCTGTGGCAAGAGAATCACCCAAGGGCTGAGCGTCACCTAGGATACCGATGCCGACTTCTTTCCTCCTCAGGTTCCTCTCCCCGCTCTCGCCGTCTATGCCGGGGTAGCCCTTCACCAGCGCCTGCCTGCTGCCGTAGATGCCTGCGATGCCGGTGATGGACGCCCCCCGGTCCGCCTCGTACCCGTTCAGCGTCCCCCGGCCGGCCCTGTTGTCCACGAGTTCGCGCTGGCAGTCGGCGGGGCGCTTGTCGTAAGGCGTGGCGGACGACGGAGGGCCGCTCTTGGGCAATTTGTATCCGTGCGAAATGAGGAGGTCCTCCACACTGTACATGGTGGTCGTCTCTCTCACTTCTGGGCGCTGAGGGCAAAGGTGGGTGTGTTGCCTTATGCGCAGTGCTGCTGCTGGTGGAAGCTGGAGCACGGTTGCTCGGCAGAGGCCATCACTGAGGAGAGGACAGGGGAGGGAAGAGGTGGCAGATTATTTCTGCATGCATCTAAATCGAGAGTGTGTCAGAACGTGCGGCGTTTGTGTTCCCTCTCGAAGATGCACATGCTACGGTGGCAGCTCAATGTTGTAATTTGAACACCGTCATGCGTGAAAACACCGTTTTCCGTCTTTTGTGCAGACGTGATCAACTCTTGACCAAAGTTTTCACGGTGCAGAGACTAAGACCCCACCTTTTTCTCTGCAGCACAGTCCGGTTACACACTCATCCGAGTGGGTTATTAGCCACACCCTTTTGTTCCTCCCCGAGACAGTTCATAATCTTTCCAAAGTGTCTGAAACCATTGTCTAATTGCAGGAACTGCTCGAACGAGAGTTCTCGTCCTATCAGACCGCCGCCTGCATAATGGTTTCTCAGCCCTTTGCCAGAAAGCGGGCGGAAAATGTGATTTAACACAAGCGGGTTCTAGGTGGAACATTCGTCACGAGTCATGACAATCACTTACTGTTCTCCAGACGCTCAGAACAGCATTTGGGCGACTAATCAGCTGCGGAACAGCGTTTAACGTCCACATTAAGAGCTGCACGCTCCCGAATAGAGAGTACTAACTGTCCATATTTTAAGAGGAACAGCTCTGAGTTTGTCTAGATTACGTAAAGATAAAATATGAAATAGTTGCCATATTGTGAGTCCCTGTCAGATACGCTTAACTGTTCCCTCGACAAATATAGTTGCATCATATATTTCCCCTGCAGCTAATTTCACACAGTGTGTACTTCCCATTGTCTTTGCTCTGCTCAAGTATGCAGCGTTACAGTACATTCATTACCCGTAATTAAATTGATTCAGCTCTTGAGTAATAAAATCTACTTCAATGTCCATTTTAAAGTTCTACAACAACTGAAATGACTATTACATATAGATCTGAAAAACACTTAATGTAATGGTAAGAAATACTGATCTTAATTATTAAGATTTCATAACACGCTGTCACATAATCCCTGCTCCTATCATTTTTATATTCACTTTTTTTTTTTTTTTTTTTTTTTTTACTTCTAATCTTTTAAAAAATGTTCAAACAAATGTGTGAAAGCAGATCTGGATGATCACAGCTGTCGTGTGTCGTGTGAACTTTATCTTTAGTCTTCATCTTCCTTCAGAAACACAGAAACTCTGTGCATTCGGTGTCTTTTATGGTTTCATGAGATTATGTAGGTTTTTGGTAAGTTTCCATTACACTTGTTTATTTTTTCTTATTTATTCGCTGACAAAACCGTGACCAACAAACACATGAACCTTTCCAGGTCGACACACGAGGCGTGGCCATGAATAAGCCTGTGCATAAAACTAAGCTCATTTTTAGATCATCTGCAACTTTCTTAGGTTGTAATGACACTTCCTTTACTAAACTCCAAAAAGCAGATTATTACTAATTGTTGTAGTTAATAATACGTTGAAAAATCTCAGAAAATTGTCACACTAAAAGTTTTTTTTTTAAAGATGAGGACTAACCTCACATCACATAAACTTCATATCACAATATTTGACAATTCTTTTTTGTTGATTTCTGGTTTCATCAAATAATCAGCTAATCGTTTTAGCATTTTAGCTCTAAATATACTGCAACAAGTAGGAAAAAAAAGTTGTCAAAAGTTCCTCTACAAAGCCCGTCTGATGTATTAATTAGAGTCTGTGGCGGTCTGTCCTGCCTGGAGATGACTGCGCATGGTCTATGAAGCACTGACGCTGTGATCAAAGGCTTCGCAGGCATTAGCATTTTGGCTAATCACGTTTGGACTTGAATAGTAGCTCTCGATTCGTTTTCCATTATGGAGACGTCATTTAAAAGGCAAGCACGGTGATGAATCAAAGGAGGTAAAACAGACTCGCATACCACTACTCGTTTTAAAGTTTGGGTCAGAATTAATTGTAGGATTTGTTTAATTCATCCCCCAAGACTGAAGCTTTCCGACTTTATTACTGTGTCTCGGCAGAGGATTTGCAGACAAACTGACGTCTTGTACCAAAAATGATGCCAAAGTTTATAGTGAACTCTTATCAAGACAAAGCAAAACACATTATAAAGTCTAAATAAATGTAAATAAACTCATAAGAGACTATTAGTCTTTTTAAATGATCTATTTAAAAGAAATTCACTGCTCATTTCTCTGCAACCAATTATTAAACAAATCAATTCAATTTTAAAAAGATATTAAAGCTGTAATAGTCCCACACGTTTGATGTTTCTTCAGTGAAAGTTTACGAGTATTGATGTTACAGTATAAAAATGACTGCATTACACATGTGACTTTACCAAAACTCACAAGTATTTTCATCATTAAATACATTTCAGGTATTTGGCAGGAAATATATGCAGAAGAGAAGATGGGATGAGGATATATTTGGCATTTTTGCATTAAAATGACGATTAGAAGTTTAATTCCCGATCAAACCATTGATTATTTGTCCCACGTCTGTGACTCAAAACTCTCAAAAAGTGGAAAAAGTGCAAAAAGTTGACCTAAATCAGATCTCAGATTAATAATCAATTAATTAGCTCTGTGTAATGTCTATTTAAAAATAAATAACAACTTGGAAAATGACATCTTCTTCTCTTGACCTTAAGGTGACCTTAACATTTCCCACTCTATAACTTTGTCCACTCTGCAGGTAGAAGTTGTCCCCCTGCTCCACCTGCGTCCGTGGCATATTCTGAACTGTATGATCGACCGCAGCGCCTCCGATCAGCCCATAGCCCGGAGATAATTAATAGCGTCCAGATGTAAAAAGCTCAGCAGAAAATCTCCACTCGGAGACCACGCTGCGTGTGACCACATTTCTCAAGGACAACACATGTGCAAACAGATTATCCGGTTAATTGATGCTTCTGTAACTTCACGGACAAGCCCGAGCGGAGGCTAAAATAACAATATTAATAAATAAAAATAAAAAAGCCAAATCAGCAAGCTGACATCACAGCGCCCTGATGTGTAAGTCCTCCAACTATTCCTGGCTCTTCAAGTGGAGCGAATATGTGGCAAATGCAGCAGGAAAAAAAAAAGAGAGAAGAAGAAAAAAAAAATCAACTCAAGTGCTTCTTGAATTAGCCAAATCCAGAGGCAGCTATGATCAGTGAGGACGGGGTGTGGAAAAAGTAGCTTCCTTCAAACGCAGGAGTTTTATCACAGAGCACCAGACACACACCGGCTCTTTTTTTTTTTTTTTTTTTGACAAGGTCACAGCTTCAAATGATTGCAGTGGAAATGTGGCACATGAGGCCTTTCTGCATAGCAACAACAAAACCGCCGTTAATAATTACACCACAACCACGTTTTTTGCATGCGCCTTCGCTGACGTGCCGGCGTCCGGGAGAGTTTGGTGAAGGTATGAGGGCAAGCGATGAGGTCAGCTGATGTTAAAGTTCTCGCCCCGGAAGGTCCCTCATTAGCTGATAATCGCTGCGATTGTGAATTTTTAGGGTTTATTTTCTGCGCTTGAGGAGCAGTTTCTGCAAGTTTTCCCGCACAACGCTCTAAACTTTCAACTTAGGGGCTGAGCGTGGATTCAACTTTAAATAAATGTAGTTTCGCTGATCAAAACCTTTGCTGAGGTGAGGAAGAGGAGCAGCCCCCCCCACCTCACAATGCACAGCCAGGCCTGGAAGACTGCATGCACAGGTAGTGGCCACTGTAACACATCAGCACTAGCAGGCAGCAGCACCACCCTAACTGCTAAGGGAGTGTACCTACATCTTACCTAGTGACAGGAAGAAAAAAAAAAAAACACACACACACACTAAAAAAAAAAAAAAAATCAGGCTTAAACCATAAAAAAAAAAAAAAATGCTTCATGCAAAACTCATTCACAACACAAGTTCAGGGCGTTTTTCAATCAACAACATTGTGTGCTAATAACTAAGTCCGTCAGATTCTCAGAGGGGAAATTAAAAACACACCGTTTTTTCCCCCCGGATAACTCAGTATAGTATGAATGATGAATGATGTAAAACAGAGCCGCTGTATCATAACACACAGCTATCAATAAAATATCCCAGTTGAGATAAGACACGCATGCATTATGGATACAGCATGACCCATTATAGCCTCGCTCCATAGCCCGCTGCAGCAGTGTCATATGGCACAGCCTACATAAAATTGACTGCTATGAAATGATTTTTTTTTTTTTTTTCAAATCAGCCCCCCTGTACCTGGTTTCACCCAGTAGTGCCGCAAGTCCAGAGGAGAGAGAGAGAGAGAGAGGAAAAAAAATATATACAAAAATAAGAACAAGAATAAACCTCCACCTGCACGCGCTCTAACTTAAAAAAAAATATGCAGTCGGGTTTTGGGCGAGAGCCGCTTGGCCAGATCATAACCCCGCTGCAAAAAATTTTTAGAAATGCACGCAGTACAGCAGTGAGTGAGCGCACATCAGCCGCCTCAACACCACCAACACCACCACCACCTTCACCACCGCTACCAGCAGCAGCAGCAGCAGCAGCGGCGGCGGCGGCGGTGGAGGAGGTGGAGGAGGAGGAGGAGGAGGAGGTGGAGGCTCGGCTGTCGAAGGGCGAACATTTTTGAGGCGTGTGCAAGTTGACGCGCGGTTAACGAGGAGGCTTTTGCAGATGCGTCTTCGCTGACTGAGTGTTTACCAAGAGCCCCGCTGCTGCTGCTGCTGCTGCTGCTGCTACCATGGAGGCTAGTGGAGGAAAGGATAAAAAAAAAAAAAAAAAAAAAAAAACAAGACACAGCAACCCCTCCCTATAAATAAGCCCGTGTGTCTGCAGAGCGGGGGGACAACATGCAAAGCAAAGGATGCAATAAGATTGCAAAACATTTTTTTTTTTTTTTTTTTTTTAAATGGGAAAAAAAAAAAGGGCGTAGCGACAGAGAGAGAGAGACGCATACCTGGGAAGATGCTTGGCGCGGCCGTCGCAGTTCCCCTGCGCCCAGCTTCGGCTGCTGAGACTGAGAAGCACTGCACAGAGCCTGAGCCGAGCATGCCTATTGGTAGGCAGAGACGCGCTGGTTGCTGGCTGCCTGGACTGGGCTCTCCTCACTACAGCTGAGGTGGGGTGGGCTCCTCACATGCAGGCAGCCACAGAGAAAAAAAAAAAAAAAAAAAAAGGGATGTCAGAATGGTTTCTTCCAAACTGTTTCTCCTAACTTTCCCTTTTTCATAGCAACAGTCCCCCTCCCTCTCTCTCTCTCTCTCCATTCAGCCTTGCATATTGACTTGAATGATAACTACAGATGTGTGGAGCAGAGGGGTCCATGCGTCTCCCTCCAACCTCAATCTCCGTCGCACATGTCTGACACGCCTTATATGTCTCTGCTGGAAAGGTCAGCCCCTGTTTGTTGCATTAGCCCGATAAGAAAAAACTCCATCTCCCAGTTCTTCCATCAATTTTGTGACGCCCATGCGCTAAGTTTGAGCTGTGCGGTACGGGCAGAGAGCAGCGCCGCACCCTTGGTGATGTTGATGACTCGTCACCGTGTGTGTGTGTGTGTGTGTGTGTGTGTGTCCCCCTCCCGTCCAATGCCAAAACAGCTCGGCCAATTAAATGTGCTGGGCTCAGGCCTTCCTGTGCCAACTGTGACATGCTGCACTCTGAGGGATCCCTCGTTTCGGTGGCGGTGGAGTGACGGGACAGCGGGCACGTCCCAGAGATCCACTCACTCATGAGGAAGTGTTCGGGGCTTGGGGTGGGGGTGGGGGTGGGGGAGGGGGGGGGTGTACTCATTTAGGGAGCTGGGTTAATTGATCCATATCTGGGACCTGCCCAGTACAAGCGACGCTGTGTCTTCCACCTACTGATGGACGAAGCTTATTGTTACCCTTATTGTGAAGGTTCTCAGTCATCCAGGTCATATGGTATGTCTAAAAAAACAACTGGAAACAAGAGCAACTACACTTGTAATGTTTTTTGAAGACATTTCATCCAAGGACTAACAGGAATTTGTGTTTTTATGGGAACATCTGTAGCTGTTGCCCTCCTGAAACTTGCATGACTGAGGCTCTTTCCCCCAGAAGACAAAGCAAACGAACGGCGTTCACCGCAGTGAAGAATGCACAGGCGTATATGAGAAACAAAACAACCCATTCAACGGTCCACCTAGACCTGAAGGACAAAGGACACTCAACACGCAATTTAATTGTCCTAAAACCAATCAGAGCTATTTTGTTGTTACCAAATTCAACTACGTGGCACTGAGAAGACCTGAATGACCACCTCGTTGTTGCTCTTCGGTCTAATTTGATTGGCAGATCTTTCCCAGGGCGGAAAATCTTGAGGCCAAGATTCAACCTGCACCTGCACCTGAAGGACGAAGGACATTTTATCTAGAGAAGATGGATGGTTTGAAAAACTCCTCTCTGAACAGGGAAGGTGGATTTACATATAAACTGTCATCAGTTTACAACAGTAAGTCTTAATCTCTGCCCCAGAAAAGTTTCACTTCTTGAGACAAGAGCCTCTGGACACTCAAAAAAATTGTTCCCTCCAACTACAGGCATTTATCTGGCTATTACAAACCCCTAAAAACCCCTAGTTATTTGAGTTTCAGGTGGGCAAAACCTTCAGAAGCCCCAGTTTAATCCCCAACTCCCCACCAGGATATTAGAACTGAAAAGGCTACTACGAGAAACACCCTTACCTGTATTAATGCTTAATGCTTTGGACTGTTACTTTATTTGTCTCTGAGGTGGAATATTATGACTCACGAAAACATGTCTGAGAAATTACGATTGCCACTTTTGGTTGCTTGAGTCAATAATGCAAACAAGGTCTATTCAGAATGGAGGCGCTGCAGTTCAAGGGATCCAAAGCAGCCAAAATGCTTTGACCCAGTACATGCCTTATTCTAGGACACCTCGCTGTCACACTGATGATAAATGAAACACCTGGCTGACACTGGCTCAAAGTTAACCTGAGTGCTGCTAACTGCAGATGATGCATCTGGGACCATGTATTGAACGCACAGTCAAATGTGGGAGCCACACATGGGCCTTGATCAGCTTATATTTGGTCCTAAAGCGACTAAGACATTAGAACCGGAAGATATTTCATACTTTATTCGCTCATCAAAAACACAGAAGCATACATCCAACCATTTATGTTTCTTTCTGGTTGTTTTAAACATAACGGTAGGTATTTCTCTTCTCTTGAGATATGGACATTATGCTGAATATCCATGTTTTCATCTCATCCCATGAACTAAGGACCTCTGCATAATTAATCTGAGTCCTCTAGGCCACTGCCCAAAAGACCTGGCACTAAGGGTCATGACACACTAAGCAGATATGTGACTGTCAGACAATTTGGGGCCAACACTGAACATTTGTGGTCCTAGATTTTGCACTGTGTCACAAGCCATAGCTGGATCCGGCTTCTTTTTGGAGCCAAATGGTAAAAGATTTCACCGTCTGATTAATTTAGTAAACCGTGGCAGTGGAAGAGAAGCCAGGAACACTGGCGAACAACAAGGTCAAGAGGCCACGCACAGAAGGATTTTCTTATTATTTTTGATTTACAACATTGTTTCTGGTAGCACAGCATTCGGATTTAATTTCAGAGAATGTCTCAAAATATACAGCACCAGTCAAAAGATGGTGTGTCCAAGCTTTTGACTGGTAGTGTCCATGTGCACGCAATTGGATAGTCCAACAACCAATCAGAGCCTTTTTGTTGTAAACAAATCTAACCTTTTACTCTTCTGTCAATCATTGCATACAGCTCTGCCCAAACAATTTGATTGACAGTTTAATCTTTGCCAGGACATAATCAGTTCCCAACACTCCAGACCTTGGCGCAAAAAAAGTTGGGTAGTTATAAGTTAAGTCAGTAACTTAAGTAGTTTTTAAAAACAAGTAACGTGTTGGTGTCATGTTCTGTAACAAAACGAAAACTAGCCGCGAAACAACTGACACTCTTTCCAGACTTCAGTTTTGATGCACTGAGAAATAAGCCTCTTGGTATTATGGTAAAACCCTCTTCATTTATACACAGTTTCCAACTCAGCTCTACATCTGTTTATTTAGTAGCTTTTACCTCTAGTGTCTTATATGTTATGATCTCAATCAACAGAATTTTCTCAGAGTTGTTGTCTTTAAGCACTGTGAGGTTTGACAATGCGAAGGTGACGTGTTCACATCTTGATCTCGTCCGTTTCAGACGTCTTCCAGAAACCAGACCTGGCTGGATGTGGTGTTGACATTTTCTTAGAAACGTTCTGCAGTTTGCAAGTGACGCAAAGTCCTGTCATTTGGCAGACGCAAAATGACTTTGCCATTTCCATAGCGCGTCTCAGAGCCTGCTGCGCGCTACAGTGGGTGGTCTAACTCCTATATCAGCTCTGCTCTACTTCACATGCCAGACTGGTTTAAGCCTGGCGCAGGTCTTTGCCTCTAATTTACTGCTAAAAGGCCTCAGAGATATGTCACAGAAAAATCCACAAGACGTGAACAAAGAGTCCTCGTCTGATATCAGAAAATGAACTAAACCCTGTATTTACACCTTGCCAAGACATAAGACTTGAGATTTGATCACCTGAAGGCATTTATGTTTGATCTCATGCATTTATTGAATGCTGTGGTTTAATTGTCCTTATTCTGAGAGCAGCTGTCACCAGGATGTGAATGTCTCACTTCAGATTGAAGTCATTACACGTACAGGAGGTGTTGCTGCATGTTTTTTCCCATCAGCTGTACAGCGGGAAGAAGTTTTTTTTTGAGGCGTGGTGTAGCTTAGAGAGCTACAGTGGTTCACGCCGCAAAGGAAACAATCACGAATGTGGTCAATGATTAAATGGTTTCTCCACCACAGCAGTCCAGTACGATGAGGTGAAAACAATGCTCGTGCCATTTCTGAGTGCAGTGTCTTGTTTCGAAAATGGACCTCAGTGGTCGCATATGCTTCCTTTAAGCTTCAGCAAAACATCCAAATCTGGATGTCATCGATCTGGCATAACATTATGACCACCTTCCTAATATTGTGTAGGTCTCCCTTGTGCTTCCAAAACAGTTTTGACTCATTAGAGGATGGACTTGGGCCTTCTATGGGTGTCCTGTGGTGTCGGTCAAGATAATCTTGTAAGTGAGGGGGCTTTGGGTCCTATGGCTTGAGGGGAGGGGCCTCTGTGGACCTTCCCACGGATACTTGATCAGTTTGGGATCTTGTGAATTTGGAGGCCAGGTCAACACCTTGTGCTGTTCTTCATGTTTTTTGAATTGTTCCTAAAGAGTTTTTGTGTGTGTGTGCTGCCATTAAGGAGTGTCTTTACTATGGGGTGGGGGGTCTGGTCAGGTCTAGGTGGGTACATGTCTAAGTAACATCCACACGTATGAATGCCACGTTCAAAAGTTTCCCAGCAGAACACTGAACTACAAGATAGTCAGTGTTATTTACTTCTCCTGTTAGTGGTTTTAATGTTGTGGCTGATCTGTTTAGACACTCAGTTTGGTAATACAACATTTTCATTTTGCACACAACTGGACAATCCTAGAACCAGTTTTGCCGTAGTTGACGTTACTCTTCTGTCCATCACCCAAAAAATTTGATTGGCCTTGGCTGATGTTTGCCAGAGCATCATCAGTTCCCAACGGAGCGACTCCAGGTCAAACTTTCTGCTGCAAAATACAGTATTTTACTCAACGAAAGTCTGTCTGGGTTCCAGGCTTGATTAGAGCAACTTTACCGAACGACAGAGCACATGCTAATGATCGTCACTGCTTCTGACTTGAATGTTAATACTTATCAGGACCATGAAACCAATCATCTTAATTAGACCTTTAGATCTGATTCTCTTACAACTTCAAGTGTTTAGTTTTGCGTGAGGAGATTTGCAAATTCCAGAAACTCACCTTGCAAAAGTCTCGTAGTAGCTGCTGGTCAGTGAGTGAAATATCAGGTTTTATTTCTACTGTTTTCGTACATTTCCTCTTACCTGTCTTCTCCTGCTCAGACTGAAAGGAGACTGTCATGACTTCCTCTCCCATCAAGAGAAACATTGATTTCAGCTCAGCGGGTGGATCATGCAAAACAGCCTCTCATTAAAATCATAATTAGAAGTTGAGGATGGCGCACGGGGTTCAAATTCTAGGGGCAAACAGAAAATCACACATCCAGTTTCACAGAACGTGACCTAAAACTCATTATTTTATCTTTTTTTCCCGTCATTGACAGGCTAAAACTTGTGTTTTTGCTTAAAGTTGTTTTTGTGACTGGTCAGATAAATGCAGAAACCAGTCGATATCCTTCACGACTTAGTTGTCAATGTCAAGGGCGGCTGTTGTTTTTCCACCTGAAGGTCACCGCCGTCCGCTCTCGAACAAATATCAAACCGAAAAAAACGTCACGTCGGCTCTGACAGCCCTCATAAACTCCCCCCCCATCAGTCGCGGAGGTCCAGTTCAAACACACATCAACGCACACACTCTGCCCTCTCCCTGTCCCCAGCCCCGGTTGCCTTGGAGACAGCTGAGACGGGGACCCCATCTCATTACACGCCAATAGGGCCTCCGTGTGACTGGGCTGGAGGAGGAGGAGGCAGGGAGGATGTATGGGATCTCTACCGCCATCTAGCTGCCAGAACAGAGCAAAACATTTCTTCTTCTTCTGTGTTTTTTTTTAAAGTAAAGATTCTGCCTAGTAACCCAATGTGCTGACTTCTCCTGGTGCTGACAGCCAGCCATGAATCCCTAATGGGAAGCATCGCACTGTGAGGTTTTACAGGAGGCCTGAACTGTCATTTGGTTATAATAAATATTAGAAAGAAAAAAAAAATGTTTTCTTAAAGAAGAGTGATGGAAAAGTAAGGAGAAAATGCTGCACTAAAGTAAAACTGATGTAATTTATTACTTTATATTTGGAGGACAAATACAAGATTAACTTTAAAATAATAATAATAACATGAATATATCATGAATGGCAGGACTGATGCACTGAAAGGCATTTGTGTACCTAAAGTTTTGGCAAGCCAGTGCATAAAAGCTGTATTTTTTAATGTAAATATATAATTTCCAGTAATAAAATGTACACTTTCTTGCCTCTTTAGTTTGACTTCATTAACTTTTTTATTGCAAGATTTTTGCTTTTAATGGAAGATATTTTTGTTATAATTATCTAAACACTCATTTACTTATTATATATCTGTAATGTGCGACATAACAAAAAGAAACCTTATTAAGTTAATTAGGACTAAATTTTATGTTTCTTTAATTGCTATGGAAGTACAGCTGGATCAAACTATCAAAATAAAATATGTATTATAACATATTTTACTTTAGTATCTTAACAGCCTCATTTAATACATTTT
Organism: Mugil cephalus; assembly: GCF_022458985.1. Classification (NCBI taxonomy): domain Eukaryota; kingdom Metazoa; phylum Chordata; class Actinopteri; order Mugiliformes; family Mugilidae; genus Mugil; species Mugil cephalus. Next base: position 7,380,197 of record NC_061776.1, read on the forward strand.
ATTATTGTGTGTTATGTATTACAGTTCATGTATTCTAAGACAACTGTAAGTTTTAATATTAACTTTTAATATGGAAATAAACTTTTAGATGAATTTCACTAAATGGAGCTTACTGTAATTTGTTGTTTCATACATTACACAAGTGCTACAATATCATTCATGATAGATGCAAATGAAAGTTAAAGCCGTGTTCATACATACACGTACCTCCTCCTCAGACAAACACACAACCCGACACGTGCTCAAGGAATATAGTGTAGTTTATTAACTCTAATAGATGTGTTATATTAAATATTAAAAACATCAAGTAAAAATGGCCACATACCGTATGTACACAGCAGCAAAAGCAGGAGTCTGGGCTGAACTGAGCAGGTCACTGTTGTTGTGCTTTTAGTTTCTACTAGAGGAACAAACGATAGATAACATAAACCCTTGTGCTACACACGCCATATGTGAAACGAAGCCACAAACACGTCTCGGTGTTTCTACGTTAAAGGTTTTTTATTTTTCAGACACAAAGTGTTGAGTGCAGCTAGGCGGGTTAGCACATTTATATCAGGGTCACCGGTAAATAGAATTCTTTGTGCCTCCTGAAGATAACAGCGTGTTCAGGGCAGGAAAACGGCCGAGTGGCTTTTCCAGACATTTATCTAGCACCAAATGATGTTTTATTTGAAACTAATATTAGGTTACTCTCCCACCCTGACGGACGTGCAGCACATCTCATAACAATATTTTCATCTAAAGGAGTTTCAGGTTTCTAACGTTTTCTCGTTATAATCTAGTAGCATTAATCTGTAGGTGAAAATAAAGCATCTAAACGTCAACCACCCATATACTCGTTGTCTTTGTGGCCCACAGGACAAATGGCCTCGGTTAACCCCACCTACAGCATAGTATTGTCATTTAAATGTAGATATAGGCAAAGGTGATTGGAGCTAACACAACGAATCAAAGAGAAAGAGAGAGCACGGAACACTTAAACGAAGACGGACGTACAAATAAAAGACAAAATGCCAAGAAATATACTCTTTTCGTGTGGTAACAGAAGAAGATATGGCATATACTGCAGAACTAATGAAACTAATCGTTTGCTTTAAATGGAAAAGGTCCTGCAGACAGTAACTGATGATGTGGAGGGCGATATACTGAAGGTCTCTGTAAACATTCTCCGTCCTAGGCCTCTGATTCGGATTGGTCCGTGGCGACGCTGCCGTTCAGCTCGCCCAGTCCTGATTGCTCCTGGATGTCAGTCATCTCCCCGACCACGAAGGTGGGCTCGCCCCCTTTGCTGTTGGCCGAGCCGCTGTCCGGCTGCTTGGCCGCCGGGTTGGTCAGGGTGGGCTCCTCGTCCAGTCTGCTGGAGATGGACCAGTACAGGTGAGCGTCCAGTCTGGCTGCGGCCAATGAGAGCTCTCGCGCTGAGCAGGAGGGCGTGACCACCTTGTGGGGAAAGGGCGGGAAAAGTGTGAGGACTAATATGTGAAGAGACTTCTTGGAAAAGGAAGGTGGCCATGTTTTTCTGGTCTTCATAACAACCATTAACGAATCCTAATAATTTCGCTCAGGAAATACTGCGATAGCTCTTGGTACAGGCTACAGGATCACATCTCAGGACAATGTATTTTAATTATAGCTTGTAGCTAAAACCACTGAGGATCCTGTGAGAAACTACTGGCAGCTTCTAGCCTGGAATCCAGCCCAAACATCGACTTTTTAAATGAGGAGAGTTGCTCTGGAGCATAGACTGTAGAAAAGACTAAAAAAACAAACAAACCAAGAACCAAAGCAAGTAGAGCTCCCCCTGGTGTCTGACTCCAGTATAGGTCATAAGCTCCACCTCCTCCATGTTAGCGGATGGGCCAAACAAAAACACTAAAAGACACGTCAAATATGTTTTTTTCAAATATATTTTTTTCAAAGATGTTTTAAATCATTTTAGATAGTTAATATATTAATGTATGTTCAATTTTAGTTTTAGTTATTTGACGCTATACAAACAGGATGCTCAAAAAAACAACAGTGTACGCGTTTAATGCAAAAAATATGTGTACAAAACATTCTAACTGCATTGATGGCTACGCTGACTGCTTGCTAGCTCAGATTATTGATCCAATCAGTTTCCTGTATGAAGCATAATTTCATTAACAGGTCAGCATATCCATTTATCCATTACTTCATCTTTTTGCCTCAAATATCTGCAAAACTAATTCCACTCCCATTGGTCTCGGCCGTCTCCTACCACTAGCTCTATGCTAACATGCTGAACTAAAAGGGTGATCACGTTAACGTTGTCGTACCTGCTAAACATCAGCATGTCAAGATGGTTAGCATTACAATGTTAGAGTTTAGCTTAAAGTACTGCCCTGTTTATGTGCAGAGTTAATCCTGCTATTAACTATGGCTTCATCCATCAGGTGTCGTATAAACTCACGTAGAATAGTCAGTAAACTCAGGACGAGCCAAGTTTAACAACTTTTTTACCATAGCAGATTTGGTTTGGTTTTTCATATGTTCCTTTCCTGTTTGGCTCCTTTTCACGAGCAGTTCCTACATTTCCCAGCATGCCTTTCAACAAACCTCAAGAGATGCTTGAGAATTCAGCTGCTGGTTACACATGTAGGTGGAGACAGGAATAGGGCTGACGGAGAAGGATTTGTTCCAGTTCCATTGTCCTAATGCTGAATCTGAACTTTGTGTGTCGATGTTTACAGTTATTTAAATTATCTTGACATGAAATATAAACCATAAAGATTAAAATCATACACCAGCCTTGGGAGGCGTTACCTCGAACGTGTGGTGAAAGGCCCCGTAGTCGATGTCGAAGAAGCCCTCAGCCAGGGACATCATCGGGCTGAACCTGTGGCCCCACATCACCTCCTCCGTGAGGTAGGAGCTCCTCGCCTGGCACGTCATCCCTGCACAAACAAACCAAAACTCATTCACATTGTTCCTGGCAAAGAAACTGAAATAAACAAACAAACAAAACAAAACGTTTGTGGCAAAGTAGAAGCACTGCCCCTAAAACTCTGATTCAGAAATAATGAATTCAGTTTAATCGGTGTGCTGTCGCAGTATGAATTTTCCTCACAGTGGAGTTGTGACTGTCAGCTTCTTCTCTGTAGCCCGGCGCTCTGACTAAGGGAATCAATATTTGCAGTAGGCGGAGAGGCCACCTCTACCTCATGAATAGCTCTGATACATACAGATGAGAACTCTGTCCTCGTGGCATGAATTTGACATAAGCAAGATATGAGAAGGGGCTTAAGGAAAACAGCCTGGTCCGAACTGTGCCAGGGTTAGATGCTGGATAATTCATTCTGTTTAAACCGTAGGTCTTCAACAGGCGGTCCGTGACCCCTAGGGGTCCAAGGAGGTACTGCAGGGGCAAATCTATGGTTGATTAGACATTTTTTTTATATATTTTTTTGTTTGTATGTATTTTTTTGTCAGGCAGTTGCACAGCCACCCTACTGTTGCACATGTTTGAAATAAAAAAAATGAAGCTTAATATTGAATTCAAAGTGATAATAATAATTTATACTTATAAACAGCACTAGGTCCAGTTTAATATAGAACATACAGTAATCTCTCCTTCGGTTTGGGGTCCTTGGCCTGAGAAATGTTGAATCCCTGGTTTAAACTGTTTGTTATTTTAGTTTTCAGACGGTAAAACTCAGACGGTAAACGTCTCTTTAACCCTATTGTAAACACAGACGCTTTAAATGTGTTCAAAACAACTCATTAGACCTTCAGAGCAGAATTAATCAGCAAGTGTAACACAACAAATTCACATTTAATGCTTTTAGGCGATGATTAATCAAGAGGGTGTGAGCACAGAGGGGCTGTGTTCCTTGCTCCGGGTTAGATGACTCTCTGTGTTTTAGCTCCTCGCTTAGAAAAACATTCGCGGCGCAGCGTATGTACATCCCCACATGATCACGACGCACGCTTCCTGAAACAGCTTCCAAGACAAAAACCGCTCTGAACTCATCGTCGTGGAAGAGGAGTCTCATTCTCTAATGGACGGTTTTTAGAAGCGCCGCTTTCTGTTAAAACAGCGGCGGCATTAGTGTCACGCCGCGCCGCCGCATGCCTCCGCGAGATTAATTTTGCTAATGCTCGATTCTAGTTGACGCAGCCAAACATGCATTTACAGCGCCGTGGACAGTGGGACTTTACAGTCAAATTAAATTGCCGGGTATTATTCATCATACAATGTAACGCCGTTAAGTTTTTATGCTTTATAGCATCTTTATTACTTTACACCACAAAAGCTGCTGCAGTAAATCAGGGGAAAATGCTGCTAATGGTATTGTTTGCTTAGCCTCATACATTTTAAATTAAAAGCATCTGCGGGTCAATAAACATTTATTTTCCAGCGGTAGCGTATTCATTTTCCTGCACAGTACACAAAAACATCAGACTTTAAGGCTGCCACCTTTAAAGAATATAAATCAAGGGGAAGTTTGTTCCTTTTAACCCGTTTCTCACCGGTTGCCTCCACCATCCCCTCCAAGATGACCACGATCTCAAAGTCCTCCTTCTCCAGCTGGGACTGCGACATGTCCCAGAAGGGCGAGTGGACGTCGATCTCGTGGGAGATCACCAGCGGCGAGACCAGGAAGAGGCGGTCGTCTCCCGTCTCGAAGCCCACGCTGATGTCTGTCTGGTCCAGGGGGATGAACTCACCTGGAGGAGACAGAGACCGACGGTCCGGATCAGGGGTTTTTTCCACCGTGAGAAAAGGTTCAAGCACCGAGTAAAGAGTGACGGGGGCCTCACCCTCCTGAGTCTGCTTGGACTTGATGAGCTTGGCCCTCATGTTGGCCCCGACGATGTGGGAACTGCGGAGGTCGCCCACCCTGAACATGAGGCAGAGCTTGTCGTCCCTCAGGGAGATGACGGCGTGCTTGGAGAACACCAGCGTCTCGGCTCGTTTGTTGGGCTGCGAGATCTTCACGAACATGCAGCCGACCTGGACGGACAGGGGGAAGTCGAGAGCGGCAGGAGGTTCATTTTAAGGCGGCTCGCGCTAGTCTGCGTTCGTAATTAACACGTCCACCTAACGGCCTTCATGGCTGGAACACAGGAAGCTCTCTTCAATATTTAAACCGGCAGTGACACTTGAGTTAACCTCTATTTTTAATGCATACTAAAACATCATGACCGTCGGTTGTTAACGTGGCATGTTTCCAGCTCCCGAACATGCATAAACATGATTCACCCTTCACTGTGTGTGTGTGTGTGTGCGTATGAGCTCATCCTCATCAAAAGAGTGCTTACTCTGTGCAAAAAAAAAAAAAAACTTCATCAGCACTTTCAAAGTAAATCTTTCAGGAGGAAAAAACCATCTGCACGGAACTGGTGTCATTCCGTCGGCACCGCATTTCTAAGTTCACCCTTTTCTCAAGGCGCAAGAAAAAACATTTAATTCAGTTAAATCTCTGTTTAATCAAACACACTCAGGTCAAACAGTATTTGTACGTACTCCCTTATTTACCAAATGTAATTAGAACGATTTTAACAGAACCTGAAAGCCTATTTTCATGTGTTTCTTTTTTCCTTTGACTATACTTCCTTGTGTCAGATCTGCAAACAAAACTAATATTATAATAATATTATATTATTATCCTATTGGTTGAGAGGAGGGGCCTCTATGGTGGATCATCCCACAGATCCTTCATCAGTTTGGGATCTAGTGAATTTTTTTTGGAGGCCAGGTGACTATTTTGTCTATTTTTATTTAGAAGAGGAAGATATTATATATGTCCACGAATTCTCTAGTATAAATGCGACATTAAACAAAATGTATGAAGTATGAGTTGTTCATTAATTACTTCATATAGATCTTAAATGTTGAGTGTTTGTGAAGGACACACAGTTCTGTAGTTACATGAAAATATGAAATAAGCAAATATCAACTATAATTGAGCTCTTTTTTTTCCCTCAAGGTACTTTGTTGAAATTTTTTTTTTGCTCATCAACCACAACAGTCCTCTACAGCTCCCTCAACAGGAGAAGGGAGGAGGAATTTATTCTAAGTTGACAGTGACTTAAGAAATAAGAGTGACTAAGAATAAGAATAAGTCTCAGAATGTGATGTCTGAAGGTCCTTAGACATAGAAGACATAGTGGTTGCATTTGCTTTTAAAAGAAAAATGCACTAGGGCTACAGTTTTGTAAGCAAACGTGTAATCAAGACCAAAGTGTAAAAACTCAAGATATTATATCCAAGGGGCCTCATGCCTTTGGCCCCCAGACTGTCTTCATGCTACATGTCTAAGAAACATCCACACGAATGAATCTCAGGTCCAGAAGTTCCCCAGCAGAACACTGAATTGTCACAAGATGGTTTAAATGTTACTTACTTTTCCGGTCTGTGGTCATAATGTTGTGGCTGATTTGTGTAAACAAGTGTTTGCAGTAACATATAATTCATAATAATATTTGAATTATCTGGCATTTATGTGTAGTTCTCTCATTAATCACTATATTGCTCCTTCCTATTATCATAACTGTCCTCCCCGGTGATTTTTTAAACATAATTTCTCACCATGAAGGCGTTGACCATTGATCCCAGTATCGCTTGTAGCAGCAGCAGCATCGTTCCCACTGGACACTGGTCGGTGATGACGCGGTGGCCGTAGCCAATGGTGGTCTCCGTCTCGATCGAGAAGAGGAAAGCCGAGATGAAGCCGTTGACATTGTTGACGCACGGCGTCCACGTCTCGTCCTCCAGATGGTCCAGATCACCCCTTGGGATGGAGGGAGGGAGGAAAAAGGGGGAGAACGTGCGAGAGGCAGAAGAGGAGAGGGGGGTGGGGGTGTAGCAGGTGACAAAGTGGGTGTCGGGAGGGAAAAATAGACAAGAGAGTGAGAAGATTTATATTTTTAGACCGGAGGTGCGGAAATATATAGATGACGGCTCATCTCTCTCCTTTTAAATGTGCCACCTCCTTTCAGCCGGTAATGAATAGAAGTAATCCTGCTCACCAGATTTAACCGGGGGGATTAACGCAACGTTTGTACTGTCACTTTTTCTCCATCCCGCTAAAAAATGAGACCACCTTTCATCATTTTTCAACCACGCACAACATCTGCTGGAGTTTCTTCAGTCCTGGAAAGAAGTTCCTTTCAAACACACAGCTCCTAATTTAACACAGCTCCAGCCAGAGAGGGAGAGCTAATTAATGAAAGTGGTGTTAAGTAATTTATATAATCTATTACTTTTATTGACCTGTGTTGGTGACCGAGGAATTGCGGCATAACACCGACAGCTCTCTGGCGCGCATTAAAATGGCCTGTAATGGATATAAAAAGGTCGCCGCTTTACGAGGGGAATACGTTAGCTAATTAAAGAGGGGATCCATCTAGTCGACGCGTCTGGTGAAGGGGTGGCACATCATGATGAAATACGGCGTAATAATCACAATACTGCTTTGTCATCTGCTTTTTTTTTTTTCTTTTTTCTTTTTGGCTGAAAAGCCTCGGTTGCAAGAATGTCTAAAAAAGCCTGATGATCTCATTAGAGTAATAATCTGACATCTGGGAAATATGAGAGTTTGATGAGGAGATCGATTTGCTAGCTGTCCGCTAAGTGTGATGCTATCGCTGTTAGATGGGTTAGCGCCCCTCTCGAAAAACGTATCAATTAATTTGGGATTAATAAAGCGTCTTCCTATCTATCTATCTATCTTGTACACAGATCAGGCATAACATTATGACCACCTTCCTAATATGGTGTAGGTCTCCCCTTGTGTCTCCAGAACAGTTGTGACTCATCAAAGAAAATGGACATGGACCTTTGAGTCCACGTCAACACCTTCACGCTTTTTTGAGTTGTTCCTAAAATTTTTTTGTGTGTTTGTGTATCTGTCATCAAGGAGCGTCATTGCTATGCTAACGTCCACAAGAATGAACGTCCAAACGTCTGAACTGTCTCAAGGTCTTACCTACAGTAGGCTATGAGGTACCAGATGGCCCCGAAGAAGAGCCATGTGACGGCGTAGGCCATGACGAAGACGAAGAGCGAGCAGCGCCAGTTGAGGTCCACCAGCGTGGTGAAGATGTCCGTCAGGTAGCGATAGGTCTCCCGCATGTTCCCGTGCTGCACGTTGCAGCGGCCGTTCTTCTCGACGTAGCGCTGCCTCTTACGCCGAGTCCGGGCTGGTGAAGAGAGAAGAGGGAAAAGACCGTTAGAAAAGGCTGAAAACACGGGTTCTCTGGTAGGAAAGCCTCGGTTTTTTTTTTTTTGTGACTTCCCCCGACATGAATCGGTGGTCTCATAACCTCCATTTTTCAGGAAACCTCTTCAGAAGCCTTAGAAAACACATGCTTTCTAAATTACTGAAAGGTTTTTTCCCGTTTGAAGCTGCAACAGTCAGAGGCCGGGAGACGAACGCAGACTGGGAGGCATTTGAGGATAAATACGAGGAGGCGTCAAGGGACAAGTCTAGTCAGAGAGCTGCAGTTTGTCTCAGAGGAAAGTCAGGCTGGTGAGGAGAGGAAAACTGAAATAGAAACAGACAGGTGAGGAAATGAAAGCAGACGAGGAGCAACGGGACAACGTCATCAAGCGCTCCGAGGGAAGAAAGGCTAAAAGATCGGACTCAAGTTACCTTTTCTCTGCTATGTGTGAATATTTCTTTTCACAAACTGATGCCTCTTTGAAGTGCTTTGATTTTTCTCTGAGTGAGCGACACCAAAACCAAATGGTGTCGCTCATTTTCTTAAACAATTGGACTTGTGGAGTTTCTTGAAGACGTTTCTTGCAAGTAGCTTCTTCAGTTCGAAAAGGAGCAAACTGACCTGACTATGGTCTGTTACTGACCAGATATTTAGTTTTTTCTCCAATGAATGGTTCTCTAACAACCTCATTAACTTCTTGGGAACTGATGTCCACCTCCACCAATCAGAGAAAGGTTTCCAGTTTGACATCCTTCCTTAATTCCTCCTTCAATCATCTTTGTTCTCTGACTGAAATGTGGACATTGTTGTCTTCAAAGGAGCATCTCCTTTGTCCTTAAGGTGTAGGTGGACGAATCCTTCTCTGAACAACGGACTGAGATATAATCTACCATCAATACACAACATCTCTGCCCAGAAAGTTTCACACCTTCATTCTGGAGTCTCAGGACCAAAACAGTTTCCTCCAACTAGCTTTGTATCTGATTGCTAGCTGACATTATCGTCCAGTGAGTTACTCGGATGAAACATCTTCAAGAAATCCAGTTGTCCTCATTTTCAGCTTTTTTGGAGAAGAAAATGCAGACACCTCACAGACACATCTCTCCACAGCTGTTTAATTAACTGTGTTTTTAGGCTTTAGGCTTCAGACAGAGAAGAGGAACTTTCTGAAAAACAATATTTGCGCAGCAGCACAGTCCAAATGAGAGCGTCTCCTCTACTGCTCAAGGTGAGAAGGAGTAGGTGGATGTAGAGCGACCGTTGAGTCAATAGTTCCCAGTCTTTGGTGAAGTTAAACATATATGAAAAATACAAATACAACAGTCGGTCAGGTCGAATTAAACGTCCAGGAAACAGCTGGCAACACAGTAAAGGGTCAACTCACCCCACCCGAATCGTCCCCTCTCCTTCTCCGTCCCCGGGGTCTTCTTCCTGTGCTGGTTGGCGGTGGCCTCCCGCTCGGCCAGCTTGTCCTGGAACGACCTGCTGACTTTGGCGGACGGCGGCGGGGAAGGCGTCGTCTCGGTGGTGACGACGTGGCCCAGCTCCTCCGACAGGTCGAAGGCTCCCGCGGAGGCCGCGGCCTTGGTGGCCTCCTCCGCTCCTTCCCCTTCCCCCCTCTCCTCCACGGGGAGGGAGAGGGAGTCGGGACGGGAGGGGAAGACAGAGTTCTCCAGCGCCATGGATTTATTTTAAAGATTATATATATATGTGTGTATTTGTGTATGTGTGTTTGTGTGTGGGGCGTAATTTGTGCGTTATTGATACCCTCCCTATGGCAGACTCTGTCCAGAGGCTATTGATTGGACCATTTGTTTGCTTGACTGAAGCCTGGAATAAAGAAGAAGAACACAATGATAAAATGAGTCCAGTGAATGGATTAGCTGCTTTACTGTCACGGTAATTCACTGATGAATGATCGTTTTAACAGAGATAGGAGCTCCGTCTAAGACGTGCGTGCACGTTTTTTTTTTGCCTTTGCGGCATGCGGCTCACTTCTTGTCTTCATGATTGACACAAAACAAAGAAGAAAATAAAAACATTTAGTCCTACACAGCTGGATTGAGACACAAAAGGAGAATAAATCTAATGCTTAGATTCTTTCAAAGACGTCCAGTCTGACATATGCACATTACAGCCACTTTAGATGTTGTGCATGTTTCATAAAACACCTTGGGGTATGTGTGTGTTTGTGTGTGTGTATGTGTGTGGCCCATGCATATGTGCTTTGTGTTGTGTAAGTGTGCTACCTGCTATTTTAAATGTGGTGGATTCATAGCCTGCATACATGGGCTCAGCGAGATGTCTTACATAATGAGAGAAGAGTTAAATATGTATATGCACAGTGAGACGCGTCCTTGGGAATATTTGCCCAGTAAAATGGTGTCCTCTAGTTGTATAGCCTTGGATGGCGATGTGCGTCCATTTGGACAATTGGGCGAATGGACGCAAGAGGAGACTGATGGTGACAATCAAGATGACGCACTACGCCTGATGGATGGATCAGAAATAGCCTCTGTTACAGGGTGACTGTGAGTCAGCCAATAGAAAGCAAACGACCCAGCTTAATGGCAGAATGAACCGAATCCTACCTGCTCAGTGAAGCAACTTGTAGACGCGTAAGACCCGGGTCGGACAGATGTTTTATCATGAGGAAAATCCGGTCCAAGGACGAGGAGCCGGGCTCGGTAGAATTGACTCGATGACACCCATTTCTGGTGTTTACCCACGACGCAGCGCCAATCCACTCCTGTTCGCTTTTCCAGGAAAAAAAAAAAAAAAAAGAGAAAAAAGAAAAAAGACCACCGTGATCCGACCACTCACAGTAAATCCGCGGCGATCAGCCCACTCGCTGCAGAATTAGCAAACAATTCAGACGCAGCCATCGGGGCTGCTGGAGAACATGGGTTTCGGGGCAGTGGTCGTGCGAAATGGTGGCAGCAGGATAACCCGGCAGCGCGGAGAGCTCCATCATCTGTGCATCTTAATGGAGTCAGGTGTAGAGCGGCGGAGGATGCTGTCATCAGCCCAGCCCCTATCAATCCTGCCTGCCTCAGACGCTCCTCATTTCCACAACAGAGGGGACGGTCGCGTCCCTCCTCTCTGTTGGCTGCAAGGCTCCTCAGCAATCTGCACAACTCAGACACGAGGAAGGCCTTATAATAAAGCCACTCAAACACCTCACGCAGTAATAGGCTGCAACTATAAACCAGCGTTTTTTGTTTTTATTAAAAAAAATAATAATAATAATATCATGTTGATTCAAAATGTGTATTTTTTTTTTACTTTTGCACAAGGAAATTTTATTATTAGGCTCCTTAAACACGTTAAAATTATTTAAAAATATATAATTAACTCAAACAATCTTAAAGTCACGTGTACACCGTCTTAGTCAATTATATCAGAGACTTTATTATATAATTAGCATTATTTGTGTTATTTTTTAAATCCGCTGTTCGGCCGCCGGTCTCTAGGCGGCGGTATATGTGTTCGCTGAAGCCGGTGATCAACCCTCCTTTTCCAACATGTCGGTGTACGGGCCAGTGGTGAAAATTCACCCCGTCGTTCTCGCCTCTATCTGCGACTCCTACGAGCGAAGAAATGAGGGAGCAAGTCGTGTGATTGGGACCCTCCTGGGTAGGTAGAAAAAAACCTGACATATTAGTAGCTCCGTCTGTTGGATTGATGTTATGAAATAAGTGATGCATCGGCGGCTAATAGCTTCGATGCTAACGCATGCTTGCTTCGGTGAACCCAGTAGCTAACAACATCTGACTAGCATTAACCGGGTAAACTGCTAGCATAATCGACCGTTAGCTAACCGAACACTATTAGCTACCGCTAGCATTATCTACCGTTAGCTAACCGAACACCAGTAGTTACAGCTAGCATTGGCTACTACTAACTAGCCGTTAGCCATTCTTCGCTAACCAAACAGCCGGCCAAAGAGTTGCCTGTCGGTTCATGACATTAGGTAATTATGTATTATATTGTCATGTAACATTAAGTCCTGACCCCTCTCTCTGTGTCCGACAAAATTATTTAACGTATTTTTATTGTTCCGTTGTGGGTTCGTTATGCTAGCTAGCTAGCTCGCTCTAAATAACGTGACTCATCTGTGACGTTTGTTTCTTCAGGTACTATTGACAAGCACTCCATCGAGGTCACCAACTGTTTCTCTGTCCCTCACAACGAGTCAGAAGATGAGGTATGTGCTTAAAAACTACAATCTTGGTCATTCACAGTGTGATGCTAACATTATGTAAAGACTGGACCTTAACTTGTATGTTCAAAATTAAAAATATTTTATCATTGTCACTAGAAAACCGTGACACTTTATCGGCATAAAAAACAGCAATAAATAGTGACAAATAAAGCAAGATTATTGCAACTCTCTCATACTGAAGTTTGAAGTCTTTATTTGGACTACACAGCTCATTTATTCCTGGAGATTTAAGTGTTGCTCTTCAAAAGTTGCAGGCATCCTACAGGACAGAAACCTGTAATGTTTTAAAAATCAAGATTAGTTTTTCTGTGGAATATTTAGTGTGCACTGTCCTTCAAACTATATGTTGCTGCAACATTGCAAATGTTCCCACAGTGGGATAAACAAAGCAATATCTTATCCTAACTTATCTTATACAGTGAAGACGGAACCATTTGTCAAATTTCTCCTTTTTTTTTTTACTTCAGGTGGCTGTGGACATGGAGTTCGCCAAGAACATGTATGAGCTTCACAAGAGGGTTTCCCCCACGGAGGTCATCATTGGATGGTGCGTGAGTTGACACACACACAGTTGCCATTTCATTTAATTAACTTATTTATTTGTGGAAAACATTGTTCTTGAACACTGGCGTCTTTTCACACAGGTACGCCACAGGCTTTGACATCACAGAGCACTCGGTGCTCATCCACGAGTACTACAGCCGCGAGGCCACCAACCCCATCCACCTGACCGTGGACAGCGCCCTGCAGAGCGGCAAAATGAACATCCGCGCCTACGTCAGGTTGGTCGATCTCTCTCTTTCTCTACATCTCTCTGTTTCTGTGATCAATTACAGCCTCAGTGTTTTTATGAAATGATTTGTCTCCTGCACAGTGCACAGATGGGTGTGCCAGGAAAGACTGTCGGTGTGATGTTCACCCCGCTGACTGTCAAGTATGTCTACTATGACACCGAGAGGATAGGAGGTAAGAGGACAAGGAATAAATGAACACAACATTGTGAAAATCTGTGATGGGTCTTAAATCTATCTTACAAAAAAAGATGCTGGGCTAAGTCTAAGACTATTACTACTGATTTGCTGAATGGATTACGATTAGCAAGGTGTCAGTTTGATTCGTTTTAATATCCATTTACTGAGAGATTTCAGTTTGAAAACAATTTTACTTCAAACTATAACTGATGCCGTCATTAGTTCCAGAGACGTGTAGTATTTTCACAATATTTTACCTTTAGTTTCACATCTTACATTTGTCTTAGTTTTTGTCCAGCTGTTCTCTGTCACAAAAGACAGAGAACAGCTACTTTATTGATAAGGACAGTCGTCATACTTAAGCCCAGACAGCTTTCTGGTCTGATGGTGCTCACAGAGTTGGACCTTCTGACATGTTTTAGCTCATCTCATTGTGTGCTATTGCCATTTTTGTTGAGACTTTTCTAACAAGAAGATGCAGGAAATGTTAAAACTCATAAAAACCCAGTCCTAATATATAATGAACTAAATGTGAATGAGCAAGTAAACTTAATGCAATAAAACACAAACGCTTTGTGTTTCAGTGGATCTTCTCCAGAGGACTCGCGTGTCTCCCAACCGTACCAAGGGTTTGACCTCTGACCTGTCCCAGGTGGCCGGCTCTGCAGCGAGGGTTCAGGACATGTTGGCCACTGTGCTCGCATACATTGAGGATGTGCTGGTGAGTATAAAGCCTAGTTTATACTGTGTTTCCTTTAATAAAATCTCAGATTGTTTGCTTTTAACTCAACTAACGGGAACAGTTCAAACAGGTTTTGTACTGAAATTTGCATAAATATGACAAATCAGTTAGAGAAAAATACAGATGCAGAGTTGTTTGTAAGAATAATAATAATGATAATGCAATTGAGGAAAATAGATTCCACAATCTCCAGTTGAAGGAATAAGGTTCTCGATTAAAAAAAAAAACACTTTTTTCAAGAGAAAATTTGAGATTAATTTTAAATTTGATGCTGCAAAAGACAAATGTTGTTTGTTCTGTCTCAGTCTGGCAAAGTGACGGCCGATAACAGCGTGGGCCGTTTCCTGATGGACCTGGTCAACAAGGTTCCCACCATCCCAGCCGAGGACTTTGAGAACATGCTCAATTCCAACATCAACGTAAGTTCTCCTCAGAGGTTTAGCGAGAAGTCGACGCTCTCCAGGCTCCTCTCGTCTCATTTTACGTTACTTTCTTTTGTCTTTAAGTTTAAACCCTCTTTGTTGTTGTTGTTGTTGTTGCAGGACCTGTTGATGGTGACCTACCTGTCTAATCTCACCCAAGCGCAGATTGCTCTAAATGAGAAGCTGGTGGTGCTGTGAGCGGATTTCTTGTTTAAAAGTGGTTCATATTTAATTTTTGTACTTTTTTTTTTTTTTTTTTGGGCTGAGATAAATAAAGACATTTAACAGTCATACAGTGTTCATTGCACCTCAGGTCCTTAATATGTTAAAGCTAATATGTTTAATTTTGAATTTATATTTCCCTCCACATTTGCAGCTGCATTGCATACTGAATACTTAATATATTTTTCACCTTGTGTCTCAAATAATTTACAAATTTTCCCTGGAAAAAAAAAACAAATAGTTTTCTGAATGAGGTTGTGACTAAGTTCTCATGAATTAATTTTTATTTTGAGCACGTTTCCATCCGGCTGATGTGCACTAAACTTAATTTACATGTGACTCAAGACACAGAATTAAGCAGTAAAACTTGATTTTATTGCAAGACTACATTAATATACATTCAAATCGAAAGCAGAAGTGAATCACTGACGATGCAAACCCGCTCCCACCCCCTCCCCCCATGCCCGGCCTGAGTTACGTGTGAAGCATAGTGCAAAGAGTGGGCATGGAAAAGTCACACAGATCACGGAGAGGCTGTTAAGTTAAATTATCAATCTACAGTACCCAGGTGAAAGCTGATGAATACTTTGTTATTATTGCTCAAGTTGTTGCAGGGTGACACTGAGGTCGTCACGGTTTAGTTTCCGGTTTAGTTTCCGAGCCGGGTCCCTTCTCAGCTTTGCTCCCCGGGTTCAGCATCTTCTCCAGGGCCGCGTAGCTCTGCACGGCGGTGTCGTACACGGAGTCTCCGGTTGACTTCGCGATGTCCGCAGCCTTCTCCGGGTAGTACATGGAGGTGCTGAGGGTCATCAGGCCCGCCGGGTAGACGAGCTTCTTAAACCTGGAGCCTCTAGCCAGAAATAGTCCCACTACTCCGGTGAAGCCGATGACTCCCGCCCGGGGGTAGAAGTCCTTCGGGGGACTCTTCAAGTAGGCGTACGCGTCGTTCCCAAACTGGACGACACTTTGAACTTTGGGTTTAATTTTGTCGTATGTGTCCTGACACCAAGCGGCGTACGGCTCCACCGACTTCCGGAGGGTGGCGACACTGTCCTCCAGCTGACCCGCTTCAGGCTCCACGCGCCGGGACGCGTTGTGCAGAGGAGGAGGAGCGGTGTACAGGGACAGGTCGTCCAGGTTTAACGGGGCCGTGGCCTCTTTTTCCCCGTCACCAGTGGCGGCAGAGACGGTAACAGGCAGTAAAGTGAGCGCTCCCGGCATGGCACCGCTTCCCCTCACCTTCAACATGATCCCTCTCGGCCATGCGCACTCACTACGGACTTAGTACGGAGTCCGCCGAGGGACAAAAGTCGCGACGCCGCCTTGTGGCCGGAAAACGCAGGAATTCTGTAGTTTTTTTTTTTATTTATTATTAATTTATTATTACTGTCAAAGGCACGTATCTAGATACAATTTTTTTTACAAGTGTTATAAAATAAGCGAATTAAAATAAGTGAAAACACATGTGCAAAAATAGTCGCACAGTTGAACAAATAAAATAAATAAAGACTTGAAAGAGCTGTATACACGGTGCACACGCCACTTCATTAGGTATACTAGTAACCTACTAACTACTACTACTACTAACACAAATGCATTCTAATATAATCTAAAGAAGACTAAATACATTAGTTACCCCCTTTAAACTGACCAAACCTTATTCCGCGGGCGCTGTAGCCTGATTATTATATTATATTATATTATATTATATTATATTATACCTACCTGCCTGCCTGCCTGCCTGTCTGTCTATTGTATTTTTTTTCCTTCTTTCAAGGACATTTATCCATTATTATTCCTCCAAAACACGAGTACACGAATGTTAATTAATTAATTCATTTACGTGCAAATATACGTAATAAATAATAATAATATTTTTTTTTTTCTCATTCTGATTCAGCCGCACGTTTGTTGATTTGCTCGACGCACACGTTTGACGTCACTGGTTGCCATGGCAGACCGAGAGCCTGGTCGTCTCCTTGGAAACGGGAAGCGTCAACAGAAATTAGAAGTGTAGTTTCTTAGTTATTGTTTACGTACTTTCTCTCTTATACCTGCTGCAGTTTTAGTGTGGTAGTAATAGGTAGCATTTGGAAGGAAGTTCCAAAAAAAATAAAAGAAAGAAAAAAGAGTAGATTTAGTTTTCTGAATGGAGTGTCTTGGAGTATCATCTTTCCAGAACCTAAAGGCTCTTTCTGACCTGTTATCAACTCAGCAGGAGAAGGAGGAGGATGAAGACTGTGGAGTAAGACTTGCACACACTCATATGCACACAATTTTATATAGTCATATATATAGTCCCTTTATCTTTGAACATAAAGCCTAATAATTTGTTTCTGCAGGTTTGTGTTTGCTTCACAGTGACTGCAGAATCAGTCTGAACTACAGAATAAATAAGTTAGAATAAAGTTTTTTTGTAATTTCGACAATAACATTTCAACAGAATGTGACTGCATGCGCACGGTTGGGTCCAGGACACATTGGCCCCTCAGCCAAACAGGATAAAACGGGTAATGCTTTATAATTCTCCACCATAATTCTTCAGAATGATAAAAATACAACTGTATGAACTCATTTTGCATTATGTGTTTGTTTAGCGTCCACTGTCTACACAAAGAAGAACAGCAAAGATATCTGGAGTGAGGAAGAGGTGGCCGAGGGCTCCCATTACGATGACCTGACTGACCCACGGCCTCAACCTGAGTAAGACTGTAGGGAAGAAACAAACATGTACAAAATGATAAAGAGTTTAATGAGGCTAAAACACATCCTGTGCTTATTTGAGCAAAACATTGAACCCAGCATTGCCTCATGATGAGATTATTTATGACAAATACTTGTCATACAAACCATGCAGCGCTACTGCGGTTTGTTTTGGTGGTTCTCATGTGATGTCCAGTGATTTTAATGAGCTCATATTTGTCTTTATTGATGTGTTTTTGTGTTATTTATAACTTCTTTGTGCAGGTATGAAATAATCCTGAAGCAGAGTGTAGGTACCGAGGATCTGTTCTTGGGCTTAAGCAGAAAGGACCCGTCCTCAATGTGCTGTGAAGCCATGCTGGTAACCTTTTTATATTACGCTAAATGCACAAATAAAATAAACAAGAATGTGATCAGGGAATGTTTTTTGACATATTTCTGACAAAATCAGGTGTTTGCAGAAAATGTATTTCAGGAACTAGATAGTTTTAGTCTCAGGAATCATCTGTCCAACAGTATGAGGAGCACACATTAATGATAATGATTAAGTGTGAACATTTACAAAATTGGATCAAACTTAAATCAAGAAAACTGCAAATCAAAACCAGAAAGATAATTTCAGTACTTCTCAGCCTATGATTCACATATAACACCGATATGATGTTGGAAAACCAACCACCTCCTGCTGAGGTTGTTCAGTGCAGATGTAGCTGTGGGGATGAAGCTCTCGGCAAACCGCATCCTTTTGCATGTTATTTGTCTGCATCAGATACTGGAGGGAGGAGACTGAAACATGGGTTGAGTGGGTGGCAATGGTCATGTGCTATTGTCAGGGCTTTTCACTTTATGGCAGAGTTAACTAAAGTTAGAGGTTGGGAGCGGGGAGGCCGATCATTTTGGGGCATGCATGGGTGATTTTAAGTTGTCTGTTTCCATTGGTGTTAGGGAGCATTGTGAAGAAACAGGTGGCACAGTGCCTGCTTCAGATAAGTGACTTTATCAAAATCCTCCAATTACACCTGGAGCAAAAATGACTCTACAAAGTAAAAATTTGGAGCTTGTTTCCTTTCTGAATTAAAGATGAAAATGTGCACAATAATACAGAATCACACTTTTTCCCCGCTCTTAGGTGAAAATCAAACTACCAGACACGAAAGCAACAGATGTGATCCTGGATGTCAAAGAAAAGTTCCTTGATCTACGGACGCCTAATTAGTGAGCTGCTTTGGAAACGTTCTCTTCACATCCTCCCCTGTCATATGAGACACATCCCTGACTCTTTAACCCGTCTTTCCTCACCTCTGCAGCAAACTGGGTCTCCATCTCCCCCATCCCGTCCACAGTCAGGAGGGAAAGGCCCAGTTCTTCAGCGAGAGGGAGGAACTGGAGGTGACTCTGCTCATGAAGCGGCCTATGGACTTTATCAACATGCAGTAAGAAAGAAGAAGAGCTAAAGAGAGGAAGTTAACGCTAAACCTTGTTTTTTTTGGTTGAAAACAAACACATATATATTTGTATTGATGTTACATGCGTTCATGTGCTCCAGCAGATGTTATTACAGTATTAAAATATGCATTTCTAATAATATCTGGCTTGTTTTCTGGATTATCACTGGATATTTATAAATTTCCAGTAGTATACAGTTAATACCCTCCTTTTTTAGGAGGCGATATCATCACAGGATGCACTGATACACATACTGTATGGATACACTATTTACATTTGTTGAAGTGTGCAGATGGCAAAGTCACTATGAGTCTTCTGGAAAATAATTAAACATATGTAATCATTTAAAGGACGGTTTAATGACTCTCCGTTTAAGCTTACACACACTGAGGGCCAAAAGGCGAAGTGTGTGAACACTGATTATTTTATAAATCCTTATGGAAGCAGTACCTTTCCATAATTGTGTGCGCTCACTGTACTGTTTGATCGACCCAAAAGAAATGTTTTCATCCTCAGAGCTTAGGAATAATCAATATAAATAATTATTTTTCTTTCTCAGTTGTTGGTCACTATTTACAGGTGTGCTGTTATTTGCTTTGCCTGAAAGGGATCTTAATAAATAAAGAACTGAAAATACAATACACTTCATTAGGTCCACAGGTGAACACAAATGCATTCTAATATAACAGTCCTGCACTAAATCCTCCTTCATGGTTGTTATAATCTTCAGATTGTGTTGAAACATCGTCAGAAAGGTGGATGATCATTTTGCAGGACGTTGTTTATGGTGCTTTTTAATCAGACTCAGTTTACCACTAAAGTTGAAAACAGTGCTTTAAACGCCAGTATAGTTTCACTAAAGGATTCTTGATTCTAAATGACCAAAAGGTAGTTTACAACATAAATATTTGAGTAATTAGTTACTTCCCAGCACTGGTTAAAGGTGAAATAAACAGTAGACGAATAGATGTGCTGTCTCATTATTCCCATGTAATTTCTCGTGCGTGTTCTGGGGCACGAGTGGAGCCAATCCAGTTCAATCCAACTTTATTTATAAAGCACTTAAAAACAACCACAGGTACTAAAGCGCTGTACAGAAGAATAAATAAAAGACAAAACAACTTGCACAAGGCATAAATACAAGATGAATTAAAAAGACTTAAAACATAAGTAAATGTAGCTCTACAATAAGACAAAACAATAAAATAATAATAAAACAAAATGCCCCATAAGTTTTGCTGAAACAATAAGGTCAAAGAGATGTTTTTCAAAGTGATCCACACATTTAACCCTAAACATCTGTATATGCAAAGGCTGAAAAGAGACATTTTGTGGAGATCTCAGGGAAACAGTGACTCACTTATTTTGGTTATGGGAGCTTACAAAATGTCTCTGGATTAGACTTCCACGTTATATTATGGATCACGTGTATTCTAGTTTTGTTTTATGTCGGAAAAATCTATTAATTGGATAAGAAGAGATAAGAAAAGCATATATGAAAAGGATATAGACGGAAGAATAAAGTATAAATTCGCAGTTTGATGTGAATCGTTGTGTTATGTGATTTTTATTTTGACCAAAATTTTATATTCATCAATCCAAATGTTAACCTCTTAACATTCCAGCCTTTTTTGCAAGAAAAAAGCCTATTTAGGACATATCCAGAGTAAACTGAATGCTGTTTATGAACATTTTAGAGCTCATGCATGGTCTCGGTCTCTTTTGAAAGCCAAGACTCTGAAGTTTCTATCATAGAAGTCACAATCACTCTAAGTGGTTTTGTTCTGGAGTAATCAAAGTTGGCACACAGTTAAAAAAAACAAAAAACAAGTTGTTGGGTTCGCCTGGATTTTTTTGTTTCGAAAAAAAATGGTTGAATCCTACACTGACTTTTATCAATGACATCAGAAGAAAATGAAATGTGGCATTCAGCATTTACTCAAACACAACTCGTGTGTCTGACAACCAAAAGCAATTCAAACCTATGATTTATTTTGCCATCGTCATGTTAATCCAAAAGGTGTGGATGACTAAGAACCTTTTACAGAAACATTTTCATGTAATAATTTGCTTTTCTCTATTGCACTTTCTGTTGTTACAGACACCCTGAGGTGTGTTTGTTTTGTTTTTTTGTACGTTTTGCAAGTATTATTCTTTGTTGTGATACTGTCTCAAAATCTGTGGATCATCCTCTGGTTGTGCCAGAGTACCACACCCCCGGGCATCGTTACCGCAGCAGCAGCAGGAGGAGAAGGAGGAGGAGGAGGAGGAGGAGGAAGAGGAGGAGAGAAGAGGTGGTGGCGGCGGCGGCGGCGGCGGCGTGGTGGCGATCACGTGACGCATTTCCGACACAACAACAGCACCGTGTCCGTCTGCAATCTCCCTCCCCTCCTCATCCACCTCACGCCTCGCTCTCGGTATGGCGGACGGCGAGAGGTCCCCGCTACTCTCGGACCAGGGAGATGCTGCTCTCGGCAGCGGGAACGGCGGCTTGTCCCCCGGTGCGGCGACCTACAGTGTACCGAACAAACCCAACAAACCGGAGGGTGAGTGAGCACCCAATCCACGGTGCTGCCCCTTTTAGCTCGGCGCTAGCTACCCAGAGCTAGCATGCTAGGCTAGCTCTGACAGTGACAAATAGCCGCCCTATTCTGTCTCTGTTCGTTTAGTTGTACTGTAAACGGAGAGAGTGTTAACCGGTGTAAAATACGTTCTAAGGATAAAATATTTAGTTTTGTGTTGATGACACGAACCAGGAAGGGAGTATTGAGGTTGTGCTAATTGGGTAACATAGCAACCGTCACATTAGCTTGGAGGCTAGCTCTAGCTAGCACCGGCAAACCTACCCGCAAAGATCCTGGTTTGCAGCCCGGTTTGATCTCCTCCCTCCTCCACCTCCATCTCCATCTTCTCCATCTTCTTGCGGAGTTGTGTGTTTCTGACCTGCGGAGCTCCACAAAATACATCGGTTGTTGTTGTAGTGGTGTCATCAACCTGCCAAGTCTTCATGGCCTCCTGCAGTGATCCGCTCCTGCCTGGATGAACAATGCTCCGACCTGCCTGCGATTCCTCTAATATTCCTCAGATTGTCATGTATCATCCTCTGATACTTTATGTTTACTTTAATCAGATGTTTGTATCAAGACAGATTTCCTCTTTTTTTCTACGTGCCTCCATAGGAACTGGATCTGGTTCAAAGTTTCTTCCTGTTAAAAGGGAGTTTCTTCTCCTTTATTCTTCCTCTGGAGGTTTCAGGTTGGATTTTGTAAAGCGTCTTGAGACAATTCGTGTTGTTATTGACGCTGTATAGAATAAAATGTAATAGTACTGATTATTATTATTATTTAACTACATTTAAGTTGTGGCTACAGACCTGAATTGGTGCATGTATCATAGTTTCCACTATTCGATAATCCCAACTTAAATAGTCTTGAATACAAGCATATTTTGCATTGTAAGTCTTAAATCCTTACGTCCACTTATTACTGCTTCATATGCAGTTTGACCCCCTCTGGCCGCGGCCTGTTTGGTTTCTGTTCCTCATCAGTGCAGCCCACTGAAAGTAATTCTGATTTTCCTAATTTTTCATACTTTGTGTAGGTCTTAAATTTAACTCGTCTTAAATTTCACTTGTTCAAAGCTGCAGAAACTTAATTTATTTATGCATTTGATGGGAGCCGGCTGCACTCACAAACTAGATAACATCCAAGAAACACAAGATTGGACTGGGAGCCATTATGGGATGCTGCAAGAGAGAGAGATGCGACCAATGAGCGTTTAAATAGAACGTGCATTAGTAGAAAGTAGCTCTTTATTTTGAGCTACAACAAGTTGCTGTTATAAAAAAAACACCTTGTTTAGATTGTTTTTTATAGATGCCCTATTTATTGTTTGATTTAACTTTTAACTATGTGAAAACTACTACAGACTCTCACTTGTTGAAACTAACCCTGCTCAGCATTCCTGGAGTGTTTTTCTTCTAAAGCTCCTTTCAGTTGAACTCGAGACCAAATCTTATTATCCTGTTTATGGTGAGCGGTTACTTGTCATGGGAATTGAGTATTTTTCCAATCCACTGCGCAGCTCGGTGTTCCTTCAACAATTCCTCATTTGTCGCTCTTTACTACTTTTGTGTTCATTGCCTTCCTTGTCTCCCTTCCTTCCTTGTCCAGGCTTCCCTCCGTTCCCCAGCCCCTCTCAGCCTTCGGTGCTCCTGGGGGAGGACCCGCCGCCCTACTCCCCGCTCACCTCCCCGGAGAGCGGCAGTGCCCCTGTTATTAGCTGCAGGGTGTGTCAGAGCCTGATCTCAGTGGAGGGCAAGATCCACCAGCACGTGGTGAAGTGTGGGGTTTGCAACGAAGCAACGGTAGGTTGAAAAAAAAAAAAAAATCAAGCAAGTTACAATGTGCACAGCCTGCTTTTATTCACATGAACACACACTCGACCAGTATATTTTAGTAAAGGGCTCTTCCAAAAACATAATTTTGTACTCAACTTATTCAAGCTGTGCTCGAAATTCATCTTTCTGGATGCGGCCGTTGTCCCAGTTTACATGCAATGGAGAAAGTTGAATAATTGACTGGAACATGTCCTCCTCCTCCACACTAGGTGGCGGTGTGTCTCTTTTCAGCGGGTTTATACGACCCTCTTTCCAGTTGACCTGTTACGTCAAATAGTAAAGAGTCGTTCATGAGGCAGACCAGCATTTCAAACAACAACAAGATGGATAATAGTTCAGCTTTTTAAATCTCGTACATAATGTGTGCGCTACTTGTGGTGCAGATAAGATGGCGCTATCCCTCAATTGGTTCTTCTACCGGCTCTGTTTACCTTCTTCTTCATGTCCTGGAATGTTTTTGTTCCAGGGTCATACGCCTTCACAGCGGTTGTGGAGCATGCGCACACGCATTGTCCAGTTAAAGTCTGATTAAGGTGTATACGTCCCAGAGAAAATCGATTTCCAATCACATTATCTGGGTGTCTTAATCGTATAAGGAGAACTTTAGTCAGAGTAACATGTTTACATGTATTTAAGTTGTCCAGTTAAAGTTGGATTAGTTGGATTTCATGTACATATAAACATACTGACTGACTTTTTGTGGTATCTACCTACATGGCTAATGCTTAAATTAGTATTCGTGATTTTAGATTTTGAAATACGTGCCTCAGAGGGCTGTGATGCACAGTGTCCGGCCATAAATGACCATCTGTGGCAGCTTTTTAGCCAATTCAGCTTGTAGAATTGCAGACGAAACAGATGACATAATGAATTACTCATATAAACTTAGTGAACCAGTGCACAAGACAAGAAAAGGAAGTGACAAAAGTCCACTAAACCACACATCTATCTATCTTATCTATCCTATCTATCCTATTGCTATGAAGAGAGAAACAGAATGTGCCACCTAGCTTTTGACTCTAGTCTTTGTGGTGTGTTCAAGTGCAACCTTTTGGTCCAGACACAGACGACTTGATTTGAAATCACAGTCACTCTCATCGCTTTTTTTTTTTTTTAATGTCTGTTTATTGTGTCTGCACCTTTGTACGTCCGCCTCTACCTCAGTATAATAGTTAAATGTAATTTAAGCAATTATGTATCCAAATCTGCAAAGTCACTAAAGCTTAATCAAGTGTAAAGGGGTAAAAGGTCTAAAATTACCTCTAAGATGTAGTGAAGTTGAAGTTAAAAGTAGCACATAATCGGAGATAATATCGGTAGATTTGAGTAAGACACAGTGAACTTATTCTGTGTGAATGCGTCACATGAAATAGAAACGAGGGGCGCAATTTCTTAATCACATTATGTCCCCACTTAAAACTAATTCAGGGGGAATTTTGAGTCACACTTATTTAGCCTTTCTATTTATAAAGTAGCACAAAGTTAATGCCAGTTCTACTTCTTCTTTTTCTTCTTCTTCGAGTAGAAGTCAGCAAACCAGCAAGTTGTTGCTCCACAGCCTCTGTTAAGTTTACGTCCTCTTCCCCATGAGATCAGGTCGGGTGTTAGATTCAGTATACCCTGATCTGACACAGTCATCGTAATAATATCCTGTAGTATGTGTTGCACTTCAGATTAGAGAGGAATATCTGTGAAGACTCTCGCTCTGAGCCCAGCAGCTTTACTATCATATCTTCAGTCATCTGTTTTGAGTAAAAATGCTCTATTTACATTGTTTTTATTAGTCTAAGCCATTGCGTAATCATTTTAACCAACCCTGCATTAATTGACAGTAAATATAGTAATAATATATAGTAAATAATATATATGAGTAAATGTAAATGCATATAAACAATATTAAAAGTTGTTTGTCTGCCACAAATTTTCCCGAAAAAGAGTCGGTTTGTAGCAATGACACAGCTGCTTTGATCCATAGTTGTCCTATTTTATGTCAAAGAAGTCAATTATTTATCAAACATCTATCAGTTTCTGTTATAAAATGAGCTGAATAAAAGCAACACTCATCAGTGTAATGCAACACAATTCAGTAAATCAAATTGTAGTCCGCAAAATGCCTCGGATCAATCTATGAAGTATTTTTTTCATTATAATAACATTATAATGACAACTCATAATGTTAGTTTTCACTCCCCATAGTTACCGCCGTCTCTTTTAGTGCAGACATAAACTCCACTCCCACATGTATTGTTTGATAAATTCATAATGGCACCGGAAACACACAGGACTCCATCTGATCTGGTTAGTCGAGAGTTTAATGATGCATCGGAGAGAGCCGTCAGCAAGACGGACACACCGGATGTTCTCTTCATACCAGACGAAGGCTCGCTTAAATGAAGACTGCCTCTCTGTGTGAACTCCGATGACAGATTTTCTCTTGCAGTAATTTGTGACAGGGAGAGAAGATACAAAGTAGGCCACACAAATAATACATAAACCTGGTTGTACGATAAATACAAGTCTTTGAGAAATAATTTTATGAGTTGATTGGACACGAGGAAGATCAGATCCACTAAGCAACGATGATTGGTATGAGTTTATTGTTCTTATCTTTGCTCATATTAAAAGCTATGCAGTTGGAGATTTAAGTTTAGAGTTCATGTTATTAAGCTATAGCTTTGGCAAATCAGTTTAGGATATCTGCTTCATGCAGAAACTACATAAGTAGTTTAGATCATTTCATCTGTAATTCAATATATAACACTTTCAGAGGGTCAGATGTTTACGTACACTCAGTTGACTGTTCTTTTAAAGAGCTGCAGAAAATGTTATCATGGCTTTAGGAGCTTCTGATTGGCTTATTGGCATCACTGTATGTATTTAAAACCTTTTTTATTTGACATCACGGGAAAAATCTGAGGAAAGCAGCCAAAAACTAAGGACCCAACCATGAAGCATGGGGGTGGCAGCATCATGTTGTGGAGCTGCTTTGCTGCAGGAATCATTGGCGACTTTAAGAAAATGGATGGCGTCATAAAGGAAGATTATGCGGATACACCAAAGCAACATCTCAAGACATGAACCGGGATTTAAAGCTGTGTGCAAAGGTTTTTCCAAATCCACTAAAAAAGCATACATCAAATAAACCAGAAAGTTGAGTCCTGCCCTCAAGTCAATACGAGGGATTTCCTGTTGTTCTTGTTCCAAAACCAGGAGCGTTTATCCCTCAGGTCGGTTCGTTAATTCTGGTGTGAACACGGAGAGGAAAGTCTCGGCCTGATTTCAGTTGCTCCCCGATACAACCGACGTCTAATTATGCAACCAAGTAGTTTACAGAGTGCTTATTTGGCAGAGACGTCTGACTGCAGCACGGCCCTTCTCATCATGTATACATAATTGTTTTCTACTTGTAGCCTAGATGATTAATCAAACTGAACATGTTGTTCATATATAGAACATTGGTGCGCGAGCCAAAGAACACCAGCGCCCACACTCGCCGCAGATGCTTTGTTACCGATTTGACGATTGCCTGATTTCCAGAAAGTTATTTTACCTGCAAAATTAGCACACGATCACCAAAACCTTTGGCAAGAACGTAGCGTTGAAGGTGTGTCAGAGCTTTGTCTTGATTCCAGCATGAACACAAACCAAACCAAGGTTAAGAATAAGAATACTTTACCAATAGACACTTACAAACACTTTACTATTATAGACATTTGACTTTGAATACAGCAGTGATCGTAATTGAACCGAGACAGAAAGTTTACTAGGTACAGTGGGGGAAATAAGTATTTGATCCCCTGCTGAATTTGTAAGTTTGCCCACTTCCATAGAAATGATCAGACTCTGGTTTTTATGGTTGTTTACTGGTTATGGGTATAGACAGAATATCAGTCGAAAATGCATAAAAAACACACAATCTAAAAGTTATAAATTGTTATGTATTTTATTAAGGGAAATAAGTATTTGATCCCCAAGCACAACACAAGTCAGTACTTTGTAGAGAAACCTTTGTTGGCAAGCACAGCGATGAGACGTTTCTTGTAGTTGGTCACCAGGTTTGCACACAGCGCAGGAGGGATTTTGGCCCATTCATCTTTACAGACAGTCTCTAAATCCTTCAAGTTTCTTGGCTGCCTCTTGGAAACTCGGAGCTTCAGCTCCCTCCACAGGTTTTCGATCGGGTTAAGGTCTGGAGACTGACTAGGCCACTCCATGACCTTAATATGCTTCTTCTTGAGCCACTCCTTTGTTGTCCTGGCAGTATGTTTTGGGTCATTGTCATGTTGGAAAACCCACCCACGAGGCATCTTCAGTGTTCTTGCTGAGGAAAGAAGGTTTTTGTCCAAGATGTTACAGTACATGGCTGCATTCATTGGCCCCATAATGCGGTGAAGTTGCCCTGTACCCTTTGCTGAAAAACAGCCCCAAAACATGATGTTTCCACCTCCATGCTTAACCGTGGGTATGGTGTTCTTTGGGTCATACTCTAGTTTTTTCATCCTCCAAACACGGCGGGTCGAGTTAATGCCAAATAGCTCAACTTTGGTTTCGTCAGACCACAGCACTTTCTCCCAAGCCTTCTCTGAGTCATTTAGATGTTCACTGGCAAACTTAAGGCGGGCCTGTACATGTGCCTTCTTGAGCAGGGGGACCTTGCGGGCACTGCAAGAGTTAAATCCATAACGGCGCAGTGTGTTGCCAACTGTTTTCTTGGTGACGGAGGTCCCAACTGCTTCCAGATCATTAACAAGCTCCTGCCGTGTTGTTTTAGGCTGCTCCCTCACCTTTCTCATCATCATCCTCACTCCATGAGGCGAGATTTTGCGGGGAGCTCCAGACCGAGGACAGTTGATGGTCCTTTTATGGGTCTTCCACTTGCGAATAATGGCACCAATAGTTGTCACCTTCTCACCAAGCCTTTTGCTGATGGTTTTGTAACCTATACCAGCCTTGTGCAGGTCTACAATCTTGTCCCTGACATCTTTTGACAGCTCTTTGGTCTTGCCCATGGTGCTGTAGAAGTTGGAATGTAAGAAACTGATTCTTAGAGCAGGTGTGCTTTATATACATGACGAGTTAAGATCAGGAGTATTGGTAATTAGTTGACTGAGCACAGCTCCGTGCCACATGCGCACCAGCCAATCTGTAGGAGCCTGAATTCTAAGTGAATTGTTGGGGATCAAATACTTATTTCCCTTAATAAAATACATAACAATTTATAACTTTTAGATTGTGTGTTTTTTATGCATTTTCGATTGATATTCTGTCTATACCCGTAACCAGTAAACAACCATAAAAACCAGAGTCTGATCATTTCTATGGAAGTGGGCAAACTTACAAATTCAGCAGGGGATCAAATACTTATTTCCCCCACTGTATAAATGTAAGAAGTAGCGAGCTTAAACGTATGCGAACTTCTGACATCTTATTTATATGCACGATGTTCGACGTTTGAGCTCAAACCACCGCTACACAAGATGAATCACCACCAGTTTACTCGGCTTAAGATTTCCTTCCAGTCACTTCCTGTATCTCCTGGTGCACCTCGCTCCCTCATGTGGTATTGGTTAATTCTCGTCCATCAAGAATAATTGGCTTGTTATCCATCCTTATTCTAATCCGTTTGTTCTGCTGTCTCCTTATCTCCTCCCCCTGTGTGTTCCCCGTCTCCCCCCTTGCAGCCCATTAAGAATGCGCCGGCGGGGAAGAAGTACGTTCGCTGCCCCTGCAACTGTCTGCTCATCTGCAAAGTCACTTCTCAGAGGATCGCCTGTCCCCGACCATATTGGTGAGTAATTATTTGTGTCTGTGAATGTAGCGTGGCGCCTTTCCGAGGAGGCAAGAAGTGGAGCGGAGGAAACGAGGTGCGATGGGAACAGCATCGCCCTCAATTAAGGCGATGCTCCCAGCACGGGTTCGCGCGCGGCGCTCAGCGAGCCGGAAAAGGAAGCAGCAGCCTCATTAGAAAACGGACGCGTCGCGGGTTTCACTTGAACATTGCATGGGTATTGTGTGTGTGGGTGATACACTCACATGTGTTACCCGTTAATTTGGCCCATATGTTATGCAGGGTTAGAGGATTATGTGGAGATGCTGCGTTACGTTCCTGCTCACCATCTAATGCCCACGCTTTACAAATGAATTCATATTATAATCTGGGTCTGGGCATGCAAGTCTTTTTTCAAAAACACACAAAAACATTTACTCTGACTAAAACGTTTGATAAGTTCCATTAAATGTCTCCATATGCTTTACATCGATCGGCCTCTGCATGAGAACTATGAACCAGAGAAGAGAAAGTAGGCGTTTGTGGTTTTGTGTAAACAACAGAAATTTTGAGTTTCTAAACAAGAGATAAGAGCTTGTGTCAGAAAACAAGTAGGAAACCGGTCACTGGATCCGCGGTAGCTCTTCTCCGCTGAGACTTGGCGATACTCGTTGACCAGAGACTGTTGAACACTTCGTATTTAAAGCCCTGCGTCGTCGACAGATGCTTCATCATGTTGATGGTGTTGCCGCCTCTTGCTTGTTAAATTACGACGCTACATAAGCTGCATACGCTCTCACAGTCCCTCCTGGTGAAGTGAATCCACACTCTGTCTCCCCTTGTTGCCACGTGATGTGAATGATGTGCTTCAAGGTAAAGATTCTTCTTCTTCTCTCATTATGTGGTGGTTGGCAAACAACTTTTAGATGCATTACTGCCACCACCTGGACCGGGAGGTAAAGATTCAGCACGAAAAGCATCGATAAGGATGAAGGCTAATGATATCGATGACTTGAACCAGTTGAAACGTCCTCAACATGGTTCATCAGACCAGACCAGACCAGACCAGACCACCTTCTTCCATTGCCCTGTGGCTCACTTCTGACGTCCACTATAGGAGCTTTTCTCATGGGTCGGCATGGACAACCTGACTGGTCTGCAGCTACACAACCCCATACCAATCAATCAGATCCTGTGTGCATCACCACAGTTCCTTCCTTGGTCCACTTCTGATAGATCCTGACAGCTCCAGACCGGGAATACCCTACAAGAGCTGCCGTTTTGGAGATGCTCTGACCCAATCTTCTAGCCGTCACAAGTTGTCAACAACTTGTCTCTCAAATCCTTCCACTTGCCCATATTTTTTTTTCCTGCTACTAACCTCAACTCTGAGGTCAAAATGTTTACTTTCCGCCCCAAAAAATTTCCCCACCCACTGACAAGTGATGTGTTGACGAAGCAATCAGTGTTATTCACTTGACCGGTGACTGTTTACGAAGTTT
Source organism: Mugil cephalus (assembly GCF_022458985.1). Lineage (NCBI taxonomy): Eukaryota > Metazoa > Chordata > Actinopteri > Mugiliformes > Mugilidae > Mugil > Mugil cephalus. Next base: position 7,410,786 of record NC_061776.1, read on the forward strand.
CACCTCGACTTCTGACAGGCAATTAGCTGAGCAAAAAAAAATCCACAGAACATATTTCATAGTATGGGTGTTTTTTTTTTTTTTCACGTTAGACTGATGTCAGTCACGGAAAATGCACAGCGTTGGCAGCTCCTCTGAACGTCACGCTGCTGCAGCCGAGCGTAATTGGCAAGAGAGATAAGATTCTTTGTTTACGCCCAAGGCATAAAATGTGCAAGAGGAACCTTTTTAGCCAGCTTTTAGTTTTTTTTTTTTCTCCTCCAAATTTCGAAATCCATGCTGCTATGTAAATATGTGTAATTTTGAACTGAACATCACAAAACCTTTTGTGAGGAGGATCTGAAGCTCGTAACTCATCTGTCACTTTAAATGCAGATCATCAGGCTCAAGGCGAAAGGATTTACCTGTTTAGACACTCGGTGGTTAATGCAGTTAAAGGCAAGACATTACTTCATGCCTTATATAAGAGATTATGCTCTCAAAAATTCATTTGCGCTCTAACCTCGTGTTAAAGTGCTGCATCTGAACAGTTTGTATCAGAGAGGTGCTGATGCAGGAAAACTTTTTTGAGTCAAAAGTTTGTTGATAACTTAAACCGGAGTTTACACGTCTACTTGATAAAATATTGCCAATGCACCGTCCTCACAGGCAACTTTTCCCCGCGTTGAGTTTCTCTCGGGGGTTTCCCTCCAGTATCGCTGTTTTGCATTCAAACCAGACACGCCGACTGAAGTAGACGCGTCTCCGTGCCTTGATTCTGAGCCGCTCCCGCCGCCTGTTGAAAAGCAGAGTACGTGGTAATGAGAGGACTCGCTGCCGATGGTTTCCATAACGAAAAGAACCGCAGTCAGCCTTTGGGACCTCTCTGCTCTCAACATCAGCCCTGATTAGCATGCACTTACACTGAATAATATCTGGAGCCGTTTGTGGTGGTGAATGCTGACTTGGTGTGTCCGTCTCTCTGTCTGTCTGTCTCCTTCCAGTAAGAGGATAATAAATCTGGGTCCAGTCCATCCTGGTCCGGCCAGTCCTGAACCCCAGCCAGCTGGAGCTCGCGTCTCCTGTGGACACTGCAGCAACACCTTCCTGGTACCAGCTCACTCTTCTTCTATTAACATTTAATCAGAATGAATGAAATAACAAATCCTTTTAGGATTTACTAGAAACGGTTTTATGTTTTTGTTGGACATTTAACCTCCTGAGACCCTGCGTCCTCATACGGGGACGTTAGATTTTAGGTTAGTTGCAGCTTATTCTGCTTCATTTACACCTGTCGTCCTCATAAGGAGACACTTTTTTCTGCCATATCCTGGTAGCGAAGGATCAACACACTTGTTTATTAATGCTTATTAACTTTTCTAGTTTGATATGTACTCGTTTGAGGACGTTGGGATTTCATTGTTTCCAATTCTGCTTTTGCATTAAAATAAACAGTATTCTTGTGTTCACATTTTAGGTAATCCCAAATACCTGAAGATCTTAATTTAATTTTAAAGAAATTAAGATGCGTTTCAAACAAATGCTTGGGTTTCAGGAGGTTAAAGGAACATTTCAACATTTTCAGCCATTTATTTATTTATCATTGGTCCCACTAACAGCTGATTATTTATTTGATCTATTTGCCCCATAATACAAAGACAATAATGTAGAAGAAAAACAAAAAAGAACCTATATGCAAAAACAAAACAAAACAAAAAAACATAAACGAAGCCAAAGAGGTTTAAAAAAACAAAAAAACAAAAAAAGGCTTATTCAAGATACCTCCACCAAAAAAATTAAATACTCCAAAAAAAAAAGGATCAACAAAGGTAAAGGCCTCAATATAATTCAAAAACTAGGTGTAAAATTAAGAGAGAGTGTGGGTAAAATGAATATGCGTAAAGGGAGGCGAGGCTCTTGTGATTCTTAGTGAATTAACAATGACTTCAGTCTGGACTTGGTTAATGAAGTGGATGTTTTTGCGAAATGAAAACATGAATTTCAAAGTAACGAACCTCTGTAAGTAAAAGAAAATTGACTTTGTGAGGGACGGCAGAAATGAGGATGGAGTTTAACGGCGCGTCTCGTGTTGTAAGAATGAATAGTTTGGAATGATAAGTTTATAAAGCAGATGTGGAGAGTAAATGTATTTATAAACAAAAAAGCAGGACTAGTGTATTAATGTCATAATTTTTTTTAGATAGAGACAGTTGGTTAGCAGAGGTGGCACAAATTTTTTTGTGTGATGACTAATTTATTCACGTTAGTTGCGTGTGTATAAATGTGGATAAATTAAACTAATATAGTGTATAAAGGGCATCCTGGGGTATAAAACCACTTAGTTTTCTAATATATTCAGTATAATTCATCACTGTTATTGACGAGCTTAATGCGCTTTGTCCACGACAACCTCTCATCAGTCAAAAGAATTTGCTGGATGAAACCTGAATTATCTCGTTTCCTCCAATTGAAAACTTGGCACTGGATATTTCAGCTTAGTATAAAGATTTGAAACGAGTGCACAAACCTACGCTGGCTCTGTCCCAAGGTAACACAAAACCATTTTCTTAAACTCTCGGTTGACAAATTATGACGCTCTGTACGAAAATAAAACTTCCCAAAGTCTCAATTCAAAGTCTGCACAAGGCGAAATAATGGGAAATAACCAGCTGTATAACAGAAATGTGTATTTTCTTTTTGAGTTTTGAAGCGTTTGTCAAAGCTGGAGCATTTATACTTGTGTAGTGGTGCTTGCTGGTGGCAACTGGAAGTGAGCGGCGCATGTAGGAGCTGGAGTTAATAAATGTAGATGGCGCGTAGGAGGCGGAAGGAGGGAGAATTTTCTTTGCTTGTCCGACTACTGAGAGATGAGGAAATGGGTTCTGGATTATTCAAATCTGTTGGCATCTGTAGTGTAGTTAGATTTCCCTCTGGTGTAGATATGTGACCATAGCTCAGGCTTTACTCGGATACGAGACTAATATAAAGTAGATTTTCTCATTTTACTCTCAACAGACAAGGAAATGACTTTATTAAATGCTAAAAGGTGGAAAAAGATGTACTTTCGGGTTAATTTGTTCATGTTTTTGTCCTCAAGGAAATTCATTTCTCACTTTAAAGCTACAGCGGAAAATGTTTCTTTCCCCCCATTCGTTCAGTGAGAGTAAGCTGACAAATACTGTCAATTACAGGAGCAGCTCTTCGTTTAACCAGTGTTTATCCTGTGCTGTCGTTCCCTTCGCTTTTTAGACCGTAGTTCTCCCTCGTTCTTAAGGCGACTTTATAACTTTATTAGTACCAGTTCTTCTTTGGGACGTAGATTTCACGTGTGTTTCTTTGTTTGGCATCAGCTCCAGCTTAAAGTTGGGTACGTTCAACAAAATAGTCTTTACTTTTTTAGTTTATTGTGACGTCCCTGTTAATCAACTGTACAAAGTGCCAGTAAATAGGGCAGCTTTAGCTAATTAAGCTCATTTCCAGCTGTTGTCCCCGGCCTTGGTGGTAAAGGGGCATAATACAATACAAGATATTATCATGAAAGGTTAAAAAAGGGAAAGAAAACTAAAAAAAATTATCTTTAAAAAGCAGCAGCAATTTACAAATTCAATACAAGTCAAGTAAGGACAGAAGAGACACAGTAGTGCACATTTAAAAAAACAAAAAAACAACACAACTCAATGCATCAAGCACTGAGTTGGCTATTAGAGCAAAACACAAAAAGCTTCCCCAGTGGCATCAGAACCACAACCTCATGCTGCACATCACAATACACGAGCGCAAACAATTTCATACACCGCAAGCGCAATGCATGCATCAAATGAGCAGCACGAAACCATTTACCGAACACATCATCGCACGAGGCCGCAGTAACGGTAGCTGGGAACACGACTCATTTAGCACAAACGCCGTAAGAAAAATACATGATGAATGTGAGCAGGTGATGAACTTTCCGTCTTCAGTCACGTCTCTGGGGCCGAGGTTCGGCAAACGTCAACGTCTCCGAAGGATGTGCGGTGAGGACGGTCAGACACTAGAAACTTTTACCTGCTGCACAGGTGATGCATTATGTGGACAGGAGGTCAGAGGACTCATACCTGGATAAGGAGCAGGACAGATTACATCTGGAAGGCCATTAGGATAAACTTTAGCAAGAGGAATCTCTAGGCGTTGGCGTTGGGAATCAACAGTCTGCTGGACCTGAAGAACCCTTGTATCGAGGAAGGGTCGTGCTAGGTTCATCTCGTGACGTTCGCTGCTAAATGCAGTGAACTTTACTCGTAGTCCTTGGCCAGGTGGGAAGTTGAGGCGCAACATCTCATCGTAAAACCCTCCAGGCAGGTAGGCAGACTCCACATCCACAGTCATTAGAAAGTGAGAGGCCAGGAGGTTTTAAAACGGGCAGGACTCAGCGGACGTGTTGGCGAAGGAACGTGATACCACGGCGCGTCGTCTGAAATGGAAACAGTTCTGCCGTCTGATAGTGAAGGATGCGAGAAGGGTGAAAGACATCGTGCTTAACACCGCGAGAGTTAAGAAGCCTTTTGTTTCGCTGAGAGCGGGAGGTGAAAGGAATAATTCTCGTCCGAGAAGCATCTGCAGCCAGCAGGGAGAGACGAAGGTATGGGTGGAAAGAAAAAACAAAACAATAAAAAAATAAGGCGGTTTGAAAAGTCCACAACTAGGCTTGAAAGGATGTCGGGATGTGAGGCAGGTGAGGCTGATGGGGCGCTAACCGAGTCCATACCAACCGCCCCGCTGACCAGCTCACAATTGAATTCTTGTTATAAACAACAAATGGAAACAATAAGTGCCTCTGAAGCTCCGCTCGCCTGCTGGAGGCGCCGCTCAGCCACCCTGCTAGCTTCTCGTTTTTTTTTTTTTTGCCAGACGGTATCTGTGCTCTGCAGCCTCAAGCTGAGCCTCAAAACAAGCATTCAGCACATCAGGCATTATCTGAAGTGCCGGACGCTCTGGGCTGACTGCGCAGCATATTGACACGCTGCTTTTCCTGGCTGGGAACCTGGAAATGGCCAAAGAAAATAACTCGCAGAGAGAATAAGTACTACACCTGTACTCGAGGCTTTATTATAGACCGACAATCGCTCCACTGGAGGACTGTGTGCTAGCAAGTGTAGGGTTTCTCATTAATACAGGGAAGGAAATAGATGTTTTTATAAAGGTTTAAACCTCTTAAACACCAATCTATCCTTTTTATGTCTAAACTAGAAGAGATTATATTATGTTTGCACTTGAGAATTAAAAAAAAATAAAATAAATTGCTGCAGGTTGAGCTTTAACCACATTGTGGCAGCATCAGCTTGTAGTAAAGTTCCAGCTGGATCCATGAATGTGGGTCAAACCTGAGTGAGATCCGCAGTCGTGATTATAATAAATACACGTTTTTACACATTTGGTTGGGTCTCTAAAAGCACCGCCGGTCAAATAACAGAAAGCCCGTTGGTCTGGAGTCAACCACCAGGCGTGTGGTCGACCTGAAAGGAAATGAAAAGCACAGTTGTCTCTGTGAGGGTTTAGCTTTTTAAAAGCCGCAACGTGACATGTTGATTTTTGCTGCTTTTTCACATCCTCGTCTACGAGGTCGAAGATGTTTTTTTATTTTTCCCCTTCGTTTCAGTCCCTGGCATCAAGTTGTATTTCGGATATTTTGTAATTGTGACACTAACGTCCCTCACGTCTTCCTGGATGCGTTTGTCGTCTTTCTCGTTTTATTATTATTTCGACCCTGATCCGGTCAAAGTACATTTGCGCACACCTACAATTAAATTAAATTAAACGCATCTCCACGTGTGTCCTGAGTGGCCACTCATGATCAGATCTCTGCACACAAGGCAACACTTTGGGATCAGTTAAATGTTGCGCAAAAATCGACAACTGTCCCAAGATACTTGTGCTTGTCAGGTTATTATTTATCCCTGAGATACAGTTTGATAATGTACCCTGGTTTTCTACTCAGAAAGTCGTAAAATTCTCACCGAGTAGAGTTACAAAGATGGCCGCCCCGTGTGTAAACAGTAATTAGAAGCTACTGTAATATTATTATTTTCATTAGCTCTTCTGATTAGTTTTTGTTGCATTAAATCAGTCGTACAGACGTTTTTTCCTCATACATACGTTAAAATGCTGTTACAGCATAATTTAAAACTTTTCATGTGTTATATGGGAACTACAAGCCCACGTCACACAAACAACGGCTAAAAACAATAACCTGGTAAAACTAAAACATTGCAAAACACCATCATGGCAAACAGAGAGTAATTTTTTTTCTACATTTAAATGTAGAAAATGAATGTAAATAATTCTAGTTAAAACAAACCTCATGAGTTGGTTCAAATTATCTGTTCATTTACAATTAGTGCAACTTAAATAGCCTGAATTCTGTTTAACATTATAGCAATAACATCAAGAATTGTTTTAAAAAAAATTTTATTTCACTCTGCACCAACAAAACGTAAAGTTTCCACCAAGTTGCTTTCAGGGACAAAGTTTTCAGAACGCTGTTTACTCAGGTGTGACGTCATATAAATAAATAATAATAAATAGATAAATAATAATAAATGTCAGTGGAGCCACTTTTTGTCCGCCTGAAATTCAGGACAAAGGCTGAAATTAGGGTAATACACTTTGAAAACAAAGAAATTGTTGGAAAAAAAAAAATATATATATATATATATAATGTGGGACCTTTAAATAGGACTTCACCACTTTTGATTTTAACTTGGAAAAAAAGTCACTGCCATTACTTTAAAAAAAAAAAGTAAAGCAGCAGCTTTAAGAGATTTATCACCGTCTAAGACGAGTAGTGAGTAAGAAGTACAACCACCCTCTGTGGGGTCTGTGCTCCAGCCCCAACACTTCTCTTTGTCTCTTTGAGCGCTATAAACATTCACCGGAGAGAGTCAAGAACTAGTCAAATGTTTTCGAGAGGCTGTGTTTTACCGTACAGGAGAGCTGAATAATAAAACTGCTTTGGCTCTTTTTTGGCTTTTTCGAGTGAAGCTTTTATCTTCTCCAGTTGAAGTATTTTGTTACGGTTGCAGTCGACCTGCAAGGTGTTTTTTTTTTTTTTTTTTTTTTTGTGTGAAACGTGCTGTTGCAGGTGAATTATTGAAGACCCAAAACTCGGTTGTGAGCGAACGTTGAGTTATCGGCTCAGATCAATAAGCCCCATCAACTCTGCTGCTGATGTATTACGGCTATTTACTGCGAGAGGGTGAAGCACAAAGAAAATCCCAGCTCCTCTTTTAACGATGTGCAGGACGGGTGAAGATGGCTCGGATGTACGGGCGGAGGGGGGAGAAGAATGGAGGTGTGATAGGAGGGGAGATGGATGGAGCGGTGTGTGTTTAGCATTCAGCCGGACGCCTCCTGCCAGGGAGCGTGATACAGATCTGAGCCCCCGGGTGGCGTCGCAGTGAATCTTTTATCGCGGGGCGCTGGCGATAATGTTTCTTTCCTTTTTTCACTGTTTTCTCTCACGGTCGTGACGAGTGTGCGGCGTGCACAGTGTGTTCTGTAAACCCCGCCGAGAAGACGTATCACAGCCTCGCATTAAGGAGCGAGTGTCTGCTCTGTGACAGATTTTTATTTTTATTTTTTATTTCTTTGTGGGTCTTTCGACCACTTGTTGCCAAGAATTTGAATGAAATTTTTTCAAATCGTACCAGGAGGCGTATTTCAATTCGCGAAAGGAATTCATCTTCAAGTTCATCGCTTGCACTTGAAATGTAAAAGCAAAGTACTTCATGTAGTGCTGAATTAGATCAGTTGCGCCCAACAGCCACAACATTATGACCACAAACCCGGAGAAGTAAATGACATCGACGTCGTCTTTCTGCTGAGAAGCTTTTGCACCTGGTTTTCATTCATGTGGATGTTACTTAGACATGTAGCACCCACCTAAACAAGAGCAGCCACCCCCCCACAGCAATGCTGGGCAGACACACACACAAAAACACCCGTAACACCAAATGACAAACCTACACAATATTAGGAAGGTGGTCGTAATGTTATGCCTGATGAGTGTACAACATAATTGTGTAATAATAGTCTTTATTTCTGTAGCTCTGTTCAAATCAACGTTACAAAGACATAAAAATCTGCAGTTTTAAACACAGGTACATAACAATAAAGGTAAAACCCAATGGAAAAAGCCGTCAGATAAAAGTTTCATTTGTGTTTTGGATTTAAAAATAAAAGCAATTTCTATTTTTTTTTGTGACATTTGTGTTGTTTTAGTGCGACGTTCACTTACGTGACAAACAGCCTCTGTTACATTAGGTCCTTCACACCCCCTCCATAAACTCCCTCTTTCTCTTCCGGATCAGGTCACTAATAGAAAAACCTTCTCAACGGGGCAAACGGATCAAAACAATTTAGTCCGGCTTCCACCAGCACATTATCAGCAAGCAGCAGTGAAGCACTTTTATTTAACTCTTTATTTTAACCTGGTGCATTTTAACTCCATCTGTGTGAGTTTAGTTTTTCTGTGTTGATTATGAACTCAGGGAGGAGGAGGAGGAGGAGGTGCAAGCGGAAGCAAAAACACATCAGAAGGGATTAGTGGATTTAGGACTCGTATTTGAAGTGTTGATAACTTCTGCCGCTTGTTTTCTGAATCCGACATCTTGTGTCATTGCAGTGGACAGAGTTCACGGACCGGACGCTGGCCAGGTGCCCACACTGCAGGAAAGTGTAAGTAGCTATAAGCAAATCATCCGTCACACCGGTGCTCCTACTGTACTTTCATGTTTGGCTTTTATATCCTTTGGCATTTACCCGGAGCTTTTTCTCAAGAGACAACCTGACAAACAGCGAGCGGGGATTTAGGCATTTCCTCAAAGAAAGGACACACACTGCGTTTTCCTCTGAATCAAACCTGTTGAGGCTTTTTCCTGTGACCTTCTCTAGCCTCGACATATTTTTCTCCGAGGTGTTAAGGAGTGTTTGCACCGGCTTCTTGTTGCACACATGATGGATGTTGTTTGAGCTTTTCTCCTAGACCACGTTCCTATATCACATAAGCTCCTTAACGTTGTGAGCAAAGTTCATGAGTCAGTGCAGGGAATCATCAGGTGGGAGCGGCTATTTCGAGAAATTACAGTGACGTCTGTTTATACAAAACAAGAGAGAGAAAAAAAAAGAAGCTGCAGGTTGTAAACGTCACAATGTGCTGAAAAGACTGGCCCGTGTGTTGGTTGTGTTACTGCGATGCACAGGTGCAGTCCTCACGAAAAAGCTTTAGACTTTTGTTTGTTAAATCCAGAATAGGACTTCACGATACGTATCACGATACTTAACTCACGATACGATACATTATTGCGATATTATGATATTGCAATGTTCTACATAGTTCGCTGAGAAACTAAATGCAGCTTAAAATACAAGTTCTATATATGTGGATCAGATGATGATAATAATTCATTGGACAAATTGAGTCAAAAAACAATATTAATCCAAATGATACATTTACAGTCTGGTGGTGGAGGTGAGGAAGTTGTTTATTATCCACCCAAAAAATTACCTTTTCTTTTAAAATCGATATTAATTAATATTGTGTCATAAGATAAATATATTGCCACGTTGATATTTTTTCCCATCTCTACCAGAAACTGGATAAAAAAAAAGTCCAGCCTTGTCCTTTGTGTTATATCAGACTTTAAATGCTTTGGATCCAGCAAAACCTAAATAAACAAACTCATCGCGTGTTGGGCGTCAGAAGGAAAAGTACAGATGTGAATAAATAATTTAATGATGGCTGGATTCCATTTAGATTACCCAGCGTTGCAAATATTGTCTTGAAATGGTGTCGAATTTACAAGTAAACTCCAACAGCCTCATCATTTTATTAGGCCTTTGCATCTCCAACATTAAATTTAGCTGGTTGTTAACTGTTGAGGCTGTTTTATAGTAGTGTGAGACATGGACGCCATAAACTTAGCCAGTGTGAGTCTTTTATACTTGGCTCCCTCTGTGAAAACGTCACCAAAACACTAGTTTGTGCTATGTCTTTTTTTTTTCATTTCTACTTCCTGTTTCACTTTCAACATAACTATTGCCAAAATTTCACAGAAGACCAGTCGACAAGACAAATGTTTGTGTCTTTGACCCTCCTCAGTTAAACTTCTCCTCCAAGTGTTTCTTCTTTATTGCTCCATAACAATCAATTCTAAAATTGTGGCGATGGAGAAGCAGCCGGAAATATTAAAGCAGAAACACGCTACGACCAAGCGAACCTATCACAGCTGTTGTGGTCGGTGTTGCCGCGGCGCGTAGCTACATATCTGGGGAGGTGCACGTCAGGTTTTACGGCGTTAGCGTCTATTAGCCTCTGTTCGTTCTAGACGCCGAAACAACGTTCTCATGACCTGCAGCCACTTGTGCACCAAGATTTATGCGCACACAACGTCTCACGTTATGCTCACGAGCTCATGATGCTAGAAGTTAAGCAAACAAGTGGTTAACATAACGCAACAGCATTTTTTTTCTCTCAGTAATTTCCACGGCCCATAATTTGCATAAATTAAGTTTTGGTTGCTTTTCTTTCTTTTTGCAACTTTTCTTTCGAAAACAGTCAATACGCCTGTTTATCATTCTGAGTTACAGTACCTGCTCTGGTCTTATCATGGCGTTATATTTTTAATTCAGGTTTAAAATTAAGTCTCATCTCCTCTCCTCTGCAGCTCCTCCATTGGTCAGCGGTATCCCAGGAGGCGGAGCTTGTGGTGTTTTCTACTCTGCTTGCTATTCAGCGTTTCCACCGCCGGGCTGATGGTGAGTGCAGATGTCACTGTGCTAGAAAAGACATCGTAATTAGACATTGGTTTGATTAAAAAAAAGCAAACGAGTCCAGGGTGCTGAGGAAGTGTTTCCACACACATAAGGAGGGAGCTCTTTGGAAAGGGACATGAAGGGAAATAGATTTCTCCGTGCTAGAGGAGTGCCTTCGACTTTTTTCTTTTGGAGCTTAGCTATTTATCTGAGTGCGTTTGATTTATTTATTTATTTATTTTTTTTAAATCTTCAGATTTCACTCCAGACAAAGCCAGCAGGGGGAAGCGTCACGATTACAATCTGCGCTTTCTGTTGTTTAACATGGAGGCTGTGCACCTCGGGGCCGCTCTGCAGACACTGTGTGACAGGCCTCCATTTGTCAGTGAGATATCCGCTAACAGCCTGCTTTAACTGTACGCTGCGTTCGGGGCTGCAGCACCAGCCCAGAATAGAAGAGAAGGAACATTTCTGCAGAGTATTGACCTTCTCTTTCTTCTTCTCCTCTCAGCTTGACACGCATACAATCCGTCCAGGCTCACGGTGCCTTTTTATATTTCCCTGTTGTCGCTCTGATTCAAATGCGGAGCCCGAACCTTTTCGTTTTATTTTTTTTTTAGGTTGTCTGGAGTAAAAATGATACACGGAAACGTACAGAAAGATGTATAAGGTCTATAGATTCTGCTTCCCGAACAGCAGAGGGAGCAAGATGAGCATAAAATCATGTAAGTCGTAGGTATACGTGCCCGGCAGCATGGAAGCATGAAGAGCAGTTGTGCAGACATTAAATATGCTGCACTGAAAGCGCTGCGTACGGTTGCAATAAACGTCACGACGCGGCATCTCCTTGTGTTTTATTAAATTGGCTCTTTTAATTATACGAGCGGCGCAACGAGCACGCGGCATTTTGACAGTTTAATCTTCAGAGGTGTGCGTTGCATCAGCAGCCTTTCGACATCAAGGACCCAAGTCGGATCAAAGTGCTCCTCCAGACGGCGTTTAAATATGAATAAAAAATTTAAAATAAGAAGAGAAAAAAGCAGAGACTTATTAAACGAACCATAAAAAAAAAAAGGGGGGGGGCCTTTAACATCCCGGACGGGGAAACGTTATCGACGCCTCTAGTTTGGTCATTTTTATTTGTCACATGTGCAGAAGAACCTGATGTGTTTTAAAGCAGGAGGAAAGATTCTTCCTTTTAAAGCCAGAGAAGAGCATATTTATACAAATGCCTCCTCTCCAGTGTTGACTCTTGAATTCATATTCTCAGAAAATCCCTCGGGGTTCCTCTCAAAGTCACTTTTGCCATCTTCATTAAATAATTTTCCTCTGAGCAGCTGCACGCTTTTAATAGTTGATGGAGTGGGAGGACTATTTTCTCTCTCATCCCTCAGTCACTTTTAAGTATCAAATATGCACTCTTCCGTTAAAGAAAGAAAGAAAGAAAGAAATATGCTCTTTGTCTGAGTGGTACAGGTGTGTGAATCAGGAAACGTCTCATCTGTGTTTCTGTTTGAGATACTGAACCGTCCTTATGTTGCACCAGTAGTTGGGACAAATGGTTATGACATCGATCAGCCATAACATTAGGATCAAACCTGTAGCGTCTGTTTTTCACTGAGATCTTTGAAGGTGTGTTGAGGCATCAGGCCCAGAGACTTTCTGCTAGAAGAGTCGACTAAAATGTGAAAGAGCCTCAACAATCCTTAATCCTTTCACTTGCCCGTTGTTTTCCTGCTTCTAACTTACAACTTTGAGTTAAATTCCAGTTGACAGGGTCTCAATTTGATTCAGTATCCAGGCAGTTTTTACTTAAAACTGAGGCTGACGTTGTCACTGGTTCCAGAAATGTGTGTTATTTCTACAAAACTGGCACATCTTCCAGCTTCTTCTCTGCCTTTATGCTTTTTTAAATTCAGCGTCGGTGATCTCAGAGTTATAACTCCTGTCGTGTTTTGGATCTCTCTCGCATATGGAAAGAATATTTCAAATCCAGATCAATTTCAAGGTTGGAAAACTGACGCTAGATGGGTTTACATGGAGCCAAATATTCTGAATTCGGACTGAATGAAAATGCTCCTTATAAACATCTTAATGGGAACAAACCAAACACGATGATTCAGGTTTTACAGGGGAAGAATATTCTTTTCCCAAACCGATGTTAAGTCCTGTGAATCTGAATGAAATTTTTAAAAAACAACTCTGGTAGAACGAGACATTATGGCAGAAAAAATAGAAACATTGAACAGTTTAAAAAGGTCCATCACAAATTAATTGAGAGTGGAACGAATCCTGAACCGCTGGAAAACCTTGAGACCGGCTGCTGTAAAACCAAACAACACAATGTTTAGTAAGTGGACGTCAGGTGATGTTTTCATGGATCTGGGCCTGTCACACGTCTGTAAAAGGATTAAAAGTAGAGGTGAATGTAAACATCAGATCAGAATAGATCACCTAACGTGTAAACCAGGGGTGTCAAACATAAGGCCCGGGGACCAAAACCGGCCCGCCAGGGTGTCCAATCTGGCCCGTGGGATGAATTTGCAAAAATTACACTGGAGATATTAGCTGGAAATCTTTGACAAAATAAGAAATTTCACAGTTTTTCATTACATGTAGCTGTACTTTTTTTGCACTAAAGCAAAGGGAAACATTTGGAGTTGTCGTTATTTACCAGGTTATAAGCTATTGGGCAACTGGTCCGGCCCCCTTGAGGTCAAATTGGGCTGTATGTGGCCCCTGAACTAAAATGTGTTTGACACCATGACTCCATGTAACCACACCTGTGAGTGGTCATAATGTTATGGCTGATCGGCGTGTTATCACAGGACTCGTCTCTGTTCTTGGTTTTCAAACGCAGTCACGGCTCTTTAGTCCTGATTGGACTTGCTCGTTATAATCACCACAGCTCACTCTTCTCTCTAAAAGGGCTTTTTTTTATTCACGGGGAAACTGATGAATTTTCTTAACCCCCATCCACCCACCCCCATCACCAACCCCCACCCCCACCCATCCCCACCCCCCACCCTCCTCTCCCTTCAGGCCGGGACGTGGGTGAAGGCCCAGACCTACCAGGGGATCTACGCCTCGTGGGCCGTGCTGCTGCTCCTGGTTCTCGTTACCCTGGCTCGGGCCTTCTACTGGGCCTGCATGAGGGTCAGCCAGCCCCTCCAGAACTTCACATAGAGAGGAGGGGGGGGGTGGGGGTGGAGGCTGCTGGCGGCGGCGGCGGCGGCGGCGGTGGCGGCGGTGGCGGTGGCGAGGGGGGGGAGGGACGACTCACTTCCAACAACCCAAGTCAGGAGGAAAGATGGCTTTAAAGAAAAGAGAGAGGAAAAAAAAAAAAAACACAACGCAATATTTATTTAAATCAGCTCCATAAGGAAAAAAAAAGTCCTCCTCCTCCTCCTCCTCCTCCTCCTCCTTTTGTCCCGTTCCTTTTAGTCAAATGTGTTTCTAAAAAAAAACAAAAAAAAAAACTGGATGGTGGTGGCTGCGACTGCTCTATATCTATCGGTAATTATGATGACGCGTATAGCCTAATGTACTGTTTATCTATTCTAATCTCGTGGCCAGTGTGGGGTTTTCATTTTAACATTTTTTAACCTCCTCTTCTCTCCTCCCGCCGCTGTTGATCATTTTTTCGGCTTCAAGTCTGTTCCCCTCTCGTTGTCGAGGGGCTCAGAGCTCCTTCTTAGGTGTGAATACTGTCCCTGTCACGGTTTTCTGAGGAACCCCTCCCTCTTTTTTCCCCTAACGCGACGTAAGCATCATTTTCAGCATTAAACTTTTAGAAACGAACAAAAAACAAAACGAAACAAAAGAAGTCAGATGAAGCTAACCAATCGATGCCAGCAGAAGACCACGTGGCTGGAGGGACGGCGGCCTCCCCCTGTGAATCAAAAAGACCAAGTAGGTGTTGAAATGTGTCGGGAAAATTGAGAGCGCAGGTCGGCTGTGATGTTTCTGAAGTCGGTGTTCATGCTGAATTTATCTACTGACTTTAATCCAAAGCAGCTTGAAAGCCTTAAAAAACAAACAAAAAAACAACAAAAATAAAGAAAAACACACATTCGTTCATACTTCCGCAGCCACATGAACACACACACACACTGTAGCGCGACAGCAACAGGCTACGTGCTCAGAGCGCGGTTATTCAAAGGCGTCCCAGCCTCCGTCCTCAAAGACTCACCTGAGTCTCTCGTCTGTCCTCGTTTCGGTCGAAGGAAGAAGAAGAAGTAGAAGAAGTGACGCGAAACCACTTCACGTGAAAGCCTCATATTTTGTTGCGGCCTGATAAATGTGTAACCACACTTTTTTTTTTTGTTAATAAAGTCCTGGCTGTGTTTAAATGCCATATCTCCAGCGAACGTATCATTAACGGCGCAGCTCGGCGAAACGCGTCTGTTGTGAAAGACGCGACGGAATATAAAACGCGACGTTCTGAACGCCGTTCCTGCCTCTGGGTCTCCAGGGGTTTGGCTTTTTGTTGTCGGCTGTGTGTTATCAGACTAACAAAATGCTACGCTGCGTTTGTCTCGGCGCGGGGGGAATCAGATCAGAGACGAGTCGTACAGAAGCTCTGGAGATTCTGCATCTGAGCGGTTGAATTTTTAGGGACGGAGGCTGGTTTGGTGATCGTCGTCGAGCTACGTTTGTGCTTCCGCGTCTGATCTTTGACGTTAGCGGGACGTGGCTCCTGGACCCAAATACTTGCTACGTGCTACCAAAATGATTTTCCTAGCTTCTCCCTTCCCAAAAAAACAAAAAAAGAAAAGAAAACCATCTAATTGGTCTTGTTTTTTCTTTCATACGTCGCAGCGTTGTTCAGCATTTATTAGCTCCAGTTGTTAGCCGCCATTCTTTGAAGTGCAGAAAGGATCATTCCACTAAAACGCAAAGCGGCGACTGGTCGGCCGCGTTGCGTTTACGTCACAAGCGAGTGGAAATGACCTGAAGCTAATAAATGTTGTCCTTCTTCTTCTCTGGCTGCTGAGACACGTGAACCCTGCATTTGAAAAACCGATCACGTCGTTGCTTTTTTTCCGTGGAGATGCTCGTCAGGCTACGCCATCAACACGACTACAAATTAAACTCGAGGCCGGCGGAAGATACAAACACACACACTGTCCCGTAACCCGTCTGTGGTGGTTCTGAATGTGGTAGCAATTATTATTTTTGTTTTTCTGTTCATCTTTTTTTTTTTTTTTTTCTGTAAATATATTTGTTGTTCGTGTACAATGGAAGTGACTAAAATTATTTTGCACTCCGAGCTTAACACTACTGCTGTGATCGACGTTTTATTCGTTGTTTTTAAGAAGGTTATTTTTTTGCAGCTCTTCACCTGTTGATTAACTTAACTAACCCAGTTACGCCTCCGGGACGCCAGGTCGTGTCTGAACCTTAATCACACACACACACACACACACACAAACATCAATGAAACTTGACAACTGAATCACATTCCCAAGCGAACAACGCAAACACGCAACCAGCACCTTATACAGTAGTGAGAAAACACCGCATACACCAAGTAAAGATGATATGAAGTTAAGACGGTGCATATGGATGTGTCATGTTATTTATTATACACACTGCAGAGTAGGGTCACCTGAACAGTTTTACCGTCTTACAATCTTATTTATTGTGGAGGAAGATTATTCCATCGTGTCGCTCCAAGGGCATTTCTTTATTCCTTTTCCTTTCACTACAACAACCTGCCAGTTGCAAACTATGGTCAGTGGGAATAAAAGTAGAATAAAATGAGATTATAGGACAGGATTCGACATGAAGTGACTTGTTTAAGGGGAGCCCTTTTTTTTTTTTTTTTTTTTTTTTTTTTTGCAGTGGAGTGATCATGTTTTATCCATGACTGCAAAGAATTTAATCATGTTTAACGCCAATAATCGAGAACCTGGCTGATGCTCTTTTCAGAGTTTGTTTACACTCAAATAAAGACATGATGATGTACAAAACAAGTGGCATGACTCATTGCTTTTTTTTCTTTTATTTACTGGTGAAAAAAAAAAGGTGGTTCCTTTACTTGAACATAAATACTGCTTTTTACTGTTTTACAGTTTTCATACTCGTACATTTTACACTCTTTATCTTTTAGTTTCAGCTAATTATTCAGCTGTACTTACTAATCAAACTTACACCTTTTAACAAGTTACTAATGACTTGGCAAACAGTTTGATACTCTTAACTAATTATTTTAGCTTTTATCTGTTATTTTTAGCTACTTCAGGCCATGTTTTCATTACTTTTAGCCAAACAGTTTATCTTGGCATTTCAGACATTTACTTTAGCTTTTTTTTATTTTTAGTTTTCCCTTTACTACTGTGAACCATTTTAGATGGATTAACATTTTATTTCCACCATTCAATTTTTATACAACTATTTAAAATGATCTATTACTCTTTGGTATCATCAAAAAAATCTTAACCCTTAAGCATCCTTAAATTTTAAATCTGATGCCACACGAAAACTAATAATCCAAACAAGTCAGTATTTTAGATAATCTTGGTCATACCCAATGCTGACCTGAAAAAAATATCCCAACCACTCACCGTTAGTTTTATGGAAAATAGCAAATTTTTGGTGTTTTTTTTTTTTTGTTCGTAAAAACAGCAGTGACTTCAAGTAAAAGTAACAAAGTGGCTTTAAATGGGTTTAAATTCCTCAAAATAACTGAATTTTTGGTAGTTTTGTAAAGTGCTGAAGTGGTTTAAGAGATTTATGCAGAAAAAAAAAAACAAAAAAAAATATTAATCCGTTAAGTTTTTGTATCAGTTTGTGGACGAGGACGTTTTTGTCTGCAAAGGTTACAAGAGGATTCAGTTGACGTATTAGAATGATTTTTTTTGAATTTCAAAATTTGTGTAGAGATAGACGAGACCAAATGATGATTTGTTTTTATATTTCATCAAGCTTAACAGCTATTATTACACTTTCTTAGCTAACCATTTCAGCTGTATGTTATGTTAGCTTATCATTTGAACTCATCTATAACTTTTAGCTTAGCTCGATTTAAGCTAGCTAGCTTTTTCAGTCTATGTCAACGGTTTATACATTTCATCCATGCTAACATTTCAGTCATTGTCTATGCTAACCTTATGCACTATGTTACCTGTGCTCAAACTATGAACAGTTAGTTAGTTAGCTAGAGAATTTCAACTATTTATCCATGACTTGTGGCCATCAATTTTAACTCTTTAAACTAACTTAACTATCCAAAGGCAAGGCAGCTTCGTTGCCATCCATTAAACTTTCACCCTCGCTCTATTTTTATTTTTTTTATTTTTTTATCATTTTTTTATATATATATATCTCCGTTACACAAAAGCATGGACTAAAACTAATAATTTAAATGTAAATCTGAGCATATACTGTACGTTTCTGTTCATAAAATGATCATTTGTGATCCGAACCCCAAACAAATCACAATTCACACATATCCTGGGAGACAATGAGATAATGTTGGTGACAGAAACCTATCATCAAAACTGTCACTATTTTCACAAAATTGGATAATCACTACTTTTTTTAATGTGAGTTCTATCAAACCATAAAGACTTTAAGTCTTTGTTCTTTAAAAGAGGCGGCACTTAGTTTCTGCCTTGCTCCGTTTTAAATCTCTCGTCCCACTTTCTCTTATTCTGAGAAAAATGCTGGAAAGAGGCTCATCATTTTCTCACACCACTTGGCCCCTGTCGGCCTCTTGAGTTTCATGCGGATATATTTTTTGCCTGGACACAAAGAGATGGAGGGATTAAGGACATTGAGAAACCTTTCAGAAACCACAGCTCCCTGGAGGGCAGCGCGAACCAGGGAGGCTGAAAGAGACCAGAAAGTGGAGGGTAAAGGGGCAAAAAAAAGAGAAAGACAATGGTCATATAACCTTCTGGTTTTAAGTAAAAGGACATTCACTCTCGTTCTGTAACGCAATAACATACACACGGATCTCACATGAATACGCACTCCTACTCGAAGTGCTTCGGGGGATCTTTATTCAAATTTTATTGACTTAATTTTTCATTCATGAAATTATACTGCTTTACCTCCGCAGGGACTGCTCCTGTCTCTGCTCTCCACTTTTGTTCTCTCTTTGCCATCTTGACAGTTTTCCCCCCGTGAGGCGCTTCGGTGACAATTCGGCTGATGTGGGACTCATAAAATAGGAAGAGGCAGGAAGGAGAGAGGAAATCTCAGATGGTGTAAATCACTGTCTTCTTATTTGTTCCTCTGTCGGGTTATGACGACCGCCACTGCCTTCAGTTTGACTTGTGCAGACGGTGTATGAACTGTAGTTTCTTTATTATTGCGAACGATGTTTCCTGCACAGCTGCTTTATTTGAAAAAAGCAGTTATTAGGAAAAATAGCTTGTTTTAACCTCTTTTTTTTTTAACAGGGTGACACGACCCTTTTAAAACACAGTAGTACAGTAATTTCTGCATTTGAATGCTAATGGATTCTGGCGTCATGTGCATTTGTCAGAGCCACCTTTTTGTTTTGGATGCAATTTGTCATTTTTAGGTCAGAATTCAGTGTGAAGAGAGGATGCAGCCTGACGAACAGACTGTGTAAAATACCCTAAAGGATAAAAAATATGCATTTATGTGACATAAATACAAGTTTTAAGGAGAAAAAAAAACATTAATCCCTGCGTAGAATATGTCATAAATAGCATGGAATCATCTGCAAAACTGTTTATATCAAAGCACAATGACCTCTGGGCGGCTATTATCTACTCCAAACCTTTATCAGACATCACTTTACATAAATGTACCTCTAAACTAATTTTTACATTGTGCAAATGTTTAAATGCGTGGAAGCTAACCTGTTATTTACCCCTGATATTTTTAAAAGGAGGCTCAAGACTCTCTCTTTTTTAATCTGTCTTTCATTTAATCCCTTTTACTCTTTTATCCTCTTATTTTGCTGGTCCTATTGTTTAATGTTTTGAATGAGTGTTTACAAAATTTTCATCTTTAAATCTTAAGCTTCTACATTTCCCTACTTCTTTTATATATTTTATCATTATTGTACTTATTGCTTGTTTTTATCCTTTATTGTTGTCTTATAATTTTTAGTTTAATTTTTAGTTATTAGCTCCAGTGTTTCATCATGGGGGGCTACCCTGGTCTATCCGGGTCGGGGTGGTCTCTGTGGAGGCCCCCTCTTTTATATATATTAAAGGACAACGGGTAAATTTACTTTTAATTTTTAATTTTCTTTTTACTTTATTTTAGAATCTAAAACCAAACTCAAAATACCAAAACGTACACGGATATGACCGTTAACCAGATAATCAGTGCATTGCTATGGGGTGGCTAGGTGGGTGATACGTGTCTAAGTAACATCCACACAAATGAATGTCAGGTCCAAAAGTTTCCCAGCAGAACAGTGAATTGTCACAAGATGGTCAATGTTATTTACTTCTCCTGCCAGTGGTCATAATGTTGTGTCTGCAATAGAGAATCAATCGCGCCCTGAGTTTCCTCATTAACTTAATTCTGTCTGAAAGTTGCCTCCATTTATCCCTTTCACGTTAATATGAATTAAAAGAAATTGCAGATGAAAAAAAAAAATATATAAAAACGTCTAATCAACCAAAGATTTTGCGACCTCCTCCTCTGCAGTACCTCCATGGACCACATGGGGGTCGCGAACACCCAGTTGAAGAGCTACGTCCGATAGTATAATAAACGATATTGATAAATATGAGAAATAGAGAATGTTTTTAAGATTATATTATATTATATATAGTGGTAGATAAAATAAGATTAATGTGGCATGAAAATAAAGATGGAGGTTGTCTGGCTATAGTACAAGGCTCCGTTTCTGGAACTTTACTACCTGTGGACAGTGAACCTCACATTGGACAATGAATAGATGCGTAGCAGTGTTAATGTAATGTACGTTGTCTGTTGGAAAATAAATTAAAATTCAATAAAGTTTGAGGCCTGCTGATGGTTAAAGATTTGAAGGGGGAAACAAAGGTGGAAACCTTTGTTGTCACCATACGTACCTGTGTTTTATTTAATACGTGGAACTCGGCTCGACCAAATCGCACTAAGCAGTTTTGGCCTCAGAGCTTCTCTTGCACACTGTCAGTGAATGTTGCAGCAGTATTTAAAAAAAAAAAAAAAAAAAGTCTACAGCCTTGATCCCTCTTACTTCTAACAGGATTTGACCCTTAAGACTCGCAGCATGACCCTCATCTGCTGCAATACCATCATCCTGTTTAACATACACTCTCGCTATTGTCCTCCTGTCTCACACACACACACACACACGAGTGCAGAGTGGAAACTTTGCATTATTTTAAAGGGCCTCAAACCATCGCTTTCCTCATGCGCCCGCTCTACTGTATGATGTAATGCAGCTTAATTTTACGCATAACACGCAAACCTGATGGAGCCAGTTAAATGTAAATCGCGAACAGTCGCTCCTGGCGCTTACGAAGAAAAGGGGGAGAAAAGTAAGGAGGAGGTGGAGGAGGATGATGGAGAGGCTGCAGTTCTTCTTGGAAGCGGGATGATGCGATTGAATGAGTGAGAAAGAAGGGAGATGAAGGGAGGGAGGGGGGGAAGAGAGAGCCCCAGAGAGGATGAGAGGATGCAGGGAGATGAAGGGAGGAGAGACTGAGCAGGCGGCTAAGCACCAGATTAAACTCCGGGGTCGTCAGCTGTAAAAACAAACAGTCCTTTTAGCGCGGGGATCAAATCCTGACTTAACCCCATCCCTCATCCTCCTCATCCTCCTCATCCTCTGTCCACACACACACAAACACACAGAGGAGATAATGTCGCTTGCTAAAGTAGAGAAGAAATAAAAAAAAAAAGAGGATGACAATCTTGACAGTGGAAAGAAAATTCCCGTCTCAGGGCCCATTTTTGTGAGCCGCTACTTAAATTGCCCCTCAGGGAATTTGAAGTCTTATTATACCCAGGAAGAACACAATCCCTTCATTATATATATATATATCAATATATATATATATATTTCTTTTCTCTTTCTCTGCCTGACTTCAGCTGTTTGATGGACCGGGTTAATATCTGGTGCAGAAACACTGGAGCATAGTGACTTTCTGTGTGTGCGACTCAGCGTTTGTATATTATACATCTTTACGGCCCGTTTGTTTATCAGGCCGTTTCCTGTCATCTGGTTCTGGATGCTGCGCCGGACGGCTCCATCAGTCCGAAGACTCAATTTCCAAACTGTCAGCTTTTATACTCACATTGAGAGCCTGTGTTTTGTTGTGTGTTTGAGAGTGTGTACACATAAACAGTAGCAGTCTGTCTTTGTATTTTTCTTTTGTTCTGTTTTTTTTTTTTTGTTGTTGTTGTCCGTCTGTTCTTCTATGTTTGTCGGCAGGCTGCTTTTTGGGAATGGGAGCATTTTTCCACATGTATTTCACGGCCTTAAAGTTAGCTCGAGAGGCTGTTAAATTCTCACCAGATTCGTAACATTACGAGAACACGCCATCACACATACATCTTGCCAGGTTTTAAGATGTTGCTTGTGGCTACAAAGGTGCCGACCGGTCAGCTTCCTGTGATGACCAAGTGGCAGCTACGAGAATCCAACTACAAAAATGGCTGCACTTTGGGCTGTGTGTTAACTTAAAGGGGAAATGAAGCACCCTATCAAGTAAAGTGCATTTTATAACAATATGTAACACTCTTGACAAATATATAAGGACATATAAGGAGAAAATACGGCCGCCATTATGTGCCATCTTGCCATACTACATCTTAGTTGTGGAGCATGCACGCATGAGTTATCCAGTTAAAGTCCAATTAAGGTGTACACATGCCGGAGAAAATCGATTTCCAATCACATTATCTGGGTGTCTTAATCAGAAAAAAAGAACTCTGATTTTATTTGGAGTAACATGTTTACATGCACTTAAGTTGTCCAGTTAAAGTCGGATTAAGGCAGTAATTCATTTTTTTTAACATGTATGTAAAAGTACTGAGTGAAATAGAGAGTGAAAGATAGATAGCAGAAGATAGATTGTTCCAGTTCCAGCATTAAACAATAAGAATAGTAAAATAAGAGAATAAAAGAGTGTGGAGTACCGATGCTCAGTTTCTACACCATATTGTCCATTTCCAGCTTTGTTCAGACGGATCCAACGAACCGTGTGATGTATTCGATTACTTCAAAATGGCGACTCCCTAGCAGGCAAGCCAGAAGGAAATGATGAAAAATAAACTTCTCAAATCATTGATTTTTGGCAACTTTTTAATATTTGACTTTAGCAAAGGTGTTATTTTGGATATAGTTCCCAGTACATGACCATTACACGAGCGTTTCATTTCCCCTTCAAAGGTCCTGTCTCTCTGTTGGGAGCTGATTATGTGATGGCAAAGATCTGCACATCTGATGAGCTATTAACTGGGAGGCTAATAATGCTGATGAATTGATCTACCGTTATTTCATTCTTGATTATGTGAGAATATCAGTAACTGCAGATGGTCACCTACAACCCAACCCAGCTTGGTTCATAGGTCACGGTCGTAGTAGGTCCTAGTAGTGATCATTAAGAGAAAGGACGATGGTTTCTGTCACCAACATTGTCTCAAATCAACAATTATATCTGTGCAAAAATATGTGTAAATTGTTGGGTAGCTCGATTAGTTCGGGGTTCGAATCAGCTTGGCCTAATGTTGGCTTAACAGTGTGTGTTGTTTCCACTCAATGGTCAATTTGAAGATATCAGTTTTTCCTTCAGGAAAATCCTAATGGACATTTTTTACTATTTGATGACTTGGCAGAGGTTAATCAACTAATTGACTAATCGTGAAAATAATTGTGGTGACTCTGTGGTTGTAGGTCAGTGTTGTTATATATCAGACAAAGTGCAAAACTGACTCCCTCATTCACACCAAACATTTTCCGTCTTGTTCATTTGACTGATGGTAAATTAGTTGGATGTTTAAAGTGCAGACTCGGTTATGACAGAACCCTGTCCTCTCTAATTTAAAATCAACCCGGCGGCACATCTAAATCTCACTAATTAACATGTCACGCCGTGCAGAAAGGTTAAAAAAGACATTTGGTTTGAGGAGGAATCGTTTTTTCACAGTTTATTAAAAAAAAAAAAAAAAAACAAGTCCTGGTTGCCCGGCAACGTCGCTGACAAGATTACACCTGACTGGTTGGTTGCCTAGGAACAGTCACGTAGACCGTCTTATTTTTTAAAATTTAATTTAAAAAATGTGTTTGTGTTAATTAGCGAAACTTAGAAGTGATGGTGGGCGTATTTCCTTTTTTTTTTTTTTTAAACTTTAGATGAAGCGAGATCAACTCCACTTCTTTGGATCTCATCCTCTCTCTAGGAAAGAAAAATAAATAAGAAAAAATATTTCAAAGCCTATAGAGTAACTTTCTCTACACCTAATATCAGTTCCTCAAAGATAGACTCTAAGCCTCTAAGCCTCTAAGCCTGGACTAATTATAGTCCAGGCTTTAGTTCCTTGTCTAAATTCATGTCCGAACAAAGTTGTTTCGCTTTTCATTATCTTAAACATGAGCAATTTGCAATGCATTCTGGGTAAAAATTTTGTGACGTCACAGCAAGCGGAAGTCTCCATGGAGATGAGTCGCAGCGTTAGCTTGAATCATAGACTGAATCAAAAAAATGTGAGAGAGCTGTTGTGCGATTGACTGTACCAACAGATTTGAAAAGCCATTGATGTTCTTATCACTTTAACTTCACCAACAAATCCGGCCTGGAAGTGCGACCAAGTGTTGAGGGTTTTGTAAGATTTCAGGCTTTGCATTGTGTATTTTGAAATCGGGCGTTGAAATCAGGTCCATTTAAATCAATGTTTGTGGACTATTTGTTGTTTGGTAGTTCGCATGGATCATTGTTGAGTCAAATTGTCCTTAATTTGATTTGATAATCCACATTTTTCCCGGTCTTCCTGTATTTACTGCTATGTTTTGCCATGTTGACGAAGGTTTGTTTTGATTTTATAACAGCAAACAGTTACTGTATCTTTAAAAGACTCTCTTCTTTCTCACTAATCTCATAAATTATAACAAGGTAAGCAAGAGGTGGTTGGGGTGGATGGTGGGTGTACAAAACCCAACCAACCCAACAACCCTAACCAGAGAAAAGGGTTCCCATCCTGTGTGTGCGTTTGTTAATGCAACAAAAGCATAAAGGTTAAGGTTAAGGTGAAAAAAGATATTTTGATTATATAGGCATTAATAAATGAATTAGTGGGAGGGGCACGAGTGTAGCTGAGGCTGCCAGGTGACCCCAAGGAAGACCGCTAGCAACCTGAGTCCATTAATGCCCTTAGTTATTCATGACTTCATGACCTTAATATAACTTTTTTTTGTATTTAACTATATTTTTAACCACAACCACTTGCTCCAGTGTCCAGTGGCAGCATGTACTACAGTTGTACATCACTGCAAACTGCTGGAGGTAGTTTAGAGTTAAGCTAATCCCATAGAGTTCGCTGTAGTGTGCCGTATGAGCTCATTATTTTCCAAACGCCTGTTGTGTGTTTTTATATAACAGCTTTGTGAAACACAGCGACATTATTATAACTGATCCAAATTAGTGCATATGCGAAAATTACCTAAACAACTGAAGCAAAGTATGTTCACATCATTGGAGCCTGGGAACAATACAGCAAGGTTTGCACAATCATCATCAACGATATTCCTAATGGACACAGACATGCTAAATCATCACTTTGGCTTTTTTGAGGTTAAAGCTGTAGGATATAGAATGTGTAATATCAGTAAAGGTGGACACACTTATACAAGTGCAATTATCTGTGTGTGTGTTTAGTTTCAGGCCTTTTGCATGTGACCCAGGGTCCCCAGGCTGCTAAAAGCACAACATTCAACTCAATTAGTGGCATGCATAATTGATAAGTGTCTGGGAGAGTATTTGTATTTACACTGGAATTAAAAGCCTCCGGTGTCAGCTATCACATCTGAGGGACGATAAATGTGTGTTGGTGTGTGTGTTGGTGGGGTAGAGGGTATTGTATAGGGATGCAGGTTCATCCAAAGCCTTAAGTGGATTGCTGATGGGAGCTTTTCCTCATGTCTCCCTTCTGCTGCAGAGGAAACTAAATCACAGCTAATCTGTCTGCAAACACAGCAACGCAACACTTTGTTTGTGTTAAGTCGTGAAGGATTAAGATGTAACACAGCGCCCCACTTCTCACTGAAACTACTCTGTAAACCATAGATTTTGATGTCTCTACCTGTGTGTTACTGAGGTAGAAGTAGACGTTCTCAAATATTTAAGAAATGTTTTCGTGTTTTTAAAGAAATACACTGTTTTATTGCCAAGAGTTAGACCTTGCATTAGCATATGTAGCTTATTAGCATGAAGGAACAGCCTAGTATGTTACTTATTTTGACATATTTGGTAAATGTCGCAGTTGGCTTTAGAGGTCTTAGTTGGTTCCAGTAAATTGAGCTAAGCGAGCAACAAAATGTAAAGGTGACCAGATTTCTGAAATGAAATTTCCAGCTCGCAGGTAAGAAAAAAAAAAGAGTTGAATGATATCACGATGAAATGAAGAACTTGGACCAATTATGGTTTCATTTATTTTGACATATTTATTTATATTTAAGCAATAATAATCAAGTAATAACCAAGATGGCTGTGGCTCTCAACATTGCTGTTAACATTTCTTAAGAGTAATAAGAGGTAGTAGTAAAAATAGAGTACATTCTTCTATCGGTCTTCCCCATTCCCAAAAAAAGAGACATGATATAATAACATGGTAGCCTAAGCTTTAGCTAGCTACAATACAACACATTAGAGGTGGTACATGGTTTGCTGAATAACAGCATTTAGCATGAAACCTCGGGGACAGGTCTTCCAAAACGGGGAATGTCCCCAGGAATAGGGTACGTCTTGGTCACCACAATGTAAAGACACCAGGAAGTCATAGCTAGTTGCTTCCATCTGGTTCCAGTATTTATACCAAACTAAGGTGGTATGAAAGGAAGGAAGTAAAGAAGGAAGTAAAGAGGAAATAATGAAGAAAGTATGGAAGGAAAGACGTGAAGAGGAAGTATGGAGGGAAAGAAGGAAGTACGCAAGCAAAAAAGGAAGTAAGGAAGTAAACAAGGAAGTAAAAAGGAAGTAAGGAGTAGGGACAAAACGGGAAGTAAAGAAGTAGGAAGTAATAAAGGAAGTAAGGATGTAAAAAGAACTAAAAGAAGTAAGAAATTAAAAAAGAAGTAAGTATGGAAGGAAGTAAAGAAGGAAGTAAAAAGGAACTAAAGAAGGCAGTAAGGAAGTAAAGAAAGAAGTACGGAAGAAAGGAAGTAAAGCAGGAAGTGTGTAAGTAAAAAAGGAAGTAAATAAGGAAGTAAGAAAGAAGAGAATGAAGTAAAAAGGGAAGCAAAGAAGGAAGGAAATAAGTAAAAAGGAAGTAAAGGAGGAAGTACGAAAGGAAGGAAGTAGGAAGTAAAAAACGAAGTATGGATAATAATGTCAAGGCACCAGGAAGTCTAGAGGATCTTATCCAGAGTATTACAACATGTCAGTTTTCATGCTGTGTTTTCTTTAACATATGTGATAGCAGTGATTACTGTGAGCTTTAGGGATCCTAGCTAGCTGCTTCCATCTGGTTCCAGTATTTATTTCCAGTATTTATGCCAAACTAAGCTAGTCAACTGCTGTCAGTTACAGCTTGTGTTAGCATAATTAGCATATTAAAATAAATAAATTATTTTTTTTCCCAGTGATGATGCCAGGCAACAGACACCAAGAAGTCACACATACATCAGCCAAGATGATTTGAAGCAGTTTATTGTCATATGATAAATGTAGGTCCTAGCCTCCTAGCTAGCTGTTTCCAAAAGTTTTCAGACTTTGTGCTAAATTAAGCTAGCCAGCTGCTGGTGCCTATAAAAATGTAGAACTTTTCACCTTAATGTTTTCAAAACCAAATAAAGTAATCTCTTGCCATACCAAAATTAAAAATTCAGTGTCATTTAGGTTATTACTTTTGAAAAATGTATCGACTGACTTCAAGATATATTTCCTGTTCTTACAGAGTATTAATACATATTGAAGTTCCTTGGTCATCCTTTTAAATGGATTGTATCCCATCTCACTCTCATTTACCTCATGTGTATGTGATTTTCTTATAGAATTGAACCATATTGGTGTATATAAAAAAAATTGGAGTCACATACATTATGGGGCATGTTTCAATTATTAGCGTAACATCTCTTTCCATAGATGGAAATATATTTATATATATATTATAATTATTTAAATGTGGTATTATATATATAATGTTCTTCCAAGGTTGCAGGTTGTAGAAATTCACCCTCACCTTTCCACTAAAGTGAGACGTGCTCTTGAGGGATCACTGGCAGGACATTAGTCTGAGCCGAACGCGTCGCCGCCGCCTGCAGCCTGCAGAGTATTGAACAGCCCGTTGACCTTGGCCAAAGTCACTCCTGTCGCTGGAAACGCAGCTGCAGAAGGAGTAAAGTGTGGATTTGGTATTGAGTTCATCACCTATTTGATTCAGCTAGGAGTAAAAACCTCCAGTCACCTTCGCTCGGCTCCGTCATTATCCACCCCCCCACACCCCTCCCCTCCTCTCGACCGTTCTGATTCGCTCTGGTCCTGACGTGGAAAAAAGAGGCACCTCTTTCTTCCCGGCTTATTTTCCTTTGTTTTCAGCTCTGACCCTCTCACTAGTAATGATCTGAGCTTATTTTGCTGTTGACCCAGACTCTCTAACAGGGCGGTAGCTGAAGATGGGTTTCATTTAATCAACGTATTATCTCAGGAACATGGCAGAAAATGAATTTAATTATTGACAAATAAATTATGTATGTTTTCATCAGTTTACAGTGATGTGAAGGGAAGAGAAGACAAGCCTCTATTTATTTTAAAGACAGAGCACATAGAAGATAAATAGAAGTAAATAAGTTTAAAAAAGAATTAGATGCAAAATAGATCATACGCATGTGTATGAAATATTTTAAATTTACATATTGCGCATCTGTGAATAAAAGATATGTAAACAAGTCATGAATAAGCTATAAATCAGTTATTGCACACAATATTGAGGTTTGTGAAGCAAAGAATTTTAGCAAATTATCACATTTAAGCTCATTTAATGATCTAAATAATAGAGCACGGGTTTGACTAAAGAGCTCAAATTAAGTGATTTAAAGCTTCAAATTTGACAATTAGGCACTTAGAAAAGAGGATCATTTTTCATTTTGGACTGTAAATCAAGTAATTTACAGACCCTACCGTGTGTGGCGGTAAATTAAAAACACCATCTGCTCTGCTTTTCAACACAAATTGACATTAGTTTCGTTTGATTTCCAACTAATTGATTGTTTCGCTTCCAATAAATCAAGTTCCGGGAGTGGATTTCTTTACTCGTAATCAGAGTGTGGAACCTGCGTGTTTTAGTTTTGACCTTCTTCCTAATTCTGGGATGGGGGAAGGAGGGAGTAAAAGAGAGGAGGGGAGGTGTGTGTGGTTTAGGGGGGGAGTGAGATGAGATGGAGGGTTTAAGATACGGCCCATCCGTCCTTCAGTCCTCTCAGACTTGAAGTGGGGCGGTGGACAAAACCGATCATTGTCTCTCATCCAACGAAGGGTTCCCCCCCACGCCTGCTCCAATCAAGGTAACGAGACCGAATGAATTATTATTGCCCTCATGCAGGAGCCTGTCATTAGCCTGCTCTTTGCAAACAAGATGATTGCACATGACTGATTTGTTAAATTAGACCTGAAATTCGATGACTTTTGTTATTGTGGTGCTCTGTGTTAGTCCAAGTATTTGTAGGTTTGCATTTTGAGGCACTTAATGAGGCTCTTATCCGTTGAGATTTGTTTTTTTTTTCAGCGAAAACAACCAATATAAAGAGAAGAATCTGAGTTAAAGTTTATTTTCAGTCCTTTTTAAGCTTGATTAAAACTATTCAGTAGCTTCTCTGGGTTTAAATGCTAAAGTACACTATAAAATAGTTACCGTAACTTACTGGCAACAGTTTTCCTGCAGATGTCTGTAAATATGTGTTACAGTAGATATACTATAAAACATATTTACAGTATTAGTGTCACTGTCATTTTCACAGTATGGAGTGTTTAACTGTAAAATAAATACCATTAAATACTGTGATTTAAGTTGATTCTACAGTGCTGGTTTACAAATAAAAACAGTTAAGCATTGTTTTATAATGTTCTCACTATATAAATTTAAGTACTGTTTCAATGTGTTAATATTACCCATCAATAAGAGAATGAGCCATATTCTAAAATATTTAAGATAACTAAAAAAAAACAAGAAAACTGTTGAGGCAATTATTTATTTAATCGTCTTCCAACTCATCTGCTCATAAAAAAAATTGAAAGTCAAAATCAGGAGATAAACAATGAAGTAAAAGTACAGCCGATCACTCTGCTATTTACAGTACTATTTTGCTTACTGTGATTTCCTTTACACTTATAATATTCAATATATATATAATATTCAAACTACTGTGATTTTGTCTGGTGGACAATTTACAGCATTGTACTGTTAAAATCAAACAGTAACATCACTGTGTTTATATAACTGTAGATTTCACAGTCATTTCTCACAATGTACTTATTATTTATTTATCATTCCATTCTGTAGTTCTCAAGTCTCATTATATATTATTATTATTATCTTATTTTGTGTAATATTTGGTTTCTTAAGAGCAGTACTCCTACTAGAGTCATGATATTCAACCTCTACCACTTCTACACTTTAAGTTGGTTGTATTTTTATGTCAAACTGTAATTAATTCCTGAAGCTTGGGGCAGCAACTGTAAATATTTCTGTACATTTAATATAATTATTTTTATATATTCTGTTTTTATTATTGTAACTGGTGTGTTTCAGGGTTACATCATAATTTAAAAGCATGGAGGCATGTGATGAGGTGAGGTAGGGAGGCAGAGGGAGGAGTCGCAGCATTGAAGGTGGAGGTAAAATTGGTGTGTAATTACTCCGTTACTGTCTTAAATTAGAGGGGAGGACGGTGCTGTCGACCTCCCGCTGGAGCCTGGTGTCTGCTCCGTCCTTTCTCTTTTATGGCCTCCCTAAATCCAGAGAGAGAGAGAGAATCCAGAGAGGATCTGATATTTGCTTCTCAAAGAAAACAGCTTCTTTATTTATGTGTTTAACCAACCCGATAAACAACAAGTGTAGCATATTTGCTACATGAGTCTTCATTCTTTATATTATTAGTCCGATGTTGTAATGTGTCTCAGACAGTATGTCTAATTTAATATATGGACTGGTTTATTCCATATTAGTGAAATGCTTTGATATTAATATGTCCTTCCTTCGTTCCTTCCTTCCTTTTGTACTTACTTATTTACTTCCTCCTTTACTTCCTTCTTTACTTGCTCCTTTTCTTACTCCTTTTCTTCCTTGACTTCCTCCTTTACTTACCTACTTCCTCCTGGGTTTGCTCCTTACCTCCTGGTTTACTTCCTTGTTTACTTTCTTCCAGGTTTACTTACTTCTGGGTTTACTTCCTCCTTTACTTCCTTACTTCTGGGTTTACTTCCTTACTTCCTGGTTTATTTACTTCCGGATTGATTTCTGGGTTTGCTCCCTACTTCCTGGTTTACTGCCTCGTTTACTTTCTTCCAGGTTTACTTACTTCCGGGTTTACTTCCCTATTTCCCCGTTTATGTCCTGGTTTACTGACTTCCAGGTTTACTTCCTTGTTTAATTACCTCCAGGTTTACTTCCTTCCTTCCTGGTTTACTTACTTCCGGGTTTATGTCTGAGTTTACTTACTTCCAGGTTTACGTCCGGGTTCACTCCCTGACTTCCGGGTTTACTTCCGCTTTTATTTCCTTACTTTCTTGGTTCACCTATTGGGTTTACTTCTGGGTTTACTTCTCCCTTTACTTTCTTGCTTTCTTGGTTTATTTACGGATTTATTGTGGGTTACTTCCAGGTTTACTTCCGGGTTTACTTCCTCCTCTACTTTCTTACTTCCTCATTTACTTAATTCCGGGTTTACTTCCTTACTTCCTCATTTACTTCCTGGTTTACTTTGTCACTTTCTTGTTTACCTCCTCACTTCTTGCTTTACTTCCTCCTTTACTTCTGGGTTCATTTCCTTACCTCCAGGTTAACTTCCTTGTTTACGTCTGTTTTTTCTTCCTTATTTCCTTGTTTACCTCCTTGTTTACTTCCTAGTTTTTCTTCCTTCTTTACGACCTCCTTCAAGACGTTTTCTCTCTCTCTCTTTCCGTCTCAGTCAAAGAAAAAAATAAATCGACACAGATGACGCGCGCACACACACAGACAAAACTCCAAAGTGCTAACAATAAGTCAAAGAGGGGGCTATTCTCGACTCACGGGGTCAGAACTGCAGTTACCATGGCCGTGTTGTTCGTGTCGAGTTTTCCAGCATTGTAATTGGTCCAATAGGAGCACAACGGTTGAACTCGGCTCTTTTGATCCTCTTTGATCTTTCTAAAAGCCCACCACCAATCAGTGATTGGCCAGTCACACACAGAAGCTACACGGGGTAGCAGCAGTGACTAAGGGTCCGTGATGCAACAGTAAGTATAAAGTCCTTATGGCTACGAAGAAATCAGTATTACTATAACAAACAAATAAAGCTAAAGTAACAGAATTAAATATTAAAGAACTCTTTGACTCATTATTCAAACTATTGTGATTTTGTCTCAGGGACAAGGTTTTACTGTAAAATTTACAGCATTCTGCTGTAAAAAATCAAACACGCTAAGGTTATTGTGTTTACTACAGTACATAACTGTAGATTTCACAGCCATTTGTTACAGGGTATCGCTGCCTCAGCTCTACACACGGTTCCTGGCAAATGTCCCCCGTGACCCTGCAGCAAACATGTGTGAGAGTACAGGCAAAGGACATAAAATAAGAGCTTGTCGTTGTTGTTGCTGCTCCAAGATAAGAGGATATTGTCACTTCTGGAAGAGGCTCTTGGAGAAGAGAGTGTGTGTGGGGAAAAGGGAGTTATGTGAAGTTCTTCTTGAAGAGATGAGTTTTGAGCCGGCCGGGGAAGGATGGACGGTGGGTGTCTGAATCGCCGAAGGTCACTTTGTCTGTTATTATGGGATGAAATTATAGAAAGCTCCTAAACAGCCTCATTTAAGCCACCATAAAAGCTTGATTAGGTTAAATTTCAAGCACATTCTGAATTGAAAACCACTATTTATTCACGGTTGTATTTTGTGTGAAGACGGTTTCATTTCACCAGTGATACTGAGACCAGACGTTGCTGTAATCAATCACATCTGTGCTCTGTTGTGACGGCTAATTTAACAAAAACACGATTAATATTTACTTTAAGCAGCTAATTTTCTTGATTATTATCATTTATTTTTTGGATGGCAGATGCAGTGCAGCTGTAGCTCTTCTGTCGGACACCTTCCATCACCGTACTGGAGCAGAAGTAAGACTCCTCCTCTGTCTCTGTTTCAGTTTGTTTGTGTTTGAGCATTCATCTCAGTTATTTACATGCGTGTGGGAGAGCGTTCACAGTTATGTAAGAGTTGTTATTATGCATTTATTCTGTGCAGAGAGGAGCAAGAAGCTTTATAAAAAACAAAGAAAACTGAAAAGTCAAAGATTTAAATAAAGAATTTGTCAATCTGTAACAAATAATGTTGTTTAATTGTCTTAATTTTGCTTTATATAAGTAAATTCTAATGAGTTGGTGCAGCAGATCAGTAAATCTTAGTTCTTGTGTTTAATTCCTTGTATAAGTGCACTGGGCCTTTTAGACTCCAAGGAAGATTTTACAGACGGCCGCTGTGCTGCCAGAAACCATTTTGCAGCAAATGAACGTGTGGCCCACTCAGCAGAAATGAGCTGAGCTCAGAAGAAGCCTGAAATCTCATAACGTCCGAGTGATTAGTTTTCTTGCTCGTCGCGGGACAACAAAGCTTCAAACAGATGCACACACACACCTCTCTGCCCTCTGCAGTGTTTTGAAACAGCAATTTAGCTGAATCCTCCTTCACTTCCATACTTCCTCCTTTACGTCCTTACTTCCTTCTTTACTTAATTCTTACTTCCTCCTTTACTTCCTTACTTCCTCCTTTACCTTCTTACATCCTCCTTTACTTCCTTACTTCCTCCTTTACTTCCCTCTTTACTTCTTCCTTTACTCCCTGTTTCCTCCTTTACTTTCTTCTTTACTTCCTTCTTTACTGCCCTCTTTACTTACTTCCTCCTTTACTCCCTTCGTTACTTCCTAATTTCCTCCTTTACTTCCTCTTTTACTTCCTCCTTTACTTCCTTACTTCCTCCTTTACTGCTTTCTTTACTCCATTCTTCCTCCTTTACTTTCTTCTTTACTTCCTCCTTTACTGCCCTCTTTACTTACTTCCTCCTTTACTCCCTTCTTTACTTCCTAATTTCCTCCTTTACTTCCTTCTTTACTTCCTCTTTTACTTACTTACTCCCTTCTTTACTTCCTTCTTTATTTCCCTCTTACTTCCTCCTTTACTTCCTTATTTCCTCCTGTACTTCTTTACTTCTTCCTTTATTTACTTCCTCCTTTAGTTTTTTTGGGGAGGTTTTAGGGAAGTGGAAGTAACAAGTAACAACAAGTAACAAGGAAGTAAGTAAAGGAAGAAGTAAAGGAGGAAGAAACGAAGCAGGGTTCTCGAAAGCATCTTGAGGCAGAACTGAAAGTGGCGAAAATCAGTTGCATCCAGGATATTGCTCAATTTTTTTTTTAATTTCCCCAATGGGGATCAATAAAATATCATCTTTAAAACATGTCCTATGACTCCACAAGATTTTGGTTGAAATAGCTCGATAATATTTGTGGAAACACACCTTTATCTATTTCTGGTTGAGAGTTGGCTGAGATGGTGGATGCTGTTCTCACATTTAGACGGTAAACACGATGGCGTCTAGTCAAATCTGGCCAATGCAAACACAAAACCACAGAAGACGGAGTTCCTTGCTTTTTAAGACCCCCGCAAAAATTGTAATTTCTCTCATTTAACCCCTGTGTGCTGCACATTTTTACAAGTTTTTAGTATTTTTTAGTTGTGGAAGAAAATGGTGAAGATTAAATTCTGCTACAGATTCTGCCTAAACTTGATAAAACAAAGCTCAGTCCCCTTGTTTATAATGCACAAATCAAATTATTAACTATTTCCTGCAGAATCTAACGAGTCGTTTTCCTCTTTCTCCTGCAGCTGTGTTGTTCCCCGACTGGGCCTACAAGCCGGCCTGGTCGCCCGGCTCCAGACAGGTCCAGTTGTGGCACTTCCTGCTGGAGCTTCTGGGTCGAGGTGAGGGCGGGGCCATCGGCTGGGGAGGGGAGTGGGGCGAGTTCATCATCAGGGACCCCGAGAGGCTGGCCAGGCTGTGGGGGGAGCGGAAGGGCAAACCGCACATGAACTACGACAAACTCAGCCGGGCACTCAGGTAATGCAAAAGTGAATTGGTTAGTAGTGATGTTCATACCCCCTGGTATCGCAAGTATCGATATTTCAGTATCGGTCTGCACATCACTGCTGGTTAGTCCACTATCACACATAATTCACACATGAGCATCTTCCATATGGTTAGCAGCACTTTAACACAGCACTCTCTCTGCAGCTTCTCCCCCAGGCTTTGAATAATTCCACCCTCTACCTCGCTAACTCGTGCTGTCAAATTAAATCTTAAAGTCTAAAAATGCCCACAGACGTAACATCTGGGGAACAGAAACTCACCATACCATGAGAACATGACACAGAAAGCATTTTACTTCCAGATACTACTACAACAAACGCATCCTGCACAAGACCAAAGGGAAGCGGTTCACCTACAAGTTCAACTTCAGCAAACTCATCCTGGTCAATTATCCAGGGTATCCACCACCTCCACCTCCACCTCATCCGCCACTGACGCCATCATCCACGCCCGGCCATCAGGTCATCACCACATCCTCACTTCGACTTAAGGGTCTCCACCCCGAGCAGAACTGGCTCCTCGGTGTAGCCCTTTAAGAAGGGTTTAATTCCACAATAATTTTCTTTTATCCTTCGATATTTGAAAACTGCCTACCTTGGCTTAATGTGAATTTAAATAATTTAATGTAAAACCAGCCAATGCTCCTCCAACTGTGAGTGGAGTCAAGAATTTGTGTAAAATGTTGTAATTTTGCAAAAAGAAATTGGAATTAAACTCTTAGTCTGTGTCCGAAATCGCTCCCTAACCCATACATAGAGCCCTATACAAGGGTTACGCCATTTTGTAGTAATTCTATGCCCTACATAGGGGACTCAATTTCCCATGAAGCGGGTGGTGGATATCCCATCGTGCATTGCGTCTCTAGCGCCGCCGTTAATGACCGTTAATGGCCGTTAGTGAGACATAGTTTGAAGTTTCGTTGCGCAAATATGGAACTTTTTTTTTTATATATATATAATTTTATTTTGTATTTCACGAACATCACACATATTTCTTGACAAAATCATCACGGTTTTGTAATGTGTAAATTATAATGGGATAACCAGCGGAGACGGAGTCAGGGAGCGATTTCGGTCACAGGTTTAGTGTCGTGTTATTATTATTTATTTAGTTATTTTTAAAGATATGTGTGCAAACTTATCCAGCTATTGGATTTATTAATTTATCAGTCATCCGTTTAAGGTTTCAAGCTTTTCATTCGCTCGTGTTTAAGTTAATGATTAAGTTAATGTTAGTGATTTTTTTTTTTTTTTTTTTTTTTTTAACCCGTTGTTCTCGATGTTTTGTGCTCTCGGACCGAACTGATCCATCTCGACCTTCCTTTCATCTCATCCTCCATCCGTTCACTTCCTCCAGCTGGTCCAGACCGGCCCTCTTTCCTTCCCTCTCCTCCCCGCTGAGAGTGGCCTTCCTCTGGGTGGAGGAGCGGGGTCAGTGATGGACAGAGGTAAGAACGGGGGTCAGTAACTACTGTGACAGTGAACGCATCACTGAAGGCAATACTTGGAAAATCTGTTGCTCATTGCATTTAAGTCATGAGGAGAGTTCGCTGCTCATTACTGGCAGTTTTGAACCCGTCTCTAAACACTAGCCCAGGGGTCTTTAACGTTTTTCAGGTCAAGGACCCCAAACTGATGGAGAGATTAATTAGGGACCCCCTACCTACTATATATGTTCTCTAAAAAAAATCTCTAAAATTTAAATTTGTGGGGGAAATGAAAAAATATACAAAAAATGGCTGATCAACCAAAGATTTTGCTACCCCCCCCGCAGTACCACTACTACCCCCTAGGGGTCGCAGACACCCTGTTGAAGACCTATGCACTAGGCCACAGCTGCTGCCAATTTACAGCCCCTAAAAAAATGCATATTTGTCTGACTTCTTTGTCACCTGAAGCTGGTTCCTACTGAACAGACGGATTTACGGTTTGTGTATGTATTTTATTTAATAAAAGCTATAATAACATTTATTCATGTTGCACTTAAATCTGAAATTTGCTTCGCAAAGAAAGCAGATAAATAGTCATCAGTTCATTTGTGTATAAAATTTTATTTTTTAATATATATATATTTATTCCACCAAGTGTTGAAATTTTTTAAAAATGTGGAAGTGCCAAAAAGAAACTGCAGTTCCATGAATGTCCACTAGATGCTGGCTTCCGAAAAAATGACCTCCATGTTAAAATGACCAATTTTTCAGCTAAACCATACATGTTTACAACCACTTCATCGCAGTTAGATTTATCCTAAGTCCTACTTTTATGCATTTTAAGAGTGTGACCACGTCTGGATGTCATCTCAGGTTGTTAGCTTTCTGTCGCCTGCCTCAGTTTCTGAGATTAGCTCACAACTCGTCAGGCACTGCCAAGATGTCTGACCAGCTACGAAGCTAAATCCTAAAACAACGGCTCGCCGTAGCTTTAAACTAACGCTTCTCGGACATGAGCTACAGTTCTTGGGGACTATTTTTACCAGTGGATTAACAGACAGCAGCAGCAATGAGGGAAATATCCTGATGTCTTTTCTTTAACTCTGCTGTTAAAATAAAAAGTGAAAACACCTAAGGAGAGAACTCCTCACATTCACTCATCACATCACAAGACTCACAAGCTCCTTTTAGATCGTGTTACAAGGAAACTGCATTTTGAAGGCGTCGCGCTTTTACACTTTAATGTGTTTGAAGCTGAAACAGGATGACGTGATGGGTAATAATGCAAAGAGGAAGTACAGTGTGAATTTATTCAAGTAGACTGGGAAAGAGTAAGTAAAGAATATTAAGAATAAATATAAATAATATTCATTATTTATTTTAAACTCTATTTTTTTGTAATTTGGACACAGACATTTTAATTTTATGTCCATTTATTATTTTTGTTTATAAAGCATTCAAGAATCTAGTGTCCTTCAGTTTTTGATAAAAATCTAACATTTTTGTGGACTGCTTTTTTAATTTAACTCTTTTAATTTAGCTCTGAATGACTTCCGGTAATCATAAATAAACATGTATTTATTCTCCACACATCTCACGTCCCACTGAAGACTTCTTCCTCCCTCGCTCTGCTTCTTGACAGCCGTCCAGCCTCTTCCTCACCCCTTCTTGCTCCCGTGTTGCCTCCCCAAGCCGCTCCCTGCTCCCAGGCCCCGCCACGGCCCCTTCCCCGCCTTCATCTCCCCCGCCCCCGCACGTCAACCCGGGGTCAACCTGAGGGAGCCCGGGGAGTCGGGCCTGAGCGGCGCTAACGGCTGGCTGCACAAGAGCCCCGCGGCGTGGGACCTGAACATCGGTCGAAGCCTGTTTGCTGGAGCGAGGCAGGCCGAAACCCGCGGGGAGGAGAAGACGGCGGCTGCACAGATCAGGGGGAGGGAGTGAAGGCGACGGACAAAATACAACAGATGGACTGATTTTCCTCTTGAAATCTGAAAAACACTCGTTTAGTAGTTTATGATTAACTGTTTGTGGTTCAAAACACACAGACTTTATATTTATTCAGATGGACTTGTGTTGTTGGTTTTTATTTTAACAGAAATATTGACAGCCCTTCATGACACGGTGGATTTGCACTTGTAAACAATTAACAACGCGGCTCTTGTGTTTGAGTAAATAAAACAGTGCGCTCATCTTACATTATTCACCTGTTTGTTTTTTTGGTTAATTCGAGTTTCGTGGAAATGGGACGAGCTGCATAAATGCTGCATTCAAAGCAGACATGGTGAAATTTTTTATGCTCCACGTCACCTGTGCAGCATCAGGACCAGAAAAACTCCCTGCAGTTTCCACTCCAATGCCCCAGGGGGCAGTAGTGGCTGCGGTATCAAGACACTCACTTCCTGACTACGAAGATGGGTAAAGAAAGAGGTGCCACTCTGATCAGTCTTTTGAGTACCATCATCATTAGTTTCAAATAAAAGGTTTCGTTTTCAAAATTTTAAATAAAGCACACGATCATTACGTTTTATTTCATTATTGTCTCAATATTAGCAAAAATGTATTTATAGTTTTTAAAGTTTTCAGTTATTAGAGGTCAGAAATAATATATTCTGCTTTTTAGTTTTTATTATTTACCAACTTGATTGAAATAAACTGAGCAAGACAAAGTCTGTTAACAATTTGATAAATTAATTGATAATTGGACAAATTTCTAATTTTATGTATGTTAAGAATGTCTCTATTTTTTTCCTTCTAAATATTTTTGTATATTTGTATAAATATTACACAGTTGTTGATATTTTTTGTATATTTTGTCTGTTTCAGCAGAAGGACTTTTGCTTACACTGTGTTTTATTACATTTAACTACATTTTACCTACATTTTAATTTGTTTTATTTAATCTTTATTTTTTACTCGAGGAGTGTTTGTTTATGTGCAAATAAGCTACTGCGACCCAACAATTTCCCATGTGAATCACTTTAAGTCTAAAAGGAACTAAGTCACATTTTTCTGTTCACCAGTGACTCCTCTTCGCAAATTTAAAAGCTTTGGCTGAATTTTCGCGCCGATTATTCCAGTCTGTCAGCCCGCGAGTTTCTATCTGCGTTTCTGTGTATCGCTGACGCCTTTGTGCTATAATCTAATTTATAGTCCAATAAATAGCAGAAGACTTTGAAGACAACATGCAGCGGAGCATCGCGTGAGTCAAACAGCTGGTGAAAGTGGAGCTCGCTGGTCTCCAGCTTTAGCATGTGGATGTTTGTGTTCGTGTAGCTTCCCCCTCCACAAGCTGGAAGCCTAACAAATATATGGGTTAAACGGGCTTAAAAGTGCGAGGCTATAATGTCAAGTGGGGTCAGTTGTGCTGTTGATAGTACAACTTTTCACTTAGCATTAACATAAACTAGGCTCCGACGTCTGTTTTGTTGTTTTATTGATGGGACTATATTCGCTCCAAAACTCCTCTTAGATAAATGTGCAGCGTGACGCGCCCAGCTTAGACCTTGCGTTTTATTTCTTATCTTGTCCCTTATCTTCTTCTTTCTTATCTTTATTATCGTATGAACAGAAAACCCGCTACACGTCTGCTACTCTCGCTCTTTATAGGGCACCCATTGACATACTGACATACTGCTGATACTAAATCCTAAACTTCAACCCTAGAGTGTTTTATATTAGATATGAAACAGGGTGTTATATATAATATATATAGTAAAGACACTGAAAAGTGTCAGTTAAGTAAATGACTACAGATCAAATAAACCTTCCAACCTTCCAAACCTTTGTGAACGTTTTCATGGAGAAAATCAGGATTTATGTTACATGTCTAACATGTGTAAACATGTGTTTAGACCATTAGAAGGTAACATGCACTTTGTGGTACCCAATAAAGCAATTTTCATGCAGATGTGGACCTTGAAGACCACATTTGATTCTGGTTAGACTTGAGAATGTTTCCTTGATCTTCTCTGATTGGCTGAATGAAAACCACATGAGGCACAAGGTTGCAGCTTGAAATGTGTGATGAAGTTACCATTTCTGGTTCCCTGCCCTATAAAGGTTTAACCTCCACTCTACCTTAGCACTAGCATGCTAACAGGACCTTACACGAGGACCAGCTGTGTTGTTATAAAACAAATACCACCTTAAAACTCGATGTGCTACACTTTATTACGCTGACTGTAAGTACAATAACACCCAAAATGTGTTTGTCCTCCTCCGTCAGATCCTTCTTTCAGCCCAAGAGCAAGGACGCTCAGAAGAAAACTGCAGATGAACCTGTGAAAAAGTAAGATTCTTCATTGCATGTCACTCTAAAGAGAAGATTAAACCTCTGTGCATCCATAAGTCCAGTCGCCTTTTCTTTTATTGCCGAGCCCTGAATGACTGAGCACCTTCACAGACGTAAAGCTCCATGCAGCTCTTTACTTAATAAACCCTGTTATGTAGAGACATGCAAAAAAACAATCCTTAAATTGTGAATGTTTATACCCGACGAGGCTTCTTTGTGTGTAATTCTGTCCGTTTGTGTTAAATTTACCTAAAAAGTCTAATAAACTGAGACACAGATTCTCCCTTTCAGCCGAATCGATTAGTTAATTAATTGGTAATTAGGTTGTTTATTCTGAGGCTGTGGCTCGGCGTGTAGAGCGGGTTGTCCTGAATGGGTGAAAGCGCTTTGAGTACCAATAGGTAGAAAAAATAAAAGCAGGACTATTTACCATTCTCCCATTAGGATGAAACACGGACTCCTCGTGCAGGATGGGAGGCTGTATCGGTGCATCAGCACGTTTTCAAACCCATTTTTGAGCTGTGAACCATGTGCAGTTCTCTTTGAATCGTTCTCAAATCTCTCGGAGCTGCTCAGTGAAACTTTTTTTTTTTTTTTTTTTGCATGTGTGTCCAACTATTAAAATCAAAGGAGGCTGTGAAAGTGATGAGAAGTTCTGTTTCTCATCTCTGAGGCTGCTTTGATGATAAAGTGTTCATTATCTCCAGACTGTATAATCTTAAGACAAAGTTTAATTGACTTTATGTAATGATCTCCTCATCATTTGTTCGACCTAAAAAAAAAAAAAAGGTTTTTCTTGTCTTTTTATTGCTTGGTCCACTTTTAAACAACAACTGGGGCGTTCTTTCTTTATTAGTTTGGTTTGCATGACGTCTCAACTCTGTCTCCAGACCTACCAAGAGTCCTCTGAAGGTGCAGAACGGTGTGCAGGAATCAGACTCGCCCATCAAGAAGGTGGTCAAACGCTGCCGCCAGATCGTGGACAGCGATGAAGAGGAGGCGCCGGACGTTAAGGAACAAGTCGCCGCGAAGGCACAGACGGACAAGGACGGCTCTGATAAAACACAAAAGGTAAAAAGGGATGTTTCGCTTTCCATTCGCTACATCAGAGTTGTTTTTCCTTTAAACTTAGCTGCAGTGTCTTGGTGAAAGCCGCGCTAGAGAAAAACAGTTCAATGTCATTGATGCGAACAGATAAAGCAGACAAACTTTTACATGAAGATGAATGAGAAGCCTTCGTTTCTTCTCCTCCCGCCCGCCCCGAGAGATATTTGGCAAGTCGTTTAGCAAATTCTCTAACTTCGCATTGTAAACCTGAACAAGCAGAATCTGATTGAGACTATCCGAGCTCCTATAGGCGCATCAGAGCCCATTGTCTATGAAGCGACGGGTGAAACAGTAATTCTACGTCCGTCAATACGCGACGTAATGAAAAGACCTGATTACATCGACTTTCGCTGCTTTTCTCTTTAGCCGCCTTGCTCTTTTCATCTGCGCTACATCAGCAATTATTGATTATTTGCGCATCGAGGGAATAGATTAGGATGAATGCACGGAGCCCTTTTTATACGGTTGTTATTATTATTATTATTATTTCTTTTATACTAGGAACTGTCCGCTCTTACGCTGGAGTCAGACACAGAGCTGCTCCACGGGACATAAATATATGGCAGCGACTAATTATTATTTTCACGGGTGACGATTACTGTTTTTATTTTTTAAAATTAATTATTGGTCTCTAAAATGTTGAACTCCGTTAATAACAAAACGAGACAACAACAACAAAAAAAAACACCTTGTGTGAATGGATTTTGTAGTAGATAATATATATATATATAATATAATTCATGTCACATAAGAATCATCCTATTTTCACTGGTTCAGGAGTTCTCGATGTTCAGCGTCGATCAGGTTTGTGCTGCTCCCACTTGGATTTTATTTGAATAATACCTTTGTGCCAGCTTGACCCCGGCCCCCCGTGTCTTGTTCAGCGTTTTTATGCTGCCTTGTGACAAATTTAATTGACGACTTATTGTAGCCGTAGTGGAAATTACTTTGGTTTCCCAAAGTCTGAGATGCCTAATGAAGATGCTTTTGTTGTGCCTTTGTTTTTATCTTTAATACAAACAAGTTTTTATCACAAATGACACCGTGTCAGAATATCCCATGCCCTTGTTAGCTTTAATGACTGCAGCGTACGAGCTGCATGGAGTCTGCTTCAACATGATCGCCCGCGGTGCTGATAATTATTTCTGCTTCAAATCGTTGAGTGCTCCACAAATGTTCACCGCGGTGGAGGTCAGCCGACTGTGGAGGAAAAATCCATGACAGTCAGCACTCCTGCGTTGTCTTTGATTTTTTTTTTTCGAAGCTCCTAGATGTGCTCGGGCTCATTATCGCGCTGCAGTGCGACTCCGTCTCAACTAAGTCGCCGACCGAGAAGGTGCAGCATGACTCCGAAAGGACGGAGTTCTTCTTCTTCTTGGTTGGAGGGGAATGAATTCAGTGGAGGAGCAGAAAAGCGACCCTCACACCTGCAGCATGTTTCACTGTTCCCATC
This sequence comes from Mugil cephalus, assembly GCF_022458985.1. Classification (NCBI taxonomy): domain Eukaryota; kingdom Metazoa; phylum Chordata; class Actinopteri; order Mugiliformes; family Mugilidae; genus Mugil; species Mugil cephalus. Next base: position 7,454,325 of record NC_061776.1, read on the forward strand.
GTTGCCTCTGTCGTTCGCGTGTTGTTTTAAATCCGTTTGACTTCAAACGCCAAGCAGCAATGAAGGCGGGTTATCAAACAAACATGTGTTGCCTGTGTCTGGACCAAAAACTTGACACTCGAACGCACCAGCAGGCACATGTGTTCTCCATCTGCATGAAAGGAAGACACATCTACGTGGAAACGAGGAGAGCTACTATTAGCTGTGAGGCTAGGAAGCTAGGAGGAGCTACGCAAGGTCGCACAGAGCTGAGATTTCCTCAACCATGCTGATGAGTTTTTCTACAGCTTCTTCGTTCTAGATGATATATTGTGAAAACGTGTGTATTTGAATGAGGATAATGAGAAGAGCCTTCTGTCTCCTTTCGTTTGCTTTAGTCACTTCTGCACTTCTACAGACAATGAGAGAGATCACTCTCACTCTTACCAACTGGTTCTGTCCTGGCACAGGCTGCCTACCTACCTACCTACCTACCTACCTACAAACCAACCAACCAACCAAGTGACTTCCTATCTACTGATGACCGACCAACGTCATACCTACTTGCCTACCTACCTACCTACCTGCCAACCAACCAACCAACCAACCAACCAACCAACCAAGTGACTACCTACCTACCTACCTACCAACCAACCAACCGACTTCCTACCTATTGATGACCGACCAACTTCCTACCTGCCTGCCTACCAACTAACCAACTAACCAACTAACCAACCAACCAACCAACCAACCAAGTGACTTCCTATCTACTGATGACCGACCAACGTCAAACCTACCTACCTACCTACCTGCCAACCAACCAACCAACCGACTACCTACCTACCTACATACCTACCTACCTACCTACCTACCTACCAACCAACCGACTTCCTACCTATTGATGACCAACCAACTTCCTACCTGCCTGCCTGCCTACCAACTAACCAACTAACCAACCAACCAACCAACCAAGTGACTTCCTACCTACTGTTGACCGACCAACTTCCTACCTACGTACGTACGTACCTACCTACCAACCTACCTACCTACTTACCTACTTACCTACCTACCTACCTACATACCTACCAACCAACCAATGAACCAACCAAGTGACTTCCTACCTACCTGCCTACCTATCTACCAACCAACCAACCAACCAACCAACCGACTTCCTACCTACCTACCTACCTACCTGCCTGCCTACCTACCTACCAACCAACCAACCAACCAACCAACCAACCAAGTGATTTCCTACCTACTGACCGACCCACTTCCTACCAATATGCTGATCGACCGACTTCCTTCCTACCGACTGACCGACCGACCCACTTCCTATCTATATACCTACCTACCGACTGACAAACTGACTTCCTACTGACTGACTCCTACCTATAAACCGACTGACTGACTTCCTACATACCTACCTACCTACCTCCTTCATTTCTTTCTTTAAAAACAACACATTTGGCCAAAGTGCTGTACTTTTATGTCTTTGCAGATTTTACGTACCAGCTCGTCGTTGGTGTTCTCAAGAGCAACGTTTTAGTCCACACAATCACATTTGTTTAAATCAGTGACAGCTTAAGTGAATATCTTTGATCATCTTGTGACAACTGGGTGTTCTGCTGGGAAACTTTTGGACCTGGCATTCATTCATTCATTCATTCATTCACTCATCCATTCATTCATGTGGATGTTACTTAGACATGTAGCACCCACCTAGACCAGACCAGACACCCCCACCCCATAGCAATAGTGGTTAGTTCACACTAGCAGTTAAAGAGCGACAAGATAACTACAGTTTTAATGGAATATCACGATATGGGGCAGGAGAGGTGCATGACACTAACCAACCAACCCACTCTTTAACAACCCACGACCCACCCTTTAACAACCACACAGTTGGCCAAAATGCTGTACACGCACATGACAATAGATAAAACACATAACAGATGTAGAAACAAAATTAAAATCGTAAACAATTAAACAATAAGAAGCAACATTTCAGCCTGAGTTAAAGGTGAGTTAAAACGTGATTTAAAAAGGAGTGAGTCGTCCTCTCTGAGTCATTCTGAAAGAGCTGCCCCCCAGACTTAAAAATTAAAGGCGATCACGCAGTAACATGTCAACCAATCATAGGCTTTAGTTGCACCATTAGCATTTTTCCACTGAAGTGGTTCAGTCTCTCCACCAGACCGGCCTCCTTTTCACAGACTGGGAGCCTTGTGTTCTGTATTTCACAAGTTCTCCATCATAGACGAGGATCATTTTCTGTCTTCCGCTGAACAAAGCCAGCTGCAAAGATCTTTTGATGGCTTCAAACAGAGTCGATCCGAGTGTTGTTCAGTCTCAATGCTGCAACAAAATCTGCTCGAAACCGGGACACCCCTGAGTCTGTACATCTGTTTAAACGGATCCTCATTGAGGAGAGTCACGCCAGATGGAATAAGTGACTTTTTACAGCCATTGGTTTGAGTGTGATCCTGACAGATCTCGGTTCCTTTTCTTTTTTTTTTGTTTATGCGCCGACTTCACTTTGACAACACACTTAGAAACCGTGCAGAATCTTAAATTCCGCTTACTTTCTTTTAAATGCTCAGTTTGCAATCATATCTTTTCATGCCTTTTTAATTATTCAAACGATCTGCAGCGCTGAGTCTTACCACGTGCCCCTGTCTTAAAAATCATTGCTGTAATCACAGCTCCATTGTGAGACCGGCGTGTTTCTGCCCGTGGCCTTCGTCGGGGGGGTCATCCTCATCAGGGATGCCGAGCTCGTATCCCCCCCCAAAAGCACGCACTCCCATTACTGGCACTTATTAATAGTTTATAAGTTGGAAGTGTGGAGATTTTATGCAGTAATAACCTTGCAACAATGGGTAATTGGGACTATTGAGACGTATCATGTATGAGCCATAACGGTGGCGTTTGAAGGCGGTTGCCAGCCTGCCTGCTGTTCCCTGCCTCTTTTAATTGCCGCACTTTGTAAAAGACGGCTTCATTACACAACAAACATGTTTTCTTTCTTTCCCTTTTCAGGCTCGCAGAGATGTGCAAAATTTTTATAAAAGAAAGGGGAGACGCTTTGAGACGCAAAAAAAAAGAGTTTTTATTTGAATTAATTGATGTGATAGAAAGTGCAGGAAGTTTTCGAGCCTATAAAACTGTTTTTAATGTTTTAATGATGCCGAGTACGTGGGTTGTTCCAGACGTGATGGAGGATCCTTCACTTTGTCTCCATGATGTCGGGGCCATATGTCGGACCATTACCTATCGCTCTTTTGGCTGCATTTAATTTTTTTTTTTATTACTTTTGAGCTTGTGAATTCGGGGTCATTCAGGGTTTTGCAGTGTTAGTTTCCAATACTTTCTAAAAGGCGAAGATCCAGCATCATAGTCTCACAGGCTTTTGTTGAAATTGTTGCTCATTTCACGATATCATAGCACCTTTCAAAACCGTGATCCATAAAAAATAAGTGCAAATAAAATCAAACAAGACAAAATAACCAAATAGAAAAAAAAATCAGAACACAGTTACTTGATTATATGTTCACATTTCTTTATTCCCCAATGTGCAAAATGACAATTTTTTACATGCATTCATCTTGTTTTTTTTATATATATATTTTTTTTTTAAAAATAATGTTTTAACACTTCTTTTTACCACCTGTGTGCGCGGCCTTTAACCCACCTGCTGCTGTTACGCTGCTAATATCTCCACTGTGGCGTAATTTAAGAGTTGTCTCCTCTTATCTTGGAGAGAGACTCAGAGTTGACCTTTACTGAGGATCTGGGTCAGAGATCAGGTCGTAGGATCTTCAGAGACGTAGACAGAAACCGGCTGATTCATAGCTTTAATAACAAAGCTAAAAACAAAAGAAATTGTAAAAAGCACTTCTTGAAATTACAGGGGCAGGCAGGATACGTGGAGGGTGTTTATTGTAAGTCTTGGTGTGTTTTTCGCCTCCTGATGCCGGAATAAAGTCTGGAAGAGATAAAAGGCTAAAGGGTGTGAGACACCAGACCTTTAACCTTTAACAGCGTGACCATCGAGAATGAATAAACTGCAGTTTGCAGCTCTTCCTGTTTCCTATTTTGATCGATGAGTACAAATTACCGCCACCTGCTGGCGCGGAGAGTTATTTACTTTTACGTATTTGCTGATGTTACGTACCAGCTTGACTTTGGTGCGTTCAAGAGCAACGTTTCAGTCCGGACAATCACATTTGGCCTTTGTTGCAGTTGACACTTGGCGTTCATTCATTCATTCATTCATGTGGATGTTAGTTCTTGCAGTGACACTCATTGATGGCAGCCGCCTGACACAGGAACACACAAAGTGTTGACCTGGCCTCCGCATTCACCAGATCCCAAACTCATAAAATACCTTTGGGATGATCCCACATGTCCATTGTCTGAGGAGTCACGACTCTTTTTGGTGGCCTAAAGGTGGACAGGTTGGTGGACAGGTTGGACAGATCATTAGCAATAAAGAACCAGTCTTCACGAATACATGTAGTACATACTTTGGCTTTCCTTGGCAGAATGGTGCCACGCTGAGTATTGGTGACATTATAATCCACATTATATTGTTGACAGTGGCTCCTGTCATTTCCCTGCTGCCTTCTTCTTCTTTTGTCGTAACCATCTCTCCCCGCTTGTGTCTTTTTTGCAGAAGGATGACGTGTTTAAGGCGGTTCCCACCCCGCTGTCTCCACCACCAGCCCCGACCACGCCCGCCACCCCGGCTACCCCGGCCTCTTCGGCTTCACCCGGGACCCCGACAACCCCCAACTCCATCTCCCCGTCCGGCATCGTGAAACGCAAGACCGGTCACTATCCCATCTGAACTCTGACACAAGCTTAGATTGATAGTTTTCCTGCCTTCCAGCCTTTTTTTTTTCACTCGGTTGCTTGTTAGCGGCGGCCTAATGGTTCCAAATAGTCGTTATTAAACAAAGAGAAGGAGAAACAACACATTCATCACGAGCCACAAAGCGACTCGGCGCGGCCTCTTTTCTCCCTCCTGGACTCTCCGGGATTGACACGAGGCTCGACTGTGTCGCCCCATTTGTCATTAATCTCATCTGCTGAGCCGCCCCCCCGCCCTCCTCCGGCCTATATCATTATTTTTCTGCATGTATTTGCATTGTGATAATAGTATTATTACTGCGGCGTTGTCTTGTGATGTGTCGTTTCTGCTGACTGGGTCTTAATGGAACCAGCCGAGCGTGTCGTCCTATTATTGCGGCTGATAGTCGGTGTTTGTTTGCCCCCCCCCCCCCCCCCCCCCCCCCCCCTCTGCTGCGCAGCCTTCGGTGACTTAAGAGCACCAACATATGTAGTGATTATTATTATTTTATAGCCGTTAACACAGCAGCTCGTGCGCTTCGCATGTGCAGCTGCGGCTTATTTGTAGAATCAGGTTTTCGTGCGTTTAGTTCCTCTTCAGTTCTACTTTGTTTCTTTCATCCTTCTGCAGCCAGTTCGCCCTTCATCATCATCACCATCATCCTCATCATCATCCTCATCATCATCCTCATCATCATCTCGGTGTTTGTGTTTGATGGCTGCAGCGTGCGCTTTCGGTTTGTCGCCATAAGAGCAGTGCCGGAGAAAACGGCACATTAAAGTAACGCTCTAATTTGACCAGAAATTGCATTCTTAATGTCCCGAGTTAGTGCTTTCATTAGAATATCTCGAAGGAAAAGGACAAACATCAGCAGCAGCAGCAGCGCTACCTGTGTCGGAAACCGTAACGAGGGCTAGAACTGAGACGGGCGCGGAACCGAAAACCCGAAAATTGCCCTCGAGCTTCGCTGCTGCATAAAATTACAAAGGAGGAAATTACACTGAATCTGTGAGCTGCTGTGCTGCATAATGTCTTTCAGGATGGGATTAGTGTTTTCATTAGCGAAGTATGCATCTCTGATTCTTTTTTCTTTTTTTTTTTCTCTCGCTGCCCTACATCCATTCCAGAAGGAGAGCGTCCCGTTTTCATTTCTCACTCCGTTTGATCGTGGCTTTATTTTAGTTTTGGAAGCTGCTCAACTTATTCTTCTCCTCATTCCTTCCTTCCTTCCCTTCTTGAATTTAATTCGATGTCCGTCCCGATGTCCGCAGCGAGGAAGATGTTCCCCAAGAGGAAGCTGGACGAGAGCAGGAGCGGCGGCGAGAGTCAGAGGGAGGAGGCCGGGCCCGGGGAGGAGCAGGGTCAGCAAAGCAAGCGACCCCGCGTGGAGAGCGTCGACCCCGGAGCAGGTACGCCTTCTGAATCAGCCACAACATTATGACCACCTTCCTGGCATTGTGTCCCGTAAAGTAACATCCACATGAATGAATCCCACGTCCAAAAGTTTCCCAGTTTGGACATTTAATTGTCACAAGATGATCAATGTCAGTGGTCATAATGTTGTGGCTGATCTGTAACCCTCTTCTTTTATCCTATTTTTTTTCCCTCTAAACTGAAGTAAACGAATTAAAATAATCTTCGTTTTGGTTTCGTAGTGTCCCAGTTCAACGCACAAAAACGTCCCATCGGTTCAGTTTCTTTATCGCCGCGGCAACAGCTCAACACTCTCACTCTGTTCACTCTGACACACAGATTTACTTTGTGCCCAAACTGAATTTGACTAATTCATTATCCAATCAAAAGGGGGAAAATAACTGGCACCACATTTCGATAAATGATCAGGTTTTAATTATGAAATAAAAATGAAAAAACGCTCTTCGGGTTCCAGCCTCTCAGATATGAACATTTGCTGCTTTTCTCTTTGATAAATGGAGAATTGGAAACAATTTCAACTGTTGGTTTGACAGAAATAAGCAATTTGGGACTCAGGGAAATTGCTCCTTTTTTTTTTCTTAGACTTCTGACACTTTGTCAGATGAATGAATGAATGAATGAATGTAGGAATAGAATAATAATCTGTAGATGAATAAAAAACAATCTCCAGTTGCAGACGATGTCATAAACTTCAGGGTAAAAGCTGAAAAAAACAAACTCTGAATAGTTTAAACTAAGTCAAATTATTCTGATTTTCTCCTTTGGGTGAAATGTGACTGAACATGTGAGTTAAAACTCTCGGTTAAATGACCGTAGGAGCTGCTGCAGGAGTCCTGCTCTGTGACTCAGCTTCACTTTGGGCTCTTTCAGACCGAACTTCTCTGGGGAATCTGAGGATAACGAACGATGAGAACTCGATGTCTCCGGGGCTTTTTTTTTTTTTTCACTTTCCATCCACGTCATCGCTGGAAACCCTGAATTTAAAATAACACCTGTGTAGCAGCAGTTTGGTGCAACAATGTCATTACCATAAAGAGGCTCGACCGTTTCTCCGGGTCCCTCCTCTTTTTAAACTTTAAAACACCGATCAGCCATAACATTAAATCCACCCACAGGAGAAGTAAATAACACTGAACATCTTGTTTCAGTCCAATCTTCTGTTCGTGTTTGTCAATTCATAGACAAATTCACCTTCACGTTCATCACTTATACTTGAAATATGAAAACAAAGTGTCCATGTAGTGTTGAGTTGGATCAATTACACCGATCAGCCACAACATTATGACTGGACAGAAGAGAAGTAGATAACGTTGACCATCTTGTGACACTACAGTGCTCTGCTGGGAAACTTTTAGACCTGGGATTCATTCATGTGGATGCTACTTGTAGCATGTAGCCCCCACTTAGACCAGACCAGACACCCCATAGTAATGACTCCTTGATGGCAGCAGCCATCCCCAGCAGGATGCAGCCTGACAGACACAAAAATGGTTTAGGAACAACTCAAAAACACATGAGGAACAGCACAAGATGTTGTAAGGATGAGTACGGTTAAGGTTTTATATGAAGCTGGTGCCAAACCAGTACTTTTAAACTTTTGGAAAACAAACAAATTTTGTCCAGAAACTGTACATTTTGTGGCATTTTGTGTCGTGCAACTTCAACAGAATATTAATTTAAATAACATAAATACAAATAAAAAATAAATGAATCAATACAAAACAAAATTCCCAGCAAACTGTCATAATTATCAGAATAAAAACAGTGGCGTGGCGTCTGTCAGGCTATGAAACATGGTTCATTTCTCAGCTTTAAAAAAAAAAAAACAAATTCCAGGTGTTCCCTTCCTTGCACATTATTTTCTTCGAGTGCTTCTTGCAGGTTGCTCAGTCTGCAACATCTGAGGTGAAGCACAGTCAAACATTTGGCCGTTTCGCACTCAGGTGTGTGGAAAAACTGACATGACGTCACGTGGAGCTAATTAAAAACTCAGCGGCATTTAAATCTGCATTGATTTTCAGTCTGGTTACTTCCGTTTACATCAGCACTGGTGCCATTATGGTACCAAGCGTCAGTGCTCATCCATAGGCATGATCCACAGGGACCCCTCCCTTTAACCCATAGGACCCAACGGCAAAACTACGAAGTAATTTTAGTTTTTTGAGTACCACTAACTTCAAATAATAAACTTAAAATAAATAAATAAATGAAGTTTGCAGCGTAACAAAGAGGGAAACGCCCCCTTTTTTCTCAAAAACTGGTCTTGTAAATACCAGCCGTGGACCCCTCAGACTTGTCCGCCCGTTTATTTTAACGTGCAGATGGGAAAATTAAAGTTTGATGCCGGGCTCCTCACCCCCCCCCCCGTCAGCGCCGTGACCCCGGCCCCGTCCGCTGGGACCCGGTGCTTCAGGTTTGTCAATAGCAATTTCTCTCCCGCCCGACTCTCTCTCTGGAGTGAAAGAGGAAGCCTCAAAAATATTACCCCGCGGCATTTATCGGAGAATGCTCTTATGTTGAAATCTGTCTTCAAACATAGGCGCCCCCCCCCCCCCCCCACAAAAAAAAAAAAAAAAAAAACTGTGTTGCCCTCAGTAAACCTGCTGGCATTTATCTCTTCAATGACTCCGCTGCCTTTTTCTGTCTGTGTAGGAAGCACCGACGAACCCATGGAGGAGGGAGCAAAGGAGGAGACGGTTGAAAAGGCAGTGACCGAGGCTAACGGCCCGGATGAGGAGGTGGAGAAGAAGAAGAAGAAGAAGAAAAGCTCTGATGAGAAAGGAAAGAAAGCTGAGGGGGCGGAAAAGAAAAATGAAGCAAAGGAGGAGGAGGACGATGATGATGATGAGGTGGTTGAAAAGAACACGCAAAAGAAAGGAGAGAGCCCGAAAAGTCAGACACCAAAGGAGCAGAAAGATAAGGAGCCGGCCAAGAAGGCCCCTATCAGCAGTTTCTTTGGTGAGGAGGAGGAGGAGGAGGAGGAGGAATTTGCATGGCTCAGTACTTGTACTTGCATTTTTAAAAAAAAAAAAAAAAGAAGTGTCTGTAAATGTGTTTTCGGGGGGAAGACGGTGGAACCTTCACCTTTAATTCATTTTACGTTTTCTGTAGTTCCCAGAAAAGCAGCAGCAGCAGCAGTGAAGACGGAGAAAACGGACAAGAGCGAAGGAGAGGAGAAGAATAATAAGAAGAAGAGCGGCGACAGGAGGAGTTCGGAAGAGGAGAGTAAAGATGTGAAAGGGTGAGACGACAGATGGATCAGTGGGGGCGTGAGGGTAAAGATCGAAAGGCCGCTACCGAGAAATGTTTCATATCGTTTATTAACTTATTACATTTTACTGCCACCAGAAGTTATATATTTGATTAAAACTCTCGCACTGAACGCTTTGTCCGTTTACAACTATAGTAGAATTAAATTCAAGCAGATAATCAAAAAGAGAAATAGGAAAAAAAAAAATTATTACAGAATTAAGACCGTGCCATAATTTGAAACTGTAAAGCTTGAAATCTAATGGAATCTCACTCATAGACGGTAAAAAAATGGACAGAACAACCAGTGTAAACTGAAGCTAAAGCAAGTAGAGCTCCCCCTGGTGGCTGGCTACAGTATAGGTCATAAGCTCCGCCCCCTCCATGTTAGTGGATGTCAAATATTTATTTTCAGGTAGTTAATATAATATTAATGCATGTTCAAATGTAATTTTATCTTTTTTTGTATAAGTTTCATTTTAGTTTGTTATTTAGCGCTATAGAAACAGGATGTGACATATTAGTGACCACTAGTTTCCATGGCGACCGGTCCTGTGTGGGGGGGAAAGAAAAAATTTAAAAAATACAGTGAATTATCCAACATTTCTTTGTAACTGACTCTGGCTCCAAACCTGCAAGATGGCGCCGCCCATATCCCTGGAAAATGTCGTCAGTTTAACTAATGCAAGGAAGTGGCGACGCATTGTCCACATATATATGTATATATATATATATATACATATATACATATATCCAGCCATTGATCTCACCTAACCCAGTAAATATGATGTGTAACAGGCACAGATTAAAGGATGAATCGTTCTCATCTCAAGGAGCCTGGTTTTTTCCTTCCAGACTGTCTGATCCAGGGAACAAGGCCACATGTCACATGACCCGTAAATGTAAATGTTACTTCCCGAAAGAACCGTTCAGTGTCAGTGCAAATATACACCAGACCGTTCGTTGTTCCATTTCAGAAAACCATCCATATTTATTTACTCGTTATGTGGAGACTTATAATTAAAAAAAAAACTCTTTCCACTCATTTACAACTGAAGAAGCTGCTTGGACAAGTTTGACTCTAATATAAAATAATAATAAAAATAAGAAGGAAACTTTCATATATACTTTCATAATATTTCTATTAAATCTCAAGCCTTCAGATGCTGAGTTGGAAACATGTTTTTGCCACATATATTATACACATATTTGTATCCTAACATAATCAGAATGATACATGGATGATACATAGATTTTTATATTATTGTCGCCTCAGCTACGTTTTTTTTTTCCCGTATTAGTTCCCCTCATTGTTATCTCAGCCTTCCTTACATAACGCGCTGCTTTTATTACTTGTAAATAAACCAGCAGCAGCAGCAGCAGCACCAGTCTATTGCTACTTTGTCATTTTGAGGTCACGTTAACTATTCCAGCCACAGACTATTTTTAGCCCTCGACGCGGAGGAAATGCATTTTTTATCCCGCTAACTGTTTATTTTTTTATCGCTGCCCCGTGTGCAACAATGAGGGAACAATGTGTGAAAGAAAGTTCAGGACTGATGTTCATTTATCCTGCGATGAATTCAGCCACTGATATTTTATTTTGAAGAATCCGAATATATAATATTACACTTTCACCATCAACTATTTTATGTGTTTTTTTTCTTTTCATATTCATTTTGCAGTAGTTTAACGACCTGTGAAAGTTAAATTTAGTACATTTCATAGTATCTCATTCTCACACACTGATCAGCCACAACATTATGACCATTTTGACAGTAGAAGTAAATAACGTTGACCAATTCAGTGAAACTTTTGGACCTGACACTCATTCATGTAGCTGTTACTTAGACGTGTAGCCCCCACCTAGACCAGACCAGACACCCCCACCCCCCCATAACAATGACACCCTTGATGGCAGCACCCATCCCCAGCAGGATGCAACCACAAAAACTTTTAAGGGACACCTGAGTTCACTAGATCCCAAACTGATCAAGTATCTGTGGGATGATCCACATAGGCCCCTCCCCTCAACTCATAGGACCAAAAGACCCCCCCCCACTAACAACATCCTGTTGCCAGACACCCTCAGAAGGTGGTGATAATGTTATGCCTGATCGGTGTAATTGTATGCATAAGTTTGCGTTCATAAAGAAGTCTGAGAAGCAACTAGAACAAACAAGAAGTTACTTGTTTTTCTCTCCTGTTTGTTTTTGTTTTTTGTTTTTTTTACCTCAGTGAATCAGAACAAGCCGACTACAATCCATCCAGGCCGAGCTACCACCCCGTGGACCACGCCTGCTGGAAGCAAGGCCAGAAGTAAGTGAAGTCGAGCACCTCTCACGTCGCCCGTCAAATGCCAAAAGAGTCCCACATTGATTGTAATGACTGGAGGGTGTTGGTGGCTGACGCGTTCTGCAGAGACGTCTGAATATTTGGGTCAAAATGTCTGTTTTTCTGCTCCTGTCCTCTTCTGTCTTTGCACCGAATCACATTATGAAACATTGAATTATAAAGGAAATGAGGTAGGAGGTATATGAGGTAAAAATGATTCAAACTGGGTGTCAAATGTATAAATATTAGAAGGTCCCTAGAAAATGATTCATTAAGTAAATCTCAACATTTAAATCCATCTCATCTAAAAGAGAATATAAACTTCTAACCATCTGTGGCATCATTTTTCTTTCACCCAGGAAGTTTTTCTCATCACGAACATAAAGTAGGCGCATAAATCTTTGTTCTGTTTACGTTTTTCAACGAGGTTCTCATTTAATAAATGATTGATGATCAGTTTTCATTACAAAGCTCATGATTCCTATTAGGGATCAATGCTCCACTCAAAGTGTCTGTTTTCGTTTTTTCTTTCTCTTTCATGATGTTTTCCGCTGATATTTGCTTTGACTTCTCGCTGTCAAAAAACGACAAAACTAATCTACCCACTAAACGGGCAAGATTTGAAGTGGAGATACAGATTCTTTTGTGAACCACACAGATTTGTACATCAAGGAACTGTAAAGAATATTTCTTTTTTTCTTTCAGGCCAACAAATAATACTTTGTCATTGTTTTGTTTCGCTTTAAGTAACGTATCGTCTCACATACCTTCCACCTATTCATTTCTTTTTTTTTATTTCATGATGTGAGTCGGTGCAGGGGAAGACGAGGTCACGTCCCAGACGTTAAAACCGTCAGCAGAGGCAAACCACAACGTTTTGGCACATTTTGGCGATGACAACTATAAAGGCTCACTTAGAGGACAGGGGGACGTTTATACTCGTGCGCTTGTTGGTTTGGCTCGCTCTGTAACAATGCCCCTGTCAAAGCAGCTGTGTCGTCGAACGGATGCTGCTGTCTGTTATAAAGGCTTTGCAATCGGCGCCTGAGTGGGAGAAACGTGGATAAATGCAGCAGTAAATACAGTGAGATCGGGAACAACAACGGTTTATCGGATCAAATTTTGTTCAGTTCTGGTGTGACGCAGCGTTATAGAGTTCTCTGGTTTGATCCGAGGAGTAGGACGTCTTTTTTTTTTTAGGGGCTCCCCAGGTGGAAACCTCCAGGTCTGAATGATGAAAACATGTGGAAATGCAAAAAAGCTGCAGTTCTTCAAGTGGCCACTTGAGGCTCCAAAAGGGAGCAAATCCCCATAGACCCCCATGTTAATTAAAAAGAGTAAAATTAAGGGCGTTCCCACTTTGAGTGACAGGTGGTAGCCTGAGCTAACAGGTAGCGGAGAGTTGAGTGGGCGGGTCTTAACATTCAGGCTCCTTTAGCCCCTAACATGACCACTACGTCTATATTTGAAGTATCCAAATGTGGGCGGAGCTTAGCTTATCCAACATGGCAACTGCAGGCTCCGCCCACTTCGGGCTTCACTTTCGAGGTTCAGAATCAATGGGTGACATCATTATGGGTTTGTTCATAGTATAAACAGTCAATGGGGCTCATTGGGAAATGGACAAAGACTGTCTGGGTTTGTTTTTGTTTTGTTTTTTTTGATCGGGCTTCTTCCAGTGCATCCCGCAGATATTCCCATCAGTTTGAGTTTGGAGGCTGGGTTTGACACACGGGTTATTTTTTTTAGTCCCGAGGACCTGACACATAATTTGTTGTGCTGCTGTAGTTGTGGTATGAGGTGCAGCAGTGGTTGTGTGGGCGATACGTGATAACGCAACACCCACGTGAACAACAGGACCAAAGGTTTCCTCAGCGGAAAGTTGTATTTTTAACCAGCTGATAGATGTTTTTTTTCCACTTCACCTGCACAGTGTTTTTTTTTTTTTTAATCTTGAGTAGCTTAGTGCTGTATATTTTTCATGTTGCAAACAAAGCCCATCTGAGATTAAAAAAAAAAAAAAAAAGAAGAAGAAGAAGAAGCAAATATTGATTTAAGTCCGAGTTGTTCACAATATTTAAAATAAACTCCCACGGCCCAGAAAGCTCCAGCCTCAGATTCCCCTTCGTTTCTTCCTTGTTTATCCTCCCACAATACGCAGCATAATAATAATAATAATAATAGATCATTATTTCTTCACATTTACTGCAAAGACCCTCGTCCCCGACGTGGCAGCTCTGACCTTTGTCCTCGTCCTGATAACCTCGAATCAAAGCCCGTTCCACTCTCGCACTAATTGCCAGTTAACGGCGAAACAGCCGAGTCAGCATCACACCATAAATATATAAAATAAATAAATAAATCTGTCGCCGGCTTTAACTACATGCTCGTCTCTGTCCGTCTCTTCCTCCAGAGTCCCGTACTTGGCGGTCGCTCGCACGTTTGAGAAGATTGAAGAGGACTCGGGAAGGTAAGCGCTCCATATGGAGGAAGAGGGTTTGTTTGGTTTGTTTTTTTTTTTGTTGCTTTTATTTATTTTTTTATTTTTTTATTTTTTAAATCCCAGATTGAGGTAAACACCATGTGGGAGAAAGAGATCACAATTGTTTCAGAGGATGCAGCACTCCCACTAAAGCATTTTGACAAAAAAAGACACTCGTACCAGGCTACGTGCTGGAGACGTCTGCACTTAAATATAAAAAAATAAAGTGTACAAGCAGGGAAAGTGAGAAAATTTGATTATTTTCTATTTGGGAAAAGGAATAAGATGAAATTTTACAAATATTTCTTCACCTTTCTAGGATTTTTTTTCCATTTTGCATACCTCAAGTTTCATCTTTTAATCTTTGCAACACGAGAACAAAGTCTCTCTCCGACAAATTGAAAAACATCTTCACGCACTTTCTCTTTTTTTTTCTTTCTTCCTGTCTTTCTTTCTCTTTTTTTTTTTTTTTTTTTTTATCTTTTAAGGATATTGAATGACAAATGGTCCCGACAATGGCCTGCCATTATCTGAAATTGATGTATAGCGTTTCACAAATGAACCGCTCGTCCGCCGCGCCCCGGATCCCGTTTCCCATTAAAAAAAAAAAAAACCCACCAGACAAATCTCATTTCGCCACCTCCCAGAATTTTACAGGACGGCCTGAGAATTGGTTCAGCTCGTCTCAAAAAGCAATCCGTTTGTCGTCTTCCCAGGCTGAGGAACATCGAGACGCTGTCGAACCTGTTTCGCTCCGTGCTGCTGCTCTCTCCAGGTAAATGCTGTTTTATCTCTGATGCCGCCGGCCGCTCCATCGAGGAGCTGATGATGAAGCCGCGCTGCACATAAAAGTGTCGGCGCTTTGATGTGTGCTGGCGTCTGTGTGGGAAGATGTTTCGCTCTGATTTCTTCTTCTGCGTGTTTGTTTATCTGCCTGGGTGCGTTATTATATGCACGGATGTGTGTCTTTCTCTGTGTGTGCCCACGTTTACACTTTATGAGCCAAAACATCATGACCGCCGACATGAGAATTAAATGACGTTGAAACGTCTTGTGAGCGCTGGGAAACGTTTTATAAACTGCAGCTCGGCTGATCAGCCTGATTCAGGAGAGGCCGGATCTGGGTGAGAGTTTGCAGCTCTTCCTGTTTCCTATTTTGAATGACGAGTACAAATTACCGCCACCTGCTGGTGTGGAGGGTTAATTACTTTTACGTATTTGCAGATGTTATGTACCAGCTTGACGCTGGTGTGTTCAAGAGCAACGTTTTAGTCCGGACAATCACATTTGGCCTTTTGTTGGAAGATTTGTCTCTGGTATTTTAAGTGCACTGATCAGCCATAACATTAAAACCACTGACAGGACAATTAAATAATATTGAGCGTCTTGTGATAATTCAGGCCCCCCCACCCCTTAAAAATGACACTCCTTAATGGCAGCAGCCTGACACAGACACACACACATAAAAACACTTAAAGAACATCTCAGAACAGCACCAGGCCTCTGTGGGATGATCCACAGAGATCAGCCACAACATTATGACCACTGAAAAGTAACATCAACCATCTTGTGACAATACATTGTTCCCACTGGGAAACTTTTGGACCTGGCATTCATTCATGTGGATGTTACTCAGACATGTAGCATCCACCTAGACCAGACCTGACACCCCCACCCACCCCATAGCAGGATGCAGCCTGACACACACACATAATAGGAACAACTCAAAAAAACATGGGAAAACAGCACCAGGTGTTGACCTGGCCTCTAAATTCACTAGATCCCAAACTGATCCAGTATCTGTGGATCCCCACCAACAACACATTCATTGTTGAAAGGCTAAAAGGTCACGTACTAACTCTCTGTAACAACGTTACCACTGATAATAATAGCTCTGTATAATCAAATATCCTGCGCCGTCATGACTGCCAGGGCGCGCGGACCTGTTTGCTAAATGCATCCAGTGACGTCAGTGCATAACCTGATGTGATGTTTCCTTCCTTCACATTTGTTTAAACAGTCCACACCAGCTGTCAGCTGTGAAATATCTGACGCAAGGGGTCGAGGTTCATTTAATTTGTTGATACGATTCTACAATTGGCACCAGAGGTTCCCTCAGATTCAGCAAAGGTTCTTTGAGCCCTTTTAAATGCAAGAGTAGACTTGTCAGCTGTGATCACTTCTTTTTAATCAGCGCATCGATACACAACACTCTGATGAGTCCCAGCTGTTTTAGAGGCACAAGGGAGACCTACACAATGTCAGGAAGGTGGTCATAATGTTATGCCTGATTGGAGTTTCTGTGTTTCTCTTGTGGCGGTTTGAGAGTGCGTCTATTCTGTTTCTTTTTGTGCGTTCGTCTGCATGAACTCTGACTAATAAAATTAGTTTTGTTTCCTAGATGACCTGCTGTGCTGCGTGTACCTGTGCTTGAACCAGCTGGGTCCTGCCTACCTGGGGATGGAGCTTGGCGTCGGAGAGACGGTTTTGATGAAAGCTGTTGCTCAAGCAACTGGTAAAGTTAGAAAATAAATAAAATATAAATAAACAAAACCCTTGCCACACTCCTAATGCCGCCCATCTCGGCTCATCAGGCGGCGGAGGCTCCTGGTATTTACGTTTCGCTCTTGTTTCCAGGGCGACAATTGGACAAAATTAAAGCGGAGGCTCAGGAGAAAGGCGACTTGGGCCTCGTGGCGGAGAGTTCCCGTAGCAACCAGCGCATGATGTTCCAGCCGGCCAGTCTGACAGCAGGGGGCGTATTCAGGAAATTGAAGGAAATTGCCAGCATGAGTGGGAACTCGGTGAGCCACAGAATAACATTTTCATGAAAGCAGAGCAGTCTCGGGAAAGTATTGTTTTTCCCTCTATTTGCCTCTCGGTCAGAAAGAGCGGAGAAAGGGAAGGACATTTTAATGTGATTGTGTATTGAGCGAGAAATTATTAGTTTATTTGTGCGCTACAGAGGGAAAAAATGTTAATTTTCTCCCGTTTGAATTAGTTGTTAGCAGGATGACATCTCTTGTGCAATTAGTTTTCTTTTCCTTGTTTCCCTGTTGCTGCTTGGTCTCTCTCTTTTTTTTTTTTACGTTCTGGATTGAACATGGAGTTTGTACTCGCTCGTGACCTCAGTCTTTTTGCATTCTGTCTCCTCTCCCTCTTCTGTGAATCTCAATTTCCGCCCGCCCGCCTCAGGCCATGAATAAGAAAATCGACATCATCAAAGGCCTCTTTGTGGCATGCCGCTTTTCAGAGGCCCGCTACATAGTCAGGTAAAATAAGACTCTCTCTCTCTCATGCACACACACACATGGACGCACTGCTTGTTGACCACAGGCATGCACGGACATCTGCACCTTTATACACACACACACACACACACACACACACACACACACACACAGACACACAGATATTCCAGTGACTTTACAAATGCCAATGGTTAAGTGTGTAGCTTTTGTCCTGGGTAGCAGGTGCATGCGGGCATCGACACTAAGTGCTCTGGATCTTGTTCTTTTAATGGGCAGGTCTCTGGCTGGGAAACTGAGGATCGGCCTCGCTGAGCAGAGCGTCCTCTCTGCGCTGGGTCAAGCTGTCTGTCTGACCCCGCCTGGACAAGGTAGTTTTAAAAAAGATGTGTTCGCAGTTTTACAAAAATAACTTCAGATGTTCATATGCACATGAAACTAGTGTTTATTTGCTGGAATCACTTACACTGTTCATATTGGTCCATTAAAATAACCCTTTATAATGTGGTTATACTCAGTATGTTTACATGCATGTGAAAAAAACTAATTATTGCCTTAATCCGACTTTAACTGGACAACTTAAGTGCATGTAAACACGTTACTCCGACTAAAACCTTCCGATTAAGACGCCTAAATAATGTGTTTGGAAAACACAGTTTTCTCCGGCACGTATACACGTAAGCGGACTTTAACTAGACAACGTGTGTGTGCGCATGCTTCACAACCTCTGCGTTAGCTTATGACCCCAGAACAAAAACGTCCAAGAAAGCGCCATCTTATCTGCACCATAAGTAGCACAAACATTACGTACGAGATTAAAAAAGATGAACTATTATTCATCTGGTTGTTGTTTGAGATACTGGGCTGACACATGAACGAGTCCAGTTATTTATTATTTGACGTAATAGGTCAAACACAAAAGGGGGCTGCGTTAGCATGGTGTTAACCCGCTGACAAGACACATATCGCCACCTAGTGTGGAGGAGGAGCACATGTTCCCGTCATTTATTCAATTTTCTCTGATGTATGTAAACTGGGACAGAAAGTTGAATTTCAAGCATAGCTCCATTAAGCTGTGCATGTAAATGCACTGACTATAAACCATGGGGGCCAATCAGCCACAACATTATGACCCCTGAAACACCTTTTGTTGCTGGATGAATAGCTTGTTTATGGTCGGGTTAGTGGTGCGTTCAAGGGCATCAAGGAGATATCAGGATCTCGAATCGCTGCTGAAGAAATGATGAGAGGGAGAAGGGACAGTGTTTGAGGATGAGAAAGGAAGTGGATGTATTTTACAATCACTGTTAACAATGAATCCTCTTGAGTTCCCCTGAACCTGCCATCATTTTAAAAAGATCTTTCTTTGATACCCAGTTCTTCAAATTACTCAAGAGCTGTGGTGCATTTCACCCTATTAAGCTTAAAAGTTTTCACTATTTTTCTTTTTTTTTTTTTCCTAATTGTCTACTGAATGTGTTGCTTCTGCGCTGGGTTGCAATTAAATCTCAACTTGAACGTGGAAATCAAAGGAGATGGAGGCGAGGTGTGAGAGCCAGTCATACGTTTTATTTATAGATCACTTGTTAAATCAACGCTAAAATATTCTCTGCAATCATTAAAACAGTCATAACTGGAGCTCACATCGTTGAAGGTGAAAGCAAGGGAGTCCTGTGACGTTTTTTCTTCTCGCCGCCGCCGCTGCCGAATCCGTCATCTCTTTAACTTTCGACAGCCGATATCTCACCGCCCGCTTTCAGCAACGAGCCGCTCTCTCCCTCCAACTTTAAATGAATTCACTCCTGACTTATTAATATGCTTTACTTAGCCGCGACTCGAGGTGTGCTTAAATAAGAGTCAATTAGACCAGAGGCTCGGTGGGGGAAATTTGCATTGATCGTTTGGTCTGGTCTGGAAATGTGTTTTTATTTATTTATTTAACCATTATTTAATCAGGCAGGTCAGCTAAGAGCAAATTCTTTCTAGGGCTGAAGTGGATCATTTACAGTGAATAATTCATCTTAGTGTTTCATTATTTGGTCATTTTTAATGTTACACTGGGAAAGAAAATAACAGATTTGGACTTCTTAGACCTTATTGTACCCATTTCATACACAGTGGGAGCGTGCTGAACTAATTATTCATTCTAATGAACTCGTGCTCTGCTTTAAGGTCTTGTGTATTTCCTGCCCTTTGCGGGGCTTCCTTTTTTTTTTTTTTGGCATATGAATGTTCAAACACTTACACGGACCTGTTTGATGCATTATTTATTTATTTTTTTTTACCCCCCACCTTATAGGTTTCCCTCCCACTGTGATTGATGCAGGGAAGGGGATGAGCGCTGAGAGCAGGCGGGCCTGGATCGAAGAGAAGACTCTCATTCTCAAACAGACTTACTGGTAACCGAAGCCTAAACAAACCCCCTCGTTTCACTTTGCAGCCTCTCCTCAGCCCCACCACCACCGTCGCTCGCCCCCCCCCCACCCCCACCTTAAGCCTTGTCCCTCATTCTTCCTCACACTCGTTCCGCTCATTTTCTTTTTTGGAAGGTATTGATTCCTTGTTTCTTCCCCCCCCCGCTCCAGCGAGATGCCCAATTACGACGTCCTCGTCCCCGTTCTCCTAAAAGAGGGCATAGACCAGCTACCCAATCACTGCAAGCTCACTCCAGGTAAGCGGCCAATTGAGAAGCAGGATCCAAAAAAAAAACTGTGTGTGTGTTTATTGATCCGTTCGGTGGAGGCGAGTCAGTTATTTTAGTTGAGTCATTTATCACAGAAAGATAAAAGATAGCACTAAACTAAGGATTAGCTCCCAATTATTCTGTTGTCAGCCTATTTGTGATAAGGAACCCTGGCACCCAGGTGGGGAAATTAACACGTCTGAACGCTACTAAATTGGGAAGCTAAATTGGCAATTGTTGGGTCAGTTAGACGAATCTAGGAGCCTTTTTTTTTTTTTTTTTCTTGGCAAGGGAACAACACTTATTCACTGGATAATCCCAAACAATTTGGACAGAAACGTTTGCGTACACAGGCCAAAAGTTTGGAAGTAACTTCAAGTTTCTGTTCACAGTGCCTTTCTTGAAAAACAGCATCAGTTCACTTGTGCATTGATGTCACCAGAACATGGATGAATAAATGTCAGCAAAAGAAAATACTTTCTTATTGGCAGGAAAAACTTCGTCAGACTTTAACCATGTAAAAAATGAGCAGTACAAGGCAAAACTCAACTGATTACATATCACAGACTCTTAGCATGCCCCAGGTGGGCTTTTTCTTTGAGCATTAAAACAGCTGGCGGTGAAAATGTTTCTGACCTGTAGGATTTAAAGAACTACCTCATTAACGTTCCTTTGTCCGACTCCACAGTCACTTATAAGTATACAAGAGCTCATGATGTAAATCCAGTTTTGGAGTTTGTCCGCACGCAGTCATTATTACACAGGATGAGATGCAAAGCACATTTAGAAGCCCAGTCCATCTGAAAAAACGACCAGCCGGCTAGCAGTCAGCTAACAGCGAGCAACCAACAAGAAGACACCAACTAACTAGCCTAGTCACCAGCAGTAGGTAAGAAGTGATGGGATATGCGACTACATGTCAACCAACACTTCTCCCCCTCTGCAAAACACGAGCCAAAGCACATTTAGAAACCCAGTCCAACTGAAAAAAACAACCAGCAGGCTAACAAGTCAGCCACCAACTTGTAACCGACAAGAAGAAACCAACTAACTAGTGTAGGCTAACTTTCAACCGAGGGATTAGCATGCTCCCCAGCTAAGATGTTTCCTCCTCAGCCACTCGCTTGCTTGCTCTGCTGCCAGGGACATTATACATCGTAACATTATCACAATAACAAGTAACTCTTTAATCCTGAATTTCTTTCTCATTGTGAGTAGTTTAGTGCTGAATGAGTAACATCTCTTTGTAATCCATATAAACATTAGCCTGACTTGCCTGTATGAGAAGAAACCTGTCGAACATTGTGTTAAAAATGTGCTAAATAAACAAGACATTACGCTGGATTCTGTCCCTGATAGAAAGTGATGGCTACACAAGAGAAGTCTGTTTCTTGAGGGAACTCACCACTACGTTTTCTTATTTTAGTGGGAGTCCTATAACACGTTTTCCACTTTGCTTGACCCTGACTATTCTGGTGTCCTGGGGCACGACAGCCTCAGGTTTGCAGGTGGTCGACCGAGTTAGAGAAGTGTGCTTTCCTTCCAATATGGCTGCATTGTGAATAACTGCACAGAGTGACGTCAGCTCCCGGTTATTAAGCCAGAGGAGGTTACTTGGCAAGAAAAACTCAAGTACCTGAAAATTATAGTAAAAATGTCTTCTGATAAGTTACTCTTTACATAATAATCGTGTTTGTTTTGATGCAAAATATACCAATGAAACTATGATCTTTTATGTACCAATTTCATCTTGCTTCCAAACTTTCGACCTATAGTGTACATATATATACATATAGCTTTGCTCAATTAGAAGAAATTTGTTTGGTATATTTCATTATCCTTTGCTGTTTTTTTTATTTGCTCTTTTCTAAGTTTAACTTAGCAGTGCAGCCCCGGGGCAATATAAGTCAGAGAATTAATATTGGGGCCAAATAAGAATACAAACTAATTAATTTTTTTTGTCACAGAAACAGTTGTGGGTGCGATTCTGATGTGTCATGTGGGAATGAGTCAATGAAGCTGATTTCACAGCTGCTTGCTTGTGTCCTGGAGGTCTGTTAGCTCCTCCCCTCCCCAAAAACTTCTTCTCCACCAGCTCTCAGTTACTTTCTCGCCATGAAAAAACAAAACAAAAAAGAAAACAAGGGCGTTTATTTAGTAAAGTTTCCTTGTTGGTGTCCCGCTGTCTTTTAGTTGTTTACCTCCCTCGTCCTCCTTTGTCTTCTTCCAGGTGTACCGCTGAGACCCATGTTGGCTCACCCCACCAAGGGCGTCGGCGAGGTGATGAAGAGGTTCGACGAGGCCGCGTTCACCTGCGAGTACAAATACGACGGGGAGCGCGCACAGGTGTGTGTGTTTGTGTGTTAATGCATGTGTGTGTGTGTGTGTGGACGCCGAAGTAACATGACGCAAACTGTTTGTTTTTCCTCACATCTGGCACCGAACATGTGCCTCGCTGAATTTTGCATGCATATACCTTTCGGCTGTGTTCTGCTCTGAGTGTGTTCTGCTGTGCTTCTCTCTCACTGTGTGTTTGTGTTATGTGTGTGTGTTTGTGTGTGTGCATTTGTGCCTGTGCCTACTCTTTTAAGATAAACAGTAGTGCTGCTTTTACCCTGAGCCTGTGGGCAGAGCAAGCTACTTCTGCCACTGAGGGCCGGAGAGAAGGCAGAGGGGGGTGGAGAGAGGTGAAGGGAAAACGCGCTAGAGACACAACAGGAGACGGCAGCAGGAGGGTGGTGGTGGTGGTGGTGGTGGTGGTGGGGAGGAAATTTTGAGAGAGACTGTAATGTGTGACGCCTGCAGCCTCCAGCTGTATTGTTAATTTAGGACAGTCATGCCAATAAAGTGTCTTTGAACTGAGTTGAATTGTGAAGAAGAGAAATGAGCAGGAACAGAGTCGGGGATGGAGAAGGCAGAGCAAGCAAAACCCTATGACGTCCTCGTCTGCTGTGTCTCTCTTTATGTCCTCACTGCAGTGGACGGTACCGCAGACGACCAGCAGAGGGACTCACGATTCACTGCTCGCTTTAACTCTGTGCATGTGTGTATGTGTGAGGATATCTGTGTGTGTGTGTGTGTGTGTGTGGCAGATGATGAATCAAAACTGTAGGGTGTGTATTTATATCTGCTTTGTGATGTTTTCTGTGTCAGTTGATTTTCTGAAATGAGAAACTGTAGATTTAAAAAAAAAAAAAAAAAATGGAGCAAAGTAACATATGTTATTCAGGTATAGAGTCAGTATGTTGTGAAGTTTGCACCATTACCTCATGTCGGTTGATTTGCAGTGTTGAATCGTGTCAGAGCCGCACTAGTGAGAGGGATTACTCTGTTTACCAGACAACCTTTGCAGTATTTACAGGTTTCTGAAAAGATTAGGAATATGTGTTAACCTTTTGCATGACACCTGAAAGACTGGGGTGTAGAGATCGACCGATATGGATTTTTTTAGGGCCGATACTACGTGCTGCCGATGTTTCTGAGCCGATATCATTTACAGGATAAAAAATTACACAATTATAACAAATGTTAGTCTCAGTTTAACCAAAAACATAAACATTTATTGAACTCAAAGAATATTTGACACTCTTATACATACAAAGATAAATAAAAGAGGCAGAGCACAAGCATCTATAGTGGGGGAGGGGCAATGTATGGGCTGCACGGGTCCACAGCGTCTGTATATGCTAAGGACAAACCCAACGTGACGTCACCCATTGGATTCTGAGTCTTGAAAATGAAGCCAGTAGTGGGTGTATCCCGTGGTTGCCATGTTGGACGAGCTTTACTCCGCCTACACTCGGATACTCCAAATATGGACACGGGAGATCGTGTTGGGACCCGCCCACCCAACTATCCACTACCTGTTGGCTCAGACTGTCACTCAAAGCAGGAACACCCTTAATTATTTAGGATTTTAACGTGGGGGTCTATGGGGATTTGCTCCCTTTTGGAACCAGCCTCATGTGGCCACTCGATGAACTGCAATTTTTTGCACTTCCGCATGGTCTTCGTTGCTCAGACCTGGAGGTTGCTGCCTTGTCTCCAGCAGCACAACGCTGCACATGTGAAAAATAGCCCGATTTATATCAACCGGCCGACACATCGGTCGTCCTCTGCTGGGACTGATCTGATCATCAAACCAAACCAACTAAAGCCAACTGAAAACATCAAACTCTGTCCACTCAGTTTGGAGCGCTGGTTCTTCTCCAGTTCCTCTTTGTGGACATTCTTCACAGCTTCAATAGCAGCAATTGTGGCAGCAGCCTCCTCAGTCAATAACCTCTCTCACTCTTCTGTGAGTTTAGAGATCTGCCTCAGTGAGTTTCTAACATTGTGGCAAAGCCTTGTTCACATGTGGCCTTAAGACTGCATTCATGACTACCTGTCTTCGTATTCCTCTTACTTCCCAACATCTTCTGGTGCTTTTTCCTGTGTCCCGGCCTCTCTCTTTTTAATTGGCTGAAGGCAGCATGTGTATGTGGTTGGGTCGGTGATCAGGCTGCACTACCCAGATTCGACTTTAAAGCGTCTTCACCTTCTGACACGCTAACAGATTTTTGCGCCATCTACCCATGCAGACTGTCCTCAGACTGGTGCAGACTTTGCCCAACTGTGACTTGTGGGTAAAATCTGGTAAATAATAATAATGATAAATAAACATTTTGTAGTGTCTCCTTAGTTTTAATAAACCAGTGCACAAGAGAGAGAAAGTGACTGAACAAAGTTCAACGTCGCACACAAGGCTTTTTTTTTCAACATTCAAATGTCACAGTTGAATAAAACTGAAGACCAATTGAGGAGAGGCCAGCTCTGCACAACAGCTTGTAACTCTTCCTGGCAAATAGCACCTCTTTCAGCGTCTCCTTTAGACTCACGCACACAGACTCTTTAGACAACTTTCTAGTCCGGAGTCGACACACGGGCGACGTCACAGCTCCCATTCATTCCTTTAAACACAGGGTGGTTGTCTACGGTCAAACATTTACAAAGACAAACAGCTGTTAATGACAAACCGCTTCAACTGGGTTGTGAATAATACGGGGCCGCAGCTGTTTAGGGTGTGAATGACGACCCTCTATTACACCACGGTACAGATGAAGTCCCAATTACAATCAGCGCAAGTCGCTGAAGGTAAATCATACGAGACGCGTGCGTATATATACTAACATCTTTCCTCGTTACTCTCCACACATCGTTTGTTTAACAGCTTCATCTGGCAAAACTTCAAGTTTTAAATGGGTCTTTTCAATGGCCCATGTCCAGTCTCTGGTGGGTCACAACAGCTTTGTTTGTAAACCGATCAGCCACAACATTAAAACCAATGACAGGGGAAGCACGTTTACTTTGATCATCTTGTGACAATTAAGTGTTCTGCCGGGAAACTTTTGGACCTTGGATACAGTATGTAAGACCCATGTAGACCAGACCAGACCAGACCAGACCAGACCAGACACCCCCACCCCATAGCAGCCCTCCCCAGCAGGATGCAGCCTGACACAAAGAGGCTTCAGGAACAACTAAAAAACATGAAGAACAGCGCAAGGTGTTGACCTGGCCTCCAAATTCACTAGATCCCAAACTGATCAAGTATCAACAACAGTCAGGACGCCCTCAGAAGGCCCATGTCCATTCTCTGATGAGGAACAATTGAGTGTTGTGTCTCATCGGTGGATGCGAACAAATGCAAATCTGGAACCTCAGCCACAAATACTCCCCACGTATTTTGAGTAGACAACCAGGCGGCAACATGCACACGAGTCCTCAAATGTCACAGCGAGAGATGAACCTGAATCTGACTTGTTGCCGCCTCCATGCAGCTGTTACTGACTTATTGATAAGCTGATGGTCAATATAGGAACTATTTCCCCCTAAGTGATTTTCCTAAAATGTTTTTCCAGCAGCAGCTCGTTACATGTGCGATGCTCAGTTTTTCCGCGCCTTAATTAATAATTAAACTCCACATCGGGTTCTCAGCCGCGCTCGAGATGAGTCGAGACACGTAACGAGGTCATGTTAGTTTGGAAAAAGCGCTCGCGGGGAAAAAACGCACAGTCACTGTAGTTGTGCGCCTAAAAAAAAAACCACACAGACTGTATACGTGTAAAATGCCTCTGTAGACAGTAGTATTGATTAAAATGAGGGGGTGTATCTGTTCAGTCAGACGTGAATGCTTCTTTTTTTTTTTTTTTGTGTAGACACAACTTTAGGTTGTTTACTTGGTGGCTTTGACCTTCTGCTGACCCGACGATTAATCAATGAATCTGGAAAATAATTGGTAGCTGTAGCCTTGGCTGCTTGTCTGTCGCCCCCACACTGTGAAGAAAAACCCTGCAGTGACTGTGAAAGCTTTTATTTTCTTTCTAAGAACATATATACACACAGAGAAATACTCATTCTCTTATAGACGGACAAACGCCTAAATATGGTCACAAATTCAGACCAGGTAACAACAAAAGTGTGTAGCTTTATCCTGCTGTTCTCGTCCCTACGCTTCACACCCACACGTGGGTCAGATTCAGTCGTACATTTTAAATCGCACCGTTTTCGTTTTGTCGTATTTATATAGCTGTGTGATTTGTGTCATTTCCCCCTTTCCCCCCCCCCCAACAGATTCACATTCTGGAGAACGGCGAAGTTCGAATATTCAGCCGCAACCAGGAAGACAACACCAGCAAATACCCAGATATCATCTCACGCATTCCCAAGGTAAAAACTCGCTTCAACAGCGAGCGCTGCAGCTCAGCCCCTGGGAGAGGGAGGGAGGGAGGGAGGGGGGGAGGGAGATGGAGGGAGGGGTTTAGCAGCGGATTCAAATGGGAGCCTTTCTTATTTCTCAGCAGCGGATCGTTTTCAACTGCACCACTTCTTCCTTGTTTCCACAGTGTCCCTTCGTCCGCCTCCTCGTTTATTTCCTTTTTCCTGCCCCTTCCCTGCCGTCACGCTGAATCCCCTTCGTCCTCCTCCTCCGCCCGTTTATATGACGTCAATCGCAGCCTTTCGCCTGCATGGCCACCGTCGGGGTTGGCGAATTAGCGGGGTTCTGCTATGCGCGGCGAGCGAGGGAAAGATCAGCGCTACCTGAAAAGCGCTGGCAGTCGGCCTGAGGTTATCTGAGCGCGCTCGCTGCCTCGCTGCGCGCTGAGTGTGTTTTTCTGCTGTAGTAAGGAGCCGCGGTGAAGGACCAGATAAATCTACATTAGTTTGCTCTGTCGTTTCATTCGTTTTGTTCGGGACTTTGTTGAGTGCGCACCCCGAGTTCACTGACACATCAATAACATTTAAAAATAAAAAATCCCGTCCGGTTTGTTTATCGTTATGTTGAGTGAGAGTCAGGGAATATTACTAGCGGGTTAAATTTTTAATTATTGTTCAGACTAAATGTGTAACGGGAGCTTTTTTTTTTAGAGGAAACCAGCATGTTTGTCCAGTCCTGATTGTAAGATGAGCTGCTTGTTTCTCAAAGCAGGAAAAAAATGTCAACATTTTGAGTAAATTTGCATCAGCGGCGTCCTGTTCTGCGTAATAATGCGTCCGTCAGATCAAACGCTTCTACGGCTGCTATAACGCGTCAGCGTTAACGGATGACATTGACTGAGCGTAAATGAGCCATTTTGTGTGGAGTGTTTTGACGCGCCGCTCTGTTTTCCAGCCTCACGCTTCAGGCACAGCTGGAAAATGACAGGAAAAAAAAACAAGAACCTAAACCTGTTCTCTGTAGCGTGTGAATTCTTTAAACAGGGGACGCAAAAGCAGAAACGACCACAGCGTCGTTGTGTGGACGACGTTGGTTGGATCAAAGCTGTCGAAGGCTCTAATTGTGATGCAAAATGACCCGAACTGTGTTGGAGACTTGAAAACGGCCGCAACGCATGAGCACCTCAACGGAAAAGATCCACCTGCTAAAACAATGACACAGCGTCTCTAGTATTTGGATGATCACAATAAACTGAATCTTGGTTGGCAGCTAGTAAGGTTTTTTTTTTTAAAGTGGACGCCGACTAGTCTCTGATGACATCACTAATAAAAACACAGTAGAAAGTAATGCTTTGCAACAATGAAGAGAGGAGAGATATGTATAGCCTGTATAAAAACAGGCAGCAACTCCGCACCATCAGGAGTAGGGATGGATATTCAATTCATCGACATCATTAATCATTAACCTTTGCACTTATCAATTTCCTTTACGCATTACGTCGAAGCAACTTATGCAGTGGCAACAACGCCAACACGATGAAGCATTTGTCGAAGACGCACAACGTTAAATACAGAGAGAGACGCGATAATCTCAACAAGTCAACAAGTGCAGCTATCGCTAAGTATCGGCAGAGCAGAGCTAATGAGGACCCAGTGACCAATATCCTATTTGTTTATCTCTTGTTTAGAAACTCAATAAATTTCTGTTGTTCACATGAAACCATGAACGACGACTGTTTCTAAACCAAAAACTCACTGGAGGAATTGGTAAAGAATCACATCGATGAGCACAATCGATAATGGCCGCCTGAGGCGTCACTATGTAGCTGCGTTTCCATTACAGTTTTTCGCAAAATAAAAGCGATATATTTGAAATTTTGATTAAGCACAATTGCGCTTTGAAAGGTGTTTTACAAATGAGCTGTGACTCCTGTAAAGTCTGGTTTCGCTATATCCCATGATTCTCGTCACGCGAGGAAGATGAACTGGTCACATGACCCCCTGCGTCAACTTGGGGTCATGTGACCAGTTCATGTGACCAACGGGAAATGCGAAAAAAGTGTTTCCGTTGCTTTTGCGATACTTATTTTTTTTTTATTTGAGAGGTTGTTTGAAATGAAGGCGTTTCCATTAAAGTTTTGTATTGTTATAGGTAGGTTTTTACACGTTTCTAGGCGTAATGGAAACTTGGCAAATGTCACATGATCAGCAGTGAAGCCTCTAAGCTGTGTTTAAAACAACTTAGCTTGGTGTATAATTAGAAAGGTGTTCATGTTCATGTTCTGCAACATCTGGTAAAAAATAGATGACGTTTTTATTCCATTCCAGTGTTTGCTTTCTTCTCCAATTACGCCGGACAGCGACGGCTGATGCAAAAATGATACGCATCCGCTTTACGACCTCAAAACATCGACTCGATCACAGTGAATGCGACTGGTAAAGTAGCCGGACGCACGTAAACCCCAGTGATTTCCATTAAACGTCCTAAACGGGTGTAAGAACCTCTTCGCCCCCAAAATACCAATTACAATCAGCACGAGTGGTTTGAAGTTAAGTCATCCTCGACGCAGTCTTTGCTAATTAATGACCGAATACAGTAAGGAACATCTTTCCTAATTAAGTCCGCGTGCAGCGCATAAATCTGAACTTTTTATGATGAATCGTCTCATTAGATAAAAGTTAAACTGGCTTCTTCACGTAGCGATTTTCACCACGTTACGAGAAAATGTTTCAGGTTGAAGGATGAGTGCAAGAGGTTATTTAGCTGTAAGTTAAAGGAATAATTGACCGATCAATATATTAATCGACGGAAGCATCCGATCCTGAGTGGTATTTACTCGTCCTGGAAGGTTTGCGGCGTCAAGGTTGTCATTAATTAAATCTCAGACTTGCCCCGAGGAGGGAAAAAAAATTTGAAGGTTACAGTCGCAGGTCAAACGCGGCGACAAATTGCCGACACGGTGCTGCACTCACTCGGGCCGTCTTCTCCTCGGCACGATTTAATTGTACCAACCTGCGAACGCGACGTTTCCCCGCTCACATCAGAGGATAAACCTCCCGGACTCGGCTGCAGACAGAAGCACCGGGGACGTTCTGCTCAAGCTAATCACTCGTGTCTCGTGTTAAACTCATCGGCCCAACATGTGCTGAACTCTGTGTTGTTTTCAATGAGTGCAGTCGCATTTTATTTATTTTATTCTTGCTGACCGCGCTGTAAGAGCTGCATGAGGCCGTTTACAGTCGAAGCTGCGTGTTTCATTTTTCACGCTAAAAGCTTCCTGTTGGTGCCGCGACCTGTTGACGTCCGTCTCCTCCCTCACATTCCTGCTCTCGCTCCTCTAATAGACCTTTTAACGGCCGACGTCTTTAGACTCCGACAGGCGCCATGATTACAGGGATGCAGACTTAACTGTAAAGAATTACCTGATGAGATGTACGCCTATCAGCCGTAACATCATGACCACTGACCATCTTGTGACAGTTCATTGTTCTGCTTTTGGATCTGGATTCATTCATGTGGAGGGATGTGGCCTCCACATTCACTCCATCCCAAACTGATCAAGTATCTTATGGGACGTAGGAAGCCCCCTCCTCTCAACCCATAGGACCCAAAGCCCATAAGGGCACAAGGGAGACCTACACAATTTTAGGAAGAGAGGACCCACACAGGGAGAACATGCACATTTGAACGTAGGGGGTGGACGATGTGACGATATTAAATTGTGAACGATTACAACGTGAAGACGATCTGTCAAACTGCAGAGATCGTGGGATCGTCGAGGGCACATTCTATAAATTGCAGTTCTATGCTGATGCACCGACGCACCAGACGTTGGATTAGGTCGTCAACCTGACCGACCAATCACAGCGAATTACGGGCAGTTACGCGCTTTCTTACCCGCCTCCTTGTTTATGTGTGTAGCGGTAGCCGCATGGAGAAACAAAGGCTGAAAGCCACTAAAACATAATCCACTTCCATTATATGGAATAGGTTTGGATTTTCCTCAGCTGATGAAGCGCAAATGTTTTGTGAAAAGTTTGCACGAAACAGGTTTGCACGTCAGGGGGCAACACGACGAACCTGTTCAATCACTTGAAGAGGAAGCATTGCGAATACTATTTCAAATAAAATCTGTTAAGAAAGGTTCTTTGGACTAACTTGTCTGTTTTTTCATTTTTCAATTTAAGATTGTGATAAAATCGTGATTTTATTTTTAAAAAATCGTGGTATGATATTATCGCCCCTAATTTGAACCGTGAACCTTGGTCGCTGTGGTTCTAACCAACGCAAACGGAACAATTTGGGTTTATTGCTGTTGTTGTTCCGGCCTGTTTGGGATCTAACAGTATGTTGTATGTAGCTTTGTGCCGTTTTTCTGCCGCCGTGTTCTTGTTTTTTCTCAGAAACTCGTCACGTGACTTGGTGTTTTCCCATGAATTGATTGAGTATTTACATAGTAATTAGTCCCGATATTTTCCTACCACATATAATGAAGGTTTACAGTTCTCACTCTTTACCCCCCGATCAGACTAATCTTTTCTGATGTGAGCTAATTACACGAGACATTTTTATTCTGAGTGGACTATTATTCAGATTATTAGTGGAGTATTGCCGTCGATGTAAATGCGGCCGGTGTTTTTTTTTTTTCATATCGAGTTTTCCTGCTGCCAAGCTAAACGGGGCGCAGCCATATTTAATATCACTAATTATCACTAATGCCTCTTTGACACGTTAGAATATCAACTGTGTGGTTTTTATAAACGCAGGGAAACGTGAAGCTCACTCCTGAGGTGAAGCGAGAGGTTTTCTCCTGGAGCCGCTGTAGGAAACGCATCTGTTTTTTTAAAAGTTTGTTAGCTTTGTCGGCTTCTCCAGAGACATTAGCCGAGAGACGCTCGGAGCGGCGTCGCGTGAACTCGCACGTCTCTAACGGGAAGAAGAAGAAGAAGAAGAAGTCTTCTTTCACCTCGGCTCTGTGCCCGGTGGCTCGGTGCCGGCACGACTTGAGCTGCTGCTCATATCTCACCTCAGTCGGTCTCACCCCTGTAACCTGCCGGAGTGAGAGCTTTTCTCTCACACTGACTTTCATTCTTCATTCGTTTTTTTTCCTTTAAAGCTTAACTTTAAAAGCCACATGTCTCTCTGTCTCCTACACTAACCTTGTCACTCTCTCTGTCCTCTTGTCTCATCATTCCCCTTCTTCCTCCTTCATTACTTCTTGATGATACTTGGCTCTTTTTTTTTTTGTCTTATTCGTCCTTCCTCTTCATCTTTTTTTTTTTTTTTTAAAAAAGCTTTGATACAACCTGTCTCCAGTTTCACCTTTTTGGTCCATGTCTCCGTCTTTTACACCCGTCTCCTCTACATATTTGCTCTTTTTTTGTGTGTGTTATTTCTGTCAGTTCCTCCTGATTCACATCTCACCGTTTGTCTTTCTCACTCTTTCTTTTTCCCCCCACGCAGCATTAAAACATTTTCCTTCACTTTTTTTTTTTTTTTTTTGCTTCCTGTCACTCGATCTGTACCTGTGTTTCTCCTCTTGTTTCTTGCTTCGCTGTCTCTCACCTCTCTTTCTTTCTCACCATTACCGCTGAATAAGTAGTTTCCTGTGGGGGAGGTTGGGGACGGCGAACGCTGTTGCGGGGTAAAAAAAAAAAAAAAAGTTTACCCCTCATTTGCGTCATGTGAGGAGGACGCAGCATTTTTCTTTTGTTTGTGCAATGACTCGCGATTTGAGATATTTTCATTCGTCTGCTCGCCCTCATCAGTCGTTTAAATGGAGCCTTTGTCTCAGGAATCAATCACCGATCATTTAATATCGCAGGACATCGATTAAAGAAAATCAGCGTCCCGACGTCACGTTGTCATGGCAGCGCGTCCCCGTGTGTGCGTCGACGCGTTTCGTTTACACAATAACCGACGGCTGCGCTGGTGAAACTTTCCCGCCAACGCCGGTCGCCTGCACGGAGGAGATGGTCTGATTAGATTTTGCAGCACCTTGCTGCATTATTTTGCATATTAATGAGGGCAAAACTAATTTCCCCGCAGCTTCCACAGGGCCCCTAATACTTTTAATCGTGAATTCATATGAACGCATTAATATTAATGCCGATACATTAATAGGTAATTAATGCATTACTTAACCTAATGACCTTTAAGGAGGTTGTGTCTGATGTATTAGTTTGTTTCCAAACATGTGGCTCGTGCTCTTTGCTCTGATTGTCTCTGATTTCTCTTGCTTGACTTCACCTCGTGTTCACCCGATGTTGTGCAAACATTCACAGTTGTTGTTGTTGTTTTTTGAATTCCTTCATACGCACCAAAGGGCCGTTTGCAACAGCACCAGGATCCAAAAAAAAAAAAGTTGTGTGGAAGCTCAACGTCGGACTTCAGGCTCTTTCAGCTGGTTCCAACTGGTTAAATTCATCGATGTCATTAACCTTCATGCATTTGTCGAATAGACACGGCGCTAAATACAGAGAGTGTTCAACAATCTCCGGGAACCTACTACACAAACTCTTATCTCGTGTTTAGGAACTCAATAAAATGTCTGTTGTTTACGTGAAACCATGAACCAAAAATGAACAGGAGGATTGATAAAGGAATCGATAACGACGTCGATATCAATAAAATTTGATCAATAAATTGACCAAGACACAGTAATGAGCCTTTTACTACTATACTACATATATTATACTATATCTATACTTTATGCTGTATATTATACGATGCGTATGTCGCCTAAACTCTAGTCGGTGCTGCGTCTTTGTTTGCTAGTCAATTTTTGTTTCTGCTTCATGTTTCACTTTCTACAAAGTGAAACTTTGCCCAAATTGTGTTGAAGACGGGTCCAACAAATGATTGTGTCCCCGAAACCTCCTCATTTAACCTTTCCTTGATGTGTTCCATCTTTATTGATCCAAAACACTCAATTCAAAAATTGCGGAGACGTAAAAGCAGCCAAAAATACTGAAGCGTAAAAACCCGCTGCTACCAAACGGACCAATCACAGAACTTGCAGACTGTGTCAACCACAGTGGGTATTTACATTTCTGGGGAGGTTCTTCTGTGTCAACTTAACGCAGAAGTCTAAACTAAACCACCTTTTACCTGCCACGGTTGCATCATCTGAAACTACGACTTCAAACGTCAAAACGTAGGAAGCACCCGTGTAGCATCACGTAGCTGAGGAAGCTCACAAACCCTGGACGTAGCTCAGCTGAACTGATATTAAATACACCAGTGCCGTTCCTTTTATGACCACGAACGTTTGAAATAAAATTTGCCCCCAGAGCAAAACTGGGGATAATTTTTCACAGTTTCCAGACGTAAGAAATTCTCCCACATTTGGCGCCGCACGAACTCGCACGACCACCCGACCCGGCTACAGGTCGTAAATGTAAAACGTTTTAAAGACTGGCTCAACAATCGACCGGGGAATAAGAGATTAAGCCTCGCGCACATACGAGCTGGTGGCTCAGATAATTAGCAGAGACTCTGTTTAATCTCGACGAACGGTCAATATAATCTGCCCGTGAGCTACACGGTTGATCCTCATCTTAAATCCTATCAGTTGGTTTCCAGCAGAGGGGAAGTTGACTATCAGCTTCCAAAAGCCCCTTATTACTTAATTTCAGAAAAGATAAAAAGAAAGAAAAAGTATTCGGGTTGTGGCGCCAGCTAAAAGGAGGGAGCGTGTTATGAACAGCTCTGTCTGTGGTTGAGTAGAAGTGATGTTAATGTGTTGACTTGCAAAAGCATTTGGCAACAAATTGAGGGCAGCATGAGGTCCTGAAACAGCCCGAACATGCCTTCGCTTTGATTGCTTCTATTCATGATGCCTTTTTTAAAATTTTTTTACTTCAACGAGACTTTCTTCTCATCGTTTTTTTAATTTTTTCTGTTTAGATGAAGAAGGACTCGGTGGTGTCCTGCGTCCTGGACACGGAGGCGGTGGCCTGGGACCGTGAGAAGAAGCAGATCCAGCCCTTCCAGGTCCTCACCACCCGCAAGAGAAAGGTACGAGTCGGAGAGGAGAGGGAAATAAAAATGCCTGTGATGTCATGAAGGTGGAGATAATGAGAGGAGGAAGCGGTTGAAAAGGTTGAAGGGAGAAAACAAGACAGAGATAAAGACTTGGAAGGTGGAAGGGAGAGCGAGATAATGGAGTGAAATGATCCGGCAGACGGAGGGAGATGGACGGATGGAGGGAGCAGACAGAAAGGAGGGAGGACTGATAAGTGGGAGACAGAGGAGTCAAATGGATCGAGGAGGAGGAGGGTGGGTGAGATTGCAAATGCCGGCAAGGTGTTTATTCGGTTTTGATCAGAGTAACGGCCTCTTTCCAGCAGACCAGTCACATCACTGGGAAACAGTTTTTTATTTTTTTGTACCTCGTGTATATTTGTGTGAAATTAGCGAAGGAGAAACGAGAGAGCAAATGTGCAGAACACGGTGATGAAAATGATTATCTTTTTTTATTATTATTTTGCTGATTATTTGTAATGGCGGCTTCATGCACAAACTGTTTGCACGGCCCTTCTGGCGTTTTTTAGTAACAGCACCTCGGCCGGCGCAGGCACGATCGGGCCGCGGTGGAATATTTGGAGATGAGATGAAATCGGATATGCGCTAATTAAACATCATTAATGAGTTGAGGATGGGTGGGAGGGGGGCGAGTAATGAGGGAGTGAAAAGGAGAATCGAGGAGAAGAGGGATGCATCTGGAGAGAAATCTTTCAGGGTTTTATTGTGTGGACTCCCGTTTAATTTCTTTTAATTTCTCTCGGCTCGCACAGAACATTTCATCAAGAGAAGTCGGAGAATAACTTTTATTATATTGGATTTATTTATTATATTCAAAACAAAAGCAGTTCACTCAGTGCGAACTACAATCTAGTAATGGCACCAAATAACTATGCTAACGTTAGCCTGCTAGAATATCAGGATATCATAATGTAGTCCATCTTACAGGGACTATTGACAACAAAGACCTGGATGCAACTGGAATATACTGGCAAAAAAAACATGGAGAACAACACAAGGTGTTGACCTGTGAATTTACTAGATCCTAAACTGATCAAGTATCTGCAGAAAGCCCGTCCACTCCCACTAACAACATCCTGGAGGCACAAGGGGAGACCTACACAATGTTAGGAAGGTGGTCATAATGTTATGACTGATCGGTATATGCTCTGCACCTGCAGGAAACAAAATACCTGCCAGCAGGTGGCAGTAGTTTGTGTGCTTCTTTCAAAATTGGACGTACAGTTTCGCTCCGAGGCTATGAAGATAGGAACAGCTCTGACCCTGATATATCTCAACCGTTTCACCTACAGGGCTGTGAGACGAGCTGCGTTTCCATTCACGATCTTTCGGACGTTTCGATAAATTGCGCTTTGTGCGTGTGTTTCCGTTGAAAGGTGTTTTGCAAATGAGCTACATATGAGTTGGGTTCTGCTCAAGGTTTCTTCCTGTTAAAAGGGAGTTTTTCCTTCCCACCGTAGTCCTCAGGTTTGCCCTGAAGGTTGCAGGCTGGTTTTTGTGACGTATCTTGAGACAATTTGTATTGTTATTGGCGCTATATAAATAAAATTGAAATTGAAATGAGCTGTAACTCCTGTGAAGTCTCGTCTTGCAATATCCCATAATTCTCTTAAACTCTCGACAAACAAGACTTCACTTTGAGTGAACTGGTCACATGACGCCGGTGACGGGAAAATGCGGAAAAAGTGTTTCCATTACACTTTTGCGATAAACTATTATTAATTATTTTTTAAGAAATGTAGGCGTTTCCATTACTACTTTTTCATTGCGATATTTAGATTTTGTGCATTTCTAGGCTGAATGGAAACACAGCAACTTGAGGCACTAAAAATTCAAGAATAGTTTGAGTCTTCAAACGAAGTGTAGTTTAAAAAACAAACCTAAATCTATCAACATTTGTTGCTACACTTCACCATTAAGACGACACCAGTTCTCTTATAGTCACTTGGCAGGTATTTCATTTGAAGTCTCTTGCAGAACTTTACCACAGCTGTTGTTTGGCGTTGGGATCGTTTCAGTCTTTCTTTCTCTCATGTAAAACTCCACAACGTTGAGACGAGGGCCAGATGGTATTTTAAGTGTTGCTTGTTGTCCTGCTGATTTGGGACAAATCCAACGTGTTCCTGATGGTATTGGATAATGAAACAGTGAATCAGCTCCTTTGACATGAGCCTAAACGTTCTTCACGCCATTGAGAACCAGGTCACACGCGCCGGGTCTTTTAATCCGTGAAGGCACAGTTTCCTCTGCAGCAAACTTTTTATTTAGCTTTTATTTAACCAGGGTCTGGCCAAGACGGGCGACCGTGCATCCACAACACAAAGCCGGTGACAGAGAAACAACAAAAAATACACACAACAGGAATACAGACAACTCAAACAAACAGTTAAATTGACCCATGAACAAACAAAGCAGCAAAATCTTTGGTTGATTGGACATTTTTTATACATCTTTTTAATTTTCTCCCACAAATTTAAATTTCTTTAAATACACATTAACATATATTTGTAAAAGGTTGTTTGATGAAATGCCATCATTTCATTATTGCCACATGTCCTTATTCCATTAGCTTGAATGTATTAGCCACACAATTGTAGCAAAAACATCTCTGAACTTTAGATTGAGACCTTACGTGACCCATTAGACGACTGTTTGTCATGTCTTTGGTTCATTCTTGGGTTTATTCTTAGGGGGGAATAAACGCTGTAAAATTCTAATTTTCTGTAGCATTACAGTCACATTTGAAACGGGACTAGGTGAAACATCAAGCTTAGGACCCCGTTGTCTTTTTTTTCCCAGTCCGCACCACCAAGCTACAGTCATTTTAAAGGCGAATATTATTAAAGGAAATTAGTGTATCAGTGTATTTAAAATCCTATTACTCAGTGCCAGCAGCACTTAAACAGATTCCAACTGTTAGGGAGCGAAATTCAGCGTGTTATCTTTTTAAAAGAGGCCAAAGCCCAATGCCTGTACTCCAAATCATTCAAGAGCAGCTTTAAATTTAAATTTACTTTGGGCATGCCCCTTTTTATTTAGGTGAAAATTACAGGAATTTCAAGGTGTCAACCTTGCAAACTGATTTGGTAAATCACCGCTTTGAAACAAGCTAGTGGCTGGAAACTGAATAATTTTGCAAACGAAGTAATGGATTTTGCAAATAACCGGTGCAGCCTGAACTGATGCATTCAGTATTACTCCAGTCTGGTGGTAGTAGTGGTGGTAGTAGTGGTACTAGTAGTAGTAAAGGAGTGGTGTAGTTGTACATCAGAGCCGTGGTGGAAACCCTGTAATAAGGCAGAGTCGAGGGTGTCGAGAGAGCAACAGGAGTAAACAAGAGAAGAATGAGCTGGAGATGGAGGAGTAGCAGCAGCAGAGGTGAGTGAAGTGAGCAGAGAAGGAGGAAGTAATACGATAGAGAGCGAGAAATGAACACAACGTCGTGGAGGTACGACGGCGTACAAAGGTAGAGAGGTGGAGACGGGAGGGGAGGGGAGGGGAGGGGAAGGGAGGGTGGTTAACTTTCAAGATGAATGAATGGGACTGAAATCAAAGAGCTCTTTGTAACGAGTCCCAAGGTTGGATGTAGCGATTTGTGAATAAGATGCGTCTATTTGCATATTTTTGTCGAGGAAAAAAAAATATTAAAATATGTGCCTCTCTCTCTGTGTGTGTGTGTGTGTGTGTGTGTGTGTTTTTGTGTTGATGCTTCCCTGCAGGATGTGGATGCCTCGGAGATCAAAGTCCAAGTGTGTGTGTACGCCTTTGACCTCCTCTATCTGAACGGCGAGGTAAGATCTGATGATGATGATGATGATGATGATGAAATTTCTTGTAGATTCTTCATACAGTGACATTAACAATCCACAACAAGTCCATGTTAACCCTCTGGAGTCTAAAGTATAATAATTGGCCATTTTTGACTACTTTTACCTTCATATTTCATCTTAAAAATGGTTTATATTGCCCTGTTTGGTGTCATTCTTCTCGGCACAACCTCACCTGTGTCATTTCAATTTCATTTTGACAAACTGTATTAACACATTAGACCTAAAACAGTAGGAAAAAGTTAGATTTTTTCACTGCGAAAACCACAAATGTGTTCATTGAACCATTTTTATAACTCAGAATGCAAATCTAAAGTGTAAATCACAAAAACTTATGTACAAATTTAGTAAAACAACAAACCTATTTATAACTATTTCCATTAAAATGCAGGAAATGCATAACAATCTTGTCCCAGATCGCTGGCTTCTCTCTATTGGGCTGCAGTCACTCCATAGACTGAATATAGTAATCATTTCCTGATCAACTGATGAGATTTATTTATTAATTTATTTTACTTTCTAGCATTTGAAGCTAGCTAGCGAAAAAGCAGCGATCACATTGTGTCCCGTTTCGCCGGCAATATTCAGGAAAAAGTGTGGCTTGAATTATTTATAATAAGTCTAGTTTTACTTGGCCTGTCAATACAATTTAAAAACTGGTAAATAGTTTAAAGTTAGCACTTTCTACAAAAGCTGAAATGGAGATTCAGTGATGCTGCGTCTTGCTGCTACGTCGTCTTATATTGGTCGTGTGATTTGGACGCTCTCCAGAGGGTTAAAGGACCAGTGTGTGGGATTTAGTGCCACCTAGTGTTGAAGTTTCCAATTACAACCAAAAAAAAAAAAACCTTTTCCTTGTAGGAAAATCTCCCATAATGCATTCACCATTTCAACATAAATCGTAAAAAGGCTCAGTACCTTGTCAGTTTTAATCATTCTGATCAGTGTCAGATCTGCTCTCTGGGAAAATATTACCCAGAGATTTCTAAAAGCGCGTGCGCGGCCCTGTTTCCGCGCGCTCATCGCCCCCTCCGAGACACCGGCGTCGCCCCTGAATGCCAATGATGCCGCTACTGGAGGCCGTAACTAGATAATGATTGTAACGCTCATTGTAATTCCAGCGGAGTGTGTCCTGAGTGTGTGTGGCTGAGACTCTCCAAGAGTGAACCTTTTTTTTATTTATTTCTTGTTGTTGTTGTTGTTGTTGTATGAAGCCGTGTGTGTCTGTCTATCCCGAGTAATGCACCGATATTCAACCAAATTTCACAAGAGGAAGGTCTGCTGATTAAAATGTTAATTAGCGCTTCCATCAGCCCCTTTTATGTGTTTTCCCAAGTGGACGAACGGAAAATGACATAATTAAAAGAGTAAAATCGACTCTTAAATTACGCTACTTCACATCTAATATGGAATTTAAGTGAATGTTATAAATTAATCTCCTTAAATATTATTTTTATTGTTTTATCCCTATAATTAAACCTTATTCCCTGTACCCTCCAGTCCTCTCTGTCCTCAGAGGACAAGCTATTCCTGCCGCATATGTCCCTGTTAAAGCCGATCTAACCGGCAGGAGCTACAACACAGGACACTAAGGTCATGTACTAGGTGTTGATTTTATTTATTTATTTATTTTTTTCCAGCTTCTGATAAGAGGCACACGCTCCACATGCTGTTTTAAATCTTACTTTTAACATTTTTCCAGACTAGACATCCATATTTTAAGGCTGTGTGGGGGGAGGGAAGTGTTTGATGACCGTCGAGAGACGGCACGACACATGCACCCGATGCCCTTCACGCACGACCGCACGTCGACGCCGCCTTGATGCGTGTCGACGTGTCAGAACATGCTACAGTCGCGTTTTACCAGCCGAGACGTGCATAAGAAGAAAAATAAAAAAAAAAAGACGAAAAGCAGCGATCACATCGTTTCCCATTCAGCTCCGGTTGAAATCATCCAGATCAAGTGTTCTGACACAACTGTCTGGATGGTTGCTAAATAAAAAACGATCTGACAGGACGTATGTGTCTAAATACGTCAGTCACGCGTCAAGACTTTTTTTTTTTTTTTTTGACAAAATGGTGCTGCCGGCTGTGAAGCATCAAATGACTGAATTTCGTCTTTTAACCTAAATTTACTGACAACGCTGAACTAAATTTAATAAGACGAGATAACCAACAACCGCGTTTAATCTGGCTTCATTCATATTTTCGAACACGTGCTTGTTTTGCTACATCCACCCTGCTCCCATAGCAATGACACTCATTGCTATGGGGTGGGGGGGCGTCTGGTCTGGTCTGGTCTGGTCTGGTCTAGGTGGGGGCTACACGTCTAAGTAACATGCACAGGAATGAACCCCAGGTCTAAAAGTTTCCCAGAAGGACTGAATTATCACGAGATGGTCGACGTTATTTATTTCTCCTGTGGGTGGTCATAATGTTTTGGCTGTGACCCTGCATCTTTTTGCAGAGCGACGAATCTGCATGAAAAGAACAGATGAAAACCTGCATGTGCTCACTCCCGTGTGCTTCTCTACTTCTGCCGAGTCGTTGTTGACTTTTCATATTTAGGAAAATGTCACCAGTTCATTCCTTTCATCCTGTTTCTTTTTTTTTTTTTTCCTTTTTTTAACCCACAATTTTCAAAATGCCCCAAAACAACAGTAGGTGTTCAGAAACATGCTCATAAAGGTTATGTGCCACTTAGACTGTGTATGTGTGTGTGTGTTTCTCCAGGAAGCTGTTTGTGTTTGTGTGTTTGTGTGTGTGTGGGTGTTTGTATGTATGTGTGTCCAAAGCCGCCGTGGCTGCGTATCTGTGAGTACACACTGCGGCCGTGTGTTTGTGCGTGTGTGGGTAGATGGCTGAGATGGCATTTCATCCTTGTCATCGCGAGCCTCCGAGCTACGAGGAGGAAATGGTTGTAATGATACAGTTTTGCCATTTGTAATGATGTGTGTGTTTCTCTGTTTTTTTTTTTGTGCGTCGGCGCCTGTGTGTGTGTGTGTGTGTGTGTGTGTGTGTGTGTGTTCAGTCCCTGGTGCGACAGCCGCTGTGTCGGCGTCGGGCTCTGCTCAAAGAAAGCTTCTTGGAGGTGGAAGGAGAGTTTGTGTTCGCCCGATCCATCGACTCTGACAACACCGAAGCCATCGCAGAGTTCCTGGAGCAGTCTGTCCGAGGTGTGTGTGTGTGTGTGTTTGTGCGTGTGTGTGTGTGTTTGTGTGTGTGTGCGTGAGCTGGAGACAGATTCTCGTACTTGTTTTCCTTCCTGCTTTCTCTTTGTGTCTTGAACTTTTCTGTGTGTGGGTGTGTTGTGTTGAGAGTTTCATTGCATTTGTGCCTTTATGTGTAAATTGAGCGAGCGCTGTGTGTGTGTGTGTGTGTGTGTTATTGTGCATTTGCATGAGTGTACGCAACTGAATTTTGTGCACAACACGAGAACATTAACATGGAAGTGTGTCTCCTGTCTGTGTTTGTGTCTCCAGAACCTGTTTGTGTGTCTGAGAAGGAAACAAAGCCCATCCATGTATCTGAAAGATAATCTCTTCATTTCCTGTCTGCGCCGCTACAGCCGTTGTGCCTGTTGTGCTAATGTGTTTTTGTGTGTCTGTGCGTTGTAGACTCCTGCGAGGGCCTCATGGTGAAGACTCTGGAGAAGGACGCCACCTATGAAATCGCCAAGCGCTCGCACAACTGGCTCAAGGTTTGTATTTGTTACGCGCGTGCGCGTTGGATCCTGTGGCGATTGGGGGGGGGGTCGCCGTGGCGATACGGCGGCGGATTCGCACGCGTCACAGTCGACGCTCGCAAAACGCGCACTCGAGCTCCGTCTGAGTCTCTCTGTGTGTGTGTGTGTGTGTGTGTGTGTGTGTGTGTGTGTGTGTGTGTGTGTGTGTGTGTGTGTGTGTAAAGCAATTTGCAATCACTTTGTAGCTGACATTTGACCGCTGGTGGACATTTCTAGCTCCTGGTTGCCACGGTAACTCAATTATATATATTTCCCACTGCAAACATAAAAATGAGCAGAACATAGAAATATTGCTGGAGCGTGGACTGAGCTGACTCTTCTTGCCATTTACCGCTCTCTCTAAAAAAAAAAAAAAAAAAAAAAAAATGTAAATAAATAAATAAATAAATTAAAAAAGCATCAACGCTGCCGCTGCTCCGTCTGCTTCGCTGCCAGCGTGGATTCAGTGGTAGCAGCCGAATCATGGACAGATTTCAACATTTATTCAGACCAAGGATCCCACACTGATAGAGAGATTAAGTAAGGACCTCCTACCTACTGTATGTGTTAAATTCAACCCTGTAAATATACGTTATTATTATAATATTGCATTCAGATAATACACAGGTTCAAATATCATTATTTTAGTTATTTCATACATGTTAAACACTAAGGTGACAGATAACGAACATAATTGGCAGATTCAATTAAATCTAACGAACAAAGTCGACGCTGGTCCGACCTGGTGCTTCCTCACTTTTCTTTTATATATCACCCCATCACCTCCGCGACTCGCTGAATATCATTAACGTTTAATGGCGTCTTGGCACCATATGGCTGCTGTTCTGTTTTCTCCGTGTGTTCACCCCTCAACCCAAAAACACAGTCTGCCACTGAGATTAAAACAGGCAAATGTAAAAAGTGCCTGCGAAGACGATAACGGTCTTTAATTACTCCTCTTTAAAGTGTAATGTGAAGAAAACGGTTTATTTAAAAACTTGGTCTTTAAGAAGTTGATTTGTTTTAACTGAGAATCTTGT
This sequence comes from Mugil cephalus, assembly GCF_022458985.1. NCBI lineage: Eukaryota > Metazoa > Chordata > Actinopteri > Mugiliformes > Mugilidae > Mugil > Mugil cephalus. The sequence goes on from NC_061776.1 coordinate 7,497,920, forward strand.
TTAATTCAACATATAGATACATGTGATAGTGATAATGTGAAGTTTTCTACAAACTCATTTCTAATTCGTGGAGGAGGTTTCGTTTTGTTCGAAACCTCTTCACAGTTCACATTGTTAAAAAAAAGACATGTAAGTCTACCCCTTGATGTAATTGCAGTGACCGGTGCTGGTTAATATTACGATGAGACATTTCCACACCACTAAGAGACAAAAGCTTCACATTAGCATGTTTCTATAATGAACCCTCTGATTATAAACTGCTTTGTGTTTCACTCCACCTGTGCTCCAGCTGAAGAAGGATTACCTGGAGGGGGTGGGCGACACCATGGACCTGTGTGTGATCGGTGCCTATCTGGGGAAGGGAAAGAGGACGGGAACCTACGGGGGCTTCCTGCTCGCCTGCTACGACGAGGACAACGAGGAGTTCCAGTCCGTCTGCAAGGTGGGTGCAGCGAACGTCTCGTAGAGCGGTGCAGCGACACCGTGTAGGTTCTTGTTTTTTACGGCTGCAGAGTTCCTCTGTTCTTCCTCTGTTCCTTCGTCTCGAAGCATAAAAATGTGGTTTCTGACAAGTTTTCGTTATGATAATCGAGATGAGAACAGTGAGATCACTGAAGCCTCGTGTCGTGTTGGGTTCTCAGGAACAGTGAAGATGAAGCTCCTGGGTCAGTTTAACCATCTAAAAGTGTCAGAAGCCAAATAATCCCAATAATCACTGTTTATATCTCGTTATTAACTCCTCCACAAACCATTTCTACCAATATTTAGTGCAGTAGTGTTCTTTACCTCTTACAGATCACAGCTGAATGAGGAGAATTCACAAATTTTTCATTAATATTAATTAATTAATTCATTTAAAAGACTTTTTTTTTATGTATATTGAAAAGACCTACATATAAAATGCAATTAATTTAATATATTTAATATTAATTTAAATTTTTTTTAAATTTTATTTTACGTTTTTATTTATTTATTTTTGTTATGGGCTGATGATAAGTCAACATGAGAAAACCTCAGAACAAATGATTTTTTGTGACTTGTTGTCACATGAGTCACTGCCGTCCTCGTCGGCCCTGGCTCTGTCTGAATTATGTTTTGCCCGACTCATTTTTGGGGAATGAAAAACCGCTGTGTTTCACCACGTATGTTTGATTATGAATAGCAGTTTGGTCTGATTTGGTTAGATAGTTTTCATCTTCAGACACATCCTCCTTTATTTCACTGTCATAATAAAAACAATAAATTTACACTGTTTTGATTCCTGAGGGGAAGTAGTTTTTTTTTTTCTCCTCTTGGATTTGACGCATCCATTCGTTCATACAGAAGTGCAGCAGTGGGCTGAAGCCTCTAAGGAGGCAGCGTCTGGGGAACAATTTCAGGGTTAGGTGCCTACTCAAGGCACCTCAACCACGGTGGTTGCTCTCTAACCGCTACTCCACAGCTCCTCCTCATGTCATAATCCAAAACTAGTCCAGGAGCCTCCAGGGCTGTCACCCGTTTACACCTGCTGCTCATTTTATAAAGAAAATATGTGAAATAAGAGTTGGGGGAAAAAATATCAATATGGCAATACATCGCAATAGTTTTTCTTCCAATACAATATCGATTTTAAAATTAAAAGCCATGTTTTGGGCTGTGAACGACTGGATTCATATATTTTTTTTTGACTCGGTTTGTCCAATGAATTAACACCGTCATCTGATGTACATATATACAACCTGTATGTTAAGCTGTGAACTATGTGCAATATTGCAATATATCGCAATATCATAATATCGGGTATCGCGATACGTATTGTATCGTGAAGTCCTTGCTAATACCCATCTCCTAATAAACATATAAGATTCCTGTTCTGAGCAAATCTAAATGTTTATATATTGTATTTAACCTCCCGATACTAAAGCATTTGTTTTGAATGCATCTTAATTTCTTTAAGGTATATATTTAAACTGGAAATAAATTATGTGGACACAGGGATTATTTCACCGTATATTATAATTTAAGTCCCCAATGTGAACCAAACTATAAAACTGTTTGTTTTAATGCAAAAGCAGAATTGGAAGCGATGAAATCCCAACGTCCTCAAACGAATACCTGTTAATTTGTTAAATTTTCACGTTATATCAAACTAGAAAAGTTAATAACCATAAATAAACTCTTAGCTACCAGTACATGGCAAATAAAAGTGTCTCTTTATGAAGACAACAGGTCTAAATGAAGGAGAATAAGCTGCAACAAACCTAAAATCGAATGTCCCCATATGAGGACGCAGGGTCTCAGGAGGTAAAACAAGAATATTTTTGACATGTTTCTGTTTAAATATTAGACCTCTGCGGTTTGTGTGCACCTTAGTTTGTTTCTCCTCCGTGCACCGTGTATTTCAGATCGTTATTAAGCTGCTCTACAGCGTTAATTGAGTGTGAAGGATTTCTGTTTATGTCTGTGTGTTTGTATTTCTTTGTGTGTGTGTTTGTGTGCGCAGTAGCTCGACTTGTGTGTGTGTGTGTGTGTGTGTGTGCTTTTTGAAGTGTCACTTGTCCCCCTTAAATCAGACTTGAAGGAAAATCTTTGTGTCTACAAGTGCGGAGGTGTGACCGGGTGTATCTTAGAATAAATGTTAAGCGTGTACCGGGGCATGCGTGACCACTCCAGAGTGTGTTCGTGTGCGATTGTGTTAAAACCTTCCTTCAGTTTTTTTCCTTCAACTTTTCCGTCTTTATCCGTGGAAAGGGGATTTAGCGAGCAGTGGGCATGCACACATCCTTCAGCAGCTCTTCTCCTTCATTTCATACACTCGCACACATTCACACCTGGTGAGTGCTTTGCTTTTGACCACTGAGCTGCACCAGTGGAGCCATCTGAGGTTTAAGGCTTTGCTCGTTAGATAACCGCGTTAACTTTACAGGAGGCGCTCGTCGTTTCCCCTTCTAAATAAAACCTTGTGGGATATTGTTTCCAGATGAGATGACTACAAATAGGTGATCAGTGCAGGTTTTTATTCCATATCATCAGTGTTTTTTAAGCTTTTTAAGTCTGGGATGAGGTATTTGATCATAACTGTTCCCTCGGTTTGTTCAATCACACCTGGTTTAAGTCTTAGCCGAACAGATTTTGACCATATTATCCATCTATCTCGACATGATATGTATATGAATAAATATGCACTTTTAATTTTTAAACCGTAGCACCACATCCACACAATCTTCAAAAACCAGAACCAAATAAAATAGCACATCGCTTCTGACAAAAAATGACCTGATGATAAAGAAGTTCTCGTATGTGTAACTATGACAATCTTGGTCTAAGAGCATGAGACGTTCAGGGACATTACTACACAATTGCTGTAGTTATTTGTGTTAAGGAGAGAAATAGATGTAGAAATATTCCAAGGGTTGTGTTTCTGTGTGTGTAGTATGGTGACAAATCAGTTTTATTTTGTTTTTGGCCCGACTGAAATCATTCTGATTAGATTAGACACTTAGATTTTTTACATGAACACGAAATCTTTGGTTGATTAGACATTTTTTATATGTTTTAATTCCCCCCCCCCCCCCCCCCCATTAACATGACATCTAACCTATTTAAGCATAGCTTGATATTGAACCCAAAATGATAATAATAATATATATATTTATGAATAGCACTAAGCATAGACTACTATAACACATATAGTAGGTAGAGGGTCCCTACTTAATCTCTCCATCAGTTTGGGTCCTTGGCCTGAAAAACTTTGAAGACACCTGATCTAAATTGACTCAAGACTCTTTACTAAACCGGGCCTGAAACCCCAGGAGCAAGAACAGGAATAAAATGCTCATATGGAGGAACTCGTCTGCCTTAAAGGCCAGCTAAGGTCGAGACAGAAAAAGACATGCACGAGGAACGAGATAAATGTACATCAGACTAAAGCAATCACGTAGAATCTAATCGTGATACAGGATATAACCGAAGATATTACATGAGAGATCGGAAATGGATATAAACAAGAGCATGGTTCTGTTTCAAGTGAGTTAGCTGCTACAGTGACTGAATATAAGAGGTAGGTTGGAGAAGATAATGTTCAGACCTTTGCATTAAGATCTGATGTGGCCCTGTCACATGTGTCTCAAGATCCAATCTCAGTTCCACGCTTTATATGCAAATATAAACCCTGACATCACGTCAAAATATTTTACGTCAAAATCACCGCATCAATAATTAATGCAGAATACTTTTACTTGTTAATTCTTACTTAGATTTGTTTATTTTTTGATTGGCTTCACGATAACGATACGTATCACGATACTTGAGTCACGATATGATACATTATTGCGATATTATGATATTGTGACATATTGCAATATTCTACATTTGATATGTAAAAATATATATTCAGATTACACTAATAATTCATTTCACAAAGTGAGCGGACGTGCAGAAGTGGTTCACGATCGACCCCAAAACGCGATTAAATTATTAAGACATTCAAAATCTATATTGTATCGCGATATATTGCCATATCGATATTTCTTTCCCATCCCCCCAATGTCGTTGCGTCTTGGGCGTGTTCACACCTGTCTTTTACGTGGTCGGATCTCCCAGATCGGATCTTATTGTACGGTGTGAACAGGCCCCGAAGACTGTGAGGGTTTGATGGGCACAGATGAGAAGTATGGAGCTCCACAAATAGACGAGGGAGGAGGGGGATAAAAATCTGCTGAAATATGTCCCAGAACATCAATCATAACTTTTTTTTTTCTTTTTTGAATCCTCTAAGGAAGATTATTCCAGCGTTGTCGACAGCCTCGAATTCATTCATTTAGAAAAGGACGACAAAGATATGTTTGGATGATGGATCTGTTCCAACTACAGGGATTGGAACAGTGTTTGTGTTTGTTATCGGGAGCTAATATTTCCCAGATTACCCGCTTGTTCCATCCGTCTCGATCTGATTTAAAAAATTCATTCTGATCGAGGCCTTTTTTTTTTATTATTATTCAGATTTGGCTCGTAATCTAATTAATAGAACTGCATCGGTGCTGGCCCTGTAAACGTGACAGCTTAGGGTTTATGTCACGTCGGTGCAGCTTCTATTTCTGTGCCGTGACTCTTCAATGTCGGCAATGAAATAATCTCGTTGTCCTTTATGTGATGAGCTTTGGGGAACCTGTAGCTGGAGACGCGGCGGCTCTTCCAAATGTAATGGTGGCTATAGGTTCCTAGTAGATCTGTTGGATGGACGCACAGAGGTTCACATAACCTCACCACACAGAGACTGAGACACTAATTAAACAGAAAATGAAGATTTCTGTCATATTTGAGACCCATTCATTGGATAAGTATCAGTATTGAACCTTCCAAGCTGTTCTTTGAAGGTTATGAAAACTGGTTATGTGCGTTTTTTTTTTTTAAATAAAAAAGCTATTGGGCCTTTCTACCTTTATTCAGCGAGGTTTTTCTGCCGTGAGTATTGGCTGTTGCATCAATACCCATCTCGTTATGCGCTTGTTTGTTGAGTTTGTTTTCGAAAGGTCTTTAAAATAACTGTCTGTGCAGCTCCTTGGTAGTAGCTTAATAATAGACAGACAGGAATGACTCAGAGCAACAAGCTTGTGTGAATGGTTTCTATCAAAAAAATAAATAAATCACAGAGCATATATTCAGAGGAACAAAACAAAAAAGGGTTTTCAGCCAGACGATTTTCTTTCCAGCACAAAGGAAAATGGCCGCGGGGCTGACTTTAGAAAAGCACAACATCAAACGTCACCACTCACACATCGAGGTGAAAGGAAACGAACTCGCAGAAGGAGAACGAGACGAGGACGGGTACGCCGAGCTGTCAAGAAATAAAAGCCGGCATTGAACCTCACCTTTAGTTTTTAATGAAGCAAAGTATCTGGAGACGCTCGTGTGAAGACGACACAGACGCGCTGATACATTCGAAAGTGTTTACTTTAACGCGTCCCGCGGCTCCGACTCCGGTTTCTGCTGCACACGGTTAATGTGTTTTAGCAAATACAGCAGCAGGCCAATGACCCGCAACGAAGCCCACGCCGCTCTGCAGCTCTTTGACCCGGTGTTGACGCTCGTCCCGAGTGGTCGGCTCACATCCGGTACCGTCTCAAGATCTCAGCTTTGTCCTCTGTATGCAATAAACACAAAATAGAGAGCTACAGCTTTTAAACCTAGGATCGTCCACCAAGGAGAAGACAAACCTGTACTTGTAGAGCTGCTTGATGATGTTTCATCCAAGACGCTTCTTCAGTTCTAAAAGACGGGCGGTGATGGTGCGTCGCATTTACCTCCGAGTCCAGAAGTCGGCACTGAGACGTCACACCTGAGTTATCAACGTTCCAGTTACAGAAGTCGGAAAACTAGATGACCACGTCCATGAAAGCTCTTGTCTGAATATAACTTGGTGGAGCGCAGAATGAAATTAAATAAATAAATAAATAAAATCTTGATATTAACTAATATTGTTACTATAATGTTAAAATAAATTGTAAGATGACTTGAACAAACTTGAGTTTTAATTATTTACGGTGATGAAATCTACAAGACCACACGAAGCATTGACTTATAAAAATATTCAAACATTTTAATTATTTAATTTAAATATAGGAAAAAAAAATACACTATTAATCCCAGTTTGCCATGATGGTGTTTGGCACAGTTTTGGTTATAGCAGGCTTTTTGTTTTTAGCCGTTGTCAGTGTTACATAGTAACAGCATTTCAATATATTTATGTATGTATGTACCGATTTAATGCAACAAAAACTAATCAGAAGTGCTAATAAACGGCGAAAATCCGACTTCGGGGGCGTTACAGTTGGAAATTACCAACATGCAACTCAGAAATTCCAACTTCTGCGTACAAATTGAACGCACCGTGAATTTTTCACTCTGCTTAGATTCATGTATTAGTTTAATTAGTTACCGCCTACAAGGAAGGAACATATGATAACATAGGCTGCGTTCACACCTCCATTCTAAGCCACTTGAGATCGGATGCATGTTAATACTATGTCTGCGTTTTTAAATCTGAAAGTATTATAGATAGATAGATAGATGGATAGATAGATAGATAGATAGATAACTTTATTCATCCCCGAAGGGAAATTAGGTGAATGTATATTATATTAAAACAGGAAACGATAAAAACAACAACCGTCCTGACACTCGTGCCCTTTTGACACCAGCATCATGAGGAGTTTGTGTTGATGTTAATTCCCACACTAACACCTGCATTGGCTGCGTTAAGCTGCCGTAGGAATCCGATTATCCAGCCACTAAAACCAGAGCTACATGCGTTTGCCTTAACCCCTGTATTTGTTATGAAAATAGCAGTTTTCTGGTCCTAACACAAGGCAGCACAGTTGGCTCGGTTCAGGGCTCGGCCTGCGCAGGCAGATACTGCACAGGCTGAATTAAAGCGCTCTTGAATGCAGCCTTAGAAACGCGCTGTAAAGCTCCTCACGGACACCTGCAGAATACACCTGTGAGGAGGAAAATGCTATATTTGCATGATACATCGGGCCTTTTTTTCCTTCCTCTTTTCTGTGCGTGTCAGCCCGTTAGGTGATACTTGTGTCTCAGCGGGTTCAGGTCTTTTGAGAGGTGACATGACGCTTCAGGCGAAGGAGGCAGACAAGGTGCTTGTGCAAGAAGAGGAGGGAGGGGGGGGTATGCCTGCTTACTGGTCTGTGTTCTGCCTCCTGCTGCCAATGTCTGCTGTCTCACCACCAGGGAATATGTGTTTATATCCGAGTGTGTGTTTCTTACCTCTTTTCGTCTCTTCCAGATCGGGACGGGCTTCAAGGATGAGGATCTGGAACAGCATTACAAGTTCTTAAAGGTAAAGTGGCGTCTCGAGACTTGACGCACGTACGAACCCGGCAAAAAAATCACGACTCCACGCGCTCGTGTCCCCACATTGATACCTTCAGTTTTTTTTAAAAATCAGAGCCTGGGCTTTAAACAGTCTGCAGCTGAAGGTGCTTCATTTTTTTTTACTTTACTCAGCTTAAAGGCTGGAGCCTTTGAGACGCCGTACAATAACGTTCATTCAGTCATTCTTATCTGACATAAATAGAGATTTCACATCAAAAGGAGATGGTCCGTCTGCAGACAACTCAAGGTGCACTGTCTTTGAGTTATCTGAGCCGGTCTGGGAATCTGATAATAGGAAATAACACAAGTATCTACACTGATCAACCACAATATTCAAGCCGCTGACAGGAGAATTAAATAACATACTTAAGCTTATTTCATTTATATATCACCTTAAAACATAGGGTGCTGCAGGGAGGCTCACAATATCTTTGGTTGATTAGACATTTTTTTTATATTTTTCATTTTCACCCCCCACAAATTTAAATTTCTTTAAATGAACATGAATTCAGCATATTTTAGAGACAGACGACGTTATCTTTCATTCAGCGATGCAACAACCATCTCAACAGAGCAGCCTTCACACAGAGCGCTACGCTAGCTGAGACCTGTCAATCTAAGCCTCCTGCACACAGCAGGCCCCGCCCCCATCGCACGCTGAGCCAATCACGAGGCTGCATGTTATACGCTGACTCTGTCGATGAATATAACCTGTGTGTTATTTGAATAGCTTAATATTAAATGCATAATGACAATGATAATAATGTATATTTATAAACAGCACTAGGTTGACTTTAATATAGAACTCATGTAGTAGGGTAGGGGGTCCCCACTTGATCTCCACCCACCTAAAAACCACCCACCTAGACCAGACCAGAACACCTCCACCCCATAGCAATGACACTCCTTAATGGCAGCAAATTCACTAGATCCATAAACTAATCAAGTATCTGTGGGATGATCCACAGAGGCCCCGCCCCTCAACTCACAGGACCCAAAGCTCCGCCCACTAATAACATCAGAAGACCCATGTCCATTATCTAACAAGTCACAACAGTTTTGGAGGCACAGAGGGAGACCTACACAATATCAGGAAGCTGGTCATAATGTTATGCCAGATCAGCGTGTATTGTAGGTTCGTTTCTTTTTTTCAGACAGAAAACAAAAGTGTCTCACACAGAAAAAAAGCCAGCGTTCTGAGGAACTGTGCGGGCGTGCTCTGACGTCGGGGTAATGAATTGCTTTTTCAATTTACCTCTGAAGAGGTTTGTTCCAGAGCAGCAGAGCAGCAGCATTTGAAGACGCTGACAACTGCTCTCTATAAAATGATAGCTGTTGAGAGAGTCAGAATTCATTCGGGCACTCACTCTTCTCCCTCGCTCTCTTGCTCACTCCTTCAGCTAAATTTAGACGCGCCGCTACAGAAATAAGAAACAGGGAGGCTTTTTAGAAATGTGTGCATCTGTTTAGAAGAGCGGCCAGTTTTATTTTTGTTTTATTTATTTATTTTAAAGATTAAAGGTTTTAGAGTGAGAGGTACAAACTGCTGCACGGTGCAGAATCACCACAGTCGAAGCAGTGATTGAGAAGGTGGAGCAACCTTTTTTTTTTTTTTTTTTTTTCCTCCCCTCTCAGACTAATACAGCCTGTACTGTAGTGCTTTGTAATGAAAGTGATGGATGGGGAATTAAGGCGAGCCGGTGGTGCGGCCGTGTTGCTCTGGTTGCAGCGCTGCTCCAGGCCGATGGGACTCGACAGGGAGACGATTGGCTCTGTTCACACTCGTCTGGGTGGCGAGGTGCTTTAACGATGGCTTCACTGATCCCCCTTCACTGATTTTTTTTTTTTCCGTTTCAATTCCTGGGAAGGAAATTGTGAATTTTCGTCTTCAAATGTTAAAATTTTAAATATTTCTTTCGGGTGATTAGACAAAACAAACAGCTTAAAGGCGTCGTCCTGTACCCACCCTCAGCTCTGGGACATATGTTTTACTGATTTAACTCCTATTTTTAATAATAACAGGGACATTGTGCTCACCAGTAGTTGATTAAAGCATGACAAAGTCCTTATCTGACTTATTCCTATCCCACATGAGCAGGAATTATGGGTCCAACCCCCAGTATGAACTGGAACTGGCATTTGTTTACATTTTAACTGTGTGCGATAAATCCACTTTATGTGAGCGAGACATGTGAAAGCACCAGCTATCACAGCTCAAACGTGACAATCCCGCTGCCTACTAATATAGAGGGGTGGGAGGATGATGTGAAAAAGTGTCCGAAGCTAACGTACAGTAGCATTTTTAGCTACTTTCTTAACTTTGTCGCTTCAGACGGTGTAATACGGCAGTAACAATCTGTAGCTACATGGAGCAATAAGGCTAATAGCTTTTTTTTTTATTTAAAGATTAAAGTACTGCATTAGCTTTTTGTTATGTCTGTGTTGAGATTATGTAATTTTTAGGTTAAAACTGACTAAAACAAGTCACATTTGAACTGTTCACTACATGTTGTTGCGTAATACGACAGCGTCCTCCACACACACATGAAATCATACATGCTGACGTTCACTGAGACTGCCGTCATTCCTCCTTAGCTATTAAACATACTGCACATTTGACAGAATGTTAAATATTAAATCCAGTGGTGCAAAAAAATAATAACACAAATAAAGCTGCCAGGGGGACATGACACAAAAGGCAAAGGGCATAAGAGCACTCAGTCTTTTCAGGCTTCTTATTTTAACAGGCGCTAATTGATTGTAAGTATAATTCAAAGTCCTTGTAAAACACTGAAAAATCGTTAAGAAATTAAAACAGTCAAACGTTCAGATAAAACCCACTAGCAACCAATGGCTCACCGCTACGTCCATAAACACTGCTACATCAGCGCCCCCCAGGAATAAGGTGCATAGGCCTGTCTCCCCTCCCCTCATGGTAACTAGCCTCTAGCTAACGAGACCAGGTTCTATGAAAATAAATCAGGAGAAACGGCCTGGACATAGAATCATTTTAACCATTGAGAACCAAATGCATCGTCTGCAACACGATTTTTTTTTTTTTTTGAATTACCGTAACTCACAACAACTCACTGGTTTCCACTATTGACACAATTCAAAGTTTGGCTGAACACTGGGAAGTTGTGCTTTTGTCTGGTAGACATCTCAGGGGTATAACTAACTTCATCTTTACCAACAAATTCCTCCAAACAACTCTTTCTTCTTGGGTCAACCCCAGAAAGTCTTCAACCACACTTTGAATATTGTCCATTTGTGAGTTACGATAATTCAAATACTTCTAGCTTTTCTTTTTTTTTTTCCATCCGTGTTCAGATGTTTAGGTCGTAAAGGGTTAAACTATATTCCTCCTAGTTTTATTTCTTCTACACAAGGATTCACTGCACTAATTTAATTTGTGGGTCAGTCTGGTTGTGACTTGTCATGACCAGCTCTTCACAGCGTAGCAACAAACATTACACTAATTCATTTAATGGAGACATTCGGGCCGAGAATAACGTTGGCAGCGTCCACCGTTTCAAGTCTGCCTGCACGTACTCCTGCACCACCTCTCACTTTGAATAGTTGTTGCTGGCTTAATGTTTTCTTCTATTAACTGGACGAGGAGGCTTTTTTGGAGGGAGGCGTTGGCACCAAGCAGCCAGACTCCGAGACCAAGAAGTGAAGCCAAAAACTCTTGGGGTAAAAAACTGAAGCTCCTGGCTTCAATTAGCAAGTCGTCTGTGTTAGCATGTCCAAGACTGCAGCAGAAATAAACCTGTTTACAGCCTGCTGCAAAATGGTGACTGTTTATGCGCAGTGATCAGGCATATCATTATGACCACCTTCCTAATATCGTGTCTCTAAAACGGTCATCAGAGAATTGACATGGGTGTTTAAAATGATGCCTAAAATTACCACGTGATAAACCAAAATTTCTACCACGTTGTTACATCTTTAAATCATGAGCTAATCCGTCTGCCAGAACGAATGTTCTAACCTGGAGATCTTGCGTTTCTTGTGTTAACGGGGAGCAGAAATGACGATAATCACCTTGATAAATTCTGTTCTAACGTCCATTTAACGGCAATCACACTCAACATGGTTTTCCCCCCACTCTGACATAAATCCCAGTTTCTCTTTCAATTTTCATTTTTATGAGTTCCACTCAGCATCTGTCAGAGAAACTCGCTCCCATCGAGGGCCTTGATGTAGTCCGACTGTTTAAACATCTTGACCTGAGAACGGCTCGTTTCAGCAAATTTACAGTGTCAATGTCCAGCTGTTAATCTTCTCATTAGTGTGAATTTTTTTTTGGACTCCTTCAAATTAAACGCCTGAAACTAACCGTTTATAATTTATTTATCTTAGAGAATTCGGATGAAGTTGTACTAGATGTGAGAATTTCAAACTTCTCCACAGTGGGCACAGACCGCTTACCTCTCCCCCTAAATATAACAACTGTACTTGATTATAATCACCACCTCAGTCTTAAAAAAAACAAAAACAAATTCTCTTTACATTCGCCCTGAAGATGATTTCTTCGCTCAGTGCTCGGAGGGGTAAATATGTTGAAATCAGCACAAATAATTGCACAAAGCCAAAATAGCCGCAGCACATTCATCCCCGGCCGTTTCAGGCTGACGTAAAAGTGTAATTATGAAGGTGTGTACTCAATACCCATCGAACAAAGAGTCCGTTTAATACCTGGTTTAGTATCTCTGCAAACCAGAGGTTGAGCCCCGGCAGAACTCATGACGATGGGCAGCAATATTTTATAAGACTCTCCACGCCTACAAGCTCACTCATTGTAATTCACTCGCTGTTAAGAGTGTCACTTGAATGCCTACGGTATAAATAATGTGTGCAGGGAAAACAGCGCTGCTACTGCCGCCGGAGCTTTCTTCTTTTCCCCAGCATTACTTAACCATGACCCAGTTCTGTGGACACTGCGGCAGTCTAGTTTAACATCGCGCCGCCTCAGAGCCTCTGGATATGGTCGTTCCGCGGCGAAAAACAAGACGACGGGGATCACTCTGTGAAAAGAGAGCCACGCTCCACGCTGACTGAGTTGGTCTGATTGCTCGTGACGGAGTCAGGGGAAAAAAAGCCGCCGTTAAACATCAAAGAAGTTTGTCTGTGGCCGATTGAAGAACAGGACCATTTTGGTGGAGGCCAGAGCTCAGTTTATGATGTGTAAGTTTAAATATCTGGTAACAAAAACATCATGTAGGTGTGTAGTGTTTCCCCTACCATTATACACTCACTTGCCACTTTATTAGGTACACCTGTTCAATTGCTTGTGAACACAAATAGCTAATCAGCCGATCACATAGCTGCAATTTAATGCATTTATTAATGTAGAGGTGATCAAGACAACTTGCTGAAGTTCAAACCGAGCATCAGAACGGAGAAGACCATGGACCATGGACCATGGACCATGGACCCGCTCTGCAGCAGTTCGTAGAGTGGTGTGACTCTTCCTGCCTGGAGCTGAATGTCATCAAAACGAAGATGTTGGTGATCTTCTCCACCAGCCAAAGGGAACTGGCCGCAGCTGTCACCACTATGATCCACTGTTCTCCGGTCGAGACAGTTGGTGAATACAGACACCTGGGAACCATCCTGGACGGCCAACTGAGGTTCTCTTTCAACACCGAAGGGATCCTGAGGAAGTGCCACCAGAGGATGTACCTACTAAGGAAACTAAACTCTTTTTCTGTTAGTAAGAACATCTTGCTGACATTCTATTACACATTCACTTTATTTATTTTTTAATTTATTTCTTTGTCATACCTTATCTGCTGTTTTACAGTTTTATTTTATGTACTGCTCTTTGTCCTCCTAATTGCCCTTTGGGGATAAATAAATTTTTTTCTGATTCCGATTCTGAAAGTTGATTTTAGTGACTTGGAACGTGGTGTGGTTGTTGGTCTGAGTATTTCAGAAACTGATGATCTACTGGGATTTTCACTCACAACCATCTCTAGGGTTTACAGAGAATGGTCCCAAAAGGAGAAAATATCCAGTAAGCAGCAGTTGTGTGGAAGGAAATGCCTTGTTGATGTGAGAGGTCAGAGGAGAATGAGCAGACTGGTTGGAGATAATCGAAAGACAACAGAAACTCAAATAACCACTGGTTACAACCAAGGAATGTAGAATACCATCTCTGAACACATCCAACCTTGAAGAAGATGGGCTACAGCAGCAGAAGACCACACCGGGGGCCACTCCTGTCAGCTAAGAACAGGAAACTGAGACTATAGTTCACACAGACTCACCAACACTGGACAATAGAAGATTGGAAAAATGTTTGAAGAATTCTTGATTTCAGCTGCGACATTCAGATGACAGGGTCAGAATCTGGAGTAAACAACATGAAAGCATGGATCCATCCTGCCTTGTACCAACGGTTCAGGCTGGTGGTGGTGGTGTGATGGTGTGGGGGATATTTTCTCCTTAGTACAAACTGAGCATTGTTTAAAAGCCACAGCCTACCTGATTATTGTTGCTGACCATGTCCATCCCTTTATGACCACAGTGTAACCATCTTCTGACGGCTACTTCCAGCAGGATAATGCACCATGTCACAAAGCTCACATCATCTCAAACTTGTGTTTCTTGAACATGACAGTGAGTTCACTGTTCTCCAATGGCCTCAATAGTCACCAGATCTTCTCATCATAGATGTGCAGCCGACAAATCTGCAGCAACTGTGTGATGCTGTCATGTCAATATGGACGAAAATCTCCAACACCAACACCTTTTGTAAGTATGACACCAAGAATTAAGGCAGTTCTGAAGGTAAAGGAAGGTCCAACCTTTTACCAGCAAGGTGTACCTAATAAAGTGGCCGGTGAGTATATATCTAACTGAAGTCCTGTAACGTTACCATTCCTATAGAACGGATCTATTATCAAATATTAAACTAATTAGCTATAACAACTCACCCCCCTCCTCTCTAAACCCCGCCCCCACTGCTGTGTGATAAAGTGGTTTTTTAAAACCAGCGGATATCATTATAATATGATGAACTCTCTGCCCCCTCCCTGCCTCTTGGGACGAGGCTGCGAGGTAGCGGGACACTTCTACGGGGCAACCGAAGCCGCTCTGTCACTGTCTCTTTATCAGGTTCTCTGCGAATGCACCGACCTATTTTTACCCTGTGAACGCCTCTCTGAGGAGTTTATTTTCTTAAATGTTTGTACTCCAAGTCTTTCTAACCGAAAACGCGCCCCCCCCCCCCCCCCCCACCCACCCCTCCCACACCCACTTACTTATCTGATCATATTCCTCCAGGAGCACATCCTGCCCAGACCCCGAGCCTACTACCGCGTGGACCAGTCGGCCGAGCCGGACGTGTGGCTGGACGCCGTGCAGGTCTGGGAGGTGAAGTGCGCCGACCTCTCGCTGTCGCCCGTCTACAAGGCCGCCATGGGGATGGTAGGTTCAGCCTCCGCTGTGCTCCCGCTGATAAACTCTCACTGTTTATGGTCCGCTGCCCGCCCGTGAAAAAAACGCATAATTAGTGCCTCTTAATTGACTTATTAAAAATGTAGTAAAGAAGATGCTGGATTTAATAGAACAGACACTCGCTCGTTACCCGCGGTTTGGCTGCGTGTTCGACAGAGTCCCACAGCGCACGTAAAATAAAATAATAACGGGCCGTTTATATATAGTGCAACTCGTTTCAGCCGCAGTCAGAGGAGATGGATGAACTATGAACGTTTACTGATAAAAAATTTTACTTTTAAAGTTAACATGTGTTGCACGTCAGTGTCATTAAAACATAAATTTACAGCTTAATAGTTAAATGTGTGAATTTAAGATGGTTATATGAGTTTTTTCACTGTGATTCACATTTTTGGTCATAGTTTTTCAGCCCTATTTTTTAGGTAGTATGAGGGAATACATTCGTCTCATGTCGTTTCCTCTTTAATTGGCCTTTTGATTTCACATAAAATGTTGCGTTGCCCTTATATTCCATATCAGACTTTCATGAAACCTGGAGATTTTCTTCATTTTCAGCCACATCTGGCACATTATGTACATTTATTTAAGGATATAAGTAGGAAGAGCTCATGTGGTTTCATTTAACATAGAAAAATACCCAGGACATGTGGGAGTTCCTCTCTTCTGTACAGTGCAAATCAGATATGACGTGTGCTGAATACTGCTCTGTCATTCTAATTCTGGCTTCTTATCTGTTCTCAGGTGGATCCAGAGAAGGGCATTTCTCTGAGGTTCCCCCGTTTCCTTCGGATTAGAGACGACAAGAAGCCAGAGGACGCCACGACTGGAGCTCAGGTACCAAGAAATAAAAAAAAAAAAAAAAACTCACAATGCAACCGAAGCACATGATATAATACGAGGGAGCGTGCGGGAACAGGGGTTCAGCAGGTCAGCCTTCGGCAGTATAATCCTGACTGTAAAGAGCCAGTAAAAGTTCATATCATATGTTTGTTTGTCCGTGGTGCTCATCATCAACTGTCCTGTTAAACTTCAAGGGTGAGCACCACTGCAAGGGCAGTCCCTTTTCTTTATTTCCATCTATTTCTATTTATGTCGTGTTCTCCCGGCGCCAATTGAGCTGAGCTATAACCGTCAGGTAAAGCTGCACCTCTGGGGTTTAGTGTCCAGGGTCGGGGGTAGTATATAGTGAAGCTGCAGAGACGTGCGTTTAAATCTAAGCCACCAACCAGATATTAAAACCATTTATTCTGTTATTTTTAGCTCAGTTTATAAACTTGGAATGATGATGTTATGGTGTGCATACGTAAAGCGATTAGCTCAGATGTTTGTGTCTAGTCTGAACAGATGCTGATGACCTGCTCACCCAGAGGCTCATCATTTTTTCATGACCGAACCACACTCGCCTGAATTACAGTCGACGCACGTTGTATGTGACATGGAAAAGCTCCTGCAAGTTACTTTTATTTATATGGACAGGAAATTATTGAAGTTATACGTCAGCTGAAATAATTACATGGTGCATGAAATGTTTTATTTAACTAGCAGGAGTTTATATGGATGTAAAATAGGGGAAAAATCAACAAAGGCTGAAACCAAAAACAAAAATCAGTCTTGTCTTATAATTAATCAGCCAAAATGTGCAGCTCTAAAATGAGGGATGTTCCAATCAAGTTCATCTCCTCCTCTGAATACGGAAGCCCTAAGCGGCCATACATTCACACATATTATTTCCTCCGCATCCTGTCAAGTTAATTTCCTCTGTTTTCTCAAGATAACGAGTTATTTATCTCATTATCTCAGGAAAACAAAACTTTGTTTGCTCGAGATCTCCACAAACTTAATCGTTTTCTAGCAAACATCAAAGCACAAAACAAATGGATCACCTTACGGTAGACCTATTACAGTTGGTTATTATTGTATTTTATTATAGTGTTAGCACGACGGAACTTTTTTTCTCGTGATAACGAGATAATTAAATCAAGATCTCGAGAAAACAGAATAAATTAATTTGTTATCACAGGAAAAACGGAGGAAATAATACGTGAACGAATGGCCGCTGTAGATAGATAGATAGATAATTTTATTTTTGGTACTCCATCCATTTCTACAGACATACATTACAGAAACTATACAGCAGCTAATGGACAAATGATATTCATCACTCGCTTGGATCTTAAGATTTTATACCAGTCCGATCTGGATTGCTAATGTTAGCCAGCGCTAGCACAACTGCTTCGTGTTTTTAGCACC
This sequence comes from Mugil cephalus, assembly GCF_022458985.1. NCBI lineage: Eukaryota > Metazoa > Chordata > Actinopteri > Mugiliformes > Mugilidae > Mugil > Mugil cephalus. The sequence continues at coordinate 7,515,506 of NC_061776.1, forward strand.
GGAAGCTAACCGCACAGCAAGGACCACAGAACCCGTCCAAACTCAAACGAAGATCATGTACTCGTACCTGAACACATTGTGGACCCGTGTCGGTAAGTTTTGCTGCCTGCTGTCACTTCTGCTGATCACCTGATATCACCTGATACCACCTGATATCACCTGATACCACCTGATACCACCTGATATCACCTGATACCACCTGATACCACCTGATACCACCTGACATCATCTGATATCGCCTGATACCACCTGATACCACCATATGAAGCTGTGGGCTCTGGGTTTGGAGCCCCTACCCGTGAGTGTCTGTGACCCTCCTTATTAACTGCAACTCCTAAAATACAGGAGACTAGTGCTGCTTTATACGTCTTTTAGCCCTGTACTGGCTCCCGCTTACTGTATCTCTATTTTCCAGTCAAAGCTCCACTTACTTCTCCATCTGGTTGTGTCAGCTGTGCTCACCTGGCCAGCAAGGTCCAGGAGCTTGAAGGGAGGATCTCCACGCTCTACAGGATCCAGGAAGTAGAGAGGCTCCTCGACACCATCATCTTTGGACCAGTTCAGAACAGCACATCCTACCGTCACTGTTGGCCGTCACGCTGACGATACTGGCTGTGCCGTCATCTTTAATGGCTCCTGGTCCCAGCTTGGCGCCAGACCCAAGATTAACTCCACGCCACTCTATCACGAGCCCTGGTTTTACATCTATGTGCGCGGTGGGAGTGAATGGCGTTCCTCCACCCAGGCCTACCTCTGGCTCTGGCCTACCGCTGGCTAATGGCGTCCAGCGTCCGTCTCATGTCGCTGCTGGCCACACACCTACTCCAACGCCTTAATGGTTGGAGACTCCATAGTCCGTAACATCCGCATCGCAAACGCGATAGCGCACTGTTTTACTGGTGCTACTACTCCTGACATCCTATAGAAACTCCCTGGACTGTTGGAGTCACGCCCCTCACGTTACACACTAACCAACCCTTCCACGTGCCTAAGTGGACCCTGTCCACAGTCGAATCTGAAAAGCAAAGGACTTTTCCTTCCTCTTCACATAACTCCTCACAGTGTTGAAAAATGCCCTCTACTTTTCTCCAGTACCTACACTGGGTCACGGTGTGGGGCTTTTCAGCAGGATTCTTCATCTTCACACCTGGCTCCAGTCTGTCTGCCCTGAGCACGAAATCACCTACATCCACAACTTTCACCTGTTCTGGTAACGTTCCTCCTCGTATGCAAGTGACGGTCTTCATCTAATCTTTATCAAGCAAATCATTCGTCAGGACATCATGCCCTCTCAGAATACCACTCCTTTCGCTACCTCCCCCTTCAGGTCCCAGGTGTCACTGGTGACAGGTCTCCTGTCACTTGTCTTCCCAGTGAGACCATTGTGAAAGACCCCCCTGCGCTCATGTCATTTTCAAAGCTGTAAATAATAATAATAACCTCTCCCACTAATGTTGCTCCCTCCTCGTGTAACCTGGCCCTCCTAAATGTGAGGTCTCTCTCAAACAAGACCTTCATTTTAAATGACCTCATCTTATCCTCCCACCTGGATTTCTTATTTTTAGTAGAAATGTGTTTGAAACCCAGTGAATTCACCCAACTCCCCCCCCCCACTGTGACTTCCCCCAGCTTAATGGCCGAGGGGGAGGCCTAACAGCCATTTTCAGAGATTCTTTTAACTGCACACCCATTGCCACTGACGTCTGTTCCAGCTTTGAAGTTCTGATGTTTAAAACCAACGCATGTCCAGTCCTTTGTGCCACTGTCTTTCAACTTCTCACAACGTGTCTCTGGCCCAACCCATAACCACGGCCACACTCTAGATGTGGTTTTTACCCTTGGCATGACCACTCCCACCTTGACTGTTGAGGACTTGGGGATTTCAAATCACCTGCGCATCAAGTTTTCTGCAAATTTTCATTCTGACCCTACACCTCAACTACCTGCCTCATACTCTGTATAATATCGTCCTCCATGGCCAGACAGTTCACTGAGACACATCTATCTTCTGCACCTCGGACTTCTGACCTCCCCCCCCTTCTCCCACAGCATCACAGAGGAATTAATCTCCCAATCTCCCCCCAAACATCCTTACAGACAGATCTCCAACATACCACCGGAATAAATAACACTGCACTGAACTGGTTCATATCCTACCTCAACAATAAAACATTCTCCGTAAACTTTGGCACAAACTCCTCCCTCCCACCTCCCCTCACCTGTGGGGTTCCACAAGGTTCAATCCTAGGTCCCATTTACATGCTTCCCCTTGGCCAAATCATTCAAAAATACAACATCTCTTTCCACTGCTACGCTGAAGACGTAGCCAAGGACACCTGCTCACTGACATCTGCAATTGCATAAATGAAATAAAGTCCTGGACGGCAGAAAAATTCCCTCAACTAAACGAATTCAAATCTGAAATCATTCTCTTTGGCCCCCCTGACAACATCAATCTGATTTCCAACAGTCTCTGCAACCTTTCCACCCTCACCAAACCCCATGTCAAGAACCTTGGTGTCACCTTTGATTCAGAACTCAAAATTGATAAACAGGTCAACTCAGTAGTCAAAGCCAGCTTCTTCCAGCTTCACACATTTCAAAAATCAAATCTTTCCTCACCTTCCGAAAACCTAGAAAAAGTCATCCATGCATTCATTACAACCCGCCCGGACTACTGCAACTCTCTCTACACAGGAATCAATCAATCATCTCCCTCCTGTCTACAACTAATTCACAGCGCTGCAGCCAGACTCCTGACGGTGTCTCGAAAAGAGAGACCTCATCACCCCTGTCCTTGCCTCCCTCCCTCCACTGGCTGCCAGTTAAATTTAGAATTTTAAACTTTTATTTGTATTAGTTTTTTCTTGCTTTGTTACAGGTCTTGTTTTGTTTTTTCACTTAATTTTTTTTGTACAGCACTTTGGTCAACCTTGGTTGTTTTTAAATGTGCTTTATAAATAAATTGATTGATTGATTGATTGATATGATTGATACGAGCCTACACCTTTTTCATTTCACTAAAGCAAAAACGTCAGAAATAAAGATGAACAAATAAACCATTGTCACCATTATGGCAGAAAAATTACAAAAAAACCTGACACTGTTTTTCTTATCTTGCTTGTATTCTCGTGCCAATAGATTCAGTCCAATAAATATTTCTGACGTAGTTAACCTACCTGTTGAGAGGGTAGCTTGTAGCATGGCTCCAGATAACCTGTGTTCTCTACTCCCTGATCCTCTCTGGAAGATTGTTCTCCATGACACTGCCTCCAAGAAACGTTCCTCTTCCTTTAAAAGCAGCGTTCAGTTGCTGTTTGGGAGCAGCCTTTTCACTTCAGCACTTCAGGTGATCTGTTTTTTTATTGTGTGTTGAATCAAGTTGCAATTGCACCGCTGCAATGCATAATTTACAAATGGCTTCTTTTTTTTCTTGTATATCAATTTTTGGCAGCGTTGATGCTAGCCAACCGCCATTAAAACCGAAGAAGAAATCATTCTCTCTTTGCAGTTTTGATGATTGGCATCTACGTGTTTCGAGCTAGAGGGGTGCGGGTTTTGGTTTATGGCAGACCTGAAATAAATAACTATGAAAGATCGGGCTTGGCTGGACCTGGATCAGCCCTGATGCAAACTGGAACTAAAAATCATCAAAGGGTTTAATGGTTTAAATGTTTGAAAGACTGGAGATTTTGGTCCTTTTATATCGGTCTTTTTTTTTTATCATCTTGAAAGAATTCTTAATGCCCTAGTATAAAATATAAATCAGTAAATGTCCTATTTGATCTGCAACTAGTGCTACTTTTTTAGTTTTCTTGCATTAAATTTCAAATTTTAGGAAGTAGTTCCACCTCATCCTTCACAAGGAGGTTAATGAAGGAGTTGTGTCAAAACTGAAATATGCTCCCTTGAAAATAAGCTGGAAACGTATTCAGCACTAGTCGTCTCCCTGCAGCAGAGCGTCGCTGATTGTTCCGTCGTCATAATTTAAATGCAGCCAGATTCCTCCCTCTGATCCACCAGCTGCTGCACCGTAGTGTGAACTGGACTAATCTTAGGACCGTTTTTGGTTTTATATTTTAAAAATAAGTCCAATCTAACCAAGTCTAATCTAAATGATTCTTGTTGTATTTAATACATGAATGCTTCCCATTAAGACAGAAGTGTAACATATTCAGACTTAAATTAACCACTTCTTTATTCATTTATTCCTTTTTCTTTGTTCACGTGGATCTAATTTAACTTTCAGTGATTTGAGTTTGAGCTCCACACACTGTTACAGTGTTAAGAAGGAAGCTTCCATTAAAAGATGTCGACCTTGATAACATGGTGAAGACGATGGACAAAAAAACACTTGAGCTGAAAAATGATGCCAAAGCGGATCCGCCAAAAAACGCAGTTTCTCTTATGACCATTAGAGGTTCAACCCTGTCGGATCTTCATTTAAAAACTTTACCGCAGAAATTAACATGTTGACATCCTGGTACAAAAGCACCTTTGGCCTCTAGAGTGATGATGACAACAGTACGAATCAGCCACAACATTATGACCACTGACAGGAGAAGGTGATAACATTTAGACCATCTTGAGATGATTCAGTGTTCTGCTGGGGAACGTGTGGACCTGGTATTCATTCATGTGGATGTTACTTAGACATGTAGCACCCACCCAGACCAGACCAGACACCCCCACCCTATAGCAATGACACTCCTTGATGGCAACAGCAGGAACAACTAAAAAACCAAAACAAAACAAAACAAAAAAACATAAAGAACAGCACAAGGCCTGGCCTCCCAAACTGATCAAGTATCTATGGGTTGATCCAAAGACCCCCCCACTAACAACATTCAGGAAACCCCCAGGCCCATGTCCATTCTCTGATGAGTCACAACTGATTTGGAGGCATAAGGACACCTACACAATATTTGGAATGTGGTCATAATGTTATGCCTGATCGGTGTGGTTCTGCATAACTAAGGGACATGGCTGCTTTGAGTTGTCTGTCTAGCTGTCTAAAGGGATTCGTGGGTAGCAACCAAGATGGCGGCGGCCAGAGACGCCACACTGAGCTTCACAACCTTTATGTCTTTGTTGGGTTCTTTCAGGAGTTATGTCAAAACTGAACTGAAGACGTCTCTATAGTTTGGAGCCAGACACAGACTGAAGTATTAACAAGTCTGGCTCTGGTACCTTGAAGTGTGATTCCTCACTAAACGCGTCTGGCCTGCATCAGTTGCCGTGGGTGACGACCAACATCTTCCTCTAAACTGGGAGCCAGGTTCATTGTTGTGATCTTGCAGAGAGTTTGATTTTTAATGAGGCCAAGAAAGGAAAAAAAAAAAAATCAGCTCATGCCTCCGGGTTTTTTTTTTCCTTCCTCCTTCCTCCTTTTTTTTTTTTTTTTTTTTCCTAAACTTGAGTCCAAACCAATGTAACATTTATTAAGGTGTGAGCCATATTATAATGTGAATTTTCCCTGACTCGAATTAGCAGCCATCTGTTGCCCTTAGAGTCTAGATATGTGCTTGTTACAGCTGGGAATCGTGTCGGAGCGTCCGCTGCATTTAAATGATGCTCCTGTCGGTTTCTGTCTGTGAAGACGTACGCTCACTCGTTAGCTCAGCACACCGGCTGCACACCCCGGACGACGTAGCCCGCGTTTTAAATGGAAGTTAACCTCGTTTGAGTCGGAGCGGGTTTTTAAAAAGAGATGAGACGGGAAGCGTGGGTTTCAGGCGGAGGGGGGGGGGGTCGTCAAACCTTTACCTGGATGCTGCGTTGCATTGTTTTCCTCCTCCCTGCGCCACCCAGCTGAACCGGTACTGATCCCGCTGAGTCCGGGTGGGCCTGCTGTTCGCACATTATTCACCATCCCGCCCCCCCTCCCTCCCCCTCAAACCCCCCTAACTCCGATGAGCTCAAGCGAACACAACCTCCGTCTCCCTGTCGGCAGCTGGGAGTCACCGACTTCAAAGCCCGAGATATGAATAATCAAACTGATATTTTTAGCTTTTCCTCTTCATGTTGCTGACCTGACTTCACGATCTTCTCCCCCCACCTCTACTCTTCTCCCCTCTCCCCTCTCTCTGCTGCAGATTGCTGATTTGTACAAGAAGCAGCAGCAGATTCAGAATCAGGGGGATAAAGCCGACCCAGAGGACTATTACTGATCATCTGGAGTCGCCAGCCGAGAATAATACCAACAACAAAATGGTTCGTTGTAATTGTAAATAGCTTCTTTCTTGGTGTACTGTTCAATGAAAATAAAGCCACTTTTAAACGTGCAATTTGTGTTATTGATTCGCTGAAGCTCCTCTCACGCCGACTCTGATTTCCCTTTTGAAAGTCGCAATAAACGCGCGTAAACTCCCGACATCGAGCGGCGGTTACCTGCCGGTGATGGATCCCTGTAGGAAATTCACTGAGCAAAACGCGAGAGCGTTGCGAGCGGCATACCAATGCTCCGAGCTGGCCCGGTTTCCGCCCCGGCTCCCGGAAGAGCGGCCGCAGAGCGCATTCGGGCGCGCGTGCGGTAACGAGAGGACGAGCCAAGGAGATTGCCGAGCGGCCGAAAATGTTGTTAGGAACAAGGAAAAGACGCGGGAGCTTGACAGTTGCTCGAGCAGCGGGACAAAGGAGAGGCACTCACAGCTTGCATTAGATGATGGAAATCCACCGGCCGTCCGGCCTTAATCAATCAGAGATGTGGTGGGGGGGGGGGAGTGGGTGCAGAGCCAAGGACGGACGAGCATTGTCAAAGTAAAGTATGATGCAACGTGAGGGGAAGTGAGCGAGCTCGCAACACAGTTGTGTCCTCTTAATGTTTTTGATGATGTGTCTGCGCGAGCTGCGAGCTCCTCCGAATCTCATTTGGAGTGGAGGAGAGGAGCAGAATGTGCGGGGAATATTTAGTCGACTTTGGGTTTGGCTTCGCCTGCAGGTACACCTCCGACGCAAGGACAAAGGAAGTGCAGAGAGAATAGAAAAGAAATGTTGCGCCACAGATAAACTAATCTGTGAGCATCTCTGCTGCCGAGCGGTTTTTGGCTCCGGGGGCGTTAACGCCGGTCCACCAGTTTGGTCCAGGATGAGGTATCTTTTAAATCAGAGGCGACAAACGCGTGACCCGCGGTCCAAAACCGGCCCGACAGAGGGTCTAATCTGGCCCTGCGGCATGAATGTTTGCGAAAGTTACATGGAAGACTGCAATTTGTCAATTTGACCCCGTTTGATGTTTCTAAATAAATCACTGGCACCAGTTTTTTTGCTTCATATTTAATGACTTTTGCTAATTTAATGGGGACAACTGGGCGTACGCAATGGTAACTTGTCTTGTACACATGTTGTACACATCTGTGTTCTTCAGGGTCGATTTAACCTCAAATCCATCGGCTGACTGGTGTATTTCTGGGAGGAGTTTGCATGTTTTCCCTGTGTGTGCGTGGGTTTTCTCCAGGTGCTTCCTCCCACCGTCCAAAGAAATGCTCGTTACGTTCATCGTTCATTCTGAATTGGACGTAGGTGTGAGAGTGATTGGTTGTCTGTCTCTCTCTGTTAGCGCTGAGATAGACTGGAGACCTGTCCAGGATGGTCCCTACCTCTCACCCAAGGACAACTGGGATAGTCTCCAGTCCCCATGTCTCTCCAGAGGACCAACAGGAAATGAATGAATGATTTGGTTGTTTTGGATGATACTGAGGTCGCAGGAGGTTTAAAAACGCGAGGTTGTCCATAAAATGTTTTTATAATGGTACTTCCTTTCACTCAAACAAAGGGAGCCATGTTTTCACGTCGGCCAGTATGTGGTCCACCCGGAACGAAAATGAGTTTGATAGTCCTGCTTTAAATGAACTTGTGGACACCACATGGGAAGTTGTGGAAACCATCAAGTTAGGGAACAGCTTGAATCTGGGAGCTCTCATCTCACCTTCTACTACTACTTGTCTTCACTGGGTTTGCAGAGGGGCTGGAGCCTATCGCTGCAGTCACTGGGCGAGAGGCAAGGGTTCACCCTGGACACGTCTCCAGTCCGTTGCAGGGCTAAGACACCTAGGGTCAATTTACAATCACCAATGAACCTAATAAGCATGTTCTTGGTCCCACTGTGGTGACATATCTGGAAGCTACTGTAGCTAATTTACTAGAAGAAGCAAGAATATAAACTTTCGGAGGAATCTGCCGATATGAACTGAATGCGCTACATATAAAAGTTGAGCTGGCGTCAACTGTTTTTGCAATTGCGCCAATGATGCACCAACCAATCGTGTATTTGTGTGCTTCTAGACTGACGACGACTACAGTTGTTTTCAGCATTCACCGACTCACAGTTTAGACTTCTGCACTAAGTTGACCCCACAGACCTTAGCGCTGTAACCGACGTGTAACCTCCCCAGAAATGTAACTAGAACTGCGATTAATCCGCTTGGTTGCAGAGTGTTTGCACTTTCTGGCTGCTTCTCTGGGCGGTAGAGTGGTCGTCCAGTAACCGAAAAGGTTCGATTCTGCCCTATCCCCCAGTCCGTCCCTTGTGTCCTTGGGCAAAACGCTTAACCCACCTTGGCCCCAGGTGTACGCTCCCTGGTTTATGATTGCGAGTGAGTGATGTTTGGTTGGTGGTCAGAGAGGCCGTACTGGCAGCCACATTCCCGTCAGTCCGCCCCAGGGCAGCTGTGAATACTGAGGTAGTTTACCACCACCAGGAATGAATAATGCATCCAATAGAAGTGTTTTAAGCATCTAAAATGGAAAAGCACAATATAAAACCTGTGTATCATCATTATCATTATTATTATTCTCCATCGCCGCAAAATTTCAAATTGATTGTTTTGGATCAATAAAGACTGAACACATGGAGGGAAAGGTTAACTGGGGGAGATACAAACATTTCTATGACTTGTGTTCGGGGAACGTTTAAGTCACCACTGTTGAATGCGAAGCAGGAAGTAGAAGCGTTTTGGTGACGTTGTTGCAGAGCGAGACAGACTCGGGCACATCCAGGTCTTCCCAGCCTTTTTTATCGTGCAGCTGTAATTAAGCCCATGAGCCACTCACAGACACTTGTGCTGCCTTTGCAAGGCCAGAGAGGAATAATGACAGTATAGATGTTTGTGAAGGTTCTCAGTCAGAGGGTTTCTTGAAGACGCTTAATCAAAGTAGCTTCTTCAGTTCTGAAAGACCCTGTCGATGGTTAGGGTTTTAAAGGTCCCTTTAGGGTTTGTAAACAAAGTGATGTTTTTTGAGGGGCGGAGCTTAACTCAAACACCATAGCCTCTGAACAGCAGTTAGCATATTTCAGTTTCGGCAAGAATGGACAAGGATACTAATATACTCACTCCCTGAGACCGTCAGTGCTATTTCAAAAAGCTGACTCCGACTAATGGGACTATATTCACAGACCTCTACACTCTCACTCACTGGATGGACGATTTGACCAAAGGAGGACACAGAGGGTCCAAGTCTGGTCTGTCTTTATCAAGTGAAGCCTCTCCAACAAAGATATTACAAGAAGTAAGTGGGAGGGTAACGTAGTAAATGCAACTTCTGCTTGTACACCCCTGAAACACACAACCAATGTTGCGTTACCTAGCGGTTAGCATTAGCATTAACGTGTAACAAGAATCCCCCAAATAAGGATTAATTTAACATAATTTCACTCACAATTTAGTCTCAACTCATCATGTTATTCAGGCTGAAACTGATGATGCGTTACATATTAATCTGACCTGATATGAAGTGTGCACACTGTTGTTTGTCTCACTCCAGACACTCCTTTCTTTTACTCACCAAAGCCAAATTCATCTACGACTGACAGTGGCTGTTATGTGATAAAACTTCATGCAAGTGTTTTTGGTTTCGGCCGCCAAAAATACAGCGAGACGACATTTTCACGGCTCAAAGTGACAGAGCTTCCCTCTGTTTTGCCTCCAACTAACATCGTGACGTCACAGTGACGTAGACCATGAAGAGGTCTATAGGAACAGGTGTGGGTTTGTTTCTTAATGTTCTTAATAGTCAGTGTTTTGAAACTGAAGAATATCTTCAAGATGATGTAAAAGTCTAACTGTCCTCGTTTCAGCTTTTTTTAGGGGGGGCATTCCAGTTCATAAAAAAAAAAAAAAAATATCACAAACATCTTCTTCTTAAGGGCGTCTCGTTAGCACACATTGTTAGGCCTTAGCTGGAGAGCACCACTGCGCCTGAGCACATCCTCCCAGCAGCCGGCGTGGCTGTGGACTCCGTTCTTACTGAGGCGGCGGTCGCCACAGATCATCATTAATGCATCGGCGCCGTTGCATCAGCAGGAAGTTGCGCCCAACAACAATGAGATGCAGGAAATAAATTATAAGCGTTGGCTGGCTGGCGGAGTTCCCGCGGCTGCGAGGAGGAGGAGGAGGAGGAGGTGGTGGTGGTGTGCATCAAGTCTGCAATTTTCCAGATTGTCTTCAGGATATTTACATGGGGAAAAAAATAAAATATCTGCCAGTTGGGTGATGACTCACGCAGCGTGTGGCACGGTGTCGACATGCAGGGTGCTTCGTGTTTCCTGTACGCTCAGAGCGGGCGAGATAGCGTCTGTTTTGATTCCCCCCATATGCATGTATGCATGTATGCATACTGTGTGGCCTGTGGTTTGACCATTATTTGTGTGTGTGGGCCGTGTCCCGTGTCCGCGGAGAAGGACGCCATTGTGGTTGAACAATCTTGGAAATGCCGGATCCAGATCTGCCAGTTCGCCTCGTCTCGTCTCGTCTCGTCTCTGCAGCTTATTTTTAGTCGCATCCTTTCACTTGTTGTTTCATTTCGTCTCATCTCCTGAGTTGGGCAACATCTGTCGCTCATTGTGAATATCATTATCTCATCATGTGTTTTTTTTTTTTCATTATTACAAAGAAGGGGCCTACTGCAGCTGGAGACGCTAAAATCAGAATTTCAAATCGTGCTGTCGCGTTAGAAGTTGAGACGGAGAGTGCAGGGGAAGCCTCTAATGGGAATCAAGAGACAGAAAATGTCCGATAAATTCGCTTCCATATTGCGTTTGCCGCGCGATGCGCCTCTTGTTGACTGCGGAGAGCGTCTCCTCCTAATTTGTGTGATCGTCTAAGCGGAGAAGAAGCCTCCTCGCGCCGTCTGCACGCTGAGGCCTTTCTCTGTTTGTTTCTGCTCGTGTGAATGAGGCGGCTTTTTAATCGCCTGGAAAAAAAAAAAAAGAAAAGTTTGGTTTAATTGTGCGTGTACATGCGTCTCTGGTGTTTACTGAGGAGTGTGTCAGACGCATGTACGGCTTCTCGACGCAGCGGCCTCCGTCTCCACCGAGGTTCAAACAGCCGTGGCGTTCGTTGACATCTAGTTGCCCGTTCAGACCGAGGAGGCGGAGGTGGAGGTGGAGGCGAACCTACCTGCCTCTCTCCCTCCACGTGCTCAGACGTGACCGGAGGCGCTTCAGGTTCTGAAGACCGAAGCAAAAAAACAAAAAACCCTGATCTCGGAGATGAGAGCGGAGCTGAAAGGCTGCTGACTCCGTCCCCGCTGTGCTCCTCTTTATAGTTTTTAGGTGGTGTCCCCTAAAGCAGGTTTATGGATTGCCTCCAGCTGCAGAGAAAAAAAAGAGGGCATCTATAAAAAATGCCGGGTTTCACCTTTCCCTGTCCTTTTGTGTCCCCTTCTCTCCACCCCCCCTCCTCCCCTCCTCCCCTCACCACCACCCGCTCTCCCACATAAGCTATCTGTCTTGCTCACAATACCCCTTTCTCCAACCCGGGAACAATGCGTTTGTTCTCCTCCACCTCCTCCTCTCCATCCCTCCATCCGTTTGTTTGGTGCTCTCTGTGACATCTCTGCCATGCCAGGCCGGGAGGGACAGAGGGAGGGGACAGACCGGGCCATTGTCCCCCGGGACCGAACCCCCGCCGAACATCAATGGTGTTTTTCTTGAGCAGGAGCGCCGAGCGTTGGCCAGTAACCTTTCGGATTTTGATGATGTCAACTCCCCCTCGTTTTCGGGGCCCTTTATACGATTTCCCCTCTCGTCCTCCCCCTTCCACCGCTCGGACTCGGCCCCTCGACGCGAGGGACAGAGCTGGATTGTGCCGCCGTGTGACTCATCGGGACACTTCATCAGCTCGGCCGGAGCGATACAAGTAGCGTTTGACTCTGCCAGCCAGACAGCTAAATATATTGTTTGTGCTGCTTTACGAGCGCGTCTCACAGAGGACTCCTTTCATCCTGATCTGACGCTCCGGGACAAATCACTGATGCTAAATAAATAAATAAATAAATGAATAACGCCGTTTGACACGACTGTGGTTAGATTTAGGCTCAGGAACAGACTCGAGGAGGATTACAGCAAGAAAGTTGGGGCTCAAATAAGCATTTTATCTTTTTTTAAGGTACAATATTTGTCATGGTTTGATGAAAAATAAAAAGTGATGTTCTCAAAGTGAAAATATTTTGTCGATCTCTCCCTCCTGTGTGAACTCTATGACTCCACATAACAACACGTACAGTAAATCTTTTATGGGCGTTTAACCCTCATACCTGATTTTAAAGTTGTTACGTTGTTACCATTAAGGGACAAAAGTGTCCTCTTCAAAAACAACCCTAAAAAAACACCCTAAAAATATATTATGCTACATTTTTTTTTTAACATAAATCTTTTAATCCACTTCAGTACTAATCACAAATACCAAAAGTTTGATTAATTTCTGACTTTTAACCCTTTATATGCCAGTGTTTGTGATGGCTTCAATTTAAAAAAAAAAAAAACACAGAAATTTGAATATTTTCAATAATATAAATGAAAAGGGGATTTTTCTTGGGAGAATTGTTAGAGTCTTGGACATGTGGATGATTAGTAGCAACATAGATTTTATTGATTTTGATGGGTTTGTATTTTTTTATTTTTTTTATATAGTTGTGTCCAATTCAAAAATAAATCACTCTCATTGAAAATCCATTGAAACTGCTGCTGTGCTGCAAACATTCAGACTGATTCTCTCTGACTTTCAAGTAACAGGAAAAAAGATACAGTTGAAAAACCCTCAATTACACACACACACACACACACACACACACACACAACACATGCATGCAAACACACACTCACACAGACACCCAGGTCAATGCAGAGTTCACTATGAACCCACTCGTCCTCATGACCAAACAACATCTTCTCTTTGTCATAACAAACTTGGAAGCTGCAAATCATAACAACCATGAAGTTATTAAAAAATAATAATAATAAAATGGAAAAAGCACTTGTCCTTATCGGGGCATGAAGGTTAATGCAGGGGAAAAAAAACATGGATGCATGTCCAGAAACAACTTCTTACAAGCTGCTAAACGTGCACGTGACTGAGCTGTGCTATATACAGCAGCAGCAACACGATGTCCCATCAGGTTTATTTGTTTTTGCAGCAGGACACTGACCTAAAACACAACTACACACAGCTAATGTGGTCTGGGATGCGTAGGAGTAAAGGGAAAGAAGCCCACGAGTGCTCAACATGTTCGGGGAAAAAAGCTGCAGGTGACGACCTGTGTGCACAAAAAGGCATCTTCACTTTGTTGAAAGTGGCGAGCGTGAACTTTTCAGTCTGCATTGGTTGGTGGTTTAACGCTGCAGGTCAAAGACAGAACCAAAGCCACCTACTGTCGTTTTTAACCTCCTAAGACCTTTAATTAATCATTTCTCTTTATTTGGGATTAGTAGGACCTAAGAAGTAAAAAAAAAACTAAGCATCGTCTTTGAACTGAAAGTAAATTCTGTCCTCATGTGTGGACAAGTAGATTATTTCACTCAGCATTATAATAAAGTCACCAGTATGTAACAAAAATATAAAAATGTTCATTTTCATGTCTTAACATTGCTCTGCAAAGACAGAATTAGAAATAACAAAGTCCCAGTGTCCCCAAAAACCTAAAACCTAACGTCCCCATATGAGGACGCAGAGTCTCACGAGGTTAAAAAGAGACATTCTGCAATAATAACTGAGGCATTTCCATAAATCTGGGAGCAATCGTGATCGGATTTGATGGCGCACACGGCGTGAGTTTGCAAACATCTGGGCACCGTGAAAGGAGGTTTTAACCTCGCTGAGAGGTTGGATGTGAAGAGCCTGCAGCTCTACATATCACAGCTCACTGCCGCTGCAATATTTCAAAGTGATCTGCTGTCAAAAAAAAAAAAAAAAAAGACTACGATGACCGTTGTGTGATGAACCACAGCGGTAAATGCCAAGCTAACTAAACACATTTCCTGCTTTGACTTCCTCAAGAGAAGTAGCTTCATTTTGGCCAGATCAATGCTTTCAGCTCTAGTGGCTTAGTGATCTATGGAAGAGGCCTCTTTAAATAGGGGTTGTGGGTCAGAGTCACATGCTTGTTAGCTAGTGGATGCTAGCTGCAGATACAGCCCCCACAAGTAATTCATTAATTCCTGAATGAAAGACGATAGAGACCAGGAGCATCATGTTTCAGGTTGTGTAGAGGTACCATGTCCGGTCCATTGTTGTGAACGGTTATCTCAGGGATGCGTTGCCCGAGTTTTATTTTGGTGCAAACATTCACTCAAAAATAACATGACTACAGTTTGATGCAATTCATCTATGAAATGACCAAGTGACATTAAAAGTTCAGTGTGTATATCTGTGAATACATGTAATGAGACTCGGGCAAGACGTAATAGTTTGAGAGGTCCCAAAGGAACCTAAGGGGACTTTAACTAAAGGCCTCCGTCACATTGGTTGATGTTCATGAATGGACAAGTGGCAAGACCGTTTGGTAAATGTGGACGGATGTGACCAAAGTGAAATGGTTTGGTTTAAGTAAGAGGCTCATGTCTGGAGATGACACCACACTGCATTCATTTCATTATCAGACCCCCATCTCATCCCCCCGGTGCCTGTTTTGCTGCATCTGGACCAGGACGGCTCGTCATCATCGATTGGGCAAATTAATCATGAATTATAAAAGAAAATGTCAGCACGTCGGCCTGTGAGCTGGATCTTAAGATGAATCAAAGTTCTGACCTTAAAGCTGATCTGAGTTCATGTGAGGAAACCCAGTGACGTCCAAGCCGCTGTAGACGACTGATCAGGAGTTACCAGAAACATTCACGCATACACCGATCAGCCACAACATTAAAACCACTTGTGACAATTAACTGTTCTGCTGGGAAACCTTCTGACCTGGTATTCATTCATGTGGATGTTGAGAGAAAGAGCCAGTCTAAGTACCTGTTACACTACAGATTTTCCACTTATTTTAAATTCCAACTAGTTTAGTTCAGGAGCTCATTTCAACAAATCTATTTGCTACTGGGAATGGGTATAAGAAGGAGCTGTACTCGTGGAAAAGTAGCAACTGCTTGAAATAAAATAATTTGAAGTCAAGTAAATGCTTAAATATATTTAAAATCTATGTAAAGTATCAAAGCCGGAGGAGGCAGACATCTTGAGCTCTCTGTTATACATTCATTCATTCATTCGTGTGGATGTTTCTTAGCCATGTAGCTCCCACTCAGACCCATGTCTGAAGGTGGTCGTAATGTTATGCCTGATTGGCGTATGTGCAAATGATTTATGTTGTTGTGGGTTTTCTGTTCTGAATGGTTTTATTGTCTGCTGGCCGGACTTCTTCACATCACATTTTTAGGCAGAAATGTAGGAAATTCCCAGAGACTCGAATACTTTTTTCTTTTTTTTCTTTTTTTTTAAACAACGCACGTATTTAAGCTGTAACTTAACTGGTCGGGTGAGCGATTCGGGTTTTAGTCAGGGGGGCTGTTAACCTGTGTCCCATTAGGGAAATCTAATGCCGTATAAGTGCTGTATTTATCTTTAACCGTGCCTTCTAGCCTTAACTTTTGACAGTTTTCTGGTCAATTGCTCGCCACGGATCATTTGCCTTATTTGGTTATGGAAATGTTTCGCTTGATTATTCAACCCCTGCGGCAGAACTGCGAGCCGATGTACTCAAAAGAAAGCCAAACCCCCCCCTTTTTTTTTTTTTTTTATGTGATGGCTTTCTGATGGCGCCGCTTGTTGTTTCCCCCCCCCCACTTCTCCGCGGCCCACACTGAGAGGCTTGTGCTTAAGGGGGCAGGATTGCGGCCGCACTCCATTGGATCATTGTTGGCGGTCATTAGTCTTATGACCTTCTTACGAACCGGCCTCCGCGGTGTGAATCTGCTCCGTCTCCCTTTGTCTCTCCCCATCTCGGGCCGGTCGAGGACCCTCCAGCGGGGCCCGTCTCAGAGCCGCTCTCAGTTCACAGAAAAGCCCTCAACGATTTGAAAAAAAAAAAAAAAAAAAAAAAAAAAAGACATTCCCCTTCTGCACGCCTGCCAGCCTGCCTTGTAATCAGGGCTGCACTCAGCTGTGACAAACATACTCCACATTGCAGAAAAATTAGGCACGGATAGAGTTGACAAGAGCCCCCGAACATCCACGGCGCGAAAAGCTTTTTCCCAGACTGTGATTATCCCTGGTGTTTTCAAAGTGTTTGGTGCATCGTCCTTCATCCCATTGGATGTAAATCTGTGTCAGGGAAAATTAGGAAAATCAAAAAGCAAAACACGCTCCGTGAATTTCTACGGGTGCCTAATGACACGCCCTCGCCAACCGTCCTGAACCCCCCGCGATAACGGGCTTGATGAGTTACGCGGGCGGACGGTCGCGGCGGCGGCGGCGGCTTCGTTCGCGAGGTGGCGGTTGAAGCCCGGGGTACTTTGCGTATTCAGTCATCTCTAATAACACCAATTGATATGAAACCTCGTCCAACCTCAATATCACTGAAGTGCAGCCGAGGACTCGTGTATAATTTCGCCAAAAAAAAAAAAATTTCCAAATGGCTCTACAGATTGAGCCTCTCGCCGCCTGTTTCTCCCCTGTTCTCCCCTCTCTGTATAATTTAGCGTCAGATAAGCTCTCCCTCTCCTACATTAGTGTCTTATATCACTGCCAGCTAAAGGAATTGGGGGCCCTTTCGCTCTATATGCGATACAGTTTCTCGCCTGCCAAGTTCAGCCGCTCCCACCATCACTTGGTGCTGACGAGTTTGGACGCCTGCCACGTTCGGCACCTGCCAGACTCATAAAGAATCCCCCTGTTTCTCTGGGGGGCCCGAAGGCAGGATCTGCCGTAATTGTTAAGGATGTCGCGATTTAGACGTCGAAGCCAAAGCTTTAGACACTCGATGGCCGCCAACAACTTGGCAGATGGTCCGTTTTGTTTAGGCTGATCCGTCAGTAGGGTATTCGGGGTGGTGTTAAGATGAATGAGTGGTCGCGATTTGTCACAAGTGGCAAAGAATTTATTCCGGCGCTGTGAAACGTAGGCAAAAGTCGATCTGATGCCCAACGCTTTTTTTCCCGGCGTCTTGGCCCGAGAGCTTCCGCGAGAAGAGGAGATACTCGGATTTCTGAGCCCAGAAAATGTGGAAGGCTCAATAAAACGGTGAAGTGGAGTGGACGTCCCTGCCCACTCTCATCCTCCTCTCCTCACTCTCTTCATATGTACAGGAGGAGTCGAATTAGGGCTCGGCGGTGTGGCCAAAAATGTACGTCACTGGATTTTTCTAAATTCTTGATGGTATCACAGTGTATTACGGTATTTTTTTTCATGTATTCACAACATTTCCTACTGGTTGAGAGAGGAATTAATGCAGTAGATTGACTAAGGATGAACTATTTTACTGAGATGATGAGTAAATATGGTAGAATAATCCCACAAACAGGTTAGCATGGCCCCATGTTAGCACTAACTGCTAATAAAAAACAAAAAAAGAATTAAATGTTATCAAGATGAAATGAAGAAACGATGACCGATGATGATGTTTTGACATATATATTCATATTTAAACATATTTAACATACCTATGTCTGTGGTGTCAATAACAGGGCGACTGGCTACCGTAATAACTGTAGTCTGTGCGCAACATTTTTTTTTTCTCATTCATAAAAAGCTACAATTGGGGACACTTACAGGGTTAGTTAAAGTCTATTATTAGGTCTATTAGATGCTGTATTCCAGCTTAAGGTCTGTTTTTCCCCTGTGCGACAGGCCGTTGCTAGGGGCGACGCTTGTTTCACCGTTGCCATGCTCTGTCTGCCCTGTCGAGGTTTATTTCAACAACTATTTTCTCTTACTTACATCATACCTGTGAATAAATGTATGATATTTATTATTAAAAAAATGACACAGGCCATTGTTTTAGGAAAGTGACGACGTGTATTCAGGTGGTTTTGTATTATAGCTACATGTGTTAACAAATCAAACCAAAACTTAGCAAATAATTCTACTTAATAATCCAGACGCTGTGTAATGAAATACACCGGTATGCTGGTATATTAAAAATTCATATCATAAAACCAGTATTCAGTATGAACCGGTATACCGCCCAGCCCTGAGTTGAATCATGATTGATATGATTCACACCTAAGTGTATCTGTCTTGTGTGTTTGCTGAGGCAAGAGCAGAGCTGCAGATCATTAATTTGTGCATGTATTTGCTATTGCTATGCCAGCGGCTGAATTAATGCATATTTATGGCGTGTGACAAAATGATGGAATAAGGCCTCCAGAAATGAAGCTTTTGCAGAAATTCCACTCCGGCTTGTCGCTTCATTCAAAACCTCCTCTTCTCGTTTTCTCACAGTGTCTCTGTGCATGTGTCCTCACATCAACCCATCTATATATATATATATATATGTGTGTGTGTGTGTGTGTACATATATATATATATATATATATATATATAGCAGCATCTCTTCTCCCACTCTCTCGGTTTCTGTCTAAGTGGAAAAGCGAGGAGTGGGCGCCCGCACTCTGAATGCACAGTTTTGTCCGAGCGGGAGGAGAAAAAAGAAAGCGCCATTGACAGTCGGCCCCTGTCCCCCTCTCTCTCCATTGTCTCGGAGTGCTAGGCGTCAGCAAACGGCTGGAATCCGCAGAGAGAGGGAGGACGGCGAGAAGAGAGTCGGGCCTTTGTTCGGGGCCGCTGGCCTCGGACCGAGGTGAAAGTGCGTGGAGAGGAGACGTGGAGGGGACGGAGGAGAGGGCACCGGGCCTGACCTCCTGCCCTCACTGTAAACCTCTCCCCATGTGATGTCCACATATGAGCAGTGATCACATACAGAGACACTTGCAGATGGCCACGGTTTCCCCTGTCACAGAGCGTTAATTAGCATCCCCCTCTCAACTCGGTCACGTCACACCGAGAGTTTAATCCGACATTTTGCGCTCATCACGGTGATAATGACGGTTGCGGCCCCACCGAGTTGAACACCATAAACCACATTAGTTCACCTGTTACAGTCTGGGCACAGGTGCGTCTCACTTCCCCGATTCTTCCACTTCTAAAAAAAAAAAGATAATGTGTTAATGTGTTTGGATGAGGAGAAAGGACGGGAGGGAGGAGGGGGGAGGGCGGTAGAGGGGGATGGAGAGGGGTGTGAGCAGAGGAGGAATGGGCCGGACCGGGACCCGGGTGAGGGGTGTGGTTGGGTATAAACCACAGGACAGTGGGTTTTCTGTTGTTGTCCTGTTTTTGAAAGCTGGCATCCCGCTTTCTCTTTTTCCTTTCCTTCTCCTCCTTCCACTCGCGCTCCCTCCAGAGAGACTCCTGTCAGGTCCGCGGCTACAAGTCCTTTCGGGAGCCTCTGCAGAAGCCAGAAACCATGTTGACGTTTTTGGCGCTGGCGTCGGTCGTCCTCCTGGGAATAGGTAACGAGACCCGATTAAATCCTCCATTTCTGTTTTTATGAGTTCTCTGAATTTTAAAGACGTAGAGAGGATGTGATGTGAGGTGAAAGGTTAAACGAGGATGTGATAAAGAGATTTATTTTTTTATTTTTTTTAGTCTCCACTTCTTACCTGAATGAACTTGTCGACAGTTAACAAATTAATCTGGGCGACCCTCCGTGCTTGATTAAGCCAAAGCATCCGAATTGACATTTCCCGTATTGATTTTGCATAAAAAGGCCGCAAAGTACACCTGTTTCTTTTTAAATCGCAGTAAAGCAAATGGCCCGGCACTGTCCATCTGCGCTGCTCTCATAAAGCAGGTGTCTTCAAGCTTGCAAAGCTAAAGAGCACTAATATTATGACTTTTAAACCGAGGGGTTGGCACGGATTTTCTCCACTCAGCTGCAGCAGCAGCACCAGTCTGGTTTCTCTCTGTCCTCCCTCCTGTCAGATATTTGCGGAATTTTAATTAAATATGTCAACTGTGATTTCATTGAGCTTTTACGCCGAGGCCTTGGCCATCGGTGTAAAGATGTTTGCGTGGATAAAGCTGTGAACTTTCCCCCTCGGGGTGTTGAAAGGAGGAGAGCGAGCGCCGGGACCAGCACTTATGTGCGTTAGTGTTGACAAAGCTGTGAGAACCCTGCGACCCGAGTTCACATGTGTAATTGGACGACGCGGGAGCGATATTGTTGAGTGGCGGCAGGTAGCTGCACACGATGCCGGAGTGCATATATATATATATTTGTTTTTTTCCTCAAGGGGAAGTGAAATATTGATTCTGCAGCCGCAAAAAACCAAATGAACACCGATCATTAAATATTATCCAAGCGTAAACTGTGCACGTAATTAGGCCAACGCGATCCATATTAATTGGAGATTTTTTCTTTTTCGTTTTTTTATAAAAATTGTTTCTCCCCTTTGACTTGTTAGAGGATAATATTCGGGGGATAATCCAAATATTTACAGAGTGCACGTCTGTAAATTGACGGCGGGTTTTGACACCGGTAAATGTGCAGTTTATCGGTGTGTGTCGGGACGCGCGGCTTAAGGAGATTTAGATTATAGATCTGAGGGGAGGCCCCTGAATGTGATTACAGTACAGGGGTTTAAAGATGTTTCTGGTGAGGAGTGATGCATGAACCTGAGCAGTCTGTTGTTGTTGTTGTTGTTGTTTGTGCATTGTGTCTTAAACCTGCTTTGTGTCCCCAGTGCCTGAGCAGTCCCAGGCCATAGTGATTTACACCGGCTGGGAGCGCCATGCCCTGGTGGGCTCCGACATCCGGCTGTCCTGCTCTTTCTTCTCCTGGCGTTGGACCTCGGATGACGTCACCTTCTCCTGGACGTACAGGCCCGACGGCGCCCGGGACAGCATCTCCGTAAATACGCACATTCACTTCAAATCTGAACACGATTAAAAAGTCGCTCGCTCGCGGGGTCTGGTGCTCGGGAATCAACCGAACTTCAGCTTTAGTCACATCCGAGCCGCCGCTTTGATAAAACTATCAAAGTTGTTCGGCATCTTCAAACTGTTTTGATTGCCTCTTATCAGCGCTGCTTCAGCTCCGATAAACTGTATGTACACGCGGAAGCAAATGACAAAGATAGCGAGCTGTTGTTAAAAAGCCTCCCCTCCTCTTCTTCTCCTCATCCTCCTCCTCTTCCTTCTCCTTCTTCGCATTTGCCTGAAATACTTTCCTCTGTAGTTTAATCCCACTTGAAGTTAACCTTTGGTCACTCTCGAGAAGCCACTAATAAATATTTAAGAGGCGAATACAAACAGGTCTGTTGCCCCAACTGAAATCCAGCCTTGGCAACAATGAGCGCAGTCTTCTGCCAAAAAGACTGTTTTGTGTTCTCCGTCTTCGCAAGTAAAAGCCACAGAGAGAGAAGTACAAAGACTCGGATGGAGAGGAGGAGGAGGAGGAGGAGGAGGGTGTGGCTGTTTGATGCCAAGTGGAATCATTTCTAGACAGAGTAGATCTTGAAAGGAAAAAACAAAAAACATGTGAACAATTTGGACGTAATTTGCACATTTTAATCGCAATTAATCGCGATTAATCTAATTAATCTCAATTAATCTCTCGATGAAGGCGCTTCAGAAACAAACCCGTGTGCGTCTTTCATACTCTAATAACACTTTCATGAGTCCAAACTCAAAGAAACTTTCCCTCCTAATCTTCCTCCTGCTCTTTAATTCCACTCCCTCTGCCCTTATCGTCCTTCCATCTCTCTAATCTCTCCATCTCCTCTCCTCACTGCGCCTCCCTCTGTCCACCTCCCTTAATCTCCTCCTCTCCAGCCCCAGCGTCTTTGTCCCTCCCCTCCTCTCTCATTATGTCGTCCCCTCACCTCCTTCGCCTTCATCTGTCTCCCGCAGTGCACCTCACTTTGAAACTAGATTTCCCTTTTTTTTCTCCTTTTTTTGTTTTTTTTTACCTCCACTTATCTTCTGTCGCTCATTTCTATCCCCCCGCCTGAGCGGATTTACAGTTTCATACCGGCCTGTATCTGCTTTCATGGCACATTTGTTCCCTGCAAAACGCAGCATTTGATTTCTGACATGTGAAGGGAGTGAAGGCAGCCTTCAAATCTTCATTTATAGACGTGAGAGGGAACGCTGAAAACAAATTTGACCTTGATCTCGCAGAGTCTGGGGCGTCACCCGGAGTCGATTCACCCCCTTCAGTTCATTTAAGCTCCAAAATCAATAAGCTCCATCTTTAAAAAAAAAAAAAAAAAAAAAAAAAAAAATCATCTCTCTGTGTTGGCATTTTTATTGGCTGTCATCGTTTTCCAAGTCGTCCGTTTGACACGAGGGCGCGGCTGCGATTTTATTCAAGTTTTTTCTGCACCTTACTTTGAAAAACGTGCCTCAAACGTCAGAAATTATTGGAAAATTCACAGAAAAACAAATAATAAAAAAAAACCCAGTTTGGGTAATTAATGCTAATGTCACACATCCACGTGTCACAGCTTTCTTCTGATGCCAGCGAGTGGCCGCAAAACCTGTCTTTGCAGGTTTAAATCCGGAACCAGATTACGAATATGACCAGATGTTGGTATTCGACAGGTTTTTCAGTACAAGGTGTGATAAAAAAGTATTGAGCCCGTCCCTGGCGCCGACACCTGCTCGGCCAAGCTGGCCTGGCTGCTTCAGGTGGATAATGAGTCCGAAACAAGATTAGGAATATGACCAGATGTTGATATTAGACAGGTTTCAGCATGAGATGCACTAAAAGGTGTTGAGGTTCCCGCACCAAGTTCTACTTGTTGATCGACCATTTTCACATTATTAGGCCATCCCTTATTCCTTTACTAAAATATGTTGGATTCATGTAAATGTGTGTTTAAAGTACGATAACTTTTTTTTTTAAACCGATGGCCGATACCAATAACCGATAACATACTGTACCTGGAGATAAGAAAGACTAATGAACAGTTTTTGACTCTTAAAATGAAGATAATTCAGATGAAAAACTATTAGCAAGCAAGCATTTGCTAAAAGATCAAGGTCAAACAAAATTATATTTTATATGAACATCACAAAATAAATGCGTCTAGACCTGAAATACTTTGCATCAGGTTTATAAGTAAATAAAGTGAAAAAAGTTCATTCCAGAAGTTCTAAAAAATAAATAAATAATGCTCTGGCACAAGTTAGAATCAAACATTTCTATGCTAGTTCTATGCTAGTTCTCCCTCCTCGTGCTATTTTCATTAAACATTTATTGCACTCAGCCAGCGAACCGTCTTCTTTGGAAACTTTAAAAAAATTCCCACACTACCATCGCCATAAACTTATGCACGTTGTGATGCATTCACGTGGTGACGGAAATCCCCCTTTCCCAGTTTTGCGAGTCGCAATGAGTAAAATACTGTGGATAAGACGTCGATTTTTTCAGTCAGAAAGTTTTTTTTGTCCCTGATTGTACTGACGCCACTTGAACGCAACTTTCACTAAACTATGACTCACAGTGCTGACAAAAATAAATATTATATGTTATCGGACCGACAAGTAACGATATCGGACTTATCGGAATGATGTCATGATTTCCTGATATTGGGCCGATAATTAAGAAATTTAAATTTCGTTGGGGGAAATTAAAAAAAAAATATATAAAAATGTCTAATCAGCCAAAGATTTTGCGAGCCTCCTGCAGTACCCTCCTGTTCAAGACTTAAAGCCTAAAACATACCTTTAGATTTTAATTAAAACTTCAACGGAAGTTAAGCTGCTGGATTTATGTTTCTGCACAGGCTCTACGCCCTAAATGTCGCGCACTCCCTCAGAAACGTCGACATGATTGGTTCAAAACCGTTAAAGTTAAAGTCTCTCAGTGTCCAGATAAGCGCCAAAAAGTTTCAGTCGCCCACGTTTGAATGTGGTGTCAACACCACCGTACAAACAGCACAGACCCTGCATACACCGGTCAGCCATAACATTAAGACCACTAACATCTTCTGGATTTTGTGACGATTCAGTTTTCTGCCCGGGAAACTTTTGGACCTGGTATTCATTAATTCATGTGGATGTTACTTAGACATGTAGCAGACCAGAAACCCCCACCCCACATAGCAATGACACTGAGCCTGACACAGACACACACACACACACAAAAACATGAAGAACAGCACAAGGTGTTGACCTGGCCTCCAAATTCACTAGATCCTAAACTGATCAGGTATCTGGAGGCCCCTCCCCTCCACCCACCACCCTCATAAGACCCATGTCCATTCTTTGACGAGTCACAACTTATTTGGACGCACAATCCAGCACACAAGGGAGGTGGTCATAATGTTATGCCTGGTTTTAGGCCATTATGTTGTCATCCTGAGCGGACGTCCTCTCTGTCCCTTCGCAGATCTTCCACTACACCGGCGGCGTGGCCTACCTGGACAACAAGGGTCCGTTCAGGGACAGACTGGAGTTCGTGGGGAACCCGGGTCGCCGCGACGGCTCCATCTTGATCAAGAACCTGGACTTCAATGACAACGGCACCTTCACCTGCGACGCCAAGAACCCCCCTGACATAGTGGGACGGCCCTCCAGCGTCCGCCTGCTGGTGTTTGAGAAAGGTGAGACACTGTCTTACGTCCGCGTGCTCATTAGCTTTCCACTCAGAGCCGCATGGCATGTTTTGGTGAATTATTTTTTCTCTCTCTCTCTCTCTTATCACAAGCCAACTGTTCTCAATTGCTGCTATAATCGTTCCAAACTCTAAAATTAATCTCAATTTTTTGCCGTGCATCAGCCTAAAAGCGAGTCCCGCGCTCGGGCCAGTCGTCACGCCGCCTCATTTAGAATTCCTCGCACCTCCTGTTAAATGAAATCAATTACAATTTTATCTCTTTCTCTATTTGAGATTGCTATCACTCCACCTACCCACCCACCACCACCCCCACCCCCTCCATCCGCCGTCCCCTCCTCAATTCCTCCCTCGCCCTCCCTCTGGTTCTGCCTTATCTCTCCATCTCGTTCGTCTCCTTCGCTGCCTTTAAAAGCGCTCGTATCCTTCATCTTTCAATGAACCTTTATTACACCTTTTCTGTTCTTCTTTCATCTCTTGTTTCGCTCCCACATCCATCTCCTCCCGACTGTGACAGGATCATTCTTCTCTCTTCCCTTTACCGTCTCTCTGCTCACTCCCTCTTCTTTTGTGTCCTCCAACCTCTAATCTTCCTCCCCCTTTTTTTTAATTTTTTTATTTATTTTTTTTTTTGTCTGCCCTTCCAGTGCCCATCCAGGCCGGCGTGATCACGGGGGCCATCATCGGGGTGGTGCTGGGCCTGCTGGTGCTCATCGTGGTCATCTACTACCTGATGAGATTCCTGGTGGCGCGTCGCGTCTTCAGCCTCAGTGTCAGGTCAGTGCCCGGCCTTTTGCCGGTGTCTCTGTGCCGGTCGGGTCTCTGCCAGGGGCTGGAGCTGAAGCCGGAGCCCATCCCTGGCACCGACACCTGCGTGGCCAAGCTGGCGTAGCCCGGCTGCAGCCACCACCACCACCCCCTTCCCTCCCCACCCTCCCAATCGGTTAGGTTTAGATCTCAAGTTGGTCAGGTGGAAGGAGTCAGACGATGATTTGATTCAAACTGAGCTGCGCGACGACCCGACGCAGCGTGATTTAAAAAAAGGGGTGAAGGGAAAGATGACGGAGACGGTGGGTCCGTCATCTCGTACACCCTTTTTTTTCCCCGGTCTTATAAGGTCTGAACACATCCAGCACCTGGGGGGGGGGCCGTTTGGGAGACGGGGGCCACTAGATTAAGTTGATGTTCTCTTTATGATGGCTGCCAGGCAATGCTGCCCTGTGACCACTGGAGGGAGAGATAGATTCGACATCCTGACATTGTCTTTCTTTTGTCCCCTCCAGCAAACATGGCAAGAAAAAGAAAGAGGGATCACAGCAGAGACAGGCAAGTTTCCTCCACACTCCCTCTCCTTCTTCTTCTTCTTCTTCTTCTTCTCCCCTTTCCTCCCCCTCCTCCTCCTCCCTCTTTTCCTCACACACTCCATCACATGTGCACAACCGTTCGACGACACTAAGGTGTTTCTCTGTCATATTCGCCCGCTAATATTAAGTCCTCTTTGAAGAGATTACAACGGGATACGTGAGCATCCAATTCGGCTGCACACATCCGACATGACAGTAGCATAACGACACAGTTTGGTAATCGCATTCCCCCAAATATATAAATATATACCAGTGCCTTCACACACACACACACACTTCACACACGTCATTCAAGCTCTTGCTAATAACCACGTTGTCGGAGTTGTTCAAATTGTCGTGCTTCACTCCTCTTTCGTTGGGCCAAACAGTGCGCCGCTGGTAAACAGCCGCGGGGCAACAAAAAAAAAAAAAAAAAAAGAATCAAACCAGCGGCTGTGAAATGGCCCCGTCCAGGTTACGGGCGCTAATGCTGTTGCTGCTCTGAATGGGACTGTGATTTGCTCGCAGTGGGGAAATGGATGGGAGCTGCTGATTTTGCTCACTGGGAGTCAAATGAAAATCACTGGGCCTATTATGGCCCCGCGCTGTTATCAGTGGTTTTCTTACGCTGCGGCACGTCGAGGATTTGGAGAATTTTTTATTTTTTTTATTTTTTTCCCTTCTCATCCCCCACCCTACCGCACGCCGCCCGCCCGCCCTCCACCCACCTCCCTGCTTCCCGCTCCTCATGGGAGCGCGATAGCCTCAAGTGGTGGATTAATCAGACATTTTGGTGCCTTGTATTCTTTTGTGAACACAAGGGAACCAGGGGCAAGTTGCGTTTGATTACTCCGTGGTTACGCGGGGGGCGCTGCTTGGTTGCGGCGGTGCATTGTAATCTACTGTACGCCTCGTGTGCTTGATAATAATAATAATAATGATAATGATAATAATAAAAAAATAGAAAAGCAGGGAAAGTCAAGCTCTTGAGTTCATTCCATCAATCAAACTTCTGCTTTGACATGAGAGGTACGTAAAGGCTGGAGAGAGGAGGAGGAGGAGGAGGACGTGTAGCTGCAGGTGCAATTTCAAAATTCTGATGGTATATTACGGTATTTTTTTCATGCATAATCACGTGTTCACAACATTTTCTACTGGTTGAGAGAGGAATTAGTGCAGCAGATTGACTAAGGATTGACTATTTTACTGTGATGATGAGTAAATATTGTAGAATGATCCCACACTAGTAGTAAAACAGGTTTGCGTGGCCCCGTGTTAGCACTGACTGCTGATGTGGAAATATGGGGACATTTACAGCTCAGAGATAAATAAATAAAAAGAAGAATTAAATGTTATCAAGATGAAATGGGGGCAATTATGGTTTCTTATATTTTGAAATATTCATTCATATTTAAACGTATTTAAACTGCTATGTCTCCAATGTCAATAGCAGCGCGACCAGCTACCGTAATAATTGTAGACTGTGCGCAAGATTTTTTTCATTCATAAAAAGCTGAAACTGGGGACTCTTTGGGGGTTAGTTACAGCCTATCATTAGGTCTATTAGATGCTGTATTCTAGCCGACCAATTACTGTCTAAGCTGTGTTTAAATGTTATCAAGATAAATAAACAGGGACAATTAAGATTTCATTTATTACATTTAAACATATTTAAACTGATTTGTCTGTAATAATGCAGCGCAACCAGCTACCGTAATAACTATAGTCTGCGTGCAACTTTTTTTTTTCCTTCATTCATAGAAAGCTAAAATTGGGGACATTTTCGGGGACAGCTTTAGCCGGGGGGACAGATCATCCAAAACGAGGGACGTCAGGTCACCTTAAAAAAACCGAAACAAATAACCAACATGGCACCTTTTCTTGTTGTGCCTGCTCTCCATCTTCACCACACCTGTGCAGTGACACAGTTGCACCATGTGTGTTTAGAGGCGCTACACTGTAAAGCGTCCGGTCTGAAACAGTGT
Organism: Mugil cephalus; assembly: GCF_022458985.1. Lineage (NCBI taxonomy): Eukaryota > Metazoa > Chordata > Actinopteri > Mugiliformes > Mugilidae > Mugil > Mugil cephalus. The sequence goes on from NC_061776.1 coordinate 7,543,665, forward strand.
CTCGCGAACACAGTGTCTTCCGAACGCTGTGCATTCAAATACACCGGTATGCAGGTGAAAAAATCATACCATACTGACAAAAATGTACCGGTATTCTGTATGAGCCCTAGGCTAACCCCCCCCCCCCCCCTCCCCAAAAGCTTAAATCTACTGGGGGTGACACCGGCGAGGGGCCACTACTTCCTCCTGCCTCAAACAAGTGCTCCGGCTCTCATCTCCCTGGAGCCCCTCGTCCTCCCTCTGTCTTCTCCTTTCCTTTCTACTGTGGTGTGATTGTCAGGTTATTCTTGAGCTGCAGTCAGTTGCTCTCAAGTGCCTGCGGCGGGTGACAGTGCATATATGAATAAATAACTCGCCGCCAAGAGGACACAGAAATATTTGACAACGTTGTCATTTACAGTTACTCCCCTGCAAGTCTCTGCTTGGGGAGAGAAAAAAAAAAAATAAATAAAAAAACAACAGCTCCTCCGTCTTTTGAAATTTATTCATTTTCTCCCTCCGAGCTCATTCCTTTCTTTTCTCGTAGCTACGCCGGCCGCACGCAGGCAGGCGGGCAGGCGGGCGGGCGGGCGGGCGACCCATGGGATGGTACAGAGCGCTCATAAGTGCTTGTTTGATCAAATAGCCCTTATTAGGAGCCTCTGCTGACACCACACAATTTCGCAACAGCCCCTTCGTCGTCGTCTCCGCTGCCGTTCCTTCGTTCGTTCGTTCGTTTGCTGGCCTTGGGCTGCAAATCTCTCCCAAAAAAAGGGGCTGCGTTGGGCTGAGATAGACAAAGGAGCCCTGTGGTGTGTGCTACTCCCCATTAGGTGGAGTTGTGGAGGAGGACTCTTTTTTTTTTTTTTTTTTTCAGCCTCACACATGAGGAAACCGCCAGGATTGAACACACGAACAGGCGTACTGGAATGATAATTGAGTGCACTCGGTATTGATCTGAGCTCACACACACAACCCACCCATTCTTCTTTCCACACCCCCACCCTCCTCCCCCTCTCCCTCACCTTCCCTCCCTCCCTCCTCCTCTCTCTGTCTTACTCCTCTTATCCAATCCCCCTGTTTCTTCCTCTCTCTCTCTTCACCCGCATCCTCCTCTTCTGCTCCCTCTCCGTCTTTCCACGCCTTTCGACTTCTTCTTCCGGGCTGACCATGAGAAGCATCTATCCATCTATATCCCCCATCCCCCCCCCCCCCCCCCTCTTTTTTCTTTTTTTACTCCCCATCACCATCACTCTCCCCCGTCCCCCCCCCACACAGTTTTTTTTTTTTCCTCCTCTCCCTCCTCAGGTATTCTGGATCCAGCTCAGCTTTCTGTTCCGGACAGAAAATCACTACCTCTCGCTCTTCATCCACTTCTCAATCTCCTTCCTCAACCTGTCACCCTCTCTCTCTTTTTTTTTTTTTAGCATGCAGCAGGGGGACGCAGTCACTTACCCACCTGCCCTATCTACCTCTCGCCGCCTCCTGTGTTTTGCCACCGTAGTTGCACGTTTCCTTTTCAAGCGTTGAACTCGGCTTGTAGTCCGGGGGGGGGGTTTGCGCTCCTCCGGAAGCCTCTCGTTAGCGTGGGAGCTCTGCAAAAAACAATGCAGCACAAACCCGAGCCTATCATGGGACGCATAATGGTAAACAATACAATGATGTATGAGAGAATGTAAGTATGATCGAAGGTAATGACACTGGATGAGCCCCTCCCCCCCCCCCCGATCGCTGCCGTCTGCGTGTGCGCTGCCTTCGCAGAGTGCATAATTAAAGATGATAAATTTCCTAATGCAATCAGTGGGGCATTATTAGAGGGAGCTTCAGTGGGTAGAAACGGCCTCTAGTGAGCTTTCTGCCGTCGACTAACCTGATGTATTAGGGCAGAAGTATTTTCAGCTCCCGTGTAACGGCGCCGCGGCGGCGTGATGGCCTGCGGACTTCGCCACGTGTAGTAGGAGTATTAAAAATGCACGGCGTTGTGAGAAGCATTACGTACCAGCCAGGTTTCATTATGTTCCGTCGGAGCATTATCGGGGCACTTGCGATGCTTTTCGATAGGTTAACTCGCAGGTTAATGCGCTAGAATGCAGCTATTGTAAAAAGTTAAGTGTGGCCTTGACCTGATCTCCACTTGGTCCGGTCCCTCCTGATGGATTTGTGCTCGAGTAAAGCCTCACTTCACTTCCTTGTTCCTGATGCCCTCTCTTCCTTTTATAGATTTCTTCTTCTTCTTCTTCTTGGAGATGTGTTCGGGCAATGCACAGGCGGTTATACGGAATGAATGGGAGTGAATTGTGAAGCACTTAAATTAAGTGATGTTGACCTTTATTTTTGATGAATAAATATTGTAAAGCTAGCTAAGTAGGTCTGTCCTCACCCACAGCTACAGAAAGATGAACTGGAAGTAGTTTTTGAAATAAATTATGGGATTATTTCAGTGTATATTACAATATCACCAATGTGCATCAAAATATAAAACTTGACATGATGAAATCCCAACGTCCTCAAACGAGGACTTGTGGATTTGTTAAATTTGCATGTCATTATCAAACTGGAAAAGTTAATAAGCATAAGTAAACAAGACAAAAATGTCTCCTTACGAGGACAACAGGTCTAAATGAAACAGAATAAGCTGCAACAAACCTAAAACATAATGTCCCCATATGAGGACGCCGGGTCTCGGGAAGTTAAATATCGTCCTAAAGTCAAAACCAATATGCACTCATTTATGAATCTGCAGAACAAATTACTCAAGTCTAGATTTAAAATATTCAAATACAAACTTTGGTTGAAAGTTTGAAATATGTTGTTATAGTTAAGGAGGAGAGCATAATTTTTCAAAGCAATGCGTTTAAAGAATTTGTGCAGAAAAATACAAGAAAGAAAGAATTAAAACAGAACTTCAGAAATCTTAATTTGAATAACAGTAGTGAGATAATTTGAACGTCAATCAAGAGGGAACTTGTTCTCGTTCTGAATTAATTTAAAACACATAATTGTCGTTTCAGTGGCATTTAAATGACTCGTTTTGTTGCCGGTTTTAACTACACGCTGAAATCTGGTCACTTCATTCACGCAGAATGAGTTTAATTGAAAGAATTGTTTCTGTTTCAACCTAATTAATTGTAAAATTTGTCAGTAAGTTCGCAGGTGAGAGTTATTTTGTCTAGAAACAAACTTAAAGATATCATCTTGAATTAAAGAAAATAATAATAAGACAGTTAAGACAAAGCTGGATTAATGTTATAACCTCCTGAGACCCAAGCATTTGTTTGTAATGCACCTTAATTTCTTTAAAATAAGATTAATATCTGTAGGTATTTGGTATATTTGGTATATATCATCATCATCTTTGAACTGGAAGTAGTTTTTGAAAGAAATTACGTGGAAACAGGGATTATTTTACTGTATATTACAATTTAAGGCACCGATGTGAACCAATAGAATATAAAAATGTTTATTTTAATGCAAAAGCAGAATTAGAAACGATGAAATCTCAACTATCTCAAACGAGCACTTGTAAAATTTGTTACAATTTTCATGTCATATCAAACTAGAAAAGTTAATAAGAATAAATAAACAAGTGTATTTAACCTTTGCTACCAGTACATGGCAGAACAAAAGTGTCTCCTTATGAGATCAACAGGTCTAAATGAATAAAACGTAATGTCCCCGTACGAGGACGCCGGGTCTCGGGACCTTAAAGCCCAGTCTGGAGGTGTGTGTGTTTGTGTGTCTATGAACGTGTGTGTTATTGATCATTTGTCACTCAGTTGTCACAGGTGTTTGGAGCCTTCCAGCCACTGTGTCCCATCCTAACGCACGGTTACCTGTTTTGTCACCCCCTTACAGCTCTGGACACCGCCCCCCCTCACTTGCTACCCTCTCCCCTAAAAGGACCGCCTCACTACCTCCTCCCCCTCCTCTCTGTACGTCTCCCCCTCCTCCTCCTCCTCTTCCTCCTAAATGTGTTTTTTCTCTCCTCTTCACACAGCTCTCCACCAGTCGTGCCGAACCCCATCTCCATCCTCTCACCTCTAACACACCTGCCTCACCCCCCTCCCCTCCCCCTCCCCCTCCCCTCCCGCCCCGCCCCGTCTCTCACTCCCCCCCACGCTCCTTTCCTCCTGAAGTGACTCTCCTCCCCTGTTCTCCCCCCGACCCCCTCTCCCTGCTCCCCCACAGGGCCCCGCGCCTCCCGCCGACCCCTCCAAGGTGAAGGCGGCCGCCTCGGAAAAGAAGAAGCAGGAGTCGCGCAAGGAAAAGAAATAGGATACGGGGAGGGGCTGGGGCGGGCTAGCCGGCCGGCTGCTCCAGCCCGTGCGCCAGGCGGTGGCGAAGGCCCAGCCCAAGCAGAAGCAGCAGCAGCAACAACAACGAACCATAGTCAGAAAGACAGAGAGGGTGGTGGGGCCGGGGGGGGGGGAGGGGATGAGGGCCGGGTCCTGATGACCATCGAGCTGGAGCTGACCCGCAGGAATGGGGAGGAGGGGCCCGGCGGCGAAGCGGGGACGGGGAGGTCCACGCCGCTCGGCCTCCTCTCCCGCCTCGCCAATCAGCTCACCTTCAAATAAGAGGAGACGACATGGAGGCGGGGGGTGGGGGGGGGGTGGGGGGGGGGATGCCGAGGGGGAAGGGGGTAAGAGAGTGGGAAGTCTACAGGAGTCAACTTCTATCCTACGGCCGCCGCCGCCGCCGCCACGACCTGCCCGAAGCGAAACAAATGAGGCAAACCACGTCCTGCTCTTGTCACCGGGGCTGAAAACGCCGACTAACGCCGGGGGCCCCAGATCGGAGATGTCTCGTTGATAATCTCATCCACCGGGGGGGGGGGGGGGGGCCGCCGCCGTCCCCGACTACTTCTTTCGTCAGGTCATGAGATATGCCATTTGAAGCGAGACCTTGAGACAGCCGGGGTTTTGATAACAAAATCTAAAAAAAAAAAGCTGCTCCCTGCGTTGTTTTTTTTTTTTTTGGCCTTTCTGGTTCCTTTCGTCGTGATCCTATCCACTACAGGAAAAAAAAAAAAAAAAGCTTTCTCCAAGTGCGTCCGATACGCATCACGGATCCCCTGCCGCGGGGACAAGCCAATTTACTTTTCTTTTCCTTTTTTTTTTTTTTTTTTTTCCAGAGGCGAAGGTGTCAAACTCCAGCTCCTCTTCCCTCACACACAGATTCACTCTCCTCTCTCTTCTCCTGTCCTATTTCCTCCTCCGTTCACTGTGAATTCTCTGACTTTTTCTTTTTCTTTTTTTTTTCATTCATTTAAATTACATCGGTGATTTATATGCTAACCGCTCTATCCTGTTTCTCTTCTTCTCCTCTCACTTCCCTTTCCCTCTTTTCTCTTCTTCCTCCCGTAGATAAAGGTCTGACTTCTCCGTGACTGCCTCCACTCCTCCTCCTCCTCCTCCTCCTCCTCCTCCTATAGTCTGCTCCCTCCTTTTCTGCCCAGCCTGACGCAACCCCCATTATTTCCCATTATCTCTACTCTTTCAAGACACCACTGGCTGTAAGAATAGTCCCACTATATCAGTGGCAACAGCGTCAAATAATTTTTACAACGCCTCATCGGAGACCCCGTACGCGCTCATTGGGCAAACTGTAAAAGTGTTTAAGGCCTAACTACGCACATAACTTCCTTAAGAGGGAACCTGAAAGACATCCCTCTGTGTTTAGAGCCCCCTGAATCTTCTCCTCGCGCCCCCCCTCCCTCCTTCGTTTTAATGTTTACGACCCAATCGCTGAGCGGAGCCGTGAGTGCACTCTGGACTTCAGATAGAGGAAAAAAAAAAGAGGAGCCACGATAGATAGCGAGGGGAGAGAAATATGATTCCTGCTCTCAGCCGGCGCAGATAGAAGTTCAAGCCCTCGAGCTCCGGGGGTGATTCAATCCTCTCACATTTGAGCTAATGGAGGTTGTCGCCGTGTCCCTGCCCGGGCTAAAGGGGGGCTATTTCTGGCCCTGTAAGAGCAGTGCGGGCTTACTGTAACAGCTGCACATTTTTTCAGCCGTCAAAGGGGGAGGAAAGGGAAAGAGTGGGGTGGACTGTGGCAGTGGTGGAGGTGGTGGTGGCGGTCGAGGCTGTCCGCTCTCGACTCGACGGCCGGCGACCGACGACCTGGAATGACGTCACGGCCTGCGAGGGGGCCCGGCGGACGCCCTCGGGAGTCTGACGGAGGGGCTTTACCGGGAAAGGAGGTGCAGCCTTTTCGCGCTCCACGAGTTATTTTAGGGTCCGGTTAATCCTCTCGCACGTTTCTCCTCGGCAACCCAGGGCTAATTATTTTAGAGCGTGCTGGTAACAAGATATCTCTCTCCACATCTCCCTCCTCCTCCCTCCTCCTCCTCCCTCCCTCCTCCTCCGCCGCCGCCCAGTTCTTCCCTCTTCATCTCTGCTCTCATCCTGGGAATCATCTCCTCCAATTCCAAACCCCCCTGTTTCGCTCTCTCTGCCCTTTTAGCTTCCTTTATCTCTTCCTCTTTCTGACGTTTAGCGACTCTTGCGCGGCATTATTCCCCCTTCCCCTCCCGGAAAAGACCCACACACAATCCACTCCACTCTTTTTAAGCCTCTCCTTATCTGACTGCCAGGCCCACAGCTCAATGCTCCTCTCTCCTCCTCTATCCTTCCTCCTTCTTCTTCTTCTTCTCTTTCTCAAGCTCGGGCATCGCTCCATCCCCCTCCCTCCGTGTTTGTCAACGATCGACGACGACGTACACCCTCTTTATGTGCTTGCCCTTCAAATGCCACCCCACCATTTCCCCGCCCCTCACCCCATCCTCCTCCCAAAGGCATGTCCCCTTGGCGGGCCGCTTTCCCTCCTCAAACTTTCTGCTGGTTCGAAAAAACCAAAACTCTCTCCTCTGCCCCCTACTGGCAGGGGAAAGAAACACGTGGGCAGAAATCCGCCTTTGAAGACGCCAAACAGAAACTTATAATCTTGCTAGCGTGTTTTATGTATATGTGTGTCTAGTAAAAGAGTGTTAAAAACGAGATTTGATGTAAAGCAAAAAAAATAAATATATATATATGTCACCCTAAATAAAGCAAAAAATAATGTTTTCTGAGGCATTTTCCTTTCACATGTGTGCAAGGAAACACATGGAGGACATGCGGCAGGGGAGAAATGTAATTGTATTCTATGGAATATGCCATTATATTTCTAACCTTGTGTGTTATGGAAGGTGCTGTGTGGTTTTATTCCGAGGTTTCGAGTGCAGCGTCGGGGTAAAGATGAGGAGCAGATAGGGGTTCGGTTAGCCTTAGATTCAGATAGGATACGGCTGGGGAGAACAGGGAGGAAGGTGGTCGCTGTGGGAGGAAGCGCTGGAGGAAGAGACTTATCTAGCGTGTTAAGCCCAGCCAAAAATCCATATGTATCACTACAGATAGAGCCGTCTCTTCCCCGAGAGCTTTCTTTTTTTTTAAGGTGCTCCTTCCCCAACCCTGAGCCAAAGATGGATTACGATCTGCGAGCTTGATATGCAGGGTGGATAGCGTAGACTTGAATGTTCCTTTAAAATTCATAACATGAATGGAGGTGCTAAAAATCCACATCTATAACTGGAGACGTTTCACTAGTCGCTGTTTAACTATCCAGTCGAAATGGATCAGTTAGGATGTTGTCGTCTTTTTCAGCGAAGCCACACAGACACCTGACATAAGACAAGCAGCATTAAAATGCCTTTAAAAATGTTTTTGTCTGTATGTATTATGAACTGTATTAGTCGTAGCTGCACAGTAACATTCCTTCATTTGAAATGACTGGAGCTTCTTACGTTTTTCTTATACGTATTTCTTTTTCTTTTTTTTCTTTTTTTTTACATTTGTTTTAATGCTTGTGATAACTCCCGTGCGACTAACGACTTTTGACGACTCTGTGTAATATGTTGTAAAGTGAACGTCAATAAAAATAAAAAGCCCCAAGCGCAGCTGTTGTCAAACGAGACAAAGTAAACCCAGCTGAAAACGTCTACGGTTTCCTCTTTTCAAATACACTATGAATATCTGTGCTGACATTTTAAAAGAAGAAAGTCCTTCCAAAAGTCATTATAAAATAAGATCAACCTTATTAACTATCCAAAGGCTTTTGCATACACAAAAAGAACATTTTAGAGGATGAAATCTAGAGGATTTAAAGGCTGAACAATACCCACCAGGTGTGTTTTTTTTTTCCTTTTCTCTTAAGCACAAAAGGAATGTGAATTAAACTTTAAAGCCTTTCTGCTCCACGGAGGCAGATGAGGGCTAAAATTGTTATGCCCTCTCCTACCCAGCTACCGCGAAAGGTAACGATGATGAACTGGAAATCAACGCTAAGCTACCATTTACAACACATTTCCACACGCCGAGAAAGCGAGGTATCATTTTCGTAAAGGCTTAATTTAGTCCGACTTAACGAGCAGGTTCGGTGAGCATACATAACCTTTTCAGAAAACGCTCCGCTCCAAATTCAGATGCTGCACAATCACGGTCTTTAATTGACGCACACTGACCTGCTCGGCTGCAGCACCTGAATGCCCAGCTGGCGGGGAAGCATATTGGTATGCGATGCTGTCCTCCGCCGTAGACATTTTTCTGTTGAACGACCAAATAGAAATTTTCAAACTCCATTTAGCACAATTTTAAGGCACTACTTTTTGCTGGTATCTATCTAAAAAGAAGAAATGTTCTGACACTTTGAGAAATAGTACATCTCAAAGCTTTCTTCCAGAGAGTTAAGGTGGAAATTGTACTGAATAAGTCAGACCTTATCCAGAAATGTGTTGCTCCCCACAACGTGTGCAGATTGGGGCTGAATTTCCACCGCGGTCGTCACACGGTGATTCGACAATTTCCCTGTTTGTTTAGAGGCTTTTTATGTTTGGCTTTATGTTTTACTTTTCGCTCTCTGTTTACAAAATGTCACAAAATGATGCCTATTGTCAGTGCAAACATAACCGGCAAGAATTGGGTGGCCCTAATCAAGCACAGCACAGTCCAGTTTTTGTGTTGGCAGTCGGCGAGGCAGTACGACAGTTTATACAGATTTTATAGTTCTGCCGAGCACACAGACATGAGAATTACTGTTTACCTACTTCACCTGACAAACAGAGGGATTTAGAAAGAAATGTACATAATAGCACAGACAGAAGACTTGGCTTATCTTCTCTGAACAAACATATCTCACTCCCATGATAAGAGCTTTATGATGGAGATTTATATCTGCATTAACCTAAGGCTATATTTATTGTATTTATTATACAGTATTTGATAGAAGTGGATCATATTGGTCAGCTGTAAATCTCTAATTGTCATAAACAACACCGATAATCTTAAAATTAAATTATAGGACTTGGTATTGTTCATAAAGGGTTATTTTTTATTATTATTATTGTGAAGTTTAATTAATTATGTTGGAGTCCTTAAAATGAAGAATTAGCCGTTAGCTTTTCCACTCATTAGATGTTTAAAATAACTATTAAAATAACCTGTGCCATAACTGTTTGTAATTACCTTTGGTTAGAGTTTATTCCTCCAAATACAACAGTCAATTCAAAAGTTAAATTAAATAAAGCAAGGGAGTTTGCTTAGCCTAGCATGAAGCTAGCGGGGGAAAGCGCTAGCTGTGTTATGATTTGTTAGTACATAACTGTCCCAAAACGTCGAATTATAAATTTTCTCTTTTTTCAATAAATTACACAGTTCAGATATTTGTTTAAAATGCGTTTTAGATGTGCCGGTTGAACATAATAGCAGTAATGTCAATAGTAGCGCGGCGAGCTCCCAGCTAACTGCTGCATTGCCGAAGTGGGCCTCACAAGCCAGATGAATGGAGAATGAGCAACATTTTTCCAGTTTCGCTTTATTTCTGTCTGATATTTTCAGGTTAGCTACTCACCTTTTCCGTGACTTCAGATGATTATAAGCTAATATGAATCCCCGGTGATGTGTGGTCCATAAGCTAAAAGCTTGTTAAGTGTGTGAATAAAGTAAAGTGTCACGACACGTGACAACTGTAGCAGAGAAAATGGCATCCGACACTGTAGCCAAACATTTACTTTCGTTTGTTTCTTTCGGCTTCTGGACATTTGTGGGTTATTGTATGTGTGGAAAAACAATGTGAACATTATTCGAATTGGGAATTTGTGGTCTACTACTGTGTGAAAGCCAGTTTGTGTGTGTAACGTTAGTGTATTCCTTGAAATGCTAAAGCTAATGCTAATGTGCAGGTGAAGGCCGGTTAGCCTTGATGAAGGACACATAAATTACACACAATGATAAATTACCGGGTTATGAGTCAGCCGTGTTTATTATCTCAGCTTGTGTGCAGTTGTGTAAATGTAAATGTTAACTGCAAGAGAGATTTATATCTTAATATTAAGTGAGCACTTAATGTACTCTATGTACAATTAATGAAAATACTCTTGGTGAGAGAAAAGTGGATCCATGACTGGTGATAGACAGATGACATGATTAAGAGGAATGTTTATCTTTGGTTTGATACAAATGTCATTGCGTTTATTTCTTGAACATATGAAAGTACATACATTTAATGTGAATGCTATATAAAAATGGTTAATAGCAGTGCTTTACTGCAGACATAATAGCAGAAATAATTCATGATTGCAGTGAAAAGGTTAAAATGAAAGTGAGAATGAGCAACAGTTGTCAGGCTTCGCTGATTTCTGTCTGATATTTCCAGAGAACTCCTTTCGAAAGGATTATCTATATTTTTGTCAGCGGAGACCAAGCCAGGACCCACTACACAACTTTTTTTTTTTTTTCCCTGAGTGTCAAACACAGTGAAATGTATCAGTAAATACAGCGAGACCAGGAAAGATGTGGATTATCGGATCAAAATTTGGACAATTTGACTCGACAATGACAAGTGGATTAGCCTCAGTTTCAGTTAGTTTTAGGTCATTTTATGATAAATGTAGCTAAATAAAAGATGCTAACGCTAAGAGCTTTACTGAGAAGTAACGTTAACCATACGATACTGTAGCATCTGACCGGACTGGACGAGGAGTGATTACAAATATTCCATTTATTATTTTATTATTATTTATTGTTGGAACTGAAATAGTTGCTGTCGGCCGTAACTACACCAAAACAACATCATCCACAAACTTATCTGACAGCCCTCCAGAACGTAACTTAAGGTCTGACTTCATCTAAAAATACAGCATAAATTATTATTACCTGACACTAAACATGAACCACAACACCACGTTTCTGTGCCTGGATTCCAGATGTTTCTTCTGAAGGAAGTGATCCATATGCTTATTATTTTTTTTTCTTTGGCAGTCGGAGATATCTGTACAAATATCTCTCTGACTGCTTTTCAAATCTGTTGGTGCAGTCAGTCGCACAACAGCTCTTCACCGTTTTTAATTATTTTTTACAATTTAGACTCTATTAAAGCCTGTGATTCAAACTAATGCTGCTAATCTCCATGTTCAACTGTCACTTTTTTCCACTCAGTGGCCGTAACCATGGAGACTTCACCGGCTGTGACATCACGTTCATACCAGCTAGTTTTACTGCAACGATTACATTAAGAATATTTTCTTAATTTTATACAGCGTATGGTTTGGTATTAATTTGTTCTTTCCTACAAGAATAACATAGATTTTGCTTAAAAAAATACTTCCAGTGATAAAAATAATACAATAAATGTATTTTAATCTGCAGTATATCTAATTAAGTGATTAAGGATTAGCTCCTATTAAAGTATTAAGTTTATTAAGTCTTTAGAAACAAGAATGTCTTTTCTCTCATAAGCTGATCAATAAAGTGATCACATATGGTAATGTTTACCCTTATATATTGGTAAATAGGACATTTAAGTCAGAAGCTATAATTGCAAAAGTTTTTTTTTACTTCATGTCATACTCCAGACAAGCAGGGCAACATATGCTTGAAAAACAAGACTTACACCTACACCCGAGTCATGTAGGATTAGAAGCATTACGACGTAGGAAGAGCACCAGTGTAACATAAACCCTGACAACTAGCGAGAAGACATTCGGTACTTATTCGACACGGGATCATTTGCAGCATCTGCTGTGTGAGTGCAGTGGTCATGACCCGCCTTATGTTGTAAATATGTTGCACTTTAAGCTGATTGCAGCTTTATGTTCTCCACGAGTCGCACTGAATTCAAGCAGGGGATAAAAAAAAAAAAAGAAAGAAGAAGAATTCATTTATCCACTGGACGTGAGGATTCGGTCACGATTCAAACAACTTGGCTGCTTTTCATAAATGTCGGGGGCCGATATAACTCACTGATTATCACGTTTGCTCTGAATACTGTAGGTTACGTGGAGGGCGAGGTTTCATTTGGAGCGCTGACAGCGGTGATTGATAGATTGTTGTTTTCCTGGGGGACCATGTGTGTGTTTGCGAGGGAAGGTGGTGGTGGTGGTGGTGGTGGTGGGGGGCGACATATCAAGCAGGTGCAGGTACGGAAACCCCCTCTGTTTTATGTGGGATGGCGGCCGGGGCGAGTGCAGTGACACCCTGGGTTAAGAGTAGAGTTGAGGGTGAGGGCGGGACGCCTTGTATGGCTCAGGTTACCCCAACATAAGTGGGGGGTAAGATGGGTGGGAATGCAACGCAAGCCCCAAAAAAAGCCACCAGTGTCTTCCACACGTGGGGGCGGGAGCCCTCAGCTGTGCCGGGGGCCCCTGAATGCTGTCCTTCACATTATAACCTGCCGACGTCTTGGACCTCCAGCATGGGAAAAGGGGTGAGTTCTTGGCATTTTTAAATTAAAAAACATGCACGGAAATTGACCGTCGTTTTCTCCACGAACTTCAATAGACCGGATCTTTGTGTTTTAACTGAACAGATGTAGAAAACTGAGTTTTAATGTTCTTACTGTAACATACTGTACTGCAGCAGCATATGGCGCGGACATGCATGATGGGAGTTTTTCTAAACGCCTCCGCGAGAGCTTCGTATCATCGTCAAAAACGCCGCTTTTATTATAGTTTTCGTTTTTTTTTTTTTTTCCCCTCCCATGTAAAAACGTCTCGGGATGATGGCTTTCCTCCTCAATAAGTTTTGTTCCCGGCTTGCTGTTTATTTGCGAAAATTATGTAATTTTGTTTTTTTTTATTCTCGCCATCAGGCCCATTCCATTTAGCTTTATGGGCGGACGGCCCTGGTAATCTTCCTCACACACAGCGGAGGGGAAATTGCTATGCCAGACACATTTCAGGCACTCTGCCGGCTCTGTGCTCCCTCTTTGGCTCTTTTTGATTACTTTTTCACCGTGTCACTCGCTCACGCTCTCCTCTCATTCTCTCTGTGCAACCCTCCCTCCCCCCACCACCACCCTCCCCCTCCCTCCCGGCGTTACGCCGACATGCACACGTGCTGCTAAGAGGAGACTGACAGCCGCAGATGATTTCCATGATGCGCCGTTCTCCCAACTGTTCGCGACACACACACTCTCGCTCCCGCTCGCACAAATGAGGAACTCGCGCTACGAGATAAAAAAATAAATAAATAAAAAATTCTCCTCCATATTCATTGAATAGTTTGTGCCAACAGTGCCAGGAGATTGAAATGAACCGGTGTACACAAAGTCCATTGTGCTCACGGTGATGCTTGTAAAAAAAAAAAAAAAAACCTGGCTGTGAATGTAAATGTCAGGGCAGCGGCAGCGTGCAGAGTTTCCCCCACTTATTTTAGGTTAAGCCTGCCGTATAGTAATCTCTGTCCCTTCTCCCCAGAGCGGCGCCGAGAATGGAGGGAAGAAGAAGAAGAAGGAGAGGGACTTGGATGAGCTGAAGAAGGAGGTGTCCTTGGTGAGAAAAACAAGCTGTCACCGTTTCCCCCAACCCCCCCTCCCCACAATCAGTCTTGTGCAGTGATTGACTCCATCGCTCCCAAATGATCCTAGCGTTACGTCAAAGACGCCCGGGTTATTTAACGCGGCTACAAACGCGTCTCCTGAAACAAAACGTCCAATCCAGGCTGTTTAGCGTTAACTCGGCTGCAGACGAGCTCTCAACCAGCCCCTCTCCTCCCGTCTGCTCAGCCGCCCCCCCCCGCCCCCCCCCCGGCTGCTCGTCTTTGTACTCAGAAAGATACTGAATAATTTGTGGGCCACCAGCAGTGTGGTGCAGGGTTTTTTTTTTTTTTTGGCTTGTGCAGAGCTGTAGTTCTTTGAGGTGCTGTCAAAATGCAGCCGAGCGATGTCCAATGAAAACTGGGGTAAGTTTTGCTGCTCCGCGCTGCCTCCCCGATAAAAGTGGCTCTCGTCAATATTCAAGTTGGCCTGTGACCGACTGAAGAAGAGAAACCCTTTCGTTGCGTCGATGCTCGCGCGCCGTCTTTTTGATTAATTGTTCGTTTTTTTTTTCCCTCTGTCTATTAAACTTCTCCAGTTAGTGATTTAATGCGAGTTATTTTCCCAGGAATCGCCACCAGACAATGGCTGATCAATACCGGGAGTAGGAGCATATAAGTAAAACTATCTCTGCCAACGCTGGGGCACATCGGTGATTGTGGCCAAATTACTTGCAGCCCACTGAGGCTGCAGCTGGTGAAGACACTGATGGATTTTCTCCCCGTCTTATTATTGAATGAGGAAAGTAGCCCCTTCAACGTGACGCCCGGAGAGAGTGACACCATCCTGACAGCTGATGGGGGGAAAATTTTTCTGTTGCTCCGCTGCCAAATTCAATTTCACATGCAATGGGAACGTATTGGAATCCAGCCACTTGTGCAGAGCGATGATACGCCACAAAAAAAAAATAAATAGTCCCATTAACGCAACACAATCTGTATTGTTTTCTATGAGTTAACTCAACTGTAATTTGGTGCTACAAGCACAACGCGTGATCTCTGATCTCTTTGATATGTCATGAGGAGTGATTCAGATATGAATCCCCTGCGTTGGTGTTTGATACAGAGACAGAAAACGTTTCTTAGTAAGTCAGAGAGTTGTAGTGAATCCAGTGCTTTGCCCTCATGATCAGCCTGACTCTTTCTTTCTTTCTTTCTTTGAGGCTGCAGCCGTGCAGCTTCAGATCGTATAACATAACATCTGCATGTGTCAACACATAAAACACTGATCAGCCACAACATTATGACCACGAGAGGTAAATAACGTTGATCATCTTGTGACAATTCTACTGGGAAACTTCAGGACCTGGCATTCATTCGTGTGGATGTTACTTAGATATGTAGCACCCACCCAGACCAGACCAGACGCCCCCCCCACCCCCCCACCCCATAGCAATGACCTTTGATGGCAGTAGGATGCAGTCTGATACAGACACAAAACTACTTAAGGACCAACTAAAAAAAAAAACAGCACCAGGTGTTGACCTGGCCTCCAATTTCACTAGATCCCAAACTGATCAAGTATCTGTGGGATGATCCAGAAAGGCCCCTCCCCTCAACCCATAGGATCCAAAGCCCCCCCACCCCCCACACCACCTCACTAACAGCGTCCTGTTGCCAGACGCCACATGACCTCCTCATAAGGCCCACGTCCATTCTCTGATCACAACTGTTTTGGAGGCACAAGAAAGACCTCAAGAATTTTATGAAGGTGGTCGTAATGTTATGCCTGATCGATGTATACACAGTTTCCTAAAAAGACAAATTCTCATTCAAACTGTTCGCCGGTCGTGTCGCCTTGAAGCACAAATAACAACCTTTGATTCCTCGCAGGACGACCACAAAATGTCCATCGACGACGTGGGGAAGCGTTACGGAGTGGACCTCACACGGGTAACGACACACAGCAACACAATCCCTCGGTTTACACATGTGCACTGGCGCACAAACACAACAACAAAGGTGGATGCAATCTCTGCTCGCCTGTACTGGAAAGCAACCCCCAGACTGAGACCAGACATCACTTTGGTCAACTTAGATGTGCCGCTGTGTCCCCAGCTCACCTTGAGTCTTCTTCATCTTTAATCCCTTTGCACACACAAGGAAACTTGCACAGTTTGATGCCCCCCCCCCCACCCTCACAAGAAAAAAAAATCCCTACAGCCGCTGATATGAACACATCACAGAAGTCTTTTCGCTCTAACCAGATTTGCTGCTTACTTTAAATTTGACATTGCAGGATTGCAGGTGAAGTGAAGCAGATTTTATCTTTGAGATTACCATAAATAAAAAATAGAAGCTGGGAGGCACAGGTAATAGTACAAGCTGTAAAAATGTCAAACACGTAGCGAAGGCTGGAGAGAAAGTCAGTTTGTGTGGTTATTTAGTATGAAATTACAGTCTAGTGTTTCAGGTGCTTTTTTTTTCTCCAGAATAGACCGAAACATTTCGTTTTTGTTTAAGCTACAGCCGATGGTTCCACATGCGAGAACCTAACGCGAGAAAGGTTCATCCGGTTTATTGCGCTTGGCTCTGTTAAATAGGACGGGCAGGAATTCTTGAGGTTCTGCAACTGTAGCAGTAAAAAATTGCTTTTTAAGCGTAGGTGAAAATTGGGCCGTTGTGTTGTAATAAGATTCTCGGTGCTGGCAGAAAAGTCATTCATTCCCTAAAACCTGCTCCCCCACCCCCACCCCCACCCCCACCCCCCCAGGGCCTGACCGGCGCTCGGGCGCTGGAGATTCTGGCCAGGGACGGTCCGAACGCTCTGACTCCTCCCCCCACCACCCCCGAGTGGGTCAAGTTCTGCCGTCAGCTGTTCGGCGGCTTCTCCATCCTGCTCTGGATCGGCGCCATCCTCTGCTTCCTGGCCTACAGCATCCAGGTGGCCACGGAGGACGAGCCGGTCAACGACAACGTGAGGAACTGCTTGTGGAGCGCGCACACACACACACACACACACACACACACACACACACACACATAGAAGCATGTACCGCACATGTGAATCACAAATACCTGCAGGGAGAGGAGGTGCAGTCACGGTTATAATACAGATACAATCAACACGCGCTGTATTCAAATGCAGACGGAGCCCAAACACAAACACATGCGTCTCAGTTTCTCCCCGTACACATTCATCATGACGCGGCTTTACCTAAGTGATTCTGTTGTCCTACTAGCTACCAGCAGCTGCACTCGTGAGACAGTGGAGGTCTAATGATATCGATGAATTGATATGAACAGGTCCGTTCTCTGATGAGTCACAACTGTTATGAAGGCACAACACAACATTAGGAAGGTGGTCGTAATGTTTTAGTGTATGTGACATATCTCTGTTAATTCCCTGACATGTGTAGAGAATGTCATTGTCTAAAAAATATAGTCATAGCTCCATACAACAATGTGCTTTCAGAGAAATATCTGCAGAAATGCAAAATGTCACGACGGCCTATGCAAATATTCACATTTGCAATATGAATACTGCAAAGATATTCAATATTCAAATAGTTTTGCATTCTCCCCGTGTATACTGCAGACGTGGGTCTGAACATGTCTTAAATTACTCACCTGTTCTATTATAACATGCGCAGCGGAGAAATTAGAATTCAGTTTGACTGTTATCATGACTCCGCTGTGAATGGGAAACGGTAACGTGGCGTGACATTACTTTACATTTTAACCTTAAACCAGAGACTTCAAAATGCTTCATTTTGCTGGAATTCTTATCAGGATCCTTATTTATTTAATTATTTTTTGTTTTGTGTGTGTGTGTGTTCTTGTACAGCTGTCTCTCTGAGAACCAGTTTAAGTTTTACACCATCAGATTGAAGACGTTTGTGGCTGGTAATTTTCACATTTTTTGGCTGTTTTGAAGGTTAAAACTCAGTTTTAGGATAAAGGTTATGGTTAGGGCTAGAGATGCATCACGCCAATGAGTGTCCTCACAAAGATGGCCATACAAACGTGTGTGTGTGAGAGTGTGTGTGTGTGTGTGTGTGTGACCTTTATTTTACACCGACAGCCTCTTGAGATCTTAATCTCCTCTCTGTGTCCGGGCCAAAAAAGGCAACGCATGAGCCAACACAGGGGGAGAAATAAAGAGTAAAGAAAGGAGAGGAAGAAGATAAATAAAATCAAATAAAAATGAAAAAACACATCACGCATTCGGACGCAGAAAACTTTCTTTCCCTCAGAGTGTGACGTTAAAAAAAACAACAAAAAAAACGACGCATACGGGCCAACCACCCGTACTGCACGTTATTATGTAATCATCACTCAGAGCTCCTCAATCCCCAGTCAGCCCTCAACCCCGTGCATAATGTACAGGAAAAATACAGTAGCTAGACACACGGGCGCGCGACGCCGTAGCTTTAATCTTCCCTCGATGTAATCTCCACATTCAGCGCTGAGTACGTACAGCTGGATGCTCTGCTGAGCCACTTCAAAGCCTGGACCGCCTGCAGCTACGGCTCTGTGCGGCTTTGCGAAATGTTCAGACACTTATTCAAGATGAAAATCCACCGTGACAGTGCTTCACACACGGCTGTTGTCAGATTAAAACTTAATTTTCATTATTTTGATGTATGCATTAAGATGAGAGGTTCGTTAAAGGAAACGCGTTCGAAATCGTTTATTTCTTGAATCTCTGACGCTTTTCTGAATTTAAACGTGTCGCCTCACAGGACAGATTCTGTTTCTATAATTACCAAATAATAATAATAACAATAATAATAATAATAATAATAAAAAGAAAAAGTGACTTCTGAAGTGACTTCAATATAGCTGAGCTCCAAAAACTCCAAAAGCTGCAAACCGAACACGGAACTGGATGCAAATGTTGTAAACACTGACAAGTGCTTTTCTGAGGATACAGATGCATTTCCTGGTTCAGAAGATTCTGAGCAGCTCCGCTTTACAACAACGAAAAAGAAAATAAAAAATAAGTCATTCGAGTGTGAGAGAGCAAAACACCCCGTTGTTGCTGTCAAATGAAAGCGGCGGTAGCTTCCGAAGAGTTTCAGGATTTAAGAATTTTTTTTTTTTTTTTCATTTTCCAGGAGTCCAACGCGTACAGTACGCCATCTGGCAGATGCTTTCATCCAAAGTGCCTGGCTGTCTTGTTTGCATCAGCGAGAGCTCAGCCCACAGCAGCCTTTATCACTGCAGAACTGAAAATAGACACCGCAAAAAAAAAAAAAAAAAAAAGAAGAAGAAATACCCCACCAGGATGAATGTTTCTTGCTTTCACATGAGCGTTAAGTCTACAAAGTCAGGCTCCAGTTCAGAAAGTGTCTCACAAATCAGCTCTTGCTTTTCTGGGTTTAGGAGACAGATGCTCACTTGGACTAGGATTGAACGAACCCTCCGAGTCGACGAGAATAGCATTCCTCTTTTGAACCCTGCGCTTTCATTTCGCTCTTAACTCTTTCCTTCCACTTACAAGGTTTTAACCCTAAAAACAGCCACAGGAGGTGACTTTTTCCTCTCGATTTGACCGTAACTTCCACCGTGTAGCAGCAAATTGAATGATTTTGGTGAGGAACCTTAATTTTACATGTATTTTTTAAAATATGATTTCAAATTTTTCAATAGGTCAATGTGAGAAAATTTACTGCCCTCTCTCTTTAGTTAGTAGCTGTTTTCAGCGTGTATCAAACACAGAAACTAAGCTTTTTGTTTTACAACAGGCCCATGTAACGGCTAAATGGTGTAATTTGGTAATCAACAGTAAATTTGCCAAATTTGCGCCCTTGTGAACAGGGAACATCATTAGGATTGTAAAATGCATTGTTTTTCAGTGGCATGTCTGTGCAGTCAAAAAATGCAGTTACAGTGGGAGTCAATGCAGCAAAAACAGACACTAACAGGATGAGTTTTAATGAAAATTTGTTGCTGCACAAAAACAAAATGTGCATTAAAGTCAATGATGTCACTAATCTTTGACCAAGACTGTGATAACAGGTGAAACGTCTCCTGTTTATATTAGAAATAAGTCACTTTGTGTTTATTTTTCCCCATGTCAGTGACTTTTTTTGTTTTGTTTTTTTTTAAAAAAAAATGGCTTTTAAAAAGTTAAAAATGTAATATTTAGTAGTTTTGATCAGTACTGAGGCTGAAATTTAAGGAGTCAAAGTTCGGGGTTGAAAAGAGGACAGGGCACAAGGTTTTAACATTAAAATAAAAAGCGTTTTCAGCCTCCTGCTCCTAAACATGCTTTACAAGAACAGAGAATAACGACACCTTCTCCCCTCCAGTTGTACCTGGGCGTGGTGCTGGCGGCCGTCGTCATCATCACCGGCTGTTTCTCCTACTTCCAAGAAGCCAAGAGCTCTCGAATCATGGACTCCTTCAAGAAAATGGTGCCACAGGTGAGCGGGGGTGTTTGGTGTGTTCTCGGGAGCTTCCTGAATCAATGAGCGGGGCTTTACACACTCACCTAATACGCTTGCACAAAGGAAGAATAAATGTTTGAGCCAACTTTGGATTGTGGGTGTGTTTGCATAAAAACTCCCCGCGTGTTATCCACCTCTAGCTCTTCGATTGCCTAATTCTTTAATCTATTTAGCCTCTTTCCTCTACCTGTCTTTTCTCTCTCTTCCTTCTCTGCTATCTCTGCCTTTCACATACTTTACAGCCTCTGGCTTCTTCATATCTCCCTCCTCTCTCCTCATCTGACTAAATCCTCCCTCTGTTCCCGAACAGCCTCTCCTTCCTGTCTCATGTCTGTCTCTCTTTTGGTCCATGCCAGCAAGCTCTGGTGATCAGGGAGGGGGAGAAGATGCAGATCAATGCTGAGCTTGTGGTGCAGGGAGATCTGGTGGAGATCAAAGGGGGCGACCGCGTCCCAGCTGACCTCCGAGTGATCTCCTCCAGCGGATGCAAGGTAGGAGGGGGGGGGGGGGGGGGGGGGGTCCAGGGAGAGGGATAATTTCTCTTTCTTTTTTTCTTTTCTTTCTTTTCTTTTTCTTTCTTTCTTTTCTTTCTTTCTTTCTTTCTTCTTTTCCTTTTCTTTCTTTTCTTTCTTCCTTTTTCTTTCTTTCGTTTCTTTTTCCTTACCTTTCTTTCTTTTCTTTCTTTCTTTTTCTTTTTTCTTTCTTTCTTTCTTTCTTTCTTTCCTTTCTTTTCCTTTGCCTTTCTTTCTTTCTTTCTTCTTTTTTCTTTTTTTTCTTTCTTTCCTTCTTTCTCTATTTCTTTTTCCTTCGACCTTTCTTTCTTTCTTTCTTTCTTTCTTTCTTTCTTTCTTTCTTTCTTTCTTTCTTTCCATCCATCCATCTTAGTTATTCTTTCTTTCCTTGTTTCTCTATTTCTTTTTCCTTCGACCTTTCTTTTTTTCTTTCTTTCTCTTTCTTTCTTTCTTTCTTTCTTTCTTTCTTTCTTTCTTTCTTTCTTTCTGCCTTTCTTTCCTTCCATCTTCTTTCTTGTTCTTTGTTTCTTCTTGCATGTGTTGTTTTCTTACATCATCTTTGTTTGTTGTTGTTGTTTGTTGTTCATCTATTTTTTCCTTTTTCAATTTATTTGTTCTTCCTTTTTTCTTTACATATTCTTTCTTTCTTCTCTGTCATCATCCTCCTTTCTTCATCCATTTCTCTTTCTTTAATTAATTTGTTCTTTCTTTTTCTTAATGTGTTTTGTTTTTCCATCCTTTCTTTCTGTTTATTTCTTTCATTCTTTCTTTCTTGCTTCCTTTTTTCTTTCCCTGTTCTTTATTTTACTTTTACTTCCTTCCTCTATTTCTTTGTTCCTTCTTAAATGCTTTTCAGTCTTTCTTTCTTTCTTTCTTTGTCCTTCATCACGTCTTTCTGTTTATATACATATTCTTCCTTCTTTGTTTCTTCATCTGTTTATTTATTCTTCTGTTTAATTGTTCTTTAATTTTATCTTCATATTTTTCACTCACTCTTTCTCTATTTCTTCGTGCTTTCATTCATGTTGTTTCTTCTCATCCATCCATTCTTTCTTCTCTATTCTTCCATCATAAAGTAGTATGTCCTCATAAAAAAAAAGCATAAAAAGTGATAGTTGCCCACAAACGTCCAGACTGTCACCAAAGTTTTCCTCCTCCTCAGTTTCATCCACATAATTTTTGCTGCTGGTTTATTTCAGTTTGTTGCAGCATCTTTCAGCCGCTATCATCGTGTAATCACCTCCAGTTATTCTATATACGATACGTTACTGTTCCCACCCTGTCAGCAAGTAATAGTCACTCTTACATAATTCAGTTCAATTCAATTTAATTTAATGTATAAAGTGCCAATAATGATCAAAATTGTCTCGTGACGCTTTACAGAACCCAGAGCCTGAAATCCCCAGAGCCGGCGCCGAGGCTCCATTTGAATAATCCTGAAACCCTTTAGTTTTGTGCAGCATGAATATGCTTTGCTCCAAAGCCACCACGTCTGCACATTCAGTCCTGACTTTCAGCCCGCCTTCGATTCCGAGTTTAATGGAAAACTGAGTTAGCTCGCTCATGCGGAGTGATCTCTATATATACTCTAACTTGACCAGCGCTCAGTTTTAAGTTCATCCGGCTGGATTCTGAAGCGGAGGAATAAGACAGCTGTGATTAATGGCACCAACGCCTGCACTTTTAAAGAGACATGAGCAAAGTCACCTGGACCAAAACACGTCTCTGACACCGTCAGGGTGTTATATTGGGGCACTTGTTGTTATAATAAGTACTGCTTCTTTTCATTTCCACTCTGTCAGTCTCATCTCTTCGCTCTCTGCCTCCTCTCGGTCTCCTCGGATAACACCGTTCCCGTTCTCATTTCCTCTCTCCCCTGTGAAGGTGGACAACTCGTCTCTGACGGGAGAGTCCGAGCCCCAGACTCGCTCCCCGGAGTTCACGCACGACAATCCTCTGGAGACCCGCAACATCTGTTTCTTTTCCACCAACTGCGTCGAGGGTCAGTAGGCCACATCTGGCCGCGGTCGTCTCCTATCGCTTCCGAGTGTCTTTTTTTTTTTTTCAGCCATCTGGAGATCAGCAACGTTTTGCTTTATCAACCAACCACGAAGGTGTTTCAGTGCACGATTCATCAACATTTACATCCCTCCATCTGACAGTGCTGTGTTATTTACTGGCTGGTTTGTATCAGGATCAACAGTTTATCCATTGAAGGTCCATTTAGTAGCTGATCTGTAGGTTTCACTCCCTTTTTTTTGCGGACACGTTGACGTAAAACCTTTTAATTACAAAGCTAATCATGTGAACGCCATTAGCTGCCTCTTAGCTCGCATGTCGTTTCTGTTGTCGTCTACTGTTCCGGTTGTTCTTTCGTAGATATGAAGATTAGCCGTCTGGCTAACACTGGCACATCCGCTGCCTTTTTAAATAAATCAAAACATAAAACATAATTTGTAATATATTTGAAATATTCAGACCGTGGATGTCTGTGATCAGACTCCCATTTTTCCAAGGTTTCAAGAGTGTGGCCACCCAGCGCTGCTATGATTAAATTAGCTGAAGGATTATTTTGTGCCTAATTTGTGTTGCATCTAATATGGTGGAATTGCAGAGGAGATTTTTTTTTATTTATTTTTTTTTTCCAATAACATCAGTGTCTCAGGCTTGTAATTTTACAGCTCTGATTAGGCAGGAATAAAAATGCCAGTTTTTCAGACCTCACTCGGGCCTGGCGTCGGGGACAAGGGGGAGTTATCGCGTTTGGAATTTCTCAAACCGTCTTTTATCCATCAAGCCCAAGGTTGTTGGCGCTGGCCTTGGAGTTGGTGGAGCCGTTTCTGTGTGAATTTGGAGATTTTTTGTTAATTTTATTTTTTTTTTTCTGAAAGGGAAATGAAAAATAACCTCAGGCTAAGTGTGTAGATGCTGTATAATATAATGTGGCCATAAATCATGCTGATGTAATATGAATATGTAAACTTCTGAATCAGTATTGAAAAGCACACTGATCTGGCATAACATTATGACCACAGGAGAAGGTAATAACATCGACCATGTTGTGACAATTCAGTGTTCTTCTAGGAAACCTTTGGACCTGGCATTCATTTGTGTGGATGTTATACATGTAGCACCCACCTAGACCAGACCAGACACCTCCATCCCATAGCAATGACACTCCTTGATGACAGCAATCTGACACACACACAAAAACGGTTTAGGAACAACTCAAAAAAAACATGAAGAACATTACAAGGTGTTGACCTCCAAATTCACTAGATCCCAAACTGATCAAGTATCTGTGAGATGATCCATAGAGGCCCCTCCCCTCAACCCACGGGACCGCTAACATCATCCTGTTACTATATAAGGAAGGTGGTCATAATGTTAATGTTGATTGGGATATATGCAGACAGTTTTTCAGTTTGCCTCTTCTCAGTGATGGAGGTGAATAGTATTTAGTTATATAACACTTCCACGTACCTCTGATTAAGTGTTGCGCTCTTAAAGCATTTTGCTGCAGATTTAATTCACCTTTCATCCAGAGACTCTTAACAGGTCAATCATCCCCTCCCTCCAGGTACGGCCCACGGCATCGTGATCTCCACCGGCGACCGCACGGTGATGGGTCGCATCGCCACTCTGGCGTCAGAGCTGGAAGTCCGCCAGACGCCCATCAACATCGAGATCGAGCATTTCATCCACCTCATCACCGGCGTGGCCGTTTTCCTGGGAGTGAGCTTCTTCATCCTCTCGCTCATCCTGGGCTACACCTGGCTCGAAGCCGTCATCTTCCTCATCGGCATCATCGTGGCCAATGTGCCTGAGGGGCTGCTGGCTACTGTCACTGTGAGTGGTGTTTCCATGGATTTTGCACAAAAAAATCTGCTAGTCCGTTCTAAATGGGGAAAGGAGTCACACTGATAAAAATGCGGTACTACTTAAAAGCCTACTTTTACAAGTTGACGTTACTCACAAAAGTCCTTTCCGATCCAATACTGAGCAGAATTCAGGCTGGTATCGGCAATACCAATCCGATACCTTGTGTAAATACACTCTAATGTGTCTGATGAACTTAAAAAAGTAGTGTATTTCAAATCACAGCTTCATAAAGAATACAAGACATCAGACTAATTTATTTATTTTAAACTCTGAAGTATATTGAGGCCTCATTTACATATCATAGCAAATACAACAACAGAAAAACTAAACAGACTCAATCATACAAAATATGTGAAAATGCTGTTTCAAACTCTCAAAAAAGCAAAATAATAAGACTATTAAAATAAATGACTGTTTAACTATTAAGAACTACTGTCAAATGAATGAAAACTTTCATCTTAATTGTGACCATGTCCTCTCCTCTTCTGTCCTCCTCATCATAAATGCCTCTTATTTTGTGTTGTGGTTTAACCTGAGGTGTTTCACAAGGTTTGTTGTGTTGCAACAACTCTATTGTTCAGTTAGTTTTCATTGTGTTACTACATTACCTCGAATGACTGAAGAATCTATTTTAGAGCATAAAGACCTGGTATCGAGATATTAGTATCGATCCGCACGTCACCAGTAAATTGACTTTCCTTACAGAAGTAATGTTGTACCAAGAAAGACTACTCTTGTTTTATCCAGGGACACAATGATGCAAAAAGTTGCCCTACTTATTTAGTTTTTATTATTTTTTAAGTAGATGGAGCACTGTATTTTTGTCAGTGCAAGGCCGACTTTGAGCTAAAATCCGTTGCTAACGGTGTTAGCTAACGGTAACGGTGTTAGCTAACGGCTAACCGCTGTTAGCTAACGGCTAACCGCTGTTAGCTAACGGTAACGGTGTTAGCTAACGGCTAACCGGTGTTAGCTCCGTAAGCTAACGTTACTAAAACATAAAACACATCTTTGCTTGTACTTTAAATCAGTCATTTGCAAACGTTAGCTTGAAATTAAATTTGAATCAAGTATTATATATAAAACAACTTTAGTTTCACATAAAAAGTCTTTTGAAGCCACTTGCGATCGTTAATTCCAAATTACATCAAGAGTCTCCAGTTACTACATTTACATACATTTCTACAACAATATAAAACCTGAAAGGCTGCAGTAATTAACCAGCTACACATTAACATTAACATTAACCAGTCTCCCACTTTTTCCAATTTCTTCTTTTGTTGAGCTGGTTTGTTGGTGGGATTTACCAAGAATTTATTGCACCAGGCCTCAGTTGGAGCAGAGTAAACACAACGAGCAAATTGTGTGTTGGTCTTCATAAGAAGATTTGTTGAGCCACTTACATATAGCTTGTTAATTAAAACAAAACAAAACTAAAAAAAATCCAAATTACTTGTATTTTGAGCAAATGTAGACAAATTCAAAACATAATGCATTCATTTCAAGGGACGAACTTTGTTTTTTATTGTTATTATAGCCGGCTTAATGATGTTAAAATGACATATTCTTGGACTGACTTTTTTTTTCAGTGCAGTTTAAGCTGTTTAACAGGATTTTATGTCTCTGCGCAGCATTTTCCTACTTTTGCTGCAAGGAGAGAACGTGCACTTTAAATGCCCCCATGTAGCAAGGACAGTTCATAGCAAACCTCTGGTAAAACAGAACCATACAAGAAAGAAATGGTCATAGATTGGGTTATTTTCTACACACAAGTACAAAGGTTTATTTCATTTAGATTTTTACTTTGATAATGAATTTTTTTTTTTGTTTATTATTTGAAGAACGAGCGAGAGTAATGGGTTGTTGATTGATGGATGAACTATAACTGCACCCTGCTTCGTTTGGGAGCTGAAAACTCAACATATGATATCAGGCATAACATTATGACCACGACAAACCCAGTGGAGGATGTATCTATGGGATGATCCCCAGAGGCCAGACAGTCACAACTACAGTATTTTGGAGTCACAAGGGAGACCTACACAATATAAGCAATGTGGTCATAATGTTATGCCTGATCATGACAAAATAATCTGTCGCTCTTTGGGTGTGACTCATTTGGTTGATGAGGCTCGAGTTGCAGTCCTTAAACCAAAAAAAATAAAAATAATAATCAGCTAAAAGAGGCTTAAAAAGCTCTGTGGACCTGGCAGAATTGGATGCTAATTCTCCACGCGCTTTTCATCACGAGCAGCTGCCTCCACATTATGCCTAGCCATTTGATGCATTGTGGACATAAAAGTATTGATTAGCGCATCTTTAACCGTTGCCAGTTCCAGGGCCCTGATTCTGCGCCTGCTGGCTCCGTGTCACCGTTTTACTGGCACATCCACGTGGAACCGAGCCACCGTCAATGTTATTAGTTACACCTGTGGTCTTCCTTACACTGATGTAGCCTGTTTGAAACTTAGCTGCGGCTCTAATGATGCTACAGGACAGAGCAAAGAGACTTGTTACCGAATACTGATGTTGTTGTTTTAAAAAAAAATAAAAAAAAAAAAAATGCTGAAGTGTAGTTAACTTCCTCTGCAACAATAAACAGAGTGCGAGCTGAGAGGGGTTGCCAGCTGGCATTTGAAATGCCATCAGTCGACATTTCACTGGTCCCAGGAAATAAATTAACTCCCAGTGGCTGTTTTTTTTTTTTTTTTTTTTTTTTTTAAAAGCTGCTTTCACATTAAATACACCATGAGCTGTGTGTGGGAATGTCTGTTGCTATGTAGGTAATGTGGTCAGCGGGAATTGCTGCGCGCTGATGTGTCTCTTAAGACGCGTGGAATATGTCCATTCATGGTATTTTTGTATCCCTGTTGTATCACCTGCTGTTAACCAGCCAACCAAACACAAACACAGACACACACATTTACACGGCACCTGGAGCACGCACGGATTCACACGCACAAACACTTGAACGCACCGCTGCGTACACATGCTCTCTTCCCAGCGCTGACTAACAATCATCCATCCTCGCCTCTTCATCCCCCCCCTCCCTCTCTCCTCCTCCTCCTCCTCCTCCTTCCCCAGGTGTGTCTCACTCTCACCGCCAAGCGAATGGCCAAGAAGAACTGCCTGGTGAAGAACCTCGAGGCCGTGGAGACTCTCGGCTCCACCTCCACCATCTGCTCCGACAAGACGGGCACGCTGACCCAGAACCGCATGACCGTGGCCCACATGTGGTTCGACAACCAGATCCACGACGTGGACACCACCGAGGACCAGACCGGTAAGGCGGCGGCGGCGGGTGGCGCCGGCGGCGAAAAGAGGAAAAATAAAAAGGGAGGAGGAAACAGAAGGTTGGAAGGAGAGGATGGGTGCAGGGAGCGGGAGGATATGAAGGGTGAGAGTGTGGGAATGCGGGAGGGGAGCGCGGCCACCTGCTGAAATTCATCTGTCTAATGTTCACACCGCCAACCAACGTGGCTTCTCACTCTGCTGCCCGGATTAATTGAGCGGCGGTTATGCAGCGGGGCAGCACAACCCCCAGCTACTAACGTGTCTTTACCCAGAATTCCTCTGAAGGACCGCTGCTGTGGAACCAATCGGATTCCTGTCTTCTACCAAAACAGTGAATAATCAAGACAAATTTCAAAGTAGCTTTTAGCAAATAACCACGAGGGCTGGTTGGAAGAAAAAAAAAAAAAAAGAAATTGTGTTCCATGCATATTAATTGTAGCAGACACTTGAATAGTGAGCGAATAGCCAGTGGTGCCAACAGTGGCTGGACAAGCTGAAGAAAAACGGTGCATGCATTTTATTTGTTTTTAAAGCCTATTTCCAGCTGGCTGTGTCAAGCTCCACGACCGCAGTTTGCCCCCCCCCCCCCCCCCCCCCCCGCGCGGCCTTTATGCCATCGCATTCTGCTTTCACAATAACGTCGGCAGAGACGGCCCTGGGAGAATTTAGGCAAATGTGAAAAATGAATGCAGGCGCAGGCGGCGGAGTGAAGGTCATTTTCGGTTTTCGGCTGGGGCGGGAGGGATGAAGTCCTCAGTCATTTCCGAAGCTGCCTTTATTTTGGAGACGTCCTAATTAAAAATGAATGGCGATTTCCAGGCGGGGGGAATTGAAAAATCGCTTTCGTCAAGGAAGAGGGTGATCGCTCAGCTTAACTCGGCCCGATTCTGTTATTTAGTTACGATATCCAGTGTGAACCGAGAGTTAAGTCAGTCGCATAAATACTGCATGAGCCTTATTTTTATATATATATATATATAAAATAAAAAATCTAACACAGAGCTCCCTCTGTTACTCTCTCAGGTTTGGGTTTTGACAAGAGCTCTGCTACTTGGGCTGCTCTGTCTCGCGTGGCTGGCCTGTGCAACAGAGCTGAATTCAAAGCCGAACAGGAGCACCTTCCCATCCTGATGGTATCAAACTCCACTCACTCACACACACACACACACAACAGCAGCAGCAGCAGCTTTGCAAACCTTTGCATTGATCCTTCTCATGAATTATCTCTAACCCGGCCAGGCAGAGCATATTTAGTGTAATCCAAGGGCATTATGTGCAGGCTTTTTCGGATTCAAATCAAATAATGCATGCACATTATTCATAAGACATGATTTTTAGCTATATGGTTTTCCAGTAGGTTGAAGTTAGCAGCTTAAGGACAGTGCCAGGTGAGGTGTCACTCACTTCTGTGGAGTGGAGGCAGTATTCAGGTCTCTAAGCTTATTTTAAGTTTAAGCAGTAATATGTAATTATATCAAAAAATACTTGGACGGTGCTGTAGCTTTGGTGTTTTGTCAATTTATTCATGACAAGACTGAAACTATTCATCTTCCAAGTGCTGTTTTTTGGGGGGAAAAATATGATTTAAATTTGTTTGCTTTCAGATTAAAGGATACACAAATGCAGTAGGATCGGGAGCATATTTTTTTTTTGCTGTAGCCAGATTCAATTCTCATCAGACTATGAGTCTGGAAACACAGCATTTGGATTTCATTATAGGGCGAGCTTCAAACGACACAGAGGAAACAGGATAGTCCTCCCAAACAATCAGAGACATTTTGCTGTAAACAAATTCAACTCTACGGCGCTGACATAACGACTTTGTTACTCTTCTGTCGTTAACCGCACCAAATCATTTGATTGGCCCCGAGTATAATTACATCCCAACATTATGGGCGTCTGACTTCCAGGCTAATATTTTATTAGAACAGTATTCAATGCTGCTACAGATTGGCCACTTTCGAAGTATTTTATGTTCCAAGTAGTCTAGTTTCTGTGCTGCTGGAGCTCATTTCAACAAATCTATTTGATGTATTTATCTAAAAGTAGCAATCACATCGTACAACTACTTGAAGTAAATGTCATGGGATGTGGACCCAAGTGCAGGACAAAAGAGATGAGGCCGGGGTTCCAACTGAAAGTATTTAACCTCCTGAGACCTGGCGTCCTCATATGGGGACATTGGATTTCAGGTTTGTCGCAACTTATTCTGCTTCATTTAGACCTGTTGTCCTCATAAGGAGACACTTTTGTCTGCCGTGTACTGGTAGCAAAGGGTCAACACACTTCTTTATTAATGCCTATTAACTCTTCTTGTTTGATATGACATGTGCATTTAACAGATTCACAAGTACTCGTTTGAGGACGTTGGGATTTCATCGTTTCCAATTTTAGCCTTAAAATAAACAGTTTTATATTTTGGTGCAGATTGGGGACTTAAATTGTAACATGCAGTGAAATAATCCCTGTGTCCACATAATCTTAAGATCTTATTCTTATACTAAAGAAATGAATATGCATTCCAAACAAACGCTTGGGTCTCAGGAGGTTAATGAAACAAAAACAACGGGAGGAAGATGAGGTGACTAAAACATGAAGAAACAAGACTAGCATCATGACAGGGAACAAAGGGAAATGCATGGCCATACATAGACGCAGGAGGGCTGAGGGATGACGAGACACAGGTGAAAGAAATCAGCGAAGAACACAGGGAGCAACACAAAACCGGAAAACCAAGGAACTTAATGAAATAAAACAGGAAGGACAAGACAAAGACGCAGAACCATGACAGTGTGTCCACAGACCACAGAAACGCTTTAGGAACAACTAAAAAAACATGAAGAGCAGCACATGATCACAACTAGTGATGTTTGATGCCACCTATTTCCTTTCTGATCCGATACTGAGTAAAATGGCTGATACCGATCTTGTACCTTTATGTAAATGGACCCTAATGTGTCTGGTAAACTTAAAAAAGTTTGTGTATTTCAAATCACAGCTTCATAAAGAATACAAGACATCAGAGTAATTTATTTATTTATTTTAAACTCTGAAGTATATTGAGGTAGTGGCTTCATTTACTATATAGCCGAGATAATACAACAACAGAAAAACCAGAGACAATCCTACTAAATATGTTGTTTAACCTGAGGTGTTTCACAAGGTTTGTTGTGTTGCCACAACTCAATAGTTTAGTTACTTTCCAGTGTGTTCCTACATTACCTCCAATGATTAAAGTATCGAAAGTTATAAGTTAAGTTGATAAGAGGATCAATTTTAGTGCATAAAGTCCTGGTATCGGAAATATTGATATTTCAGTATCAATCCGCACGTCACTAATCACGGCTGTTTTGGAGGCACAAGGACGACCTACATAATATTAGGAATCTGGTCATAATGTTATGCCTGATCGGTGTATAGCAGACGTACCGGGGTTTAAAGGCTCTGACTAGCTACGCGATGATAAAACAGAATTAGCCTTTGGCTAAACTACAAGCAACATTAAACATAGCTAGTTAATGGCAAATCCTCCAGCAGAACCTGACCAACACATTTAGCCGCTTGCTCGTCCAGGGGAAGAACATCCATCCATCTCCAAATCCAGCTCTGAGGAGAGGCTTTTGTGGCTTTTTTTTTTTTTTTTTTTTTTTTTTTGGTTTGCTTTTTGTTTTGCCTTGAAGGGTAGAGCAGTCGTTGCCAATGCTGCTGGAGTAGCAGTGTTTTCCACATTTGAATCAGGCTTTGCAACCAGCCAATATGATTGCAGCCAATCTCCCCCGGGCGGAGCAGAAGTCTAATGTCTTCTCAGACCACTTACCATGTATATACAGCATGCCGAGAGATTATTGTGTAATTTTTACTCAAAGACGGCAAAAACACGATGATTGGCTACGCCCGCTTTAAAAGCAAAACGACCCATTAGGCGGCGAAACGGCCTCCATCGTGTAACATTATCACTTATTGCATCAATTAAGCGACATTTTAATGCTGTAGTCGGTCTAATTTCATCCTCTTCCTGTACTACTTGGCATTTCTGTAATACTTTATATTACTTTATAACAGTAATTACCGGGTTTTTATAAAGCTGGAAATATATAAAAACAAAGCGCGGCACTTGAATAAACGCTGCATCCCAGCTATTTGCAGCTGTAGATGGAATTTATTCGTCAATATTTTATAAGCGATGACTTGTCAGTGTCGCTACTAGCTTCTTAAATTGTTCATGGGCGGTATCGGAGGAGGGGTAAAAAAAAAAAAAAAAAAGCAAATGATTTCCCCTTCAAATTCACTGTAGAGATGGATGGATATGCTCAAGTACAGTGCGAGCCCTTCATCGCACATAAGTACGGTGCTCTCTGCTAGATGGCGAACCACCGGGAAAAATAAAACACAACCCATAAAAAATAATTTGCCACTTGACTCAGGTGCACTGCACACGCACTGATTTACACGCTTAGCCTCCCGCTCGCGCAGACGCACGGGGGGATAATCCAACGCGCCCCTGGAAATAACTCCCCCCCCCCTTCCTTGCACAGTTGCACAAACACACTCACTGCCGGAAGGTAAGTCCATAATATCCCAGTGTTCTACCCAACTGCCATCCTCCAACCTGTGCTACATTGACCTGAAGAAATTCTCAGTGTGGCTCTCAGCGGCAGGGATTACAGCTTCTCTGTAGCCTCTGCAGCCTCTCTGGCCCCTGGAGGCGCCCAGGCTTCTCCCCCCCCGCATTAAGTAACAGACGCGTCTCCTGACAGCAGCCGGGGCGACGCTGCCGTCACAGGAACAGGTCCCCATCTGCACCCGGAGAAAAAAACAAAAAAAGAAAAAGAGAAAGAAAAGAAACAGGCAAATGGAATTTTCTTGATCTAGTTATTCATTCATGAAAAGGCACAAACAAGGACAAATCTTGTGGATGCGCGTGTCCTTGTTTTGCGGCTGTTCATGAATGAGTAAACGGAAACAAAGAGAGTTTCCGTGTCTCGGCGTCGGCTCTCGCTGGCGTATCGGGTGTCGGGTCAATCAGATCAGCATCGATTTTTTAGCAAATTGGCTCCCAGACCGGGTGGAATTGCATCAGTCGTGATGGAATTTTACAGGTTATCAGGAGAAGGATTTTCTCGAGAATTATCCAAGTAACACAGAAGCTGAAGCGATAAACCTCTAAATACTAATATCTAAACAGGGGATAATGCAATTCAGAGCCTGGTGAAATGGGGCTTGTCTTTGTGTTACTTAGCGTGTAAAGTGTAGGCCTTCAACAGGAGGTCCTCGGAGGCAGTCCACGGATGTTGCATATCTTTGGTTGATTAGACATTTTATGTATATTTTTTTTTTACTTAAATTTCTTTAAATACACATTAACATGAATCCAGCATATTTTATTAAAGGGATAAATGGAGGCAGGAGACGTTATCTTTCAGTCAACACTCCTGTACACATGAGGCCCCGCCCCCAGTGCTGCTGAGCCAATCACGAGGCTGCATTTTGCTCCGTCAGCTAACAGTGTAGCTAGCTTCCATCAGTCAACTACTGAGGTCAAAATGGGTCGCTTTGTTTTATTTACTTTAGATTTTAATTTCATATATATATATGTAATGATTATTTGAACCTGTGTATTATTTGAGTAGCCTAATACTGAATGCAAAATAATGACAATAATGTATATATGAATATATTTATAAATAGCACTAGGCTGAGTTTAATATAAAACATATATAGTAGGTAGGGGGTCACTACTTAATCTGTCAGTTTGAGGGTCTTTGGCCTGAACAGTGTTGAAGACCCCTGGTGTAAAGGTCTGGTCTAAACATATTCAAAGTCATTCAAGTCAGTCTTTAAACGAGGAAGTCTAGAGGTCACATTGTAATGCAATCGTCGTCTCCAGGACATTATTAATGTGTTTGTTTATTTACTTATTTAACCTCTTGTTCCCGAAAAGGCATCCAGTGCACATCAGCATTAGAATAAATGATGAAGTTCCATCAAGCATTCATTTACACCATTCGCTCCAAACTTGGCAACCGCTTTGCTATCGATATTGCCAAGAGGGAGTGTCCAATGCATTACTCCGACAATATTTAATTCCGTCATCTGCAGGCTCCTCATATCCAGGATCTTTTGCATCCAGATCTTTAAAAGCTGCCCTTGGCAAACACTGCAAAACAAACAAACTAAAAAAAAAAAGCTTTATTTCTCTCCAATCAAATTACTCTGCATCTCTTAAATGGAAAAGAAAACTTTCACAACTTTTTATGTTAAATTGTTACAAAGCACTGGAGATGGAGACGATGCTTCACTTTGCTTGCCGTCTGCATCATTAAAGGATAATGTGAGTAAAGCGAGTCCTGTCAGGTGTCTCAGGTTCTGATTTAATCAATAAAGCTAACACACAATCTAAAAAGCTCCCCTCCACTGCGGTGTGGTAAACACCAGCAGCGAGACAAACAACGCTCTCATTTCTTAATATGCATATGTGAGTGACTGTACTAATGCGCTCCTGTTTGTGTGTGTGCGTTTCCCCAGAGGGAGACGGCGGGGGACGCATCCGAGTCGGCTCTGCTGAAATGCATCGAGCTGTGCTGTGGGAATGTTCGTGGCATGAGAGCCAGAAACCTCAAACTGGCGGAGCTCCCGTTCAACTCCACCAACAAGTACCAGGTACTGCACATTGTTCTGTGCTGGAACCAGCCATGAAAGCTCAGTTTGTTGCATTTGTTTTTTTTTTTTTTTGGTGTAAATGGAGTTTGTTATATTCATTTCCTCATTCAGTCCAAAACCAAAAAGAGACACAGAAGACACTTTAGTTCACGGGCACGTTTTATTGTTTGGATGTGACTCAAATCCATTTACCGCTTTTTTGCACATGCATTTCTACGACAGCCACAAAGAACAACAAACAAACATACTTTTATGTCTCCTGAATCATGCATATTCATTTTTTAACCTTTTTCCATCTATGGAGGTTCGGCCTGACTGCGCATGCTCCCCTTCACGTTCACACTGTAGCACACATTCATGCGTGGAAGCCGGCCCCACGTGGTGTGTTTTACCCAGGTTCAAAAGAAACATCTGGATTATGAACGGGTTCATTTTTGGCTCCATTTCGATGTACTGAATTCCTATTTGTTTGGGGGCAGTCACGGCCACCAGAGGTGTAAATCAGTTTGTTGCCTCCTTTTAAGTGGCGCCTGGATGAAATGTTTTCCCTTAACACGACAGAACTGGCTCTGGTGAAACAAGATTTAGGTGGGGATTGGTGACAGACCCTGTGGTGGGTGCTCTGGTTGCAAAAAAAAAATCTTAATTCAAATTATTCTTAGTATTGTTAGTGTCATGGGACTGCAACAGCATCCTAGACAGAATCAGACTTTGCAAAGGCTGTTTTTGAAATTGAAATTAAAAAAGTAGTTTGTGCAGTTTTTTTTTTTTTGTTTGTGTTTTTTTTTTACATCAGACTGAGTCAGGAAACACCCCTTTACCCCTGTGGGTTACGCCATTTGGTAGTGGTGCCCCAAACCTCAACGATCAAATTCTGTGCCCCACATAGGGGACTCAAACTTTCCCATGAAGCATTGCAAAAAGTAACAGTGACCCTTCGATACCAAGACGTAACCACCAGGTCTGAGTCATGAAGCCCATGTGAAGTGTAAAAAGCTGCAGTTCATCTAGTGGCCACTTGAGTCTCCAAATGGGAACAAATCCCCATAATCCCCCATGTTAAAAAGCCCAACTTTACAGCATCATTATACATGTTTACAGCCTGGTACACAAAATGGTTTTGGTCTTATTTCACTGACAACTGTACGGGGGTTGATTTTCTTTCTAACTTATTTGTTTATTTTTTTTTTGAGTGACAGGTGGTAGCCTGAGCTAACAGGTAGCAGAGAGTTGGGTGGTCTGGTCTCAACATCCCCCCATGTCCATATTTAGAGTATCCGAATGTGGGAGGAGTAAAGCCCATCCAACATGGCGACTGCAGGCTCCGCCCACTTCAGGCTTTATTTTTGAGGTTCAGAATCCAATGTCTGACGTCACGATGGGTTTGTCCATAGTATAAACAGTCAGTGATGGTCTCTCATTGGGTTGTGGATATCCCATCCTGTTAGTGGCTGTTAGCATAATTTTATTTTCTATTTCATGGACTTCACACATATTTGCCTACAAAATCCTCACGTTTTAGTAATGTGTATATTATGAAGGGATAACCAGGGGAGCCACGATGATACATGTAGGGTCCGAAAGATGCTGGGATTCTTCTCAATATATGTGTGTACTAATTCAAAACATGCAGTTGAGAGAGGTCTATAGTTGCAGGCTTTGTTACACGCTGTAAGATTCAACCACAGCAGCGACCTTATGAAGTCATCACGCAGAGCTTTAATAACTCGCTGCTCAAGGGCACTGCAGGAAATGAAGGTGCTGGGACGTGCATCTGCTTCACTTTCACTTTACAGCCAGTACCTCCTCACCCTTCCAGCGTATGAATAACACAACAAGCGGCGTTGGAGCAAACAAAAGGACTTCCTGCATGCATTTTGTGCACCTGTTCCCCCGACTTGAAATAGGAGCGTCTTGTGTTGAGGGGAGGAAAAAGCAATTTTAGCTTTGGTTTTCTGAGATTAGATATGCTGTGACTCAGATACAAATTACCTGGGGGAGTGTGTGTGTTTGTGTGTGTGTGTACTTCTATAGGTGTGTGAGTCCGGGTGGGGGAAGGGGTAATGTAAGCGTGTGAATGGAGGCTCCTACAACGGAGGGAATACATATGACTATCAGCGCTCTCCAGTCGAGTCGGCCTCGATAAGACTCAATCACTCGGAGGAATATGACGCTGAAAATGATGGGTGACACAAACGTGAGCGTCGTTGTGTATCGCTGAAGAGCACGCCTGTCTGGAAGAACACAAAACAAACAAATCACACCGTGTAATGTCCTCACTCGTTTTTTCTGTCCTCCTCCTTTCTCTTCAAGCTCTCCGTCCATGAAGTGGAGGACAATCCCTCCGGTCATATTCTGGTCATGAAAGGAGCTCCGGAGAGAATCTTGGACAGGTCGGTTAATCAATAACGGATTGATTATATGTCTCGGAAGGAAAGTAGCAAAAACAACATTTATTTATTTCATTTCATTTACTTTTCTGTGGATGCTGAACAACAAAAGAAAGAAAAACTCTCTGGAAACCTCACAATATTCTATATACATCTTATTGTTGTCAACAAAAAAAAAAATAAAAACTCAAAACGAGTTAGTATAATATAAAGCTAGTGGTATACATGTCAGGGAGCCGCGATTTCTTCATCAGACATGAGTAGTTTATTCATGCTGCAGGAAACTGTCACCAGGAAACCAAATGTATATTAATCTGCCGGTGAAAATACTCCTCAGCAGATTTACTGCTGTCGGCATAAAATGCATCTCTATCTCCCAGCAGTTATTTTTCAATTCAGTGGAAATGTTGTAATATTTAAATATATTGTGGTTGGGTTTGGGATTTAGCCGACAATGAGCTTTCGCTAATCTGAATGAGTCGGTATTCTGTATCAGTGTGCGCATGTCACAGTGACGTTTCTTTTAATAATTCCTTGGAGATGGTTCTGATTGATAAATTTAACTTGTGAAACTTTTCTAAAGGTTTATTTCTTTATTTGCAACCATTGGGCCAAAATGGGTCAGACCCGGTAGGGAAGTACTTAGAGATTATTTAATAATCTGTAATTATTTTTCATTATTTTTATTTTGTCTGTAAAGACTCAGACAGTCAGTGTGTAATATGCAGCCACGTGATTGGCTCACCAGCAATAGGGGCGGGGCCTACCGTGTACAGGAAGCTTATTTTGAAAGGTGCTCCTTGAGTACTGACTGTAAGATAATGTCTTCTGTCTCCATCCATCCTTTAACTAAAATATGTTGGATTCATATTAATGTTATTTAAATAAATTTAAATTTGTGATGGAAAATTTAAAAAAAAATACATAAAAAATGTCTAATCAACCAAAACAAAACGGGCATCCCAACAAAAAAACTAAACTCCCCACCAATCAGTTACAACTGGAGACAACTTCAAGCATTGCTTCTGATTTTGGGGTTTGGCACCTGGCACGTTTACCTCCAGACAGGCAGCACTGTAAAAATATAAAGTAATTAGCATAAAGTCAGGATTCATACAGGAAAATCCAAGTGCGAATACTTGAGTGGTGTCGTAATTATAAAAAGCACAAAAACAGCACAACGGTAGAATATATGCACTGGTCATCCAAAGTTAGCTAAGGTCTAACATACATTAACATATATATGCACTGCAGTTAAACAAAAAATAAACAAACAAAAAATTATATAAAGACAAAAACAGAAGGAATCACCAAACTGTCCACATGTGCAAAGAAAGAGCCCCGAGTTTTACCATTTATCGCACATTTGTCGAGTCTTTGGTTCAGGAAGAGTAGGAAGGGGAGGGAGGGTGATTGGCCAGGCTAATAAAGTGAGAAACACCACAAAAACATATAGAGTAGGGGGCAAAAAAGTTGTGATACATACTGATATGGAGTTAAAAACTTCCAACCAATGGGTGTGTACTGAGGGGCATGACCACAGCGTATGAATACAGGAAGCAGGTGGTTGATGACATCTGTCACACCTGGAATCATCATAAATCTTAGACACAAATCTTTATTGAAGATCTAAATCAAATCCCAAATAGCACTAGCTAGATCCTTTAAATTATTTTTTCATTCATGCAGTTTGATACAGGATTTTGTGGAGAAGCACACAACTATGAAAACATAGTTTTTCACCCAAACTGGGACACTATCAGGCTTCTCTTTGGCCACCTTGTCACACAGTGTAACCCTGTTCCCATTCTTAACCCAAATACCAGAACAAATGCTCCTCCACTGTGCTTATATATTATATATATACACTGTGTTGCACAACAATAGGGCTAATGGATCACTTCAGTATCTATTATTGCAGAGTAGAGTAAGAATAATGATTGCATTAAAAGATCTATATTGTGTAACATACACTGCCACCATCAGTATCCTCTGGTATAGTTGGTGAGGGCATCATCCTACAGCTAAGCTAAACCAGAACTACCTCAGGATAAAAACAACATGGAGTTTACCAATGGCCCAGTCTCTAGACTTAAACCCCATGGAGCTGGTTTGAGATGAACTGGACAGAAGAGTGAAAGCAAAGCTCCCGTCAAGTTCCTGGGAACTTCTGCAACAAAACTGGGAAGAACTCTATTTGATTTCCATTTCAGAAGGAAATAACGTCACAAGTGTGTTCACATGTAAAATCAGACAAAGGTTGTAACTGTGATGAGTCCAAAGTTTAGAGTAGATTTTGGGTTATATTTAGGGGCGGGAAAAAATATTGATATGGCAACACATTTCAATACTTTTTCTGCTGATTTAATATCAACTTTGAATGTGTTAATATTGATTTTAAAAGAAAAAAGAAGGAACTAATAAACTGCACAAAGAGTACGCAGTGTGCAAACTGTCTTTTGACATTTAAGTGGCAAGAAACTTGATCCACCTTTCTGGACAAGTGCAATAAACTGGAATTTGGTCATATGAATTGTTTATTTCACTCAGTGTGTCCTATGAATTATCACTGTCATCTGATGTACATATATACAACATGTATTTTAAGCTGAATTTAAAATTTCTCAGTGAACTAAGTGGAATATTGCTATATATCACAATATCATAATATCGCAACAATGTATCGTATCGTGACTCAAGTATCGTGATACGTATCGTATCGTGAAGTCCTTGCCAATACCCACCCCTAGTTATATATTCCATGATTTTTATTTTTCTGATCTATGCTTTCATTTCAGAGTAAAATGAGACATTAAACTGCCGATATTTCAATAAAAAAATAATGAAATATTCTAAAACTTGTGACCAGTAGTGTAGTTGCTACAGAAATTAGAGGAATTAT
Organism: Mugil cephalus; assembly: GCF_022458985.1. NCBI lineage: Eukaryota > Metazoa > Chordata > Actinopteri > Mugiliformes > Mugilidae > Mugil > Mugil cephalus. Next base: position 7,583,529 of record NC_061776.1, read on the forward strand.
TGTTCCTCTAATTAAGTCGTTGAACTAAATGTGTGACTGAATGTTTTTTTTGTTTTTTTGTTTTTGCAGGTGCAGCACCATTATGATCCAGGGCCAGGAGCTACCACTGGATGAAAACTGGAGAGATGCTTTCCAGAATGCCTACATGGAGCTGGGTGGACTGGGAGAGCGGGTGCTCGGTATGTTTCGGACTCGGCGGAGAGGAGAAGCAGTTGGACGCAGCACCTGCTTTTCATAATTCTCCTGCGTAAACAGGAGCAGCTTGCATGAACGCCGCCATAAAATTTTCACAACTTTCTTTTAACATCTGTAGAAGAAGAAGAAGAAGAAGGTTTCGGTGACACCGTCGACACCCAGAAGTGTTTGCAGACACAGAGTCACAGCTAAAATTATATCTAGCACTTAAGTGTCCTAAAAAATACATGTTATCTTAAAATTATAATACATTCAGCTGTTTTCCTAACCTGTGGGGAAGAACCCATGCAGACACAGGGAGAACATGCATCTCCACACAGAAAGGACCCAAAGGATTTAAATCCAGAACTTTCTTTTCTTGCTTTTTTTTTTTTTTTGTCGTTTTGACTCCAAATAATTTCCTGAAGTTAATCTTTCAGGTTAAAGCGCTTCGCACTCTGAATCCGTAAATGTCACCAAGGGGGGGAAAAAAAAACGTACTTGGTATCTTTTTAAAAAGTGCCATAGGTAATAATTATGTGCTATCATCGTTTTTTGTTAGAGTAAGTGTCACCACAGTGGAAATGTGGAATAGTGCCATTTCTCGAGCGAAACTCCTGAAATCTTCTAAATTACTAAGTCTCAGTTATGCCTCGGGTGATAATGATGGTGATGGGTCAGGTGATTCATGACAAGAAAAAAAAAAAAAAAATCTTAAAAAAGGATTTTCCACTTTCATCTCAAGCATTTTATTTTACTCCCCTCTTTAGGGATTTCCAGAGATACATATTTGAAAGGGTGCGGATCATGAATTAATAAAAGTGGCTGATTCAATTTGTATTTGAACCCTGCAACATCCACATCTACATCTAACATTAAAAAGGATTTGTATGCACGCTGAAAGGTGAAGGATGGTCCCAAACAGACGACGATGTATTTCCTGATGGTGTCTCTTAGAGCCTTCATGCGTCACATTTATTCCTTTGTTGGGTTTTATTCTAACGGCTGAATCCATCATCAGAAATGTATAGTTTATAGCCACCAGTGATCACAGGGGGGTCCACCAGATCTGGTCTGGTCTGAGCTCACTGTCAATTTTCGCCTGTTTCACCAGTTTTTAACCAGGATTGCATGTGTCTCCTTACATTTACAATTACAGGACTCAAAGTATCTCCAAAGAGAAAAGTTTGGGAACCACTGGTTTATTGCATAGGTCTTCAACTGGGGGTTTGCAGAGGTACTGCATTTGGCGAGGGGTTGCAAAATCTTTGGTTGACTGGCCTTTTATTATACATTCTTTTTCTAATTTTCCCCCACAAATTTAAATGTCTTTAAATACATATTAACACACATTCAACATGTTTTAGTAAAAGGATTTGGATAATATTGGATACAAAATAATAATAATAATACTATTTAATATAGAACCCACATAGCAGGTATGGGGTCACTGCATCATCTCTCCATCAGTTTTGGGTCCTCGGACTGAAAATTGTTGAAGACCTCTGGTTTATAGGCTGTTTCGGACTTCCTTTATATTTCAAAGTTCTGGTTTTAAAGTTATCATGTGCCTGCACTATACTCTGAGATGTCATTTCGCTCTGTTATGAACAATAACCTCGCTGATCCCTCGTTCCTTTTTGCAGGATTCTGCCACTTGAATCTGTCTCCGTCCCAGTTCCCTCGAGGATTCACCTTCGACTGCGACGACCCGAACTTCCCGACCGAGCAGCTCTGCTTCCTGGGCCTCATCTCCATGATTGATCCGCCTCGTGCCGCTGTGCCCGACGCAGTGGGTAAATGCCGCTCCGCTGGCATCAAGGTAATTGGTTCCACAGACTCGGCTTTCATTGTTGTTCCTGAAAAGGAAAAAAAAAAAAAAGAAAACTTTCCTGGGGCTCCATTTATCGAGCTTTTCATGGGAAGGGATTTACATGTCAAATGTATTTTCAAAGCCCCCAAATGGGATCCAAACGACAACTGATCACTCGAAAATGACATGATAGGGACATAAAGGAAGCGGCTTATTTAGTATATTTGGTCTTTTAAAAAAGGCCTTATAGCAGAAGCATAGGGAACAGTTTATTCAGAGCTTGTCCTCGGCTCCAATAAGTCCTTTAGAAATGAATTCTGCCCCGACATTATCAAATTTTAGAATAAAGGATGAGAAAATCTGGCAAAATGAAATTTTTTGATGTGAGGGTAATAAAGGAGGAACATTCTCTGATAGCAGTTTGTATAAGGCTCCATTTAGTAAGAATCAGATTAATTGCAAATTTCCATTCTACCTGTCGACTGCAAATACGCACAGAGTGGATGTTTTGTGGGAAAAGTAATAAAGTAGGAGGCAGGAAGGTTAAAACGACTTTTCAGAAAGAGTTAAAAACAAAAACTGATAATGAGAGAAGGATGAGGCTTTTTTGAATCTGGAGAAAAATGTGAGGGATTTTTTTTTTTTTTTTTTTACACATTTAATCTCAGGTACAGTAGTTATCATGCTTTACTTGATAATACGATACAGTGTAATTGGCTTAAAACAAACCAGAGGCGGAAGCGAGTGAAGATGTAGCTTAAGAGAAGAAAACGGCTGCTTAAAAAAAAACAAAAAACAATTGATAAAATGGATATTTCTGTTTAACACTTAGTCTGACATTGTAACTGTTGATCTTTGTAGTAGTAGTAGATAGTAAAATGCCTAATTTCTCATTTTGTAGCCGTTTTCTAACCACTGCTTGTCATTCAATTTGTAAGATGCACAAATGTAGTGAACACATTAGAAATACAAATATCTAAGCTTTTGAATACATCATACAGATGCAGTATTTATATTTATATTGTATGAATCTGTAGAATTGAACAGTTTAACAGTGATATGTCAAAATACTCAGTTTGCAACGCATGCTGTTAATATAGATTAAACATGAAAGATATTTAAGCGTGATTCATCGTATTGCGCCGTATGTTTGCAAAGGCTCATGCTCCAGTCTCTGGCCCCTCCACATGCCACAAAGGGTCTTCGGGCAAGACACCGCACCCCGAGACGCTCCCAATGTTTGGCTAGACAACTCGCATGGCAGCTCCACCACCATCTGTGGGTGTGGGAAACATTTATAAAGCACATTTATAAAGCTCTATACAAGTACAGTCCTTTTACCACTTAGATAATGTGCTGGTTTTCAAATAGCCTTGAATCCACAGATGAAGTTTGCGTAATTGTGTTCTGTAATTGACCCGTAGGTCACTACATGCACGTAGGAAATTAAATACTGCCATGCAACACAATCAACTGGTGATGTGTGCAGCTTTCAATATGTAAAACTGAACAGATTCCCAGATTTTTTGGATTTTTTTTGGAGTATGATCCGACGTGACTGTGCAGAAAATATGACATTTTCCCGTCTCTGAAAAACTTGTGTTGCCATGCTTCATGTTACCTGCCAAGTTGCTCTCCCTGAGGGATCTGATAGGTGTCGCAACTGGAAATTGACGATGAGATAGTTTTTCCTTGCATCTCCAACAGAGCATCTTATTTGCCATCTCCAATTTGAACCGGTGCATCCTCGTAGCATTAACCAGGAGGCTGCATTTTCTTTACTGGATATTAAAATTTAAATGAGATGATGCTAGTCTGAGTATGGAGGCCATGTACCAGATATTAAAAATAAGATCTTGATTGTAAATCTAAACCATTGTAAGGACACACTCGTCATATAATTGTATATATATATAAATTTAAACACCTTTTACTCATAACTGCTCAAAGACTGAGGAGAGATTAAGTAGGAACCCCCTACCTACCATATGTGTCCTATTTAAAACTCAACCTAGTGCTATTTATAAATATACATTATTATTATCATTTTGCATTCAATATAAAGCTGTTCAAATATTCAATTTTTTATTTCAAACATGTAACAGTAGGGTGGCCATGCAGCTACATGTAAACGTAAACATACATATAACTGTATGTATATGAAATTAAAAGATAAAGACAATAAACCTCATTTTGGCCACATTAATGTGTATTTAAAGTAATTTAAATTTGTGGGGAAAAATGTTTAAAAATGTCTAATCAACCAAAGATTTTGACCCCTCCTGCAGTACCTCTGCCGACCCCCTAGGGGGAGTCTCAGACCCCCTGTTGGAGACGTATGGACTAAACTCATTATTAAGTTTATTGTTTTACTTGTGCCAACAGAAATAGAAGAAGTACATTCAATAGTACTGGATTTGAAAATAACATCTTGTCACTGAAAACTGAAACTACTCGAACTTGCGGGAAGAAGAAAAAAAAAAGAGCCATGAGACTCACTGTTACCTGCTGCAGGTAAACTGGGGGTTAATTATTTTTTGTAAAGTATGAGCCGGCCCATGCAGGGCGCTGCTGTTACTTGTGATGGATTCTGTCCCAGTCGCTCTGTTTCGCCTGTGGGGAAAAACACCAGCCGAGACGTTTCATTGGACGCGACGCAATCAGAGTCGATCCTTTAACCCCTGATGGCACCATTCAGTCCAAATGTAACCACACAGCAACATTATGGACGACTCACAGGCCCCAGAGGTCTCACCGTTTAGATGAGACACGGCGTGGTTTAATGTGATGAGGCTCCCGTGACTCATCGGGACCTTCTGTCTTCTGCGGTCAGGTGATCATGGTAACCGGGGACCACCCGATCACAGCCAAGGCCATCGCTAAAGGTGTGGGCATCATCTCCGAGGGCAACGAGACGGTTGAGGACATCGCTGAGAGGCTCGACATCCCTCTGAGCCAAGTTAACCCCAGGTGTGTTGGGAGGCTGCGGTTGAGTGCTCAAGCATTTGAGAGTGACTTTCAGTGTGATTGTGAGAGGTGGAGCATGTGGGCAGTGATGAACCTGCCGGATGAGTGGACATGCTGGTCCCCTGTGTGTGACAGCTTCTTAGCAAAACCAAACTTCAGCCAGAAGCTAATTAGCTTAGCTCAGTATAAATGGGTCAATTATAATTGAGAGACTTTTGAAGTCCATGGGATATATGTTGCATACATTCTTATTAAAAGTAAATGTTGTTCTGCTCCTTATGACCATGTCTTTACAAAATCCATAACTATTTATTATAGAAATCAATCAGCTTTATTTATATAGCACATTTAAAAAACCCCAGGGGAAGCCAAGGTGCTTTACATTGGGACATAAAATAGGTTTAAGATTAAGATAAAAGGCGTAAAGACACAAACACGAAATCACTTCAAAAAACAGACAAACAAGAAAAAGCGAAGAAAACTGAATAAAGGAGCAAACAAGCTCACTGCAAGTGCTTTTTAGTGAATGACAGAGAAAAATTAAGGTACATTAAGTACCTTTTTTTTATATAAACAATCACTAATTAATAAAATAGTTTAATTAATAAAACACTTATTAATAGAAATGACTAGCTGTCACTAAAATGTCACTAAATAACCGTCTGGATTTAATAACGACCACCTTCTAATTAGCTACACAACAATAAAATGAGCTCATTCAAAATTAGTTTCGATTGTGTTATTTTTGTTAAGTTGAGATAATCATGACAGATATTTCTCTTCTGGCAATATATCAAATTTTATATGGAAAGAAACCATCTCCTACTTTTACAAACACATATCAAAAAACATTACAGCTCTCAAGAAAGTGTGTTAAATCCAAATCACATGACCTGCTCCAAGGTTTGTTCTTCCTCCTCTTTATCAGTTGTTTATTGTAAAGTAGTGTGTGAATAATGTTTCAATTTACCTAATTCTGTATATATTATTTAGAATCTTTCTGTAGAAATAAGATGTGGTGATTGGTTATGGGCGGCCATGTTGATTTTAGGTACCTGCCGCTGCTGCCCGTCTGCAACCACAGCTTTGACAATGTGTGATTCGGCTCTGTTGGACGACTCTGATTGAAAAGATCCCTCTGATTGGCTGCTAAGCTTCACAAACCAGTGCCCTGGAAGAGAAAAAAGAAAAATGCTTCAATACAGCACACACAGACAACATGTTCACCTGGAGGCGTTAGCTTTTATCCTCACAGTTAAAAATAACCATTATGATTGAACGTTTCAGGTCGACTGTTTACATGTGAGGTGATTTATTCCCATCTGATGTTTACGTGCACCTCTACTTTTAATCAGAACAGATGTTTTACAGACGTGTGACGTGAAAACATGACATGACGGATCAAAGATGGAGGTCTCTGGTCTAGTCAGCAGAAGTCGCTGTTGTTTTTACACTTTTATTATTAAAGCTACAGCTTGTTTCAGAAAGTTTGTGGTGTCACGTCCACTTTTGCTATTGTTTAGCCTCACAGTAGTGACAGTAGTGAGAGTTAAACTCACAAATAAAAGCAGATTTGTAAATGAATGACCGGTGCTCTGCCAAGAAATAGTCTGCGATATAACCACCCATGTAATGACCCTCTCTATTTTTACACTTTATTTTATGTACAGATTAAACAAAGGAAATGTAATGTGTTAATAGGGTGATCTGAAGAGCTGCCCCTTTGGCTGATTTCCAGTTTCACAGTTTCTTTAAGACACAAAGCAAAAAAAAAAAATAAAAAAGGTTTGTTTCCTGATGCTGTGTGTGTGAGACAAGCTTCAGGGTCAGGCAAGAAAATGTCATTGCTTTCCTTTGCATAATTGCTGACTCCTGACTGTGTTTGTGCATGTGCGCGCGTGTGTGTGTGTGTGTGTGTGTGTGTGTGTGTGTGTGTGTGTGTGTGTGTGTGTGTTCCCCAGGGAGGCCAAGGCCTGCGTGGTGCACGGCTCGGACCTAAAGGACATGAGCGCCGAGTACCTGGACGACATGCTGAGGAACCACACCGAGATAGTGTTCGCTCGCACCTCTCCTCAGCAGAAGCTCATCATCGTGGAGGGCTGCCAGAGACAGGTCAATGGCCAGGAGTGTGCGACAGTGTGTGTGTGTGTGTGTGCGTGTGTGAATGCTTTATAGCTGAATGCTTGTGTTTGTGATAAAGTCTGGATGAATGCTTGAATGTGACTGTTTATGTCTGGAGGTATGGTTGAATACGCGCATGTGTGTGTCTGTGTGTGTGTGTGTGTGAGAGAGAGAGACACAGTGTGTCTCTGCCATTTAAAGCTGAATACAGCTTTGTGTGTGTGCGTGTGTGTCCGTGTGTGTGCGTTTTGCGCGAGCTATTTCTCAGAGCAGGTGGTTGAATGGATGAATGCAGGGTTTTGTGGGCGCATTCATGTGCTCGCGGCCGCTCTCGGGGTCTGTTTGCGGGCGTATGGCTGAATGCACCAAGCACGTGTCTGTAAGGTATACGATTAATTATGCCGTTATATTGAACCCAACACATGTGCCTTAAAGAAAACGTCGGGCTTTGACGTGCAAAATGCCGATGGTGTATGCAGCTGCACACGTCCCCACATATTGAGGTCATGCAACAATTCACCCTGAGTCATTCGCTCTCACTCCCTGTGACTGAGTGATTGCAACTCAATTCCATTTTTCATTTAATCTCCCCAGAGCTGCTTTGAAAAGACATTATTAAGACAGAAGGGGAGGGGGGGGACAATGAGAGGGAAGTGGAGAGAGGAAAAAAGCTTAAATCACGCCACTTATCTTTCTCCTCTTGACACTTTTGTGTCCGCCGGTCCTTGTGGGTTGCAGGGGGCGATTGTGGCTGTGACGGGTGACGGCGTGAACGACTCTCCGGCGCTGAAGAAAGCCGACATCGGCGTTGCCATGGGGATCGCCGGGTCCGATGTGTCCAAGCAGGCGGCCGACATGATCCTGCTGGACGACAACTTCGCCTCCATCGTCACCGGCGTGGAGGAGGGTGAGTGCGGCGATGGGAGGATGAAGGAGAGGAGAGGGGAGAAGAAATCAAAAGACAGACATAAGAAAAAATAAATAAATAACTGCGCGCTGGAGACGAGAGATCGTTTTTTGAATAAATACCTCAACGAATTAACATTTCATGAGTATTATTCTGGTTGATTTAGCACAGTATGAGACTGGGATTAGAGTCACACAAAAGAAAAAAGACATCACCAAATTAATTCTTGACTTACAGCAAACTTGGCTTCCTAATGAGTTAAGTTAAAAAAATAATATATATATATATATATATTCTGAAGTTATTCTGAGGCAGGCCTCGGACAGAAAGGACTCAGAGGTGTCTCAGTTGAGCAAAATCCATATTTTCCACAGCATTAAAAGGAAGAAATGTTCAAATGTGCAGTTGAAAACTTACATTCTGACCTAAAGTTTGCTCAGGCAGACTGCAGGCTTTTAATTTAACCAGACACTTGAGATCACTTTTAAACGTAACTGTGTAAACTTAGAATAAACTTTTGCATGAAGTGAAAGAAGTTTCATTTCAGACGATATCAGAGGGTGAGTGCACAGTGTCGCTGACACACGCTGGTGATGTTTTTGATCCCTGCAGGTCGTCTCATCTTCGACAACTTGAAGAAGTCCATTGCCTACACGTTGACCAGCAACATCCCCGAGATCTCTCCCTTCCTCCTCTTCATCATCGCTAGCGTTCCTCTTCCTCTGGGCACCGTCACCATCCTCTGCATCGACCTGGGCACTGACATGGTGAGCGGGCCGCCGCCCAGCCGGCGTTTTGTTGCAGATGTTTGTACACGGGTTCAGGAGAAGAGTGGAGCCCTCGTGGCTTGTGTTGGTGTCGAGTGGGTGGGAGGGTCGAGCAGACTGACTGGAGATGGATGGGAGATCTGGATGAGGACTGGAAGAGTTAGAGCAAGAGCAGGAACTGCTGACACACTAGAGCCGAGGCCTGGAGCCTTTTCTACCTCTGCTGGTGATTCAATAATCCAGCCAGCGTTACTGGAGCCATGCCATCAATGACCCGACCACACTTCACTTTATTTATTTACTACGCTCAGCTCCACTTAGACCAGTCACAAGGAAGTGTTGGATTGTATTTATTTTTTAATAGATTACTGGACGGAGGGGTTGGCATGGCAACAGGTGGTCGCCGTTATGTCACATCCTGTTTTTTATAGCGGCAGATAAACAAAACGAAACCTCAAAATCTTAAAATTTCACACTTGGATGTGTATCAACATTACATTAAGTGACTTAGACTTAGACTTTAATGATGCATGAGGGGAATTACTTTGTTTACATTGAAGCTTTGTTGCACATAAAAGTAAACACTCTTAAAAAAAAACATAAGAAAAAATCAAATAAAAAAAAGATTAGATTAAAATTATTATCTAGCAAAACAAACAACTTTACATCATTAGCGAGTAGTTGGCAAAACCATTTGACATCTGTTTTAGTGTTTCAGTTCGGCCCATCCACTAATCACTAACAGCCTCCAGCCACCAGGGGGAGCTTTGCTTGTTTTGGCTTCACTTTCGAGGGCCAGTTCCACCATCCATCTTTATTTACAGCAGAAGTCTTCTATGTTTTTCAAGCCAAGGACTGAAAAATTGATGGAGAGATTAAGTAGGGACCCCCTACCTACCTATATATGTTCTATATTAAACTCAGCCTAGTGCTGCTTATAAATATACATTATTATCATCATTTCAAATAATACACAGGTTCAAATATTATATTTTTTTATTTCAAATATGTGCTATAGTAGGTGGGCCGTGCAACTGCAGTAAACATAGACATACCTGACATAAATATAACTAAGTGGTATGTTTACAGATAGAGAAGATAATTGACAGATTCATGTTTTAACTTTAAACATGGCTTAATATAGCAGGGACAGTGAATCACTAACCCATTTTGGTTTTGCCTCCATTTCTAAAATATGTTGAATTCATGTTATGTGTATTTAAAGAAATGTAAATTGTGGGGGGAAATATATATATAAAAAAAAAAATAAATCATGTCTAATCAACCAAAGATTTTGTAACCCCGCTGCAGTACCTCTCATACCCCCTAGGGGTCGGGTAACCCCTGTTGAAGGCCTATGATTTACAGTCTATGGTCACAACTGGTGAAAGATTTCCACTTATAATGTCATGAAAAAACCACAGGAGAGGGTGGGTCACATGAACACGGTAAACACGATTCCATTAGAAGGCAGCGTAACGTTCAGGACGATGATGAATTGATGAGACAGGTGAGACAGGTGAGACAGCCACGCCCACGGACACACAAACAAAGACAAGTATTACAGTTAAAACACTTTTCATTTAGGTTTTTCATGCATATGTGTTTTTATCTAACCTCAATCCTTAATGTTGAGCTTTCACCATCTAGAAAGCTAATCACTGGCTTATTTCAGTGATTGATTCTTCTCAGTGCTAATTATTAGCATGTGGCGTATCCACAGGCAGGCTAAAGGTGACATTAGAGAAATCGGTGTTAATACGAGGTGTCAAATACGAGTGCCTGGAGGTAAAAAGAAAAAAAAAAATGTTTGGTTTCATTTGTTATTTGTGACGGTGGGGGAAATTTGCTTTTGGCTCGCTGCCTGCGTCCATTTGTTGAAGCAGAACAAAGACCGTGTGACACTCACATACAGATTTACATTTCACAGCTCTGCCATTTCCAGATGCCAGTCTCCCTCTATTGTATTTCCAGCAGCAACAAAAAGAGTTGCTGGCACGCCGCTTGCCTGAGGGTCGTAATCCATCATTAGAAAAAGAAAGGAATCACAGGATGTATGAATATATTCAGAAGGACTTGTTCAACTGTGTTCATTACTTTAACTTTAATTTTATTCCCTGCTCTCAGCCACCAGGCATTAGTAGTGTGCGCATGAAAACCAATTCTTATACATCCCGGCGAGCCAAATGGTCTCATGTGTGACGGCCAGGTGGAATTCAAAGCCTCCACAGATAAAGAGCAGCAGCCTGCTCGCATTATTAATAAAGTTTATTTCGTTTTTATAGCGCCTTAAAAGCGACGAGCAGTCGCACCACATTCAACATGTCATATAAAACATGTAAAATACAGATCAGCATCAACGTGTCAGCAAATGAAAAGCTATTAACACCCAGGGTGATCAGAACAATCAAATACCTTTGAAAGCCAAGGAGTAAAGATGGGTCTTAATGTGCTTCTGAAAAGCCTTAACAGAGTCAGAGCTCCACCATCTTTTTTTTTTTTTTTTCCCCGAACGTCGCACAGCCAACATACCACGGTCTGAAGATCTGAGGGTTCTGGTGGTGCTCAGAGATATATGAAGGGGCGAGACCATGGAGGGATTTATAAGCAATCGGAAGAATTTTGAAGTGTGTCCTAAAAATGAACAAGCAGCCAGTGTAATGATGCAAGAATGGGAGTGATGTGGTCTCGCTTCTTTGGCCTTGTTAATAACCGGGCAGCGGTCCAGTCTGGATGATATGAATGCATGAATTGTCATGAACTGTTTCTAGGTCGGAGGGTGACACGAAGTTTTTTGAGATGATTCTAAGCTGGTGGAAACTGGATCTAACAGCGGGGATTGACATGCCTGTTGAAAATTATATTACTGTCAAAAAAAGACACCCAGGTTCTTCGTATATGGTGTGATATAGGAGGAGAGGTGGCTGAGGTTCTGGGCGGTAGCGGTAGAATAACGTGGGCGGCCAAAGAGTAACACTTGTCCTCGTTTATCTAAAAGAAGTTCTGAGCCAACCAGTCTTTGATGTCTTCAAAGCAATTTTTTATATTCAGGTGATGTCAGTCTGACTTTGGGAATTGAGGGGGAGGTAGGTCCACGTGTCATCGGTGTAACAATGAAAGAAGATGTTGTGTCTTTGGATAATTTTTTCCTAGAATAGAAGTGGACCTAAAACTGAGCCCTGAGGAACCCCGCGTGTAATATTTGCAGGTGTGTTGGAGGAGCTACCAATGGAAACCAATGGAAACAGTGACTTGTCTGTTTGAGATGTAGGAGCAGAACCAATCAAGGGGCAGGACCAGAGATGTCAACCCAGTGTGATGGAGGCGATGGAGGAGACGTTTATGGTCCACAGTGTCTAAAAGACTTAAGATTGGAGCTGTTACAATAATTTTACATAGGCAAGGTGGAGCTTCTTTGCTTCCCCAGCAGCAGGACAGATTTTGTTAATGTACTGGTACTGTTTGTTTATTTTGTTTTTTTTTTTTTTTGGTTGGATTTCTCTTTTAAAGATGCAGTGATTGAAGTTTAAAGGCAGCTAATTTGTGCGCTTGTTTTGCATTTAAACACGTCTGTGTGTCCTTAATTGCTTCTGCTTCTGGGGAGAACAGCTGGGTGGTTGCTTTGAAGAGTATGACCCTAAAATGAAAAAAATAAATAAAATAAAATAATATAAATAAAAGAACCTGAGAAGTGTTTATAGTACAGCACACGAGAAAAAAAAAATACAAATTTCCCTTGTCTGCTGTTGAGGATGTTAACAGCTTGTTAACAGCTTAGTTCAACTCCAGGCTACAGGCTCGAGGGCTCTGCTGAGATTTAGCAGTGACAACCAGCACTTGGAGTCTGCTACGATTATTTTTAGCAAGCACTGCCATGTGGAAAAAAAAAAAAAAAAGGACGGCTGCAGAAGATGTTCATCAAAGCTACCCGTGGCAGGACGGGGATGGATCTGTCTGGATACCGCATGCAATCACGTACACACTTTCAAAGGTGTGAGGAAATAAAAAAATTTAAAAAACCACACGTCCTTTTCCTCAACTTTCTACCCCCCTGCTGTGGGTCAGGGGAGTGTAACACCAAAACAAACTGGATTTGTAGACCACAGAGCATGTGTTCAGCTTCAGTCTGTGCCAAGTCCCCACCTCAGATCCCGGCTAAGTCCCAGAGATTTCCAGCCCTAAGTCACACATATTGCTCCGTTGCTTACCCGCTAAAACCAGCCAATATAAGATCTTTATTACAGGGACCTTTCTACCCTCCTGTTTTATGAATGTCTTGAAATTCACTAGCCGTCTCTCTCCTCTCGTCTCCCCTCCTCACCTCCCCCTCTCTGTCACTGTCATCTCTCCCTTTCTTTTCCTCATCTCCTTGCCCTTTTTCTGTCGCGTCTCCTTCCAGCGTGTGATTGAGTGATTGCATTAATAGTGATATGTCTGGTCTACCCTGCGCCTGGCTGGCGCTGCCATCGCGGCTTTGTGCTCGTGCCAAAAAAGACAAATTCCTGCAGAATTTATTGCAGCGGGGTTGTGTTTAAAGTCAGCTCAGTCGGTTCTGTTCATTCCTTCCCCCTTTCCAGGTTCCAGCCATCTCGCTGGCTTATGAGACCGCGGAGAGCGACATCATGAAACGACAGCCGAGGAACCCCAAATTGGACAAGCTGGTCAATGAACGTCTCATCAGCATGGCATACGGACAGATAGGTTTGTCCTCTTATACTCTCTGTACTGCAGCTCTTAAACCTGAATCTCTTCTATAGTGATAATAAACATCACAGTTATGAAAACCTTAAATTAGGACTGGGCGGTATGACCAAAAATGTAAATCACGGTATTTTTCAAAATTCTGACAGTATCATGATATTTTTGCAAAATTCTGACGGTACCACGTTTTTTTTTTTTTTTTCAGAATTCTGACTGTATCACGATATTTTGCAAAATTCTGACAGTACCACGGTATTTTTTCAAAATTCTGACAGTATCACGATATTTTGCAAAATTCTGACAGTATCATGATATTTTGCAAAATTCTGACAGTACCACAGTATTTTGCAAAATTCTAACAGTATCATGATATTTTTGCAAAATTCTGACGGCACCACGTTTTTGTTTTTTTTTTTTTTCAGAATTCTGACGGTATCACGATAATTTGCAAAATTCTGATAGTATCACGATATCTTGCAAAATTCTGACGGTACCACGATATTTTTTCAAAATTCTGACGGTATCACGATATTTTGCAAAATTCTGCCAGTATCACGATATTTTGCAAAATTCTCACGGTACCACAGTATTTTTCATAATTCTGACAGTATCACGATATTTTGCAAAATTCTGACAGCATCACAATATTTTTCATAAATCTGACTTTATCACGATATTTTGCAAAATTCTGACGGTATCAGGGTGTTTTTTCAAAATTGTGACGGGTATTTTCAAAATTCTGACAGTATCTTGTTATTTTTCAAAATTCTGACTGTATCTTGTTATTTTTCAAAAGTGTGACAGTATCACAGTATTTTTCAAAATTCTGACATGATGAGTAAATATTGTAGAATAATTCCACAGACAGACCGACACGGCACCTTTTTTGTTTGGCACACGTCTTCTCATTCTGCTGTTTTTCATCTGGAAATTCTGGCATTTCTTACCACCTTAATCGTTTAGGGACATACAGTTAAAGAGATCCAGAGGTGAGGCCGACGCTCCGGCACTTTTCGTTTAATTGTTGTGACATTTACAACAAATTGGGAACAGGGAGCAACTGTTTTCTACTTAATCTTGGTCGTGTTTCAGCGTCTGGAGCCTCACTTGAATGTGTACTTTTTATCTCTGTTTTTTTTTTTTTTATATGGTTTGGGAATAGTGTAAAATCAAAGGCTGGCCCAATTTCATAGACTGTTAAATGGGTCAAACATATGACAGGGCTTCACACAATTTGAAAAGCGACATGCTCAGAACGACTCACACCCGCTCTCATAAGATCCAAGACAAGCACTGGTGAAATCAGCGGCGACACGGGGAGAAAAAGTATCTGAATAAACAGATGCAATCAGCAATCAGACGCAGCGGTGTTGAAGTCATTGAGCCCAAACACTGACCTGATGCGGGGTTTCAGTTTAACAACACAATGAACACAGTGATTAACAACCGTCGTCTCCAAACACCGATCAGTGGCTGCGGAGGTTTCCGCACATGAGACTTAAGTTCTGAAATAAGACGTCCGTCATGCTGAAAACGTTACGCCCACTCTGACAAAACGAACTTGCCAACGTGAAATTAAAACTCACTGCCGGCTATTATTGCAGCCTTCAACTGTCTGGAGCTATTTACTTTAGAAAATAGAGGGCAGAGGGAGGAAGATATCACCACCTTCACTGTCCAGAAGATATTAAGTGACAAATACGGAGTGGATAATGTTGTCCACGCAGCGAAAATATGCACCGTCACTTTTTACAAGTCAGACTACAGTGATCAGCCACAAAATTATGACCTCTGACGGGAGAAGTAAATGACATTGACCAGCACAAGGTGTTGACCTGGCCTCCAAATTCACTACATCTCAAACTGATCAGGTATCAATCCCCTCCCCTCAACCCATAGGACCCAGAGGCCCCCCACCAACAACAGCCTGTTAGCAAACTCCACAGGACATTTCGTTTCCAATACGATACTGAGTAAAAGTCAGACTGGTATCGGCGATACCAATCCGATACAGATTTCGTGAAGAATACAAGACAGAGTTTATTTATTTATTTTAAACTCTGAAGTATATTGAGGTAGTGGCCTCATTTACTATATATCTGAGCTAATGCGACAACAGAAAAACCAAACGGAGACACAATAATACAAAATATGTGACAATGCAGTTTCAAACACGCAAAGGAATAAGTTAAATTATAAGACCATTAAAATAAGTTGTTGTTTAACTATTAACTCTCCTCTTCTGTCCTCCTCATCATAAATGCCTCATATTCTGTGTTGTGGTTTAACCTTTGTTGTGTTGACACAACTCAACAGTTTAGTTACTCTGGTATCAGAAGTAGCGATATTTCGGTATCGACCCGTCACATCACTAATGTCCATTCTCTGATGAGTCACAACCGTTTTGGAGACACAAGGGAAACCTACACGATATTAGGAAGGTGGTCATAATGTTATGCATGATCGGTATATATCATGAATGATGTTTATATCACTAACTGTTACAAAATGTGGACACCAAAAGTAAAGCACTTTTTAAACTATACCTGTGTATTTACCTCTTTAATCCAGGTATGATGCAGGCTCTGGCTGGTTTCTTCACCTACTTCGTTATTCTGGCTGAGAACGGCTTCCCCCCGGCACACCTGGTGGGCATCCGCATCAGGTGGGACGACCGCGACCTCAACGACTTGGAGGACGGCTACGGGCAGCAGTGGGTAAGGAGCGGAGGCAGAACCGCGCGCCAGCACGTTTATTAATGGGTCCAACGCTCGTGCGGGAGTAACGTGTGTGTGCTTTGACGCGGGGCAGACGTACGAGCAGAGGAAGATCATCGAGTTCACCTGCCACACGGCCTTCTTCATCAGCATCGTGGTCGTCCAGTGGGCCGACCTCATCATCTGCAAGACCAGGAGGAACTCCCTCTTCCAGCAAGGAATGAGGTGAGTGTACGGGGTATCAGCCGAGGAGGAGGAAAGAGGATCAGTGTTGCAAGTTGAAGCTGTAACTCGTGTTTTCCTTATTTCCCGCTCAACAGGAACCGGATCTTGATCTTCGGCCTGTTCTTCGAGACCGCCCTGGCCGCCTTCCTCTCCTACTGCCCTGGGATGGAGGTCGCCCTGCGCATGTACCCCCTGAAGTAAGCAGCCCCGCATATGCATATCTCCACTGAACCGAAAAATAACCTCTTAAAGACCCCGACGTGCTGCCATTAGCCCGTCACTCCCGGCTTCAAATGAAGCCCGTGATCTCTTTAAACACCACGTCGCTGTGCTTAATATTCAAAAACGGCTTCAATGAATTTAACTATATCCGTCCTCCTCTCTTCTCTCTCGCTTTCAGGATCCTGTGGTGGTTCTGTGCCGTCCCATACAGCCTCCTCATCTTTATTTATGATGAGATACGTAAATTCATTCTGCGGAGGAACCCAGGAGGTAAGCAGCTACTGTATCGGGAATAGCCAGGATTAAAAGGGTTTAAGCGTGTTTGTCTTGACAGTACATTGCACCCGAAGCACCGCGGTGCCATTTTCCTCCAAGGCCTTTCCTTTCCGTAATGTAAACACCCCTAAAAGCACGGGCTGTCCACTCACTGAAAGACACGCTCATTGACAAAGTCACCACAGCTCTGCTCCACCGATCTGACCCGAGGCATCGCAGTAGGCGTCTGACAGATGGTGATGTGCAGAAGGAGCTCCAGTTCAATGTCATTCCAGACAAGCGCTTCTTCTTTTTAAAGTTCTTTAAAGATAAAAGCAGCTTGAGATGTTCTGAAGTCAGATCACAACAAGAAAAACAAAAAAGAAAGTACAGATACAGCCAATTTTCACAGCGATGTTGGGTGCAATTATGGATCGTCATTGTAAGCTTGTAACTTCGGTGTGAAGGAGTTTGAAAGCGGATTGTTTTTAACACCGGTGGCAGCTGTGTCATTGAAAATTTTCCTTTTTTGTTTTTCGGGATAAAGCACACGATGCAAATTTTGTAATCGGCCTCAGTTTCCTGGCAGATCGCATTGTGTTTCAGACGCATTGTGAAACCGGAACTGTAATCATTCCCATTAAAAAGTTATCATTAACCCGAGCTTTGAACACAAAAAGAGGCTTTAGGCCCGACTCTTAGCTGCGCGCGGGGGGAAAAGCTACGAGGCATCCAGCGGCGCGAGCGCAAGTCACTGAGCGCCGAACAATCCTCCAGCTTTTCAGAGCCGCAGCCTCCGCAACACTCGACTGATTACGGTTTGTCTTCCAGGTTCGATTTCTAACAAAGTAGCATGTAAATGCGCGGCCGCCCGACGGTTCGGTCGGGGATTCGATTTAATAAACAGAGCATGAAATCACAGCTTATATCCCACGCTGAAAACCAAACATTGCCACCGAAGGCTAATTCGGATGTGATTCTCGGGCCGAGGGCGCGCGTCCCGCCACATTTCAGTTGACTTTTTAACGCCCGGTATCTGGAAGGCTCATCTTTAGGACTCCGAACCTCAACGTGCTGCTGCGCTCCGAGCTAAATAACAGCGTTCATGTTCTGATACATATGTAAAAGCTAGACTAGACTGTGGCTTGTATGTACCTGTCCAACGCGCACAGACCCAAATGATTAAAAGGAAATTAAGGCATGTCGATGAAGCCTCACGTATCGCACGCGGACGCCCTACAACGGCTCCGAACCTGCTCACCGCCACGACGTCTCAGCTGATGAGGGAGACAAATACAATTCATCGTGACAGTTAATCATTTCTGTTAATCTGCGTGTCACGGGCTGCTGATCAGAGCCTTAGACTTATGAGGAGATTCATTTGGAAACGTACGGAGACAAAGGCGGCGGGATGAATACAAATAGAGCGATACAAAAGCGCATTATGAAAACTGCTCGCCTGTCATTTCGGGTCCCTGACACTTTCTCTTTCTGTCTCTTTTCTGCCTCCCCTCTTCATCTCTTCCAGGTTGGGTGGAGCTGGAGACGTATTATTAACATTCAGGAAATGTCAGTTTCAATTATGTGTCGCCCGCGCGCGCGCGCGCGTCTACGCACGCGTGCGTTTTTGTTGGTGCTCGTGAGGTTAAATCTGCGTGTGAGCGCGTGTGATTGTGTGTCTGTCAGTTGTAATATTGCACGGATCAGTTCACAAATCTGATTATCCTAAAAAATACCGCTGAAAATAGGCTTTTGATTGTGCTTTGAGGTTTTTTTTCTTTTCTTTTCTTTTTCATTTGATCAGAAAACATTTCCAGTAGAACAATAGGACTGTATACCTCTGTGCCTTACATGAACTGTTACCAAACGTGATGTACTGTGGCCTGGCCGGCTACAAAGGAATACCAAATGTTGTTCATTGTGTGAAATTCACAAAAATAAAATGTATTCCTAAGTTATTATTCACTGGTTGTGTGGTTGCTCTTTGCTGTTATTGCTCATTAATCCTGTTCAGTTGAAAGGTTTTGACTTACAACCTTTCACCTTGTAGAGGTGGCTCAGATCATTGATTGTTTATACTATGGACAAACCCATCGTGACGTCACCTATTGGATTCTGAACCATGAAAATGAAGCCCAAAGTGGGCGGAGCCCGCGGTCGCCATGTTGGATTAGCTTTACTCCACCCACATTTAGATACACCAAATATGGACATAGGGGTCGTGTTGGCCATTTAGACCCGCCCACTCAACTCTCCGCTACCTGTTAGCTCAGGCTACCACCTGTCACTCAAAGCGGGAACGCCCTTAATTATGCAGAATTTTGAACATTAATAAAAAAAAACAAAAACAAATAAGTTAGAAGAAAAATGCCCAAAAAATAATTTCATGTACCAGGCTGTAAACATTTTTAATAATGCTGTAAAGTTAGACTTTTTAACATGGGGGTCTATGGGAATTTGCTCCCTTCTGGAGGCTCAAGTGGCCACTCGATGATCTGCAGTTTCTTGCATTTCCGCATTTCCTTCATGGCTCAGACCCGGCGGTTGCCGCCTGGTTCAGACCTATAAGTACTTGAGTCTACGTCTGAATCACAAACCGGACTGGTCGGCTAACACAGACTCAGCGGCTCAGTATAGAAAAAAAGGTCAATGGAGGCTACGGTTGTTTTAACATTTGACAGCAGCTGAAGCACGCGTTCTACCAGACTGCCGTTGCCAGCGTCCTCTCCTGTGCTGTTGTGTGCTGGGGAGGCAGCGCTAAGAAGAAGGGAACCTCACAGCTGGACACACTGATAAAGAAGTCTGGCTCTGTGGTAAGGGGGCAGAGCTGGAGTCCCTGACATCACTGCCAGAGGCAAGGACCTTGAACAAAATCCAAACCATTACGAGCAATGTCCACCACCCTCTACACAACACCATAGTCAGAAAAAAAGACGCTGGTTCAGAGACTGTCTGCTGCCTACAGGGTATCACCCCGGTCAGGTCTCCAGTCTATCGCAGGGCTAACACAAAGAGACAGACAACCATTCATACTCACGCCCACAACCAATTTAGAATCATAAATGAACCTAACGAGCATGTCTTTGGATGGTGGGAGGAAGCTGGAGCACCAGGGACAACATGCAAACTCCACACAGAAAGACCAAGTTGTTAATTTAAATTGGTGATACACATTCAACATGTTTAATGTTAGCTTGATTCAGTCATGCTAGCACCCTCATAATTACCAGCTAAAAGTAAAAAATAACTGTAGAATAATCTCTCAAAAATTATTCACATATTCACACACATATATTTATGTCTGCTGCCTTCATGGGAACGGCGCTGCTAGGCAACTGTTGCCATCTAGAAGCCACGTAGGCTAGCGGTTCAGCAGGCTAACGAGTGGGTGAGTAATGCTGCTGGTTGTGTGTTTAGTGACTCTGTTGTGTTATTAGCAGCCTCTCTTATGTAGGATTCATGAGTTGTGTTGTGTGTATGAGGGTGTAACCTGGTCATTAGCTTGCTAAACTGTTAGCCTCTGTGGTTTCTTGATTGCATTTTGTCATTTTTGCGTACACTACATCCAAGCTTGTAGTTTCCATTCATAGTCAACATTAATGAAGGATCCGCACGATGAAAAGGTGAGGCAGTATGAATGTCACCCTTTTCTTCGGCATTGCTGTAAACACGGTAAACTTGACCCTGTTTGAAGGCTGCAGCCTGTTTACCATATATTAATTATATTTGATTAAATCATTTAATTAAATGTAACGCATTCATAATAAAGAACGTACCACCGGTTTACATTGTTGTCAGATTCGTAAATTGTTGTGTATCAACTGGTCAGGTTCTGTACAGTCAAAGGCAACGTCAACGTTATTCCTAAAAGTTAATTAGAATGTGTTCGACTCTCATAAAACAAACCTAAACCGTGTCTATTTCGAGGTCTACATGCTCACTTCTTAAACTTTACATTAATATAAGAACAGGCAGCTGGGAACAGAGTCTGGGGCTGCTTCTGGGCATTATTAACCTTAGCAGCAATTTCCTCTCTGTCTCTGCGTGTAAGTAGATGCCTGTTTCCGAGGAGTGTGTGGCTGCCTTCCAATACTATTAAATACCTGTTCCATGCATTTACTTTATCTGGCAGTGGACATGGGTGCTGCTGTATTTTTGTCTTGGTTTTTTTTTTCTGCTTTCCTGTCACATTGACCATTTTATTGTTGCACGTCAGGTAAGATTATTATTATTTTACTAAACTACATTTGAGTAGGTTTGAATTTATTTCCCTTTGGATCTTGAGGTTTGTTGTTTTGTCTTGTCTTTTCTGGGGGACCTTTAAACTTGGCCTGATGTCAAGCCGACTTGCCCGCCTCGCAAATTTTCAGCGGCGGAAAGCTGATCTGGAACTGTTCTGCTAGGAGCTGATTATTCTCCAGAAAAGATTTGCCGTTTTGGTGGTTTTTATGTGGTGAAGGAAGAGCCATAAAAGCGACGTATCCACCTCATCATCCAAACGCACTGCAGTTAAACAACAAAATACCTCTGACTGGTTGGAGAAGTATCCATTTATATGCATGTTTTTTTTTTTTTTTGTCTCTATCAGTTTAAACAGTTAAAGAAATTCAAATAATGTATCATCATATAGGAATTAAATCTGACCATGCAGCCTGAGGCAGTGCATATTATGCTATAACACTTAAAGTTTGTGGTTTAATGTCTTTCTTCCTTTTTGTCAATGCACCTTTTTGTTTATCTATCTGTCTAAACCAAAATTGGGTTAACATCGATTGGCATCTTTTATCATGAATTAATCTGCCTTCCCCCTCCATCAAATGACAAATCATATTGGAAAATAATAATTAGTATTTGGGTTGTCTGAGCGAACAAAAATCACATTAAACATCCTTAAATCTTTACAGCTGAGATGAAAAATTATGCAAATAATTATCTGTCATGAAAATATTTGTAGATTTGTTCTCCTTTTGTTTTCAGCTCTTTACTGGACTATTGCAAATATAGTCCGGTAATATATCTATATACAAACCTATACCTATGCTGACTTACTAATTTCCCCCCAAACTTCTACATTTATGCGTTTTTTTAGTTAAATCAATCTATAACAAAAAAAGGAAACAAAGTTAGTTAATTTCTTTTTCCGTATTTGCATACACATTATTGTGTTAAAATATAATCAAGAAGGACAAAATCCCTAACTCGAGTTTTCAGGGGTTTTTTTGGTCTCCGCTGTTGTTTGACCTTAAAACACCCCTCAAGGTTCTAGACTTCCCTTCGGCTCAACAACATCCGCCTACGTCACTTCCGCTCACTGCCTGCCAAACATGGCGCTGCTCTTAAGGTCAGTACGTCTGCGCCACATAACTTTTACCTTTCTGGAAACCTTTTGTGTGGTTCTATAGTCAATTACAATATAACATTACAAGGGGGGCACAAAACAGCCGAGTGTGACTTCTAAAGCTCGTTCATTATCCTTGTTTATCGCAAACGGGATGCTAGCAGCTAGCGGGCTAATGCTAATGCTAGGTGCACTCGGTGGAAACTGGTGGAGAGTGAACTTTGACTCTTAAGGCTTATTAGCAACGGGTACAAACGCTGACACTGCGGTATATTGCATATTAAATACGTTTTTGTCGCTGTTCATTCGTGCGTTTTAAACCGTGGGATTTATCAGCTTCAACGTCGGGCTTTGCTACACGAGCTAAGTAGAGAAGTAGAAAGTCTTATGAATTTTAGGCTGTTACACATGAACACAGGACCTGTTGTGCAAATCAAACCGTTTTCATAGAGGGCTGCGATTATTTTATCATCTCCTCGGTCGGATTGAGCGTGGTTTGCCTGTGTGTGTTGTAGCTGGAGCTCTCTGCTTTAATCAGTATTGCAAGATTTGTGAATAAATAAAAACGTCCCCGTCTGTACTGACCTTTAGAAATTGTGTTGTCAGAAGCGTAATTCTGTTTAAATGAATGAATTTATTGATTACAAGTCCCAGCGTTCTTCTTCATGTCCTCTCCCAGGGTGCACATTCATTCATTTATCTCTTTTTGTTTGTCCTATAGCTGGTACAGTTACTTCTTCATAATTGTTGTTGCATAATTTGTTACCTTTAATGTCTGTTCATCAACTTTCACTTCTCAAAAACTGTCCATGTGTACAATATACTGTATGTTTGTATTTCCAGTACTTCACGACAGGCACTGATAGCAACTTAAAGGGGATTTTATAGTATTACGGGACCTAGACACAGTGACCTACTCACAGAGATGAGTCATTTATACTTGTGCGCTCGCTCTGTAACAACGCCACTCAAATGCTGGACGGTGCTGTGTCTTTTTTTTTGCCAGTCTGGCTAATTTTTGTTTCTACTTCCTGCATCACTTTCAACAATGGCAACTGAAACTTTCACCTAAATTTTGGCCAAATTCTGCCAAATTTTCACTGAAAATGAGTCATACAAATGTCTAGATCTCCAAACCTCCTCAGTTGATCTCACCAATAATGTATCGATCCAAAACAATACGATGCAAAAAATTGCGGAGATGGAGATGTGGAAATACGCAACAACCAAGCGGACCAATCACAGCTTTTGCACTCTGCGTCCCCTCAGTGTGTAGTTGCACTTCTGGGGTGACGGGGCTCTGCGTAGGGTCTGTCTTGGTGTTTTCAGTGCAGAAGCGTGGGCGGCGGGTAACCCTAATCCTTCTTTCTTTCCTTTAGGACGTTGGCCCGTCAGGGTGTCTGTCTCTCCAAACCAGAGTACAGTGTCCTCTTCAGACAGTGAGTTCTCTTTGTGTGTTACCATAAATATATGGCTAATACATACTGAAACAATCCTGCAATCCTTTACTCATTACATGCATTTTCTCTCCCCTTCAGTGCTGCTCCAATGGGGACCACAGCGAAGGAGGAGATGAACAAGTTTTGGAACAAAAATGCCAGACTAAACCGACCCATGTCTCCCCACATCACCATCTACAAGTATGTACCTCCAGTGTTTCACTCCCTTGTGTTACTGAGAATATAGCTAGAGATGACTCGGATATTGAAGTAAAATCATTTGAATGTTTTGTAATTTCACCTTCGCATTGTCAAATGCACAAAATCTACTGCGGCACATTACCCGAGCAGAAAATGATATTACTGTTAATGTCAGTTTTCCCGAATCTGCAGGCTTTTCATTCTTTTAATGCTAATAAAACAGCAGGACAAGCCGCCATTACCAGAGATTTAGTGCAGCACCTTGATGTGCTGTCAGGCACTTATTAGAATCCTAAAATCTGCTGCAAAGAAAAACTTTTATTATTCAGAATGTGTCTTGTAATTTCTAGGCTTCATTCTCTGCTTCGGGTTTTCAGCTCAGTTTTTTTTGGATCAATTTGATGGCGTAGGGCACTTATTCTCTGACAGCGTCATTTACTTTCATTATATACTGTACTGTGCAAAAGTTTTAGGCTGATATGAATAAATGCTGTAAACTAAGAATGCTTTCAAAAATCGAACTGTTAATAGTTTATTTTCATCAATTAACAAAGTGCAGTGACTGGGCAGAACAGAAATCTAAATCAAATCCAGGGGGTGCACAATAATTATCGGCCCAATATCAGGAAATTATGACATCATTCTGATAAGTCCGATATCATGACTTATCAGCCCGATAACATATAATATGTATTTTTGTCAGCACTGCGAGTGTGAGTCATGGTTTTAATCAGGCACTCCCTCTCCTACATGAGACCTGCACAGCCTGCAGTCAATGCTGCATTCAAGTGGCGTCAGTATAATCGGAAAAAACGTTCTGATTGAAAAAAAAAATGCATTACTCCCCCATGTCGGAAAATAACTCGTCAACTCTTACCGCTTTCACATCGAAAATGCATTTTCAGACCTGGGTCGACTTGCCTTTGGTGTTCTTTCACATCGCGGGTCAGACCTCCCGCTGTGAGAGCTGCGTGCCTTTTTCTTCCTCCCTCATAGTGATCGCGTACATTGCAGATAACGTTGCAGTTTGTTGATGACCTGAAGAATGGAGCGGTCAAACCCCCCGCTCTTTCTAAAGGCTGCTGATATTAAAATAAATCGCTGTGTCCTGCACAGAGCCCGATATCTGCCACCAAATCTCCTCTTCTCCTCGGATGCAGAGCGCTGCCATGATCGTTAAAAAAGTGTGGGAGGTCGCAGTAAAAGCTGGATATAAACACTGTCGCCGTTCTCCTGTGCACTTCCATTAATGATTGTGTAACAACATATTTGATTTGTTTGATGGAAAAAAAGGAACAAAAATCTCTGCCCTTCAGAAATCGTCTTAATGGGAGTAGACCAAAACTTGTTTTTGAGCTGAAGCTTCCACAATGATACAGTCTGTCACATCGTCAAGTCAGAATGTAACAGGCAGATAACTCACATCCTTCTGTCTCATCATGAAATCCCAGACACACTCCATGATGTTGAGATCAGGACTCTGTGGGGACCCTGCCATCACATCCAGGACTTCTTGTTGTTCTTTACTCTGAAGATAGTTCTTAATGACCATGGCTGTATGTTTGGGGTCTATAAATTATACAAAATAAATTTGGGGCCTATCATCCTCCTCCCTGATGGTATTGATGATGGATAAGTATCTCAGCATTGACCATTAACCAAATCCCCAACTCCATTTGCAGAAATGCAGCCCCAAACTAGCAAGGAGCCTCCACCATGCTTCACTGTTGCCTGCAGACAC
Source organism: Mugil cephalus (assembly GCF_022458985.1). Taxonomy (NCBI): domain Eukaryota; kingdom Metazoa; phylum Chordata; class Actinopteri; order Mugiliformes; family Mugilidae; genus Mugil; species Mugil cephalus. Next base: position 7,609,117 of record NC_061776.1, read on the forward strand.
TCATTATTGTAGCTCTCTCCAGCCTTTCGTTGAACAAACTACCTTCTGCTACAGCCAAATATTTACAACTCATCAGTCCAGAGCACCTGCTGCCTTATTTCTGATCCCAGTTCTTATATTTTGGTACATAGTTGAGTCTCTTGGCCTTGTTTCCCTGTCAGAGGGATAGATTTTTGGTTGCAACTCTTCCATGAAGACCACTTCTGGCCACACTTTTCCAGCCAGTCGATGAGTGTAGCTGGGTCCCACTGGTTTCTGAGCTGATGGCTCTGCTGGACATCTTCTGATTACGAAGGGGAAATAAGCTTGATGTGGTTTCCTTGGCCGAACACTGGGTCTATGATCCTACTAAAGGGTTGATGCTGGTTTGAAGGCAAAGGGTAGTAACAGCGAATATTGATGCGAGTTAGATTTTTCTTTTGTTTCCTCACTTTGCATTTCGTAAATTGATAAAAATAAACAATCATTACAACGAGCATTCTTAGTTTACAGCATTTTCTGCCTAAAATGATATGTATTAAATATTTAAAAAAACTCTTCCCTTGAACCTGAAAAATTAAACTTTTCAGTGATAATCATCAGTTTTTATAGTTAGAGCTTGTGGTTTGGACAAGGTTTCATCCATTTATATTTGCCGTTATGATAAATTGGTTGCTTGCTATTCGTGTTTCAGATGGTCCGTCCCCATGATGATGTCCATCACACACAGAGGAACAGGAGTGGGGCTCAGTGGAGGTAACTCGCCATCCAACATTCAAATTAAAGCTATTTACTTTCGCTGATAAAATATTATCATTATTATTCAACATAGACAAAAGAATACTTCTTGATGCATGCATGAGCCTTTTCTAATATTAAAGGAAATTACTGTCAGCTTGTGATTGACCCTGAAAATCTCTTCAGGGCATTTTAGTCCATCACTATTGATTGCTGCTAAGAGCATTTACTGGAATTACAAAACATGCCGCGCTCAATACAATTCAACCTGTGCATGCGGAAACAAAGCCAAACACTGGATGCCTCTCAGCCCAAAGTGTTGAATTTGTGTCACTTTGACATCCATTCATCAGTACAGTCGACCTTAATGGAGCGTGCACATTGGAAGCTCCAGCTCCAGCTTTGTTCACAGGTTAATGAGTTCAGTCGGGGTCAGTACCTTCTACTGCCATTTTAATGCAACAGTCACTCACACACTGTGTTTACGGGGACGCAAGCGTTGTACGAATGATCAGGGGGTCGGGACAGTCTGATCTGATCAGAAATAATCTTTGGTTTGGTTGAGTTTGGAAATATTAGCCCCTAATAGCCATGAAGATATTGGATGTGATGGTTTTTATCTGGTTGAACACGACCGGTTTCCAGGAGGGACACAAACACGGAGGAAGTAAAACAAGCAATTCAAACAAGTGTTGTTTTATCTATTTATTTGGGGTGGTGCAAGGAAAAAAAAGGTACGTGAAGCAGCTGTGGGCGGAGCTGTTGAAAACATGGGTCCATCATTGTCATCTTCATCACTTTCATCTATTGAACGGATTCAGTGTTAAAAATGACGCCGTCTCCTTCTTCTTCTGTTATATTTCCAAATGATTCAACTGTGCTCCACAGCACAAAACCCCTTTATCAATGCATTCGTTCTTGATAGGAGTCAAGATACATTATATATATAATATATTATATATACACACAACCTCTCATTGAATTGAATGAGAAGGTGTGTCCAAACTTTTGATTTGTTCACTCTCTCTCTATATGTGTGTGTGTGTGTTTTTCATAGTGAATCTATCCAACCATTAAATCAAATGTGTACATTTAAAGGTTTTAAATGATTTATTTTCGCATAAACTGCGGTCGTTTATTTCCCTTCTTTATCGCTGCCTCTCGCCCAGGTCGTCACTGTAAATGAGAAACAGTTCTCAGTTGACTCACCTGTTTAAATAAAAGGTTTAAAGTATTCGCCTTTTTTTTTTTTTTTTTCCCATCTTGAGCTTTAGCGTTTACAGTGATTTACATCTGCCGTACGCTTCTCCGAGGGAATGCCATTAAATCCGCAAACCATTAGGCTTTTTATTTTATTTTATTTTTTTTTTCCTTTTTCTTTCCATCAGCGGCTTAAAGCGAAACCTTTGTGTTCGGCGCGTTGTATCAGGCAGCTATTGTTTGGCCTTCGTTTAATTCAGTCAGCGGGGGGAGACGTGTATTTACATAACCGAGGCGTTCGGACGTTTAAAGCGACGGGGCCGGCAGAGTCTGTGTCTGTTCCGTGACTCATGAAGAGTAATCAAGCAAAGACGAATGCTCGTAGCATGGTGGGGGTTTGCTTCTCACTTACTACTGTCTCTGTGAAAAAAAGCTGCGCATGCACAAACGTTCACATGCAGGCCTCTTAAAGAGTATTTCATCTCAATGCTTGTGTCTGTGTCCAGCTATCTCAGCCTTCGCGGTGGCGGCGCTGGTATTACCGGGGAACTACCCGTACTACCTGGACTTGATAAACTCGCTGTCCTTCGGCCCCTTTCTCATTGGCCTGGCCAAGTTCGGCCTGGCCTTCCCCGTGTCGTACCACACCTACAACGGCGTCCGCCACTTGGTAAGACTTAACTTGATTTGTGCTTTGTTTAGCGAGTGTTTATATGTATTTTTTTTTTTTTTTTTCCACCCCTCTAATTTGATTTGTGTCGTGCATCTGCTGCTCAGCTTAAGCTTTTTTTACAAGGAGATAGTTCTCAGTTTTCTGTTATCCTCATGTTTAATCATTTTACCATAATAGCAAATAGATTACTTTTTCCAGCGTTCATCGAGTCCCAATGCTTCTTAACCTAAATTTTCTTCTCTCTCCTCTCTTTTATTTATTTATTTATTTGTTTGTTTTTCCTGTCTGTTATCAGTACTGGGATATCGGAAAAGGCTTCAGAATTCCAGAGGTCTACCGCACCGGCTACACGGTTATCGGTCTGTCCGTCATCACCTCCATAGCCCTCGCTTTGCTCTGAGCGCCGGATCAGAAGCGACGGGCAGGAAGGAAAAAAAAAAGAGCGGAGGGGAGTTGAAGGGAACGAGGGCCGGATGCACCCTTGGAGCTTTGTGTATATGTTCTGTTCTGGCCGACTGCAGGCCCTGTGTTCATCAAACCATTAAATAAATTATATTACGGTGTACACAGAAACCATGTTATGATTTTTTTATTTTTGTATTTTGGTCCCTGGGAACTAATTATGCTCTGTGGAGCTTTTTGGGGGTCATCAAATGCAGCAAAGGGTGCAAAGTGCATGCAAATGCGACCCAGTTTATTTCACACTTGTTCCTGGTGTGAACAACAACCCGGCAGCCAAAATTAGACGTGTCCTACATGCTATGTCCTTATATAATTTGTCTAATCGTGTTGTGACGTCGCCTTCATTAGTCACTTCTCTGTGCCAGTCCAAACACCGTGCCTGTCTCGTTATTATAGTGTGTCTGTCTGTGTGTGTGTGTGTGTGGAGCTGCTGTTGACTGTAGGCTGTCATTCATATTTTACCTTCTCCTGGCCGCGGCTGCTCAGATGCATTTTTAACATCCAGAAAGAGTGTGGCTGAAATGCGGAGAGGCGGCCCGGTGGTGGAAGCTCCGTGTGTGTGTGAACAGGATCCTCACCGGCAGCTTGCCTCAGGCCCTCGCCTCCCACTGAGCTGCGCGGGAACAACACGCTGCACCTGAACAGCTTTTTTTGTCCCGCAGTGTGAATTAAACCCAGTCGTGGCGCCGGTGTCAGATCCAATTCCGTTTCATGTCGGGGCGCGGGGGAACGCACTGAAACGAGCCGCCGGTTTGAAAGCCGTGTCCGTTCGGATCGGCCAAACTCGAGCTGAGAGGAGCGACGCGAGCGTTTTTTTAGTCCAGTTAGCTCCGACTAAATCGGTTTTGTGAGTTTGTCGCCGGTGGCTCGGAGGGAAGGAGCCTGTCGTCTTGCCTTATTAGTTTGCTTTGATGTATTTTTTTTAAACACAAATATGATCAGATGTCGCCACGGAGGAGCAAACCGTTTGCACAATTACTGCCAGTGTCGGTAGGACTCAAAGAGTTAATTTGATCGTTTGGATTCTGTTACGTTCCCCTCAGACTCGTATAAGCTCTGTTACTAAACAAACATCTCTATATTTAACCGTTGCCAGCTCAAAGTGATTGTCGCTGAAGCATTAAGGCTTGCAGAATGGCTCTCCGTACACAGGTTTTGGTCTGATTGCAGTAAATTTGGCATCTCGTTGATTCCCTATAGTCTAATCCTACATGCACATTTCCACCTGAGCTAGTGAGCCATTGAGCTACAATTTTCTATTGTGATGGACAGGAAAATTGCTCAGGCTCTGCAGAATTTAAGACTGGATTTAACTCTATAGTCTGTTCCAAACAAGCCCTTATGCCACATTTTACACTTGCTTTTTTGAGACTTTTTGAGGTAATACTGCACCTGTTCACGCCGTTTATTCCCTGCTATGTTATGATCGTGTTCCTTCAAGGCTCAAAGGTGGTTCATCTTTTATTTTTCTCCTTTAATATCACGACGTATGGCCGGATTAAAGGTGGATGTAGAGCAGGGGTTCAATGAGGCATCCGGTGACGGATGATTACGCGGCGGCAGCACCCCCTACCGGGCGGCAAGGTACCGTCCGCGGCGCTGCGGTCCTGATGCTGAGGGATGTTGAGGATGCTGCACAGGGAAGGGCGGGGGGGAGTATAAACCCGGTTTTGATCGAAAAAAATGTGCCTCAGTCTCTGTGGCGCAATGGAATAGCGCGCTGGACTTCTAATCCAGAGGCTCCGGGTTCGAGTCCCGGCAGAGATGTTGGAATATGCACGCAGGCTTTTTGGATGGGGGGTGATGGAGAAGATGTTCGTTACGTTTTGAGGCCTGTGCATCTTAGGCCGCCTGCGGAGACGATGGATGGGTTTAAATTTGGATGATGGACCGGGGGAAAAAAAGAAAAAAAAAATAGGGAGAGATTACTTCAAATATGTTTATTTTCTCCAAATAAGAGTGAGAATTTCTTGAACATGCAGATGACAAACGGCCTGGTAACAAAAGCTTGAAACTAGCACAGGACTGCACAGGCTCTGGTCTTTACACAGTCCTCACTGACAGGCACCGCAGGACTACACAGCCTGGTGCAGCCTCGTCTGGGGAGAGTCGGTGGACACGCACGCACGCACGCACGCACGCACGCTCGCTCCCTGTTTCAGCACCTGGGGCTGGCCACTCGTTTAAGGCAGCGCAGGAGCTTTCCCTCTGCAGCGCCAGCGACTAAACATTTAAAGCCTTTTCTTTTTTCTTTTTTTTCTCCTTTAATGACGCCAGATGCTGCGTTTTCTATTCTCCCATTTGGGTTTAGAGACCCAGGGAACGATAAAGACTCCGGTTTGCTTTGAACATAAGTGACTCATATAGTGCCAGAGAATTGTGTCGTCTAAAGATTTTTTTTTTTTTTTTGCATGCAGATTAGGTGCGGGATTATAGACTATAAGTACGACGTGGCGCTGCTAATGGAGAATAAGGACATGAGTAGTCATTGTGTGGTTTTAATTTAGTGAAATCAGGATGGGAAACTGAGGGGCGCACTGGAATCCTTCCAAGGACAAAATAAAGTGGACTTCAGTTGCATCTTTGTTAAATTGCCCAGATCCGGAAGCCATGTTTTTTCTTTCGTTTCTTTCTTTCTTTTATTTTATTTTTTGTTCATTCACTTCTTTTACAGTGTGGAGGAAACAGGAACAGCTGTCTGTTTGAAGATCTCTCAGACGCACTCCCTGCTTTTATTATTTCATATTCTCTCTTTTATTTATTTATTTATTTTTTTTATCACTGATTGGGCTGTCGTGCGGTTGCCGCCATCCATGTTTAACCCCATCATGCCTCCCCACACACAGGCCTAATCCGCCAGTAAAACTAATCCCTAATCCTCTCTGGCAAGTTGAACAACCTACTACCCCCCCCCCCCCCTTCCCTCCCTCCCTCGAATCCAGAATCCCAAGCGGGTATGACGCATGACACGTCAGAACAAGGACTTCCCTCTGGTAAAAGTTTATACGCAAACCCCGGCCATTCATAGGGGTGTAAACATTATGATGTTGTCGTGTATTGATGCGCCGGAGAAGCGATCGCCGCTGACAAATGTTCTGAAAAGGCTTTATTGCAGGAAAGAACAGTGTGGTGAACTCTTGAGTATCTGAGATATGTTCAGCTCCAACAGCCCCCCTGTATAAGGTTTCTCATCCCCAAGATCCACACAATCATAAACTAACTAAACTCGTCCTCTCACATCTGGTATTTTACAAGCCGACAGCTGGTAAATAACTTTTAACCTTTAACCTTTACACTATGCACACATCCCACAAACTCACAAAAACAAGAAGAGAGGCAGGAAGAAGAGGATCATAGACTGTACTATATGAGAGTGTTACACGCGTTTGAAAGCGGTGAAATACTCCAATAAACATCATTCTGGGTTTACGTGGAGTCCCGTCAGCTCCACGAGGCCAAGGACTCGGTAACACCATTACCACGTTGCCAATGACGAAGCCTACGGGAAACAGACGGCTCCTATCTGCGAGATGTGGATAATAGCTGCGTGACATCGGTGATAAGAATCCTCCACTGAGAACCGTGACAAGCCCGATTCAAATGACCTCCCCGCCCCGGGAGAGGTGTAGGCTTTAAAAAAAAAAAAAAAAAAACCCTATCCCGGACCTACTCGGTGACAAAATGAAACGTCCTACAGGGGATAATGAAATCTCTCCCCCGAAGCTCGATAAGGTCAGCGTGGAGAGACGCGGCAACATTATGGAGATTCTCCCTCCGTGGCGAGATCCCACTTCTGTATCTGCTCCATCTCCTCCATGTTGCTCTCAGCCAGTAGGCCCCTGCTCTGGCCCTGTTATCCCCGTGGTACGGGCCAAATCGTATTAAAATCCCCTCCCTCCCCTCCCTCCCTCCCCTCTCGCCTCCATCCCTCCCTCCCTGTCTCCCTTGTCCCCTCCCTCTCGTCTTTCAGACGGTCTGTTTTTGCTGCAGTGAACGGTAGCCGTGGAGAGAGAGCGAGGGGAGAGAGATACAATATACAAACACAGAGAAAGAGCGGAGGAAGAAAAGCGAGGAGAGGAGAAAAAACAACAACAAGGAGCCGGGAGAAGGAGATTTAAGACAACCACAAAAAAAAAAAAAGTCGATAAAAGCAGATTGAGAGGAGGCTCCGGACAAGCGACCGCTTCGCATCAAAGCAGGGACCTTTACTGGGAGACCTTACTGGAGACCAACAAAACCACACTCCGGAGGCGGAATATAACGGTGTGTGTTTGCGTGTGTGTGTGCGCGCGTGTGTTTGGTCATAACCGTGGCAATGCTTCGCAGTTTGTGTTACTGTGCGGGGTTAGGCTGTAGCCCGCAGGGTGGACAGGAGACACCTGTCAGTGCTGACGCTTCCCCCCAGTCTCCAGGAATGTGTCTGTGCGCGCACTCTCTCTCCGTGTGTGTGTTTGTGTGTGTGTAATCCGTTGTGCCTTCACGGATCCAGAGAGAGAGAGAGATGGAGCCTATAATCCCTGCGTTGTTTTAGAATTTACTCAAAATGTGGGGTTTTGTTTTCGGGCTTCCTCCTCTCGCTCCCTTCCTTCCTTCCTTCCTTCTTCTCCAGCGGCTGTCTTCTGTCGCTTTGCATAAAAAAGAAAAAAAAAAAAGCATCGCAACTCGCCGTGTGTGTCTGTGTGTGTGTGTGTGAAGCAGCAGCCTCTACCAGAGTCTCTAAATCTCATCCCATCAGCACCGCCAGATATTTCTGTAAGTGCTGGGGGAGAGAGAGAGAGAAGGGGGGGAGCAGGTTTTAGGTTTTAGGTTTTGGGAAGCGCGCTCCTCGCTGGAGGGGGAACATCGCTCCGGTTTCCCCCCGCGGTCGGTCGAAGCGACGCAGGCGGCCGCCGCTCACTGTTGTTGTTGTTCTTGTCACCAGCTGGACTAAAAAAAAACGACTCCCCGCTCAGAGTGAACGCGAGAACTTTGTGTTAAATCACAGCTCGGAGTGGCCGGGTTATTTCCCACGGACGCGCTCGCTCGCTCGCTCGCTCGCTCCAGTTTTTTTTTGTTTTCATTTATCGCCATCACTCCACAGGAAGGGCTGGAGCAACAATAAACATTCCCACCCCTCCCAATCCCCACATCCCATCCCATCTAATGCCATGCCACCACCACCACCCCCCCTCTTTTCCACCACCACCAGCAGCAGCAGCAGCAGCAGCAACACCCCACTCCTCCACCCCGCCCTCTGTCCCCGCCCTAACCGCCCGCCCGTCCCACAGGCTACAATCCAACAACACTCCTCAGCGCCGACAACGAAGCCGCGTTTCGCAGATGGACCGAGCGCTCACCCCTGCGCAGCCCTCTGCTATTTTAGGGTGCGTGCGTGAAGGGGAAGGAGCGTCTGTGACGGGAAAGAGAGAGATACACAAGAAAGAGAGGGAGAGAGAGAGAGAGAGAGAGAGAGATGACGAATGCCAGAGCTGCTATTATGTTGCACGTCTGTCCGTCTCCAGTTTTGTGCAAAGCGCACCGCGTATTCTCAGTGGGCGGCAGGTGCATCTCTCCGCCGCTTTCATTCTCTTCCCTTCTTTCTTCTCCTCTCCTCGTTCTCCCCGTCCAACTGGGAGTGTGTTCCTTTGCGTTATTTTTAATTAGCAGGAGTTAGTTGGAACTCGGTTGTGCCCCCCCCCCCCCCACTCCCCCATCCACAAAGAAAAAAAAGCTCCCTTCATTCCACATGCGCGCAAGCTTGTTAAAGTGTGTGAATAAATCCACAGCGCTACCTCATCCCACCCTCATTACCGCCTATACATCACCACCATCTCCATGTTCCTCTGCTACTGCTGGCTCCATCACCCCTCCCCTCCCCTCTCCACTCTCCCCCACCGCCACCACCACCCCCGCCTCCCTCAATCGCCTCCCAGTATGGCATGACACAAGCAGATCGATGAATACCCATGAAGCAACGCGTGAGGAGCGGGTGGGCCAGGCCTTTATTCAGACGCAGCCAACCAATGGCAGGGGACGCAATTAGCGGCCAGTTGGCCTGCCCCGCTTGTTTACTTTATCTCTCCATTGCTCTGCCCCGCAGGTGACACTCCTGAGCTCCTCTGCCCTCCTGAGGATTCAGTGAGACAGGTGGATCTGCGCGCCCGACCATGGCCTTCCCATCAGCCCCCTCCGCATTATGGAGTGTCAGCTTATTGACGACACTACTCGCAGCTGCGGTTCACAGCAACATTGTCTTTGGTAAGCACATCTCTTTCTCCTCTCCTCTCCGCTCCGCTCCGCTCCTCTGTCTCTCCCCGGGCCCCTGACCTCCCCGACCCGCTCATCCCGTCTCTGGTGGTGCCCCCTTATCTGTTGACTTGAGCCTCTTTTTCTTTTCTTTTCTTTTTTGTTGTTTCCTGTATTATGACAAGAGAATCAGAGAGCCGTTAATAAGCGCATGGGACACTCCCACCACCCGGGACCCCCGGTGGAATTTCTGCTGTTGTTTTAGAGGAATGTGTGCGTGACTTGCACGTGGGTGCAGGGGGCCCAACGCACACACGCGCTACGGCTCCTTGCTGGAGTGCACTTCACTTGCCCCGCAGCTTCCTTTCCTTCCTCTTCCCCCCTCTCTCTCTTTCTCTCTCTCTGCCCGTGACATCTTTCCGTGCACTCACACGGGAAGCACAAAAGCACTCACACAGTCTTTTAAGTTCACCTGCTCAGCATCTCTCAGCATCTCCCTCGCACACACGCGCGCACTTTTACCTCCGCCAGAGGTTCATCCACACCCTCGAGATAAAAAAAGAGTGATCACCTTGCGCTTTCTCCCGCGGGGAGGAGCGCGCGCACGCGCACGCGCTCAGTCACATGACGCCCGTCATGGCCGCGGCTCCAAACCGCGGTGAGCCGGGCGCGGCTAAAAGCGGACGGTAAGAGAGGATTTGATGAGAGAGGCACTTTGTAATGATATCATCCCCTGCTCTGATCACCGAGCGAACAGGAATACACTGTCGGACTTTCCAATTACATAACACTCAAGTGACTGGCTGCCGGTAATACAACCTTTAGAGGGCAAATTGTGCCAGCAGCAGAATGGCGCATCATGATTGGCTCTCAATCCATAGAAAATTGATTGACATAGGTAGAATCCTGTTGGCGTTTTCTCATTACACCGGGGATTTAATTGTGCAGAGTGTTTGGCGAGGAACTGTAAGACGATACAGTAGGGGGGAAAAGGCTCCTAATAGATTCTCCCTTATCTGAATTTGCAATATAACTGTGCGTTCTCAGAGGTCGCTCGCGTTCGCTTATGCACACCTACACCATTTCAGAAAACCGTGAGTGCACGGTGCATACATATGCATGGGTACGAACACCGCGTACATGCCTGCGTCCAGACATATGCAGGCGCACAGCCTCCATTTACTCTAATTTGAATTTCTTCATCCACATCAGCTGCCCCCCCTTTTCTTTCAGCCGAACTAGGTGTGTTTGAGTCCCCGTGTGAAATGCGGGTAAGGGTCTGTGAGTGTGAGCTCACAGGCCGCGCCAAGAACCCGGGATGAGGTCACTGCTTAGCAAATGCAAGTGGAAGCATGTTAAGGCCCCCCCTCCAGAGCTGCCGAAGATGAGGAATGCGCAAACAATTTCCAGACGGAGGCGCTGCTGATGAAATATCAATCTCTCGTCAGAGCGCTGACCCCCGCCGTGTAGCTTGTCATTGAAACCCAGGCGGCGGGGTTCGTTATTTGGGTCCAGAAAACGATTTTGGATCGCATTCAGACGCGTGTCACATTTGATTAAGGTGCGCCCAGGGGGAGGCCTGACCATGCATGACCAATTCTTGCTTTGGTTTCACCTAGGCGCTGTTTTACATTATCATGTCACTCAAGGGGAGTAATTAAGCCTGGGACGTCTGACAGCATTTAGGAGATGAGAAAACACGTCGAGGGGCGCAACCAAGAGAAGTGAAGCGGGGATAGGATGCTGACTTAACAGACTTTCAGTGAGGGTGTTGTGTAGGCCTTTTAGTCAAGTGATTTCTGCTACAAAAGCATAATCAAATACTAGTATTAGCTTTGCTGGAGAAAAATAAAACCTGCCTCGCCAGAATCACTTGTCAAAAAAACTTTGGAATGATAGCTTTTGTGCTACACAGGAAGACATTAATCAGAATGAGAGTGAACAGTACAGGTTTTTACCGGTAGTGCTATAATGTGTCTTGGCGAGACTCTTGCAGGACACAACATACAGCACAAAGGAATGATTCCCAAAGTTAAAGAGACAGGAAACTATACATTATGAGTCCTCTGTTTCCCATTGTGGGCTCACATTTGAGTAAGCAGCGGTTTTGCCGTTTCGGAGGAAGTGTGTGCGCGCAGGCCGCCGCAGAGCGCCGCTCCATCGCTCACATCCGCTCCGACCTGTCCGATTGGCGCTGTTGCGAGGCGGCGAGCGGAGCCGTTAGGCGCAAGATGGAGTGGGGCGGGGTGGGGCAGTCAGATAATGCCGTCATAATGGAGATCTCCACGCTAAGAGGCCCCCGCAACAGAAGGGCCTACTTAGCATAAATAATTCAATGTTATGTATCAGAGAGGAGAAAAAACGATTAGCTCAGCAAATCAATGCGGGAGCAGATGAGCCATCAGAGAGCCCCGGCTGCCCATTACCGCTACACTCGGAGTCCACAGTGAATTAAAAGTATGTGGGCTATTTGTCTCTTTTTATAATTCTAAGAGGGGGGGAAAGAGGGGAAAAAATGTTTCCCCGTGAGCTATGGGGGTTGATAATTATACAGCAACCGGCAGGCTGCGTGTCACGACCGTTTAAACTCCCGCCCAGCCACGCACTCCCAGCTCTGCCTTCTCCGTGTCAAAGTCACGGAAAGGACAGAACGAACTCTGTTTTTTCCCCCGGATTTATCTGCGCCCGGGCTCCCTCAGAGCGAGCGAGCGAGCGAGCGAACGAGTCGGGGAGACACTAATTGCGTGGCCATTTGACATATCCATTTCCACAGCTGGATGTGCAGCCATGCACTGCGGCTGGAAAGTGCCTCTCAGAAGGACACAGATTAGGCATGCAATTTGGCCGGCTGTGCCCTGGTTCTGTGCCGCTGACCCAGTTACCCCAGGGCTGTTGCGGAGGGTCCGTCCGTCCGCCCGGGCGCTCGTGCTGCGGCCTTGGCCCCTCGACTCCGCGGCAGATCTCAGACCCTGCTGGAATGTTTGCATTCGTGACAAGACACACGCCTAATAGTTTATTTACCGCGGCGAGTTCTGCTGGTCGGGACCCGCAGGATGAGTCCCGAAGCTTCCAGCCGGGGCCAGTAATGAATAAGGATTAAAGAAACGGGAGCAGTGCGGACCAGTCGTTAGTGTGGTCAGATTTACAGGCGGGAGGGCTGCGCATGTGTGTGTGTGTGTGTGTGTGTGTGTGCGCGCCTCTAGCAGCGGTTCACTTTATCCTGCCACAAAATGGGTTCCTTCCCCCCGCGGACCGGCTCTTTCTCACTGGCGCGAGTCCCACTTCCTGTGTGCGGTGCTGTTGTTTACTGTTGACTTCCTGTGTGCCAAGATGGGGGAATATTTGGCTAATACACAGCACGGCTAGCGAACAATAGCGGTAGGCGGTTCGGATGGGAGGCCTCTGCCTGTTAACAAGGCTGACTGATAAGCAGTGACTCATTAACAAGCCGAGGTACACAGAGCCTGGGGGAATTACCGCCTAGCCACTGTGACATTAATAAGAGGCCTAAGCTATTTTTCCATTTGGCTCCACTGGCATAGGCCTAAACCAGTGCCTTTTCAATCTCGGCGCTTGGCTATTTCCCCGGCTCCGGCGCTCTCGCATTCGGTACCTGGTTGTTCGGAGTGTGGGCTGATCAGTATTTTTCAATGCGGGCTGCGCTTAATGACATCCGCCGCTTCGATGTAACACCAGACAACCTCTCATTAGTTTTCCACGGATGCATTCAGAAACATCTGGGAAGGAGCCCAATTAATTCTTTTTATTCTTATCACGCCAATTAATTAGCAATATGTTTGTTTGTTTTTTTTTTTTTTTACAGAAGAAAGAGAGGGAAAAAAGACAATGACACATGGAAACGCATAATCTAGATTTCAATCAAGACGCTCTATAGATCCCATTAAGCGTCGAAAACACAATATGTGGAAGAGCTCCAGCCTCCTATCAGAATTTTAAATCCAAAGCCATATTCCCTCCATTGTCTAATGTGCTTATTCTTCTTTGATCATGTAAGTGTTTTGTCGTCCAGATCAGTTTTGTGATTATAAAGCGGACTCTGATTGGCTGGCATTAGTTTGTAACTGATTCACATCTGGCAGAAAACCAATTATTTCTCCTGTTCATCATGCCGATTAATTAAGGCGCTGTGGCTGATTGATTAAACTCCCAACAAAGCTCTAACCATGAGCACTGGAGCCCCGGGGATGATTTGCATCACACATTATGCACATTGCTGTGTCTCCATGTTATCTTCATACATCTCCAGACATGCCGAAACATTACACATAAGAGACAGGAAGAGAGGCTCACAGCTCGACGAGGCACAAGTGTTGATAAGTAATTTGTGGCTAAATTAAGCGGAATTAAAAATGCAGTGGCGCACCAGTTTCATCAGATCCTAGCGGTATCGGGGGCGCTCAAAGAAGACTCCATTAGACCTCATCAATCTGAGGCCGATCTCACCCACTGAGGCCCTCTCAGGCTACGTGAGATTACATCAGAACAGATCAATCTGGCCAGCTACCGTCATAATAACACCAAATGCCATTTCGAGACTGAAAGGTAGAAGGGCTCTTGAGATTTTGCCAAAAGCGGTAACACACTCAGCTTCCTCTCAAGTGCTGTTAGAAGACACATCACTCTGCGGCAGCAACCCAGGGTTTGGAAAATTAGCGCTCCCGCGTATACAGAGCTGTCAGCTTTAAACCGTCACTTTGCAAAGACGCTACCGATTAAACAAAGCCAACAACAGCAACGGCGCCGGCCTCGGAATAAATTAATTTACTACATTTCCAGCGACAAGAGCCTTTATTATTGTACTTAGCATTCTACTGGCTTTCCCTTTGATCGGGTTCCTCAATTTCATGCCCCCCCAACCCCACGCCACTTTTTTTTTTTTTACCGTTATCCGCTGGAATTTGCTGGCGGGTGTTTTAATTGATTGCTGCGGGGGTGGAAATCACGCATCCTGTCATTGACGCATGGCTGGTCAGAGCAAGGGCTCGCCGGAAAGGTGTATCTGTTCGTCGGAGCACTTCACTGCTGCTCTGCGAAACTCCCGACTACAGCTGGAAGAGGCGAGTGCGCGGGTGCAAACCGAAGCATTTGTATTGATTGAGGCTGAGTGCTGAGGGTTCCCCCCTGAGCGCCGGGGCTCAGCCAATGAAAGAGCAGAGGTTGCTCTTGTTTATTGCCCGTTTTTGATGATGCCATCACTTCTGCTTGTGGAGGGGAGTGTGTGACTGTGGGGGTATCTTATCACTGATGCCACAACCATAAAGCCATCTTAATTCACCTGTGCGCCGTCAAGGGAGCTCTCCCTAGTCTGGTTTCTGCTGATGATATCACTGCCCAGTCACTGGATGGTGAGTCTTATTGAGTCTCTTATACATCTGACACATACAGAACCGGTGCTTACAAGTACTGTATTTCTGATTCCCATAATGCCACATACGAGACAAGACCGTCCTTTCCTTTCTCCATCAATGTCAAAGAGCGAACGAACCCTTATAGACGTTCTAATTGGTGCGACTCATTCCACGGCTGGTTCAAGCATCTTGGGGTCGAAGTCCCGTGTTGCACCGCGGCCCTATTGAATCTCCTGCCTCGTTTTACGCCGGGGTATCCATGGTACCGCCAGGAAAGGCAAAGCCCTCTTCCGGGAAAGGGCCGTGGGCAGCAGCAGCTCATTTGCATTTAAGTCTACAGACACTGAAACAGCCGGGGCTAATTCCAGGGCTACTCAGACATGGTAGAACGAGCAACCTGTGCGGCACTTTTTGTGATCCAATTTTTTTATTTATTTATTTCAACTTTACAGGCTGCAAAGCGATATACACACTGACCCCCACATCCCACATAATAAAAAAAAACAAGACAAGGAGAAAAAAAGACCCCATTGCCTAAAACCACCCATATTGCCTTGACCCAAAGTCTTCAATGCATGTTATTTAATTAGAGAATTAACACTAAAATTTTTCTCTCATTTCCTCCAACAAATTTACACTCTCCTGTTTGGCACCATGTATTTTAGCTATAGAGCTCTCCAAATACAAAATGTACATTAATGATGAATACCATTGTGCCATGTTGAGTAACTGGGGTTGCTTCCATCGAGCCAGCTAATGAAATAGCGATAGGTGGATTGAAAGATCACAAATGGGATCATCATTTGACAGAAACATGGTGCATTTCTGAGAACTTTGCTAATTTTTTGTGGTGTGGAATGAGTTTGATGGTCAGGACTCCTGGAGGAGAGTTGTATATTGGTAGACGCCTTCGTGGCCTATGTCACTGTGACGTCACAACGTTAGCTGGAGGCAAAACAGAGGGAAGCTTGAGGCGAACACTGCCACTGTTAACCATGAAAATGTTGCTTTGCTGTATTTTTGGAGCCAAAATCGAAGTTTGAAGTTTTATCACATACCAGCCACTGCCAGTCGTAGACAACTTTGGTTTGTCTTTGGCGATTAAAAGAAAGGATTGGAGTGAAACAATTGTCAACCATGTGCACACTTCTTATCAGATAAGATTCATATATAATGTATCATCACTTTTACCCTGGATAACATTATAAGTTAGACTAAATTGTGACTGAAATTAAATTAATCGTTATTAAGGGGATTCTTGATAGATGTTAATGCTAATGCTAATTGCTAACTAATGCAATATTAGTTGTATGTTTCAGGGGTGCCCAACCTTAAGTTGCTTTACTACGTTACCTTCCACAGTGGTTCCACTAACTTCTTGTAATATCTTTGTTGGAGAGACTTCACTTGATAAAGACACACCAGACTTCGTCCCCTCTGTGTCCTCCTACAGTCAAATCGTCCATCCAGTGAGTGAGAGTGCAGGGGTCGGTGAATATAGTCCCATCAGTCAGAGTCAACTTTTTAAAACAACAGTCATTCATATATTCTGTAAAATATGCGTTTTCCTCGTCCATTCTTGCCAAAACAGCGTTTACCGTCTACAGTGTTTGAGATGTTTTGCCTCCAGCTAAGCCCCGCCCCTTAAAATACCATGAACAGGTCTATAGAGAATAGAGTTTGGTTACGTAGGGAAGTTGAAGGGGAGCCTGCGCAGCATTTTTTGAGCGTAAACCTGACACACACACACGCGCGCTCAGGAGGTACGTGAGACGTACGTTAAATCAGTAGAAAGCTGTGTAATATGGCATCTTTAAAAATACCCCTGAACGGTGCTGTTTTGCTGCGAGCATGCAATGTCTGTGTCAGCAAACCTCACACACTTGGTCACTTCAGATTCCCTCTCCATAAACTGGGTTGAAATCATTTATTATGAACTCTACGGTTTAGCACCGAAATCGACTGCAGTCCGAAGCGGAGCGTGACACTTTGGCTTTACCTCTATTATGATGTCAAAGTGAATCAGTGGCCAGACTGACAGGGTCCTTCAGGCTGTGTCCTGTCTTGGCGCCTGCAGCGTGTTGTTGATAGTTTTAGCATTGACTGGCTGATTAACCGGCGGAGCAATAAAACAGGCAGGGTGTCAGCTGCAGCTTCAAATCTGAAACAAGTGCTCTCTAAAAGTATATTATTGTACTGAAGAAGAGCTGGATATTGTCTCCTATATGCAGCATATTTTTTTTTTTATTGTTTTAGTTTATTGCGGACTGAGATATGGCTTCAGCACTGAAACTGTTGGATGGTGTCATTATTACATTTTTTTTTTTTTTTTTGTATTGTAGCTACTGCTCAGTGGAATTCATTTACGGTTCCTCTGCACTGCTGCAATCTTCACGCCTCGCTATCACACTATAGCACGCTGCTCGGATGCTCACACTCCCATATACATCCACTATTAAAATGCAGTCTGTATTCTTTAAATGCCCTTTGCATAAATACGGTGCCTGACATTTAGTGGATGTGTTTTCATCATCATTTATAGCTGCATTGTAATGGCATCAAGTTTTTTTTTTGTTTTTTTTTCTTCTTCTTTGTTATGCCGCCAATGCAAAAAAAAAAAAAAAAGCCATGGGAGTAGGTCGGGAGGTTGCGTTGTCAACAGGAACAACCGCGACGGGTGCGGGATCATTAGACTTGATACGATACAGCTTGGATTTACTTTTCATCGGAGTGGAAAAGGTCGTCTTTTATGAGTCTTTCCTGGAAGGCAACAAAAACGATGACGTGTGGGTTTTTCAGCTGCGACTACTGTAAATGGTCTCGGGGGCGGGAGGAGGGGAGGGGAGGGGAGGCGAGGGGAGGGGGGAATGATGGAAGCAGAGGAAGTTCAGTCGGTGTCTTTGAGGAAAGGAGGAGCTGAGTGGATGGGAAACTTTTTTTCTTTTTTTTTGGGACTTTTTCTGCGCAGCTTGCAAGACGCGGATGCACGCTGGGTGGACTCCTGGCTGCCGTCCGATGACCTCCGCAGGTGGTCCGAAGCACCTGCTCATTCACGTTACGACGATGCGTATTTACTCACCGTACAGCCGTTTTGTTTTCTTTTTTTCCTGCTCGCATGCCATCGGGTTGCTTAAATAAAAAATTTAAACACAAAGCAGAGAAAACAATCTGTTGTCGCGCTTTAACCTTGCGAGTTAAAGTGCCTTTGTGTTCGGGCTGATTACACTTCTAGGTGCTCATCTGATTTATTGAAAATCTTCATTGTTGCAATACTTTCATTGTGTGTCGTGAATGCAGTGATTGTGACCCGCTGTATGTATTATTTCCCTTCACATTTCCCTTTTGTCTCCTTTTTTTTTTTTATTCCTAAGTGGAGGACTATAAGTATCACCACTTAAAGATTCAAAGACAGCAGTCTGTTGATGAATATAAAAAAAAGATTCCTTCAGGTTTTTTTTATTCGTTATCCTCCAGGTTTTTATTAGAGGGATCCGCCTGTGTTCCCCCAGTAACAAAAAAATAAAATAAATGTAGCGGCTTCCTTTAAACGTTAAGTAAGGTCAGGGGGTCAATCAGTCTTTTTGCGGGATGCAAGTGGAAGCGGTCGAGAGGTGGCGGCTTCAGATTTCATTTCTAGATCTTGACACCGATCAAGCTGCCATGAGCGCGACGATGAGTGGAGAGGGGGGGATTTTCACGATGAGGCCATTGCCACACGGTGTAACTCGGTGCTACAGCGCCGGCTGAAGACAAAGGCACCAAATAGGCATCTCTAATCTCCCTGCTGAATGAATCGGAAACAAAGAGAGGAGGAACGCAGACACAGAGGCTTGGACACACATAGGATAAGCTGATTACTCAGGGAAGGAGGGAGGGCGAGAGGGAGACAGAGGGAGAAAGACAGAGGCACGCACGTGAACGAGAGAGAACCGTACAGTAAGGCTGCGTGAGGGCATGAGGAAAATGCAGGAGGCGGGGTAGGGATGAACGAAAATTAAAAAAAAAAAAAGGCGAGCGCGCTTTAATGATGGGGCGCACGGACCAGAGAGAGAGAGAATGAAAAGAAACAGCGCGGGGAGCGAGGGAGGAAGAGTCTCAGGAGAGGGGCGAAAAAAAGAGGGGAACGTTTAAAAGGACGAGCCAACGTAGCGTGCTACGTATAGCGCGCGATGGGAAAATGAAGGGAATGCACATTTGCCTCTGATACCCTCCTTAGGCACGCGACACAATCAAAAACAGGACATTATGCAAATGCAATATAATCGCTACCTGAGTCATTTCACCTGCTCTGCTCACTCCGTCGTTATATATACAAATGGAATTACACCCGATCCAGGTGTACGGGCTAAATATACAGCTAATTAAAATTAATGAGATTTACTTAGAAAAGAATATGCTCCTTCCCTAAGCTGCTTATCCCTGCATGGGAATCTACTGCACACGCGGACGCGCACACACCTTCGCCAGAGTGCTCGGGAAAGTATACACAAACACACGCGCGGGGGTTTGATTCACTCGCACTCTCACACTCCACTAGGCAGACTATTAGGGATCCTCGGTACACGCGCGCGAAAACACAGCCTCCGTCTTTCATCCGGCTTTCCTCTCACGCAGACTTAAACATGTTCCTTGCTCAGTGAACATTCAAAAGTTATCGACTGTACGTTTTGCGCGGCGCGCACAAATACGCACACACCGTGCACGGGCGCACGCGGAGAGTTTTCCTGGAGATGAGCGCGCGACGAAAGATCCTCACGGACTCACGAGCGGGATCAGATTGAGAGAAACGCGCGCGTGGATGTTTCTGTGCACGGAGAGGGGAACGAGAGCAAACACACACACGCGTTAGCGCGTATGGGCCCATTCACACATTTTCTTGGAAAGCACGCACAAAAAAAAACTAGTTAACAGATGCCAACACGCGGCAGACGTCGCAGAAAAAAAAAGTTGCGCATGGGCGTGTTTCTGCACACCGTGACAAACGAGAGCACACATGCACATATCCTTTCATACAGGCGCATTCAAAGAGTTTCCTTCCAGTGAGCGCACACAAAAATAACTTTTGAGATGCTAACATGCAGAGAAACAAGATATCAGATGCTGCACATTTGCTGCATGCGCATTCGGGGACTTAGGTTTCTAGCAATGAGCACACAAAAATAAGTCATCAAGTGCTAACACGCTCTGAAATACACAATGCACACAAACATTTCTGCATGTAGGAGCATTCACAGGTTTTCTTAGAGCGCGCAACAAAAAGAAGGTACCAGATGCTAACAACAGGAAAACAGGCATGCGGCAAACAAAAGCAAACACACACACACACACACACAAATATATGTATTCATGCATATAGGAACATGCATGAGTGTGTGTGAGCAAGCGCACACTCAGGAACGCACGGAAGCAGATCCAGGAAAACACATGCGCGGGCATTTCTGCACACGCCGAGGTGAGCGAGAGCAAACGCACACTTACGCATATTCGTGCTCACGGGCGCAGGAAAAAAAAAAGCGAGGACGTATTTCCGCATGAGAAGGTGAACAATGGCAAACACACATACATATATTCATGCGTATCGGCACTTTTTCATTGCGATGAGCACGCGTAAATAAAAAAAAAACAGGTTATCAGATGCTAGCATGCAGGGAAACGCGCGCTAAAACAGTTTGAGCGGAACCACGCGTGTGCACATATTTAATGCATGAAGAGGTGCACTAGAGCTGCCCATGTATGCTTCATATACACACAGACGTATTCAAATGGGACTTCGAAGGCCCTCAAGTCTTTGATTTAACAAACATTCCCCAGCGAGGCGAGGTGTCGACTGCCAGGCGAAAAAATTTGTGTTGAGGAGGCCAGCCACTGCATGTGTTTATCATACGCTCCCCACACACTTTTATGTATATATATATATATATACACCGTGTATGTAGGTAATTAATAAGGACCATCTTCTAAATTGCTTATGGATGTATGTATTTTTTCCCATAAGGTGGTGCCCCACCAGCAGCGCTCCATCCTAGCGGGCGAAGAGTGCTGAGTAATTAAACAGCTCTTCAAGCCCTCTTTGAAGGAGTGGAGGGGCGTAGGGGATCCTGGGAAAATGACATAGCGTGAATTAATCACACACTTTATTAACAGACTTATGTTTCAGTGGAACATTACTGTCTCGACTGCAGCTAGCTGCTCCACTTGGCACCCGACCAGCTTCTGTCTTAACCGACCCGGGCGTGCGTTCGTACAATCACACGTGCGGTAGCTCTCGGTGTTATGTTATGCCAACACACACACACGTGCACGGCCTCCTCCTTCTCTATCTCCCACTCTCTCTCTCCCTCTCTCTCTCTCCGTCTCCGTCTGTCGCCGCTTCATTTCTCAGCCTGGTGAGTACTTGAATGTCATTACGACTTTTGCTATCAAAAGCAAACAGCGGGGCAGGATTGAGGAGGGCGGGCGCCAGACCTCCCGTTTTCCACGCTGAGAGGACCGCAGCACGCCGAGTGCTGTTTTGATTGCTCCTTCCTTTTTTCTTTATTTTTTTTCCGGCCCCCTTTCTGTCGAATGGATAGGCTTCTTCTTCTTTTTTTTTTTTTTTCCCCTTAAAGGGCAGATTTATCGACAGAGCTCCAGCTGCGATGCTCAACTGGTCGAAGATGGTGCGGTTTGTGAATGGAGACGCCCGCCTCTCATTGTATTTACAGCACACTCGCTCGCTCTGCCTCGGCCCTCGTGTCAGGAGAAGATGACTTCATATCTACCGGCAAATTCGATCCCGTTCGCGTAATGCATTGACAGACAGCAGAAGTGAACAGTATAATTGAGTTAATGAGCTACACGCCTTTATCTGCTGTTCATTCACACGGGCAGCCCGAGGCGTGACGACTATCAGCTTCTTACACGGGCTACGGTATGTTTGATGAGTCCCTGGAAGGGAGAATTTGATAATGCAGTCAAACTTCCTCAAGGCAAACTGTTTTGATGTGTGAACCAAAGACGAAGGAGTTTATCCTCTGCGTTTCAGTTTTTTTTTCCCCCTTCCGTGTTCTCTCATTCTACAATGAATATTTAACTATTATTGTGATTTATTTATCGCGGCTCGGTGTTCGGCTTCGCTGAGCTATTTTCAGGTTGATATCTTCACAGGCAGGAAGGAGGGGAGGTTTGCAGACTCATACATGGGAGGTGTCACGCTTGACTTTGTGACAGCGCTCGGCGGCGTGCCTGGGAGAGCATCTTTTTGTTGTTGCTTCAAGAGTTCGGTGACATTTTCTGGTTCTCCCCCTCAGGGGCTGAGAGAGTCGGAGCTGGCCCGGTTTCATCAACCTCCAGGTGCAATTTACCGAGAGGCTGTTTGAAAGGATGTCATGGGGTCAGTTGCCGGTGGGAAGATGGCTGCATGTTGACATTTCTTCATACTGTTACCTTGATGGAGTCAACATGGGAACCGTGGCAACCTGGGGGGAACTGCCATCGCATAATGCAGGGTGTTAAAGGTGAACCAGTTTTGGGATACAGAGGCTGTATAGTTCCAGTTTATAAAAGGCAGAATTATTAAAAAATATTTGAAGTCCAATTGCTTGGTTTAGTTTTATTAATTCTATCTATACACCAATCGGCCACAACATTAAAGCCATTGACGGGACCAGTAGATAACTTTGACCATCTTGTGACAATTCAATATTCTGTTGGGAAACTTTTGGACCTGAGGTTCGTGTGGATTTCATGTAGCACCCAGACCAAACCAGACCAGACCAGACCTCCCCGACCCCATAACAATGACACTCCATGATGGCAGTCCTTCAGGACACCGAGAGGTTAATATTTGAGGTCTTTGGTCAAAGATCTCGACTGATATCCAAAGAATTGGTGTCAAATTTGGTACAGACATTTAGGTTCCCCTATAGAACATATTTAAACCCTTTGCGAACACTCAACTTTTCATCTAGTGTCATCATCATTGGGACAAAGTTTCTTCTGTCCACTTCTTTTGACTCGCAAAACTAGTCAAAAGTGAAAATGTTCACATTGTGAACATGGAAGGATTCTTACCTGTTATCAGGCTAATTTTAGCTTTTATCCACCCTTAAACTTGCTGCAATATAAATTTACACCAGTCAGCCACAACATTAAAACCACTGACACGAGAAATAGGTAAAATTGACCGTCTTGTGACAATTCAGTGTTCTGTTGGGAAACTTTTGGACCTGGCATTGGTGTGGATATTTCTTAGACATGTACCACACACCTAGACAAGACCAGGCACTTCCACCCCACAGCGGTGACGCTCGTTGATGGCAGTCCTCAAGGCCACAGAGAGGTTAATATTTGAGGTCTTCGGTCAGAGATCTCGGCTGATATCGAAGAAATTGGCGTGAAGTTTGGTATAGACCTTCAGGTTCTCCTATAGAATGTATTTAAACACTTTGTGGTCACTCCACCTTTCATCTAGTGTCATCATTGGGACAAAGTTTCTTCTTTCCACTTTAGACAAGTCCAAATTTACTAGATCGCAAACTGATCTAGTATCTGTCCCATCTCAATCCATAGGACCAAAAGACATCACAGGACACCCTCAGAAGGCCCATGTCCATTCTCTGATGAACTGTTTTTGGAGGAACAAGGGAGACTTACACAATATTAGGAAGGTGATCATAATATTATGCCTCACCAGTATATATGTATATAATTGTAAAGTACAATCAAGGTTATCTGCAAAACGTTTTATTCAAGTCAGATCCAGGTTGAAGATGAAGTCACACTTCTAATTCTCAAGAGCTTGTTGTTGAAGTGTGAAGGCCGACCTCTAACGCTACTCAAGATTTTTCTTGTTTCATGACCTTTAACTTACTCTCAACTTTTGTTGGAGCTCAGATAATAGAATTTAAGAAACAGCTGACTCCAAGCGCTATAGTACACTCTAATGTCCACAGCCCGCCTCATGCTGCTATTAAACATGTTGCCGCAGCGACGATTGATATTCAAGTGAAAAACGGAGGGTTTCCAGGGTCACCTTCATATGTGTGAGGACTCTTACGCGCATGATGATGTCAGTACTTTTAAAATAGGCAGTGAGAGAAACTACGAGTCTACAAGGACACAAGGAGGCGACAGTGTCGTCAAGCAGCAGTAAACATTTTACCCTTTGGGGCAGATGCAGGTGCATCACTGAGCTAGAGTGTGGATCAGTAGATTTTGCACTACAGTGTTTTATTTCCATCCTTTTTTCCTTTTTTTCTTGCCCCGTGAGATCATGCGAGGTGATGCATTCGATGCCTCCCTATCTGGCACGATAATCTAAGTAATATCCTTTAGACTCTCTATCATGTAATCAGTACAAGTATGAGATTAGAGAGAAGAATATCTGCGCAGTTCCTGCTTAACCGTGAGGTACAACTCAAATTTGAGATGGGGAACGATTTTGAACTTTTTGCAGTCTGAGCCCAGCTTCGGCTTTCTCATCAAGCACGCGTCATATTCCTACTAATGCGTCATATTCTGAGGAATGGTGTAAGACATTATGTTAACAAAACAGTTATTTGTTCATTTGTATGTACGAACCAATAGCTTCAGCCTCTCATTGATCCTTTACCAGGTCAAAACTCAATATTTCAGAATGTTTTTTGGTATCAAGAGCCGTCATGTCAAATCATTGGAGCAGCAATGCAGCGCCACGCTACACCTGTCAATCTAAGCTTCCTGTACGCAGTAGGCCCCGCCCCTATCACTGCTGAGCCAATCACAAGGTCGCATGTTACACACCGACCCTGTCAGGTTTCCCCGCAACTGGCTGAGAGCCTTTTCAGTCCCCAGGTGAAATCCAGGTGCACGCTGCAATATTAGCAGAAGAGAAGCTAACATTGAAGCTAGCTCCCATCAGTCAACTACTGAGGCCAAAATAGGTTTTATTTTATTTTCATTCATATACATATAGTTATATTTATGTTCATGTCAGGTATGTTTATGTTTATGGCAGTTGCACAACCACCCTACTTTTGCATATTTGAAATAAAAAGAATGAATATTTGAACCCGTATTATTAGTTTAATATTGAATGCAAAATGATAATAATAATACATATTCATAAATAGCACTAGGCTGAGTTTAATCCAGAGCACATATACTAGGTAGGGGGTCCCTACTTAATCGTTGAAGATCTCTGCATTAGAGAATTAATGCTCATTATCGAGTCCAAGTCCGCTAGTGCTTAAGTCAGTTACCCTCCGGGTGAGGCAACGCAGCAAGTGCAATGTCACGTTTGAGACCACGCTGCAGTCGCTCGTCCCGGAAATGCGGCCTCGGCTAAAGGCTCATAACTCCTCCAGTATCTGCTCAGTCATTGTGTTTGGCTCTGGTTTAGAGTATCAGCCTAATGGCAGACATGAGATGCGCAGTAATTCCGTCTTCAAAAATCCAATCATTTTTTACTGGCAGTTTTCAGATTAGCCTCAGTCACCGTGCCATAAATCGAGTGGCACGTATTCCCCAAACAAAAGACGTCTGTCGCAGCATATGTAGTCGAAACTCGCAGCAGCTACAGCAGGAAGGAGGAGGAAGAGGAGGAGGTGGGGGCGATGTTGGACCGCCGCTTAATTGTCAATCAGTTTGGTTCATCCTCTGTAAACTACCGCAGTCACATTTGCTGTCAAGAGTTGAATCGCTTAACTTCTAACATATGATGCGGCAAAAATGAAAAGTGAAAACTGAATCAATTTGTCTGCCAATTTCAATCAGGGAAGGAACTTTTATCTGCGAGAAACTGTCAAACATTTAGAACAAAAACTAACTTTGTTTGGGTAAAAAAAAAAAAAGAAACCTCTCCAACACAAATATTACACTAACAAAGTCAACAAGTTGCTCAAGGATTTGAGAAGCATCTGTAATCGGAAGTAAGAAAAAAAAAATTGTATATTTATTTGACAAACATCATTATGCATGCTTTTCTTTTCCGTTTGGAAAAAGAACTGAAATAGGGCCTTTTAAAGCTCCGCTCGGAGTCGGCTAATTTAAACATTAATAATTCAGAGCGACAGACGTGATCGACAGTCTGATATAAACAAACTATTTATGCAGTGGTTTCAAAGTAAAGTCACAAACATCTTCACTGTCAGAAAAGCAAATCCATTAACAACAGTAAACAGAGTCCCGATGCAACACCTGCCATTAGCCGAGCCGCTTCTCCTGGTGTGCCGCTCTGACTGCATGTATTTTTGAGCGCTGGCGGCCTGAGGGGGAATCCCTTAACCATGACAGTGTTAGTGCTGAGATTTATCCACGGGCAGATGTAGCATTGCAGTAGATTTTATGCTAAGATTCGAGTTGTAAACGCCAGAAGAGCATGACGGTCTTTTGAAGGGCAATAATTTATAGATGGTCTACTATATTTATGGAGGAAAGTACAAGTGTCTTCCTTTCTGACCCACCAGTGAGGCTTGCTGTCTTTCATTCACACCACTCTGATGTACACGTCTGAAATATGTCATACCCCAGGCAGCGAATCTTTCTGATGTTAAAACCTCCACTTGATATTACGGAGAATTAATAAGTAGCTACAGTATCTCTGGGGCTTTTGACCCTTTAAGTCTATTACATGGACTTTTGGTTTTCATGACAAATAGTCTGTAGCCACGCTAGCGTATCTCTAAGGCTTGCCCATATAATATAACATTACGACCACCTTCCTAATATTGCGCAGGTCTCCCTTGTGCCTCCGAAGCAGTTGTGTCGCATCAGAGAATGGACATGGGTCTTCTGTGGTATGTGGAAACAGGATGTTGTTAGTGGGGGGGTCTTTGGGTCCTATGGGTTGAGGGGAGGGGCCTCTGTGGATCATCCCAGAGATGTTTGATCAGTTTGGGATCTGGTGAATTTGGAGGCCAAGTCGAACCCTTGTGCTGTTAGGTTTTTTAGTTGTTCCTAAATTGTTTTTGCGTGTTTCTGCCTGTGTCCTGAGTGTAATTGATGTAGGGTGGGGACGGCTGGCCTGGTCTGGGTTCCACAAGTCTAGGTAACATCCACATGAATGAATTGCCACAAGATGGTCGATGTTACTTTACATCATAGGTCTTCAACAGGGGAGTCGCGGAATCTTTGGTTGATTAGACATTTTCTATATTTTTTTATTTGTACCCCCAGTTTTCCCCCATACGAATACATTTCTTGAAATACATGTTAACCTGAATCCAACATAGTTTAGTAAAGGGATAAATGGAGGCGTTATCTTTCAGTCACACTCATTCAGCGATACAGGAGCTGTCTCAACAGCGCACAGATTCACACAGAGTCCCACCTGTCAATCTAAGCCTCCTGTACACAGTAAGCCCCGCCCCTATTGCTGCTGAGCCAATCACGAGGCTGCATAGTACACACTGGCTCGGTGTAAACTTATATTGTAGTAAGTATAAGGGTAGATAACAGCTAAAATTAGCCTGATAACGAGTAAGAATCCTTCCATGTTCACAATCTCAGCATTTTCACTTTTGACTAGTTTTGCGGTTACATGAAGTGGAAAGAAGAAACTTTGTCCCAATGATGATGACACTAGATGAAAAGTTGAGTGTTCACAAAGTGTTTAAATACGTTCTATAGGCGAACCTGATTGTCTCTACCAAATTTCACGCCAATTCTGTCTATATCAGCTGAGATCTTTGACCGAAAACCTCCCATATTAACCTCTCGGTGGCCTTGAGGATTCACCCTGAGGGGGGTTGACTTTTGAGATATTTCATTCTGAATCAAACTCATCTGACAACAGAATGACGAAGCAAAAGCGAGTAAATGAAAAGCTGAAACTCCTAATTAAAAAAAAAATGCTGAAAGCCTTCTCTTCTTCCCCAAGCTGTGTTGTAGTCGTGTCGATCACAGGAGGCCCAGCTCCTAAATTACCATTTGGAGCGGAACCCGACTATAAATGCGATTGGGTTGGATTTTGGAGTCGGCTCTCCCGGCTTTGGATTTGAATAGAATGGAGTCTGTTCCTGTCTATTTTTTTTTTTTTTTTCTCACCGTCTGTGGTTTCAGAATGCAAGATTAGATCGGGGTAAAGAGGGAAAGAGACGCACATGGAGACGGGGGAGAAAGCAGAGAGCAAATAAGAAACACAGAGCGGGAAAAAGCGTCCACAGATCTTTAAGAATTCCCAAAAGTCCCTAATATAAATCTAAATTTAAGGCCTTAAAAAGTGTGGAAATGTGTGAATTGCCTGTATTTGAGGTCTTATTTTCCCGTTTCTCCATGATAGACTTCTTTGTCCTCCACGTCTCCTCTTAGATTATTTCAGAGCAGGCCGTGGCTAGCAGTACAATAGGCCGTGTAATGGTTTATTCATCCTTTCTGCTTTACTAAACAAAATTGAACTTCGTGTTCCTTAACAAATAATTTCATGTTGTTCTTTTTATTACACCGTCCATTCGCAATTTCAGATTTTTTATTAGCCCTACTCAATTGCAAATAAGTCGCTTTTGGCAGTTTTGTGGCGTTCTGTTTGTCGCATTGTAAGATCTGTAAAGCCCCGCCATATTTTGACAATAAAGTAATTACCCCTAAACAAATGACACTATTACCAGGAAGATTGTCAGCCTCTGAGGGATTCTGGGCTCCATTCTACACGTGGTCCTATGAAGTCGTATTTCAGAGGAAATCCTCCAGACTCCTCGCAAGATTTTGCATCTCTGCTAGAAATCACCAGCAAGGATTGTACTGCATAGCACACACAAGACAAATTAAGAATTGTAACCTAATTTTACTTGAAATTCCAGTGCCGTAGCCTGGGTTAACCTGCGATAACCTCACATTTAAAGTTGATACTGGAAACTTGTTATTCAAACCTCTGACTGTTATGTATTTACGGTGTAAACACTGGTAAATTTTCCTGAGGGATGTAACTGGAACTCTACCTGCCGAATGTTCCACTGTACGCCAGTGAAACGGTAAGGTCACGGTCTAAACGAGGAACTGAAACTCACCGTATACCCGAGGGCAGCTGTGGCTTTTTGTTCTAAGGAGTTTCGCAAGTCGTACAGTTGTTACATTATTTATGACAGGTACACTCTGTCCGGATCAATGGCTGTAAATAAAGATTAACAAACCCAAAGGTGTCACGCATATTCCTGAAGACTGGTCCTGAAGCTCGGTGTGTTGGCTCCAGCTTTGGAAGAGTCTAACTTTAACCCATGAGTGAACCTACCATCTATTCAAAATGGCTGCAAATTTGTTCCAAATATTCTGATTACAATCAGTTTAGAAGCCCAGACCTAATGAAAATGCTCCACATAAACACCTCAGTCTGAATAAACAGACCCAAACTCAATGAAATTTCATTCGGTATATGAATGCCAGGTCCAAAAGTTTCCCAGCAGAACATTGAAATGTCACAAGTTGGTCACCGTTACTCACTTCTCCTGTCGGTGGTCATAATGTTGTGGCTGATTGGTGTGACGTTAAGCTATTCCAAAATTTAAACAGGAGATGTAGCCACTGTATCACTTCTATAAATGTTTTGTGTACGAGGCTGTAAACGTGTTTATTTTTGCATTGTAACGGGAACGTCCGTGGAGCTCGACTCACTTTTGGAGCCAGCCTCAAGTGGCCATTCGAGGAACTGCAGCCGCCGTCGCCCACGTTCGTTGCTGCTTTGCTCCTGAAGTGTGAAGACTTACTTGGTGTTTAGTTTCCATCTGTTTTTGTAAGTCTGACAGATGGTTTCATCTGAAGCAGCCTACAGATTCACACTTAAGAGAGAGAGCCACAGACGATAAAGTCTTTAAGATTCAGTTTCATGTTCCCGGTGTCACAAGTGTCACAAGTGTCACAAGATTGCAGGTGCATGTTAGGCATAAATACTTAAAAGAACCAGGGAGTTTCTGACACTCATCCAGACTAAGTAATCACCTTTAAACCCCTGCTGTGTGATACTTTTTTTTTTTTAACTTACTGCTTTTAACATTGCTTCACAGGCCATCACTTAATGCAAAAATAAATGACGAATTATCAACAGAAACAACGGTTACTTGCGGCCCAGTGCGCGTCTCGTTTTTAAACTGCGCAAGGTAACATTATATTCAGGCAAACCCGAGTGTCAGCGTGAGATTCATTAGCTCATTAGCGAGAGACTCATTAGGCAGAAATCGTGTGATGTCGTAATGCGGTAATGTTCTGTAAGTAATGTACTCTCGGCAATCTTCGCACTCCTTTGATCCGCGCCTCCGCCCGCCGACCAGCGGCCGGTCACTCTGCCGTCGCCCCGCCGTCGTTTCTTGAGCGTGCAGTTGGCCCACGTAGACTTCCTGCTTCTGACATTGTGTCGGCTAATTGGGGCAAACGCAGAAGGTCTCATTAGCGGCGTGCGCTCCCCCCCTGCTCGAACCGGCGAAGAGTTAGTCACGGAAAAGGCGCGGGCTTTTACCTTAAAATCTTTCCGATAACTTCAAAAAAAGAAATAAAGTATTCTTTGTGAGACCTGCAGAGAGCCTGTGGAGGCAGAGGCAGGGAGAGTGCTGCTGCTGCTGCTGCTGCCGTGATGGAGGTCTGGGTTATTTCAGGATGGTTGTCTTGCGGTGTAATGTGGTTTGGCACTTGTGTGTCTAGTCAGGAGGAGATATATGGCTGAAATTTCCTTGAGTGGCTGGCCGACTTTTGAATGGAACTGAATGCGCGTCGTCTGCTTCCTCCGCTCGCTGATTGCTAACGTCTAAGACCTTTCTCTTCCATTTTTCCTCCTCATTTTCTCCCCCCTTTGTCCTGTCTCCTCTGCAACTTCTGTTTTTGTTTGTCTCGTCTCCTCTTTTTTCCCGCTGACCCGGAATCACCCGAAAATTTCATTGTGGGTTTTTATTTTTCGTTTTTTTTCCTCCGCAGCTTTCTCTTTGTTTCTTCTTCTTATCTTCCCCACTTTCTTGTTTACTTCTCCTTCTTCCAGTTCCACTCCTCTTTCTTTTAATTCTCCTTACTCCGCCTTGTCACCCCGTTTTTTTTTTCTTTTTTGCAATTTTCTCCTCCTTTTATATATTTCTCTACATTTATATCTCCTCCCCTCTCGCCACTCCTTTTAAGTCCCTTTCTCTTTGTTCCTCTTATCTTCCTCTTCCCTCTTTCAGGCTTTCTGCTCTCCTGTCCTCCCCTCTCGCTTTCTCTCTGTCTCCTTGCCTTTATGCACACTTCTCTCCCTTCCTGCCTCCCTCTCTGCTCTCCCTCTGTTTTTGTGCTTGCTGTTTTAGCATACTCTGCAGGGAGCACTCCTGCGATGCCAATTATATTGACTGAAGAAAAGGAGAAAGAGAAAGGGAGGGAGGAGGAGGAGGAGGAGGATAGAGGGATGGAGGGAGGGTTGGAAGACCTGTGCACACACAAATGCACACATTCACGCCAGCGGAGGGAGTGAATAAGGGTACGGGAGCTTTAGAGCAAGGGAGAAATGGAGGAGGAGAGAGGGATGATGAAAGAGGGGGGGAGAGCTGGGAGGAAGAAGACAGAGAGAAATTGGAGGAGAGCGAATCTGTCTGTGAGTGTAATAGTCTCCCGCTGTCGAACCCGGGGGAATTCACTGACTGCAGAGGGGTAGAGAGAGGAACGAGAGGGGGGAGGAGGAGGAGGAGGGGAGGGCGCGATCGCAGCAGAGATGGAGATAGAGAGATACGGGGGGAGAAAGCGAGCGAGACAGAGGAGAAACAGACGCAGGCGGCAGGAAAAGAAAGATGACTTCGGTCCTTTCCTCTCTGAGCCGCGCTCGCACGGCTCGACTCGAGGCAAATGCGGCTTGTGACATTAAATAAGATTCAGATTCATGACACAGAGTATGAATGGGGAGCATAAGTGCATCATAGTAATGCGCTGGCGTACAGTAGCTCAGCCTGGAGTATTAGATGCAGAGTGGGAGCCTGCGCGATGGATGTCTACATCGTCCCCCGGTGTGTGGAAATGGCCAAATTTGCCCAAATTGTGATATTTTCTCATTACACACTACGTGCAAACATTGTTTTCTCGCTTGTGCTTTGAGACGTCGGCCTTTAGGGCTGGGGGCCTACGCCGGTTCATAGCGAATACCGGTATTTATTTCTGTTATGGTATTTTAACCCTTTAAAACCGAACAGACGCAGTTTTTGAATTACCGTAACTCACAATGGTTTGCACTGTTGACAATATTCAAAGTGCGACTGAACGCTGGGAAGTTGTGCTTTTGCCTGGAAGACATTCGTAACATCTCAAAGGTTTAACTAAATACCTTCAAATACCTCTTCTTGGGTCTCCCCGGTCTTGCGTCACTCCCCGACCCGCAGCCGACAGCAGCGTTGCGTCATCATTACCGTAATGAGTGTTCGGTCACACTTTGAATTTTGTCCATTAGTGAATCACGATAATTCAGCTTTTTTTTGTTGTTGTTGTTTTTATCTGCAGGCGAATGTTCAGGTCTGACAGGGTTAATACACCGACGTACCGTTTGTATCGGCCTTTGAGATTTTCTTCACCGACATGGAGATGAATTGGGATTTCTTTTTTTGGTCCTGACTGCATTGAGAAATTACTGTGAAGACTTTTCTCTGAACCAATTCTGTCCCCAAAGAATTGATCACAGATTTTCAACACAACAAGTTTCCTTCCTTCTCTGTTTAGGTGTCATGGCAGAAATACCACAGATGGATATTTCACAGCTAGGACAATGAACTATAAAAATATCTCTGTATTTGTGCACCAAACAAGCCAAGTGAGAAAATGTTTTTTTGTAATTTGTGATCACTGGTTCTGCTTTGCTGGATTTAAATCTTCTTTAGGTTATAAACTCCTGTGGCTTCATAAGATGAAATACATATTTGCGAATTTGCATAAAAGAATGAGAAAATGGATAAAACATCAGATAGAACCTCATGCACACTCAGTCAGTTCTTACAGGCTTTACATTCTGGGATGTTCTTACACACAAAATGACAGAATCAGAATGACATGCTTATTTTTAAGTGACAAAGCCCTCTGGCTCCTGTTTGTTTTCTTGCCGGCAGCCAGCATTGCCTTTTTTTATATTTCATTTTTTATCCATGACCTCAATTGTTCCATACCTTCAACTCTGGTTATTACAGGAACCACCATGACGAAGGTCCTTCATGCTCAATAATAGTGTGTTTAACACTTGTTTTTAACTTTTCCTAGACCATGAAAGTTGTTTTTGTGTTGAAGCCTGAGTGTAGCTTAAAGGAGCAGCATGTAACATAGCCAGAAACTTAAAAGAAAGGCAACTGGACTTGTAGAGTTTATTTGAAGATCTTCACTTCTAAAGGGCTGGTGGGGAGTTGGGATTTAAATTGGACTAGTTAGCTTTCAGATGTTTTAACGCCCATAGATGTTTCAGTTTAAACCTCAAATCTCCACCTGCCCTTTAGAACTTCAGAAGCTGTCATTACGGTAATGATGAGGCCAGGGAGACTCAGAGTTGTTTGGAGGAGTTTGTTGGAAAAAAACTAAATTAGTTATACCCTTGACATGTTACGAAGGTCTCCCAGACAAAAGCACGACTTGCCAGTTTTGAATCTTGTCAACAGTGCACACCATTGTGAGTTACGGTAATACAAACACAGCAAGCTTCTGGATAAACCATGACCTGGATGACTGAGGACCTTCACAGATAATTTGTTATCTGGTTTGTGTAAAAATGTGTAGCACGTTTCTCCAGGAAGGGTAGAACTAACAAATAGTAACTAATGTCAAGGCAAAAACATTCTCTTCTACAGCCTACAGAAAATCAAGCGACAACCAACCGGTACAACAATGATCTGTTGGATAAGCTACGTCATCTGGGCTTGCCAGTTGTTGCTCACCAAGCGAGCTACTTCTTCTTCCTCTCATGCTAGGTTGACTCCTATTTTACATCTTGTGGAACAAAGTAGCATTGTGAATGTGACCGCTTAGCATGCAAACAACGGTACAAAGCAATACGTAGAGCTGTCTCTGCAATACTTCTCTGACATCTTTTGGATGTTCCAAACACTCTTACTGACTGCCCATTTAACCGTAAATGGTTTACAAACACTCTAACCCTAACCCTTTGCAGTTTACGCTGATGGATGTATTGATGCAGCAGCCGTTGTCCATGCAAGCTTTCACTCATATTGAATTGCATGCTGTGGCTTGGCAGTCGCTCGATCTCCACAAATTGAAACACTTAGACAGATCTCCACCATAATCAAAACCTTCCCGAAAGCCTGGGACAGCCACCGCCGAAGAGCCTAGAAGAAGGTGTGAATGTACGTGGCGCGACAATTAGTCAAACAATAAGAGAATCCGTGGAGCTACGCAATTAATTAGGGGAAAATGCCAGAAGTGACAGACAGAAATATTTAGAGGAACTTCTCCAGATCCCATTAGATATATAAGACTCTGACTCTGTGGTGGTAAATCTACTAAATTGGATAGTTTCTCATAGTTTCTGACAGGTTTAGATTGGTTGACATGGGTCTGTCAGATGACATTGATTGGTGTCTACTCAGCATCCATCATGCCGTCTCTTCTCGCGTGCTCAAATACATAATGGAGGGTGTTTGCCCCGGCGTTTTAGCTTGACGTATGCCTTTATGATATAAATTTATAGCACACATTAGTGGCTGGATGATATATCTAGCAACCATTATTTGATTTTTTATTTATTTATTTGTTTTATGTGGGGTATCAGATAGCTAAGCTGCTGCCTACCGTGATGGATCCAGTGCAGGAAAACAAACCCAGAACACCTGCAATCTAATATTACTCTCACACTTTGATCGTTTTAATTGTTTTGTTTGTTTTTCTATTTCGAGACCGAGTCCACAGCCTTCCACTGAGTAGCGGGTCAAGGGTTGGAATACATTACATGAAGTAGTCTTCTAACAGGAATAAGACAGAGCATTTCTCTTTTTTAAAAGTACACAAGATTATATGTTATATAAGTGGTGCCTCGTCTTCTGATTCTTTACCCACCTATTTACTATATATACTATAATATCACCACATTATCCTCCGTCTGGTACGTGTTTAGAGTGTGTGTAGGTGTGGGCTGAATGCCACTGTGTTTAAAAAAAATCACCGTACAGAGCCGTCGTGCAACTTCCTCGAGATCACCAGCTAAGCGATCACATAATTTGACCGTGATTTAATTCAGATCGCGTGTTCTCGGCCTAATTTGCATATTTATCGTAGTGAGGAGGGAAAAAAAAAAAAAAAAAAATGTGAGAAAAGCTGCTAGACGCCACTTGTTCGCATGTGTACATCTGCAACGTACGGCGTGCTATAATTCCCTGCCCTCGTATTCTGTGTCAAGTGGGTCACCAGATGGTCGCGGGGCAGCGCCAG
Organism: Mugil cephalus; assembly: GCF_022458985.1. Classification (NCBI taxonomy): domain Eukaryota; kingdom Metazoa; phylum Chordata; class Actinopteri; order Mugiliformes; family Mugilidae; genus Mugil; species Mugil cephalus. Next base: position 7,644,073 of record NC_061776.1, read on the forward strand.
TTTCCAGATGTAGGCGGCCATTACAGTTAAGACCACGTGGAGTGACCCTAATTAGTCAATTGCCCCACAAGGGGCGCCCCGGCATTGTGTGGAGGCGCCCCGCCGCTCTCCGTGCATGCAGATAAAAACCGCCACTCTCCAGCTTCTATTGTTCGAGAGTCTGTGCTGGAATTGTTGGACGACCCCCCCCCCCCACCCCACCCACCCACTTTTATCCTCATCTTCTTCATCTTCCCTTGTTCCTCCATTGATCTCCATTGTCTAGATTGGGAGTGACAAACCACCGGGGCCATCCCAAAGGTTGCGTTCGTTAGTGGGCGTTGGTGGTTACAAGTCATACACACATTCCTGCAGACATGATAAGGTGGCTGGGGGGGTGGCGCATGTTCCCAAAGTGGTCCCAAGAGAAAAGAAACACGCCTGGAAAGAAGACAGAAAGTGCTGTGGTGCCGTTACAAGCACACTTCCAGTAAATGAGAGAGAAATCTTTCACAACACACCCTTGAAACTTAGGTCCATATTAACACTTGGGTCCATATTGGTTTCTCTCAAACTTTTTTTTTTATTTTTTTGTTTCAACAGAGACACACAAACATGCTCATGTACAAGCCGTCACGCACACACTCGAACCTCCAAAAACACTCCTTCGTCCTTTCATGTCATGTTGCCGAGCAGTCAGAGACGAGAGGAGGAAAAAGGAGGAAGGTCTGCCTGAAACAAGGCGAAAAAATAAATAAATAAAATAAAAAAAGAAGCATCCAGTTCAACATCCAGCCTCGTGTAGTTCGACAACAATTACACGACGACAAGAGAGAACACGTTTATTTGTGATTTCAAGAGGAAGCAGCAGCCTGACGTGCGAGTTGACACCAAAGCGACCGGCTTCTCTAGCATCTGCAGTTAGTGTCATTTGTAGCTGTATTTCTGTATTTCTGATCATATTCTAACTGCGCAAAGAAGAATACATCTTAAAAAAACAAAACAAAAAAAAAAGAAAAAACTCTGCATGTCACGGTAGGCTGATTTTAGTCGATTTTTGATCAAATCTGCGATGACAGCAGCCTTTAAGAGGGCCGATTGAATCCTTAAAAGCTCCTCTAATAAACAGAGTGGATTCAAAAGCTTTCATTTTTAAAACAAGTTTGTCTGGTACTTCAACCACGCCTAAAGGTACGAATGTTTATACCTTTTTCCGAGCGGCACTGATACTAGAGAGGTGTGGATGAGGGCGTTTAATCTCACAAGCACTTTATTTGAAGCACATCGGCTGCTTAAAGCTCATTATGTCCAGAGCTTCGATGCTATCTGTGCGTGTTGGGTGATAAATGACGAGAAATGGCGGCGTAGAAATCAAGAGTTGAGTTTGAGGCGAAAGTAGAAATAGTGTTGTGATTGCATAGTTTGTCTATCAGACAGCCAAGACGAGCTTATTTTTCTGCTATAAAGTGTTCCACTCGCCAGATGAGTCAACAAAATGAGACGAAAATGACTCAAAGTTGCCTCTTGGAACATATAGGCAGTTTTCAGCCGATGGACTCCTTCATGCCTGCGTCACTGTGACGCCACAACGTTAGCTGGAGGCAAAACGGTGTGAAGCTTGAGGCGAACACTGTCACTTTCTGGCTGTATTTTTGGAGCCATAACCGAAACATCAAAAACACTAACTTGAAGTTTTGTCACATACCAGCCACTGCCAGTCGTAGACAACTTGGCTTTGGCGATTAAAATTAAGGATATAAGTGAGACCATCATCAACGCGCACACTTAATATCAGACAAGATTAATATGTAATGCATCATCAGTCATCATGGGTTAGAATAAATCTTGACTGAAATTACGTTAAGTTGATCATTATTTAGGGGTTTCTTATTGTATGTTAATGCTAATGCTAACCGCTAGCTAACTCAACATTAGTTGTATGTTCCAGGTCATGGCAGAAGTTGCATTTACTACGTTACCCTCCACAGTGGTTCCACTTACTTCTTGTAATATCTTTGTTGGAGAAGCTTCACTTGATAAAGTCAGACCAGACGTCATCCCCTCATGTTCTCCTTTGGTCAAATCGTCCATCCAGAGAGTGAGAGTCTAGGGGTCGGTGAATGGAGTCAACTTTTTAAAATAACATTTATGTAGAGTGAGTGTATTAGCATACGTATTCCCTAAAATATGCGTTTTTCCTCGCTTATTCTTGCCAAAACAATCCGCAGATAAAAGCTAACCAACAGACTATAATGTTTGAGATGTGTTGCATCCAGTTAAGCCCCACCCCTCAAGAAAGGTCACATTGTTTACAAACCGGGAAAGGGTCTATTGTTTATTTTTTATTTATTGTCTCTTTCTCCAGTTTATTTTGAAGCATTTTGAAGCTCTACTTAAAACAAACTGGTTACGATCAGTACTATATTTTATTTTAAAAACTTACTTAAACATAAATTCCTATAGTCCTATATAAGTATATGGAAAGTAAATGTAGAGATTTATCATTTATACACTATATTTTTGAGACTATATTGGTTATTGCTGTTTGATTTACACTCAGAGTGACTTCAGTTATTTGTTGAATTATCACTAACAACATTTAATCTGTTTTCTGGATTTGTTGTTTGGACCCCAGCTGATGGAGATCCTAATAAAGAACAAGAGAAATATTTTCCTGCTTGCAAACATATTTTCCCAACAACAACACCGCTGTGTTTCCTTAAAGTATATTCTCTCTGGTGTTAACCCTTCTAAATAGGTCCTGGGTTGAGGCTGGGTCAACCCTTTCTCTCACCAAGGGAAGAATCTCCAAACCATCCATCATCCCAAAACTGTGTTTGTGTACTGACAGCTCTGCCAAACCTCGTCGAGAAATACAGCTCTATTTATTTATCCTACGAGCTCATCTTTGGACTTTGGACAGTTTATGTGTTGTGCTTCACTAGCTGTTGATTTTGGCGAACGTCGTCCATTAGCCGCCTCAACCTCGGCAATCCCCTCGCAGTTTGTTTTTGTTTTTTCTTCCCGAAAAACCGCCTCTGATTGAAAGCTCCGTGTTTTGTTTGTGCTACGGGGATGACATTTCAGTCGCGTTCTGCATTTTCCAGAAGACGCCTGCTGTCTGTTTGCGTTTGTCGGCCGGACCTTGAAGAGCTGCAGACAAAGGCGGCCGAGGTGGAGGTGTGTGTGTGTGTGTGTGCGTGTGTTTGAGCGCACGCACGTTAGTGGACGACGAGGGTGACTCCATTTCTTAGGTCAAGCTTCGGGTCACCACTGTTGCCCTGGTTACCCCGTTCTGGTTGGGTTGCTTGGCAACAATCCTCTTTTGTTCCAAATGATTTAATTTGAAGCATATCTTCCCTCGTCACCCTTGGCTCACATGGCTCACCCCTTTGTCTCCCTCGGTTTTTGTGTTTTCTCTCCCTCCATCTCTCAGTCTCTTTCTTCCTTCCTCCATCTCCCCATCAGTCGCTTCCTCCTTATCTCTGTTGCTGACTCTCCACCATCATCATCCTCCTCCTCAGCCTCTCTCTCTCGCTATCCTTCTTCTTTCTTCTCGTTGCTGTCCTATAAGTCCCCGTTGTTATCGGAAAGTTTACGAGCGGAAGACAGTTTATGTCCATGTGTTTGAGAAGTTTGAAGTTGGTGACTTTGCTCGACTTTGCTCGCCTTCGCGTGCCAATTCACATGTGTTCTTATGTTTTGAAGCACAATAATGAGAGGCGTGTGTGGGCTCGAGTCTATTCATATACATGTACATTGTTGTGCTGTATGTACGGTTTCTTCATTGGCCTGATGCCCGTATAAATATTTTTTCCGTATTTAATTGGCTCTGTGCTGGAATGACGGTTATTCTGCAGATTGGGAGGGCCGGGGTGGAAACAGTTGATACTGATGCCATTTTAATTTTACCGAAAGAATTTTGAATAAATTCAAATCCAGTTTGCTACAGAATAGGGCGCCGTTTAAAAAATTCAAATGGATGTTTATTTTTTCCTGCATCCTCTGGTTAGATGTCACTGCAGTCTGCGGAGACACAAAACACGACAGAAGCTACGACTGTGAGAGAACTGTCAGGCCTTTATTTAACCTTTGTTTAACCAAGAAGATCCCATTGAGATTTAGACCCTCTTTTCTGAAGGAACTTGGGCCCAGATAAGGAGCAGCAAATACAAAACACAGTTATAGACAAATAAAACAGGATCACATTTACAAGCAGATTATTAAAAGCAAGTGCATATTGGGGAGTCGGCCTCAATGACATGAACCCAGTTAGATTCCAGTCATTCTACAGCATATTAAAAGGTGCAGAGTGGACAGTGGAGTAGGGGTATTGGCAAGGACTTCACGATACGATACGTATCACGATACTGAAGTCACGATACGATACATTATTACGATATTAAGATTATGATGAATTCATTGGACAAAAAACAAAAACAAGATTAACCCTTATCCAATTTATTGCACTTGTACAGAAAAAGTGGTGGTGGAGGTGTGGAAGAAGTTAAAGATCGGCCAAAACATTCAAAATCGATATTGTATTGAACGAAAAAATATCGCGATATATTGCTATATCGATATTTTTTCCCCACCCCTTGAATGGAGAGAAAGCTGATGTGTGGCAGATTTTAGATGTAAAAAATGTGACAGAGAGAGAAGAGCTTAACAAAAGAAAGGCCACATGCAAGGTCGTGTGCCAACTAGAGATATAATAATACATAATATATATTGTTTCAAAATGGAAAATATCTCTAAACGAATTGATATTGAATGTATTAGAATCGGGACCTAGTGAACTGAATCAAATCTGTAGATATCCAGTGAAGATATTATCCTAACATATACGCCATTGAGAATATTTAACTGTTGCAGACATCGTAGCGAAAAAATATAGGAATTAATCTGCAGCTGATTCCGCCTGCATTCTCCCAGGAAGGCTTTCCACGAGCTTTAGGAACATGGCTGCAGGGATTTATTCCAATTCAGCCTCGAGAGCCGAAGTAAGCTCCAGCATTGATGTTGGGAGTCCAAGCGAACTCCGAGAATCCCAGAACCTGGCATTTCTTCGTGCGCAGGTGCATTGTCGGAGTAGAAAAGGAAAGCACATTTCCTCAAACTGTTGCCACAAATGTGGAAGCAAGTCTTTTTTTGAGATCTGTCCACACGCTTCCCTACAGGCTTGTATAGGGCGTCGTGCTGCATGAGGGTTTGTTCAGAATCATTAATCTAGATAAAAAGATTGCGGTGAGCTAAACTGAGAATAAATTATCGCCCAGTGTTTATGTCCTTTTTCATGCTCGTGTAGATGTGAGTGCATTTGATTCTGACACACAAAGACAGAGGAAGGGACAGACAGCAGGTTCTGAGGTCCCCCATAAAGCAGGTCCAGTGATCTTAGTCAAAAGGGCAGACTTCTGGTAATTGACTACTCATTTCTTTAAGTGGCCTGTTGGCAGCAGCAGTCAGTGCATTTGCCAAGACATTAAAGATTTCACTCTCTTTATCTTTTCTGTGTGTGTGTGTGCGTCTTTGGAAGGGAGGAGTAGATGAAACTCGGTTTTCCTTTTTTTTTTGGTTGTTGTTATCAAATCATGATTTCTGGCGGATGAGGTTTCTTTTGAACTGTACATACGCTCTGGTGCAGTGAAAAGGGCTCCTCTCTTTAAATCAAACAAGTCTCTCGTCCGCTGCCTGTTCGTCGGCCCGTGTGCAATCCGTTTATTGTTATTTATTTAAGCGAAGCTTAGATGGCACAGCTGTTAGAAAGTGAAACAGAATTACCAAAGCAAGGATGGTATCAAAACACCACGGAGATGATTGTAGAGGTAATTATGAACAGTAGCTGAGTAGATGATTAGCAGCTAAATAATGCATATCTGGCTCTGCGAGAATGTTGAATGCATTTTAAGCTTTTGTATAGATTCTGATTTAGTCAAATACTAGTGATCATCCCAAGAGTTTATTGTTGCTGATTGCTCTGGTCACATAACCTGACATGGCAGATGGTTTGTTAACCCTCTAAACCAGGAGTCTTCAACGTCTTTCAGCCCAAGGACCCACAAACTGATGGAGAGATTAAGTAGGGAACCCTGTGTTGTGTTTTGTTTCTTGTTTGCTTTCTAGCATTTGAAGCTGGCTAGCAATCTCCACTTGCTAGCATTTTGCTTTAGTCTAGTTTTACTCAGCCTATCAACACAATTCATAGTCTATAGTCTGAAGTTAGCACTTTCTACAACAACGGCGTCTTACTGCTACGTCGTCTAAAATTGGTCATGTGATTGGACGTTCCGGCGCATACATACAATAATGTAAATTATTATTATCATTTTGAATTCAATATTAAGCTATTCAAATAATACAAATGTCCAAATATACTTTATTTATTTGAAACATGTGCAACAGTAGTTATACATTTTTAAAAAATGTATAAAAAAGGTCTAATCAACTAAAGATTTTGCGACCCCCCCCCCCTGCAGTACCTCCAAGGAACCTCTAGGGGACCTTTGATCTAAAAACTCGTGATTGGATGAAACATCTGCCTGTCAACATCAACCAGTCAGATCAATGAAGCACGTGACGTAGCAGCTTTGAAAACAGGTGTGTGTACGGTAGTTATCACGTTGGCAGACGACTCTTAGGGGGTGACCCGTGGGTTTCATCACAGGACACCTCTGTGCACCTGGCTTACAGCCTGCCAAGACGGATTGTAGTGTGATTTTTTCTAATCCCACGAATCTTGTGAGAACCTAGCTGCCTTCCAAGGTAGCTGTCAGTGATCAGCGGGGAGTAATTACCCAAAAAAACAATGCGCGCCGTTGACAGTTCTGCCAGACACTGTGTTGCGTTGTCAAAGTTACATCCAAAGCAGCATTTTTGAAATGTTGTTGTTTTTTTGTTGTTTTTTTTTTTTTTTTCCACAAAACCTGCACAAAGCAAATATGAGACCGTCGAGGAAAGAGAAACATGTTGAATATAAACTTAGCGTACGACGGCATGTCATCATCAGCGTTCCCAACGTCAGATGTTTTACACGCCCTTCCACCGCCCTGACCTCCACGCATGTACATTCTGCCTCAGTTCAAATAGGACACATTATTTCTTGCGCTAGATCTCATGCAGATGTAAATCATAACGTACGGAACTGTCAAATACACTGATCAGCCACAACATTATGACCACTAACAGGAGACATTAAAACCATCCTGTGACAGTTCAATGTTCTGCTGGGAAACTTTTGGACCATGTGGACTTGTTTAGACATGTAGCACCCACCTGGACCAGAGCAGGCTAACCCCCCAACCCCATAGCATTAATACTCCTTGATGACAGCAGCCTAGCACAGACACGAAAACAATTTGGGAACACAAAGAACAGCACAAGGTGTTGTCCTGGCCTCCAAATTCACTAGATCCCAAACCTACAAGTATCTGTAGGATGATCCACAGAGGCCCCTCCCCTCACTGTGTTACCAGACGCCACAGGACGACCTCAGAAGGCCCATGTCCATTAGGAGTCATAAAGTAATGGCTGATAATGCAACAGCGCATAAACTGAAGATACAGGGATGTGCAGATACTCCTGTCGCCGACCTCACCTTCAGTGATGCAAATTACAGACGCATTAAGTAATTTGCCATTCAAATATCAACCGACGTGCGGTGCAGCGGTGTCTATCGGCTCATCAGGCCGACGCCATCCACAGAAACACAGGAGGAGGATCTGAAGCTAAAAGCGGCCGTAACTCTGGAGATTTGACAAACTCAGCCTTCTGAAGCTCCGTGTCATCCCGCTGCACTTAAGGATGAGGGTGGTAGAGTTCGTTGGCGCTCGCTCGTAGTGAAGTCGAATTAGATGGCGCTGGCTTCGGAGCGGCGCGGAGAGGAAGGGATGATTTACAGAATGGCGAATGTGCTTATGATCGTGCATTATATCAAGATGTATTTCTGAAGAGCAACAACTATGTCTGTGCTGCTTTATCTCTCCACCTCAACACTCGCTGTTTATGTCGGCGACACTTCATTCTGTTTTTATTTCCTCTCCTCCTGCTCTGCTCCACTTCCCTCCGTGTTTTTTTTTTTTATCTTTTTGCCTTTTCATTCTTTTTGCCCCCTTTCTAAGTCACCCTGTCAAGCCTCCTCATTGCTCTCATCTATCTATATATGCTTATTTCTGCCATGTCCTTCGCTCACCTCTCACTCCGTCTTTCATTCTCTCCCCCCTTCTGTTTTTTCCCCAGTGCTTTCCCCCCTCTCACCGCCCCGGCTCTCTCCGTCTTTCTCTTCCCGGCAAATCATTATTCTTTTTCTTTTGTCAGCAGTGATGCTGCTGCCCTTTTCCGCAAGAGCTGAATAGCGCTGCTCCAGTGGCAGGGTGGGGCGGCCGGCTTGGCGCCTCGGTGCTGCTGCAGACGCTCTGCTGGGCTGTGATGATGGTGGTGGAGGAAGAGGATGAGGAGGGGGGAGATTGTCTGAGCTTTGAGCTAACTATGTTTGACAGGCACACCAGAGGCAGGGTGGGGTTGGCAGTGTTCTGGTGGGATACTTGATGGGAGAGGGTGGGAGGGTGGGGGCTGTCTCCCACTAACCCTCAGCCTTGAGTAAAAAAAAAGGCGGGCAAAAAAAAAAAAAATAAGGCCTAAGGAGTTTGTTTGTGCTAAGTCTGCAAGCAGGGGTCCTTAAATCCGCCCCAGCGCCGCCTATCCCCACTCACCCACGTCCCTCAAAGATTATCAGCGATTTGTCGGGCGCCCCCAAATTGCAACAACCGCTCGTCTATTAAAGGCTGCGAAGCTGTGAAAATCAGGCGGAAAACAAAGCCTCGCTCTTCACGAGACGGAGAAGTGTTTGTGTCGGGGGGAAAAAAAGAAATAGAAAAAAAAAAGGACGCTTTGAGCTTCTGCTCGGAGAAATAACTCGTCAGATACGTTTCTGATGTTTTATTTTTATTCGCTGGGAAAATGTTGATAAGGTCTGCTTGGAATTTGCATCTTTTTTTTTTTTTGTAGAGGTGGGCAGAAGGGCAGACACACCCACTCACCCACTTATACAGTATGCACTCACAGATCCACACACACACACACACATGCTTTACCCAGGGGGATGGGTGGTATTCAGGGACAGCTGGGCATGTATGGATGGATGATGTGGGGGAGGCTACTCTGTGTGTGTGTGTGTGTGTTTGTGTGTGTTTGCCAGTTGGATCCAATATATATTTTAAGCACATTTTTATGTATTTATGTCTTTGTGTAAGTGTAGGTGTTTCTTTGAGCCTGACAAGTGTGTATGCCTTCCTGTCTGTATGTTTTATGAGTGTGTGCTCCCGTGTACAGTCGGTGATGGCGGTCAGCCGCATTCTTGGAGCGTGCGCGAGCCGGATGCCTCTGTGTGTGTGTAATGGCCTGTATCATACCATGCCATATCAAACCGCACACTTCTGGATGGAGTTTCCCCCCCGCCCCCCCCCACCGCCCACCATCAAATGTGTAGAGCATCAGCAGCACCGTGACACACAACTCTGTCAGTCACACGCCATGGGACACAGTGGAGAATGGATGGACGCATTCTGTACCGGTGAACACGGGAGGCAAACGCGCTCAGATAAAGAAAACAGAAAAAAAAAAAATCAAAAAAATCCATAAATCATGCAGATGCATTCGCACATTTGTCCATTCAAAATAAATGATAATCGGGTGCGTGCGAACGCTCGCAAACAAACACACCACACCGCGATAGATCGACGCACAGGCAGATAATTACCTCCCCGCAAAGCAACAAGTACACCTACAAATGTACACGGTGCAGACGCACAAAATACGCGATAAAAATCTTATCACGTAGCACACACGCCCAGAGCTACATGCAGAGGGCGCACACACACACACACACACACACACACACACACACGCTTGTAATACAGTAAATAAAGTTCATTAACCTGAGTTAATTAGCAGCAACACTGTAAAGCCTCCCTGGGAGGAACGGAAAAAGGAGGGAAACAAGGAATTAAGGACGGGGAGAAATAAACAAGTTGATCTGGGATACAAGGGGAGGGAGGGGGAGGGCACGGGGGAGTCGGGGGGGAAGGCATTGGGGCAGATGGAGCGAAGGAGGGGGGAAGAGACGGAGGGAGACAGATGGAGGAAAAACAGGGGTGAATATGGAGATGTCCAAGGTGGTTTGAATTCCTCACTGAAGAGCAGAAGATTTATTTATTCATTAATTTATTTATTTTACCATGACTATTAAGGAATTGCATCAAACTGTTTTGGAGGTTTGAGATTTGGATTTGGAGTGAGACAAGACGTCCGGCTTTAATGTTACCACCGAGCTGGAGTCAGCCCACTTTAACTTATTTCTACTTATGTTTCAGCGTACAGCTTCGTTTCATCCATTTGCAAGCTTCGTTCTCCAGATGCCTGATACGATCCCCCAGCACCTGATTTGTTTCCCGTACATGCACGGAGAAACCGAATCTGGAAACCTCAGTGCACTGCAATGACAAGACTAAACGTTGTTAAACGGGTGTACTGTGAGAATTTGATACGGCCCCCGCAGGTCGGCCTTGGCTGAGAGTTTAGGAGGCGGTGGGAAACTGAAGCACTGCTACGAGAGAAAAAAAAAAGAAGCTTTTCTGTGAAAGACGTGTCTGTAATACAGGACACATCGACCTGCAAGAGAATTAACAAATTAAAGTTTGGGGGATCATCCCTAGAGGCCAGAAAAGCAATTTTTTGTTTATGAATTATGTCATTACACTTTGTAAACAAAATAAATTGAACTAATTATTACAGCTCTACCTGGAAGTGAGAAAAAGTCAGCGAAAGCCGTGAGCGAGTGATTCTTGTTGGAATAAATAGCCCCCGTCTGCTATGACACTTATGACAGATTTAAAACTTTTTGTTAAACCTGAGGTGGAAAATCCGATTTAAACTCAAATTAGATGAATGCATTTGCCTCAAACAGTCGGCTCGTTTACATGCACGTGGAAAAATGAATTGTTGCCTTAATCCGACTTTAACTGGACAACTTAAGTGAATGTAAACACGTTAGCCCGACTAAAATCGGAGTTCTGATTGGAAATCGATTTTCTCCGACATGTATACGCCTTAATTGGACTTTAACTAGACAACACCACTGCTCATGCGCCACAACTGCTGCACTGGTGTATGACCCCAGAACAAAAACATCCAAGAAAGCCGGCCACAGAAGAAGAAGGTAAACAGAGTCGGTAGAAGAACCACCTGAGGGATAGCGCCATCTTATCTGCACCATAAGTAGCGCGTGCATTACGTACGAGATTAAAAAAGATGAACTATTATCCATCTGGTTGCTGTTTGAAATGCCGGTCCGCCACATGAACGACTCTTGCGTTATATATGACACAATAGACATATACATTACACATATTGCCACCTAGTGTGGGGGAGGAGAACATGATCCCGCCAGTTATTCGATTTTCTCTGTTGCATGTAATTCAGAAAGTCGAATTTCGAGCACAGCTCCATTAAGGTGTAAACTCAGTGAGCGGTCTCTCTTTTGGATAAGCCAAATCTGCCTGGTTCATAATAACACACAGACATGAGATGGATAGTCTATCTAGTCGATCTAATCTGAATCTCATAGAGCAAACAACAAAAAAAAAAGTTGAATTATTCCTTTCAGTCTTTTTTTTTTCTATCACTGGAAAGCCCTCATCTCACTCCCTCTGTTGTCTCACCAGCGTCTTCATTCCCCTCCCTCCCATTTTCACACACACAGTTTCCCACCTCGTTTCATCACCCACCCTCTTCTGCATAGTCCTATCCATCCATCTTTCTCTGTCTGTTCTCCTCCTCCCCCTCCTCCTCCCTCCCTCCCTCCCTCCCTCCCTCCCTCGTCTTGATATCCCCGTCAGCCTTCTACCTCTGCGTTCTCTCACCTTGTTGCTGGCTGGGGAAAGTGTAAATTGTGTCGCTTTAAATACCCGTGTCTTCCACAGGCTTGGAAGTGGATGTGAGGAGGAAAAAAAAAAAAAAGAGAGAAAAAGAAAAGAAGAGCAAGCCACAGTGTTTAACTTAACGTCTGCTAAGGATAGATTGGCCTCTCCTTTTATTTTTGGAGCCCGAGCGTTTAGCCCGACTTAACCGTTCAAACTCGGGCTGAACTTCATTTCCCCTCTTTTAACTTTGCTCTTGTGCAGCTTGGATTGTAAGAGGAGCGACTGTATCTGTATCCGAGGCTTACCGAGGTCACTCGCTGGTGGCGGGAGACTCTCGCAGCGCTCGTATCATCCGGTCTCGGCCAGCGCGTGAGTCGGGCGTCGCCGCACAAACAGCTAACCACAAAATTTTTTTGGTATTTTATTTAATTTACTCCAATCTCTTTGGCACCCATCTCTACCCCAACTACCCCACTACCCCAACATAACCCCACCCATCTGACCATAGAATGAAGGCTTCACCCCATTTGAAGTATTGATAAATGACTGGTGAATTATCTTGATGAGGACAAACTCCGCCCATGACTTAATTAAACGAAAACTTAATATGTGACCACCATGCTCATATATGGTACCACATCTAATGTTTATATACATTAGTGCAGTGGTTCCCAACCTTTTTTCCTTGGAGCCCCCCTCCCCTACTTATCTAAGAAAAGTGGGGTTGGCCCCCACCCTGTCCAGCCTGTCAGCCTGAACTTTTTTTTTACGGGGGGTGCAAGCTAAATTATTTGAGGAATTAAGCAATTATGCAATTTAACCATTTAATTCAGTTTCAGTTTATACAAAAACAACTGTAGGTCATATTCTAACTCTAAATTGTAAACTTTACATCATTTTACATCAACAACATTTAATATTAGTTCTTCTTCTTCTAATTTTTACAATTTTTAAGTCCTTTTGTTTGCAGTCAGGACACATTCTCTTCATAAATTTACTCTCCATCTCCGGGACTTCACTTAAAAAAATACGAGCTTAGATGATGCCTTCACGAAAACTTGGAAACTCTGTATTGCAACTCGGACATCTCAGACTTCCGATATCATAGCATTCACGTTACAGGTTAAAAATAAGTTTGGTATATTGTCACCATTTGCTGAACATTTCTGAGTTTGGTTCTTTCTCTGTGGAGTTTGTATGTTCTCTCGGCATCTGCGTGGGTTTTCTCCAGATGCTCGGGCTTCCTCCCTCCCCCAAAGACATGCTCGTTAATTCTGATTGGCTCGTGATGTTAGTTTGAAGACGAACGGCTACGTTACTCTCTATATGTATATATTTGTGATCGCGATAAAACGCCACACGCCAGAAACCGTCACAGTGCTGGAATGCATTAAGCCCTTCACGTTGTACATGTAGGGTGACAAAACTGGTGACTGGTGATCAGCTGTGCGGGGGGAGTGGACCCCAGGTTGGGAACCATTGCATTAGTGGAACTTTAGATTTATAGTACCAGTTTATCATCGTTAAAGCATTTTAGGCTCTGCGGCCCGTAAGAGAGTGGGATTAACCTTTAAATAATGCAGAAGGTTTGGGCACCAAACTACAACCGCTCTCTGCCCACTTGGCCTTTCGGCGCCGTCGGAAGAGGTGGAAATGAAACGCGTTGCTCGAAGACACTCCAGCAGAGTTAACGAACACGAGCCACGAGCGGCGCTTTCAAATTTGAAAGCCCCCCCCCCCACGTCAGGCCATCGATCGGATCTGCAATCATCCGCGGGCCCTCTCACTCCTCTAACCTTTAAGGAACCAGCGCGCCGGATCAATATTTTTAAATGAAAATAAAAGACCTAGCATTGACCAAATAACATAAAGACAAACAAAACGCGATGAAAGACGAGGACCCCTCCGTCACATTCGCGCCATTAATCTCTTTGTCTCTGACGGACGCGCCGCTTTATTTATTTCAAGGGCGGGCTCCGTTTAAGCCCACGAGACGTCTAATTCTAGAGGCTTCCACTTTTAGATTCAATAGTTCCCAAGGACTCCCTGAATTTTGAAGACATTTGATGTAAAATGGAAGAGGTGACATTAGCGGAGTTTTATTTAACTGCAGCACAAGGTGCTGGTGTTGATTTTCTGCGCGCTCTGACCATGAGATAAGACCAATGGGAAACCCTGGTCTGGCAATTAGCAACTCTGGGATTTGCCAGGGGGTAAAAAATAGGTTTCGTTAAGGAACGTATCCTTTAAATTATGGTGCACGTTTAGCCGCTGAAGACTCACAAACTGACCGCTGTCCTTGCTCTGCCGGCACAGACGTCCCACTGACCATCAAACACGGGCGGTCCTCGGCGAGGGGACAGGGTGCACGGGTTTCGGCTAACTTGTCTCCGCTCGTTGCGGGCGGCTTGACGGGCGATGCAGCGGGACAGCCAGTTTACCCGAAGCGTTCGAGCCAAGCGGAGGAGCTCTAGCGATCAGCCACAAGAATTAGCCCGCGATGCTATTAAAGGAGACACTAATCCGCGGTGCACTTGACCACACATTCAGCCCTCAGCCATCATGGTGCTTAGATAAACTAACCACAAGGTCAGAGCCGCTGCAGTAAAACACCAGAGACGGAGAGGGAGCCACTTCCTGACACCAAGGGCTCGGGGAGTCTCCTCTGAATCCTGCTGGCTGCACCTTTAAGAGCTGCTATCCCTCTGAATCCTCACAGCCAACGGGGCAAACCTAAAGTTTTTTTGTTTTTTTTTAATCTTTTACAATAAACGATGAGATTGCTGTCCAGCTGTAAAATTACCAAAAAAAAAAAAGAAGAAGCCGTAGTTCCTGCCTGCTGCTGCTCTCAGCTCATGTTCTGCAAATGTGTGTTTTTGATGCTACATGCAGTTAGTTCGCTCGCCGCCTCCTCCTCCTCTTCTTCGTCTTCCCCTTCCCTCCCCTCCTTTCATGTCTTGATGGGAGTTCCGCCGAAGCGCACTTAAGCAGATGTTCTTCCTGCAGAGGGAAAAAAAAAAAAAAAAGAGAAATCAATTCCACCGCCGGTGCAAGGATGCGATAACGCTCCACGCCGAATATAAACCTGTCTCCCACTTGACAATTTGGTTCCAATTAAACTATTTATACACGCCGTATTTTCAGGGGTGAGGAGACCGCTTTGAGGCATATCTTCTTATGAGATGTTCCCTCCGTTGGCTTGGTCTCGTCGTCAATTATGCCATATTTTTTAATTTTTTTTTTTTGTTTTTCTGGAGATTAGGCTGAGCGAGCACTCGAAAGGGGTTGGAAGGGAGACGACTCGAAGCGCGGGCGCACTCGAGGCCGCCGCGTCTCGAAACGTAACGACGGCCACGTTCGGTGCATATTTTAGCATACGTCTCCTGCTCCTGATTCACAAAGTCATCCCCACTCGGCGCCCGAGCGGAATTAGCCTGCGCCATCACCCGTTATCAAGGGAGCGCTGTTAAATGCTATAATTTGAGCCAATTTGAATACTGTCACACACCCAGACGCTTCTCCCTACACTGGTTTCTGTCCAGTTTCAGCATCAGGCTTTTAGAACCCCTTCATTATGCCAGGTCATTTATATTCTCACTCTGTTTCCCTCTGACCTGATCATTACCATAATGCCTGTCCCGTTTGAGCTTGTTCGGCACCAGCCGATACATATGCATGGCTTTAAAAAGGCGACACAGATATCGACCAAAGGAGGGTCACGTTAGAGGCGTTAGCATTGTGCTCTTGTTGTTGCTTTGACCTGCCCAGAGCCAGCGTCTGCCACGGTCTCTTCATCTTCGCCGGTCCCTCAGGTTGGGGCAGTCTCTCGGATGCCAGCGCCGCTACTGACTCATTGCTCCAACATTGGCCTCGCAGACACACAGCCAGATAGCCATTTGTCTGCTTTTTGTGTCCTCCTGACAGCACGTCCGCGCGCGCGTGTGTGCGCGCATTGTGTCTGCGCTTTCAGAAAGACAGATAGAGATATATAGATAATCTGACAAGCAGAGAAAGAAATGGGCGGGGGGGAAGGCAGAGAGGGAAAGAGAAAGAGAGCAGGGCGAGTAATGCATTTTGTGGGTTTATCTGATTTGTGCGCCGGTGTGCTGTACTATTTTTGCTTGTGTTTTCCTTTAAGCGTGGCGCCTCCCTGGCTTGTTTCTGTTAGCTCTCTGTCACTCTGCCTTAAATCGTGCCTTTGCTCCGTCCTAGATGACGACCCCTTGCAGCCAATGACCACAGACGAGACGGTGTCCGTGGGGGGCAAGGTGACGCTGACCTGCCGGGTGGCGGAGAGCGACAACTCCTCGCTGCAGTGGTCCAACACCGCACAGCAGACCCTCTACTTTGGAGAGAAGAGAGGTAAGACCTCCAAAAAAAATAAATGTTTTCAGATGCAGCTCACTGACCATGTCAAATACACCGATCAGCCACAACATTAAGACCACTCACAGGAGAAGTAAATAACATCTTGATGACCATCTTGTGACAATGCAGCGTTTTGCAGATTTTATCCCTGGAATTCATTCATGTGGTTGTTACTTAGACATGTAGCACCCACCTAGACCAGACTAGACCCCCCACCCAATAGCAATGACACAGACGCACACACAAAAACACTTCACTTCACAAAACACATTCAGAAGCCCAGACCAACTGAAAAAACCGACCAGCAGGCTAGCAGTTAGCTACCAACTAGCAACTGACAAGAAGACACCAGCTAACTAGCCTAGCCAACAGCAGTAGGTAAGAAGTGATGAGATATGTGACTACATGTCATCCAAGGCACATTTGGAAACCCTGTCCAACTAAAAAAACAAAAACAAAACAACAACAACAACAAACAAAACAAAGGCTAGCAGTCAGCTACCAACTAGCAACCGACAAGAAGACACCAGCTAACTAGCCTAGCTAACAGCAGTAGGTAAGAAGTGATGAGATATGTGACTACATGTCATCCAAGGCACATTTGGAAACCCTGTCCAACTAAAAAAACAAAAACAAAACAACAACAACAACAAACAAAACAAAGGCTAGCAGTCAGCTACCAACTAGCAACCGACAAGAAGACACCAACTAACTAGCCAACAGCAGTAGGTGGTAGTATATGATAATAATATTAATGCCTTGGTTTTATACGGTGTCTTATCACATGGGTCAATATATAATTGTGGGCCTTTTTGAGTTTAACATAGTTGGCCTAAAATCAACATGGCTGCCTATAACCAATCACGACATGGCATTTTTACAGAAACATTCTTCTAAATATTATATATTCAACTGAGTAAATGAAAATTGAAAGCTATTTATAAATATGTTGTAGTAACACTGTCGACATGTAATAAATTCACACTTGACTCACACACTAAATAACTAAGGAAGAGGAGGAAGAGGAGGAAGAACACACCTTGGAGCAGGTCATGTGACTTATCACACTTCCCTTGAGAGGTGTAATGTCATGTGTTTGTATTGGGTAATTTAGCTGAAAGTGATTTCTTTCCGTATAAAATATGATATATTGCCAAAAAAAAGAAATGTCTGTCATGATTATCTCAACTTAACAAAAAGAACACAACCAAAATAAGAATAAGAAGGTGGTTGTTATTAAATTCGCATGTTTATTTAGTTGACATTTTAGTGATATTTGGTCTTTTTTTTATTAATAAGTGATTGTTTACATAATAAATCATTATGACTATGGTAAAGACACGGTCATAATGAACATAAAAACTTTAGTTTTTCATTTAATTTATTTATTTTTTTTTTTTCAAAAAACATGAAGAACAGCACAAGGTGTTGACCTGGCCTCCAAATTTTACTAGATCCCAAACTGATCAAGTATCTGTGGGATGATCCACCATAGATGCCCCCTCCCCTCAACCCATAGGACCCAAAGGGGCTCCCACTGCACAGAGGAGGATAAGAGGCAGGAATTGGTCAGGTAGGAGAAGCTTCAAAAGGGAACAGTCGAGATTTTATTTAATAATGCGCCCAGTGTTCCCCCCACGGGGCTTGACACCGGTGTTGCTGATGAGAAGAGGAGAAGGCTGGACACCTGGATGGGATGAGGAGCGGACTCTAATGAGCTCAGCCCGGGCCCTCCTCGTGAAGACTCGAGGTGAACGGGGTGGAGGAGGGTCTCGGCAGTTTCCAACTAAAATGACAGCTGACGGAAGGAGAAGCAGGAAGGAGAACGAGCTTACATTTTGACAGCGGTGCCGTGATCTGGCTCGTTGAAATCACAGCAAAATCAGGCGAATCCAGAAACTCCAGAGTCAGCTGATGAGAGGACAGAGGGAAGTTGTGAATGGGCAAGGATAAAATGGTTCAGTGAGCTTCATTAGATTATATAACACAAGTTTGGCTGCGGTTTTGAGTGGTCCGGTCCACATGTATTAAACAGACGGGTTGTGAGGAGAAGGTGGTTTTGGGGACCTTTGGGTAGATTTTACCATCGTGTTTTAGTTTTAGGAGCATAGATCATTGTTTTGGTCAAATAAAATGACAAAGTGCTCCCCGATACAAGTCAGTGTAACTGCAAGATACCAGAGGAGTTTGGAAACTGCAAGCTCATACGTCAGGCAACAGTATCTATGAACTACAAGTGAGACAGAAGTTTTTTTTGTTTATATACGGTTGAACTGTTCAAATAAGTATTACAACAGACTTGTGCACCATCCTTTCAAGCGACAGGAAGAGCCTGTAAAGAGGCTACTCACTGAATGCTTACCGACCGTTATGAGCGGTAACATCAGGGTGCCTACACAAGTATGGATAAATATAGACTTATAAATTCACAAGTCTGAATAAGTATGGAAAATGAAAAAACTAGTGTATGGAAACATATTCATGTTTCCAAGACGGTTGTTATAAAACAAAATTAAGAACAGAGGGTTTTTTTTACAAGCAGCATCCTCCAAGTCTGAGCGATGAAGCTCCACGTGGAAGTGCTAAAAACTGCAATTCATCGAGTGGCCACTTGAGGCTCCAAATGGGAGCAAATCCCCATGTTAAAAAGCCCAACTTCACAGCATTATTATACATGTTTGCAGCCTCGTAGGAACCTGTGACAGCTGTACTTGTTTATTTGGGTTTTGTTAAGCTTTAAAATTCTACATAATGAAGGGCGTTCCTGCTTTGAGTGACAGGTGGTATCTGAGTGTGGGCGGAGTAAAGCTCATCCAACATGGCGACCGCGTCTCTGCCTACTTCAGCCTTAATTTTCGAGGTTCCGAATTCAATAAATGACCTTGTGAGCAAGGGAGACTGGCTCACTCAAGTTATAATTTGCTTAATTTATTGTTGTATTTGACTTAATTTAATTATGTGTTGACAGTATTTGAATACTTACTTGATGTTAAAGAATGTCAATGAGCCAAAGTCATTTGTAACGTCTGAAAAAAGTATGAAATGAACACGTTTCTTGAAGAGGCAGCTGCATTTTCTACTTTCCAGAATCCCTCCCATATGCTTCTAAAACAACCTCTGAAAGTGAATTAAACAACAGGACTTTCTATTTATTTTTTTAAATCAGATGACTAGTTGTAAAAGCTTTCATTGAGACGTTATGTTTCCAGAGTATTTTACTGATGTTCTGTATGAATGTAGATTTTGAACAAGGCACTTATAATTACTTTGCCCACACTCAGTCAAAAGCTTTGTTCCCAAGAAAAAGGCCCAAACAAAGACATTAAGAGATAACCAACAACAGGCCATTGTGATATTTGCACGGTGCCAAAAAGCGCTCAATAAGTTCAACAAATGAAAACATATATAAACATATGAACAAACAAACTACTGATGAGCTGAAGTTCTTCACTATGTCGAATTGAAAGATACACGTTTAGGACAAAAACGGTTCCAGCCTTTTAAAAACCCATTTTGTGCGACTTGATGGCTGAACGCTGGTGAGTCGGGCTGAATTTTAATTATATTTAGAAAAGACGGACTTCCCACTTCCTTGGTGCGGTGGTCCAACATCGCACAGCAGACCCAGTATTTGACAGGAAAAGTAGAGGTGAGAGGGATGGCTAGTGGCGGTTAAAATAATGACACCGTAAATATGGACTGACATTATAAATACGGAGCTCTTGTTTTAATGACTACTGTGGACTGTGGCGGCTCAAAGCCTCGGTTCAAAACATTGTCAGCTGTGAAAAGGAGCGTGCATGGCGGCTTTGAGCACAAAGACAGGCACATTACTGGGCCGCGCTTTGAAAAGAAAAAAGATGTTTTTATTTGACGTGATACAAACTACGACCAAGATAGATTCAGTCAAACAGTTTGATGGAAAGCTTGTTGGTGCTGGTCCATTTTCACAACATTTAAGCAGCACTGGCCTCCTAAACTGTGGACCCCCACCCCTCTTTTGGCGATACAACATCCTTATCTGGGGATTCTTGTTACGTGTTAATGATAATGCTAACCCCTAGCTAACGCAAGGTTAGTTTAGTTTTTCAGGAGTGTCCAAGCAGAAGTTGCATTTGCTACGTTATCCTCCACAGTGATTCCAAATACTTCTTGTAATATCTCTTCAACTGTGTCCTCAAATCGTCCATCCAGTGAGTGAGTGTAGGGGTCATGAATATTATCCCATCACTCAATTTTTTAAAATAACACTCGCGGTCTCTGGGAGTGAGAGTATTAATATATTCTCTAAAATATGCGTTTTCCTTGTCCATTCTTGCCAACAGTCCACTGAAATATGCTAACCGCGGTTTACAGGCTACAGTGTGATGTGATGTGATGTGATGTGATGTTTTGCCTCCAGTTAAGCCCCGCCCCTCAAAAAAAACGTTACATTTTTTACAAATCCTGAAGGGGTCTATTACCGGCTCTTCTGTTTGTATATATATTTTTATATATACTGTATTTGATTGATCTGATTTGAACTACAGAAACATGGTAAAGAAACATGGAGGGAGCGAAGGAATATTTGGAGGATTAGAAACAAGGGGCGAGGAGAGGGCTAGACTCAAAACGCGTAACAGCTGTCAAGCAGTCAGGAGATAGATTTGAGAATGGCAAGAGTGGAGATGGAGGCAGGCAGAGAAGGGTTTTAGAGCAGAGGGCCAACATTTTTGCAACTGACAATTTGGAGAACAGAGAGAGGCGAGAAAGGAACGGGAGAGGGAGGTGGAGAGGGACAAATTGAGCGGCCAACGAGTCTTTAGACCCCCAGATGGAGCTTGAAGCTCGGTGGAGAGGAGGGAGACAGAAAGTGAGGCTCTTCTCTGTGGTGATACGACACTTAAAGGCTGACCTCTATCTTTGAGGGAATTGAGAAGAGTGTTGGAGGAGGAGGATTGTGGGGGTTGGGGAGGGGGTTGTTGAGGAAAAGGGAGAAATTTTAAGGAAAAGGGAAGCCAGCGGGAGAGGTCCAACGTGCAGAGCAGACGTTGAAAAGTAGACACTTGGAATGGAGAGATGGAGGAAAGAAAGAGTCAGTAACTCCTCTTCAAAGTGGAGGGAAGATATAAAAGGAGGAATGAAAGTATTGATAGATAGAGAGGAAGATTTAAGGTGATACAAAAGGGAATGGAAAACAGAACTGGTTGTTGCATCCATTAGATGAGAATAAGTCCAGTATTCTCTCTATGTGACTCTTTAATGGGAAGCACTTTATCCCATGTTTACCTGGTGTAGCAGCCACTCTGTCCAGGTAGTTTGGAGCTGGGTACACAGCGTACAGTGCGTCTTATCTATGCTAAACTACACAAAACAGCCAATGATGTCACCTTGTACTAAAATGGTCTGGAGAGTTCGGGAGAACTGCAAAGCTGATAGTTATGAGTTATGAATGGAGTGGCCCCAACTCTATTAACTCTCTTAAAGAAACAAAGCCTTGTTGATATAAATTACCAGTGCTAATATTTAAAATACACCTTGTAATTTCTGATTTGCCACTGCTGACTTTTTTTTTTTTTTACTACTACACACATTACATTAGGAGCACATTTTAGATTGGATTTTGTGTATAGTGTTTGTGTGTTTTTGTGCTATGTTTGTAGCGTGGTGTCGTAGGCATCTCTGTATGTCCCGTGGGTCTGTGTTGGATGTTGTTTTGTATTTTTATTTTTAGACCACAGATGGAAATTAGCTTTCTGCTAAACCTGATGCACACTTCTATTCATGTCTTTGGCGCTGTTTAATGCATAGGTCTTCAACAGGGGGTCCGTGACCCCTAGGGGGTCCATGGAAGTACTGCAGGGAGGTCGCAAAATCTTTGGTTGATTAGACATTTACATTTTACATATACATTTTATATATATTTTCTTTTTAATTTTTCCCCACAAATTTAAATTTCTTTAAATATACATTTACATATTTTAATAAAGGGATAAATGGAGGCAGAAGACGTTATCTTTCAGTCAGTACTTCACTCATTCAGATACGGGAGCTGTCTCAATAGCGCACTGTTTCACGTGTACACAATAGGCCCCGCCCCCCTTGCTGCTGAGCCAATCACCAGGCCGCATGTTACACGATGACTCTGTCAGGTTTCCTGTAAATGGCCGAGAGCCTTTTCAGTCCCCAGGTGAAATCCAGTCGCTGCAGTATTAGCATAAGAGAAGCTAACAGTGCAGCTCGTCAGCCAACAACTGAGGACGAAATGGGTTTTATTTTCTTTAGCCTTTAATTTCATATGCATATAGTTTAATGTATGTATAACCCCTGGTTTAATGTAGGTGCATATTGTCCATAAACCTAATTTAAAAAATTTATATTGTAGCTTATGTTAGGGAAGTATCACAATTAAAAAACAACGACAACAGTTAATAAGAAATGAGAGTTTAGTTGCTTATTTCCAAACCACATGCCTGTGTTTAACTACTACTGCTACACTGGTGATCTGTCAGCGCCGACACAACAACAAAAGATTCTTTCTTGGATGGTTTGTTGTAATTCTTGAGCCAGGGAAGAAGTGAAAGGCGAGGGAACATCAGAGAGATTAAAAAAGGTTAAATAAAAGGATCGTCGGCTCTTTAGAGTGAGGAATGATGAAGGGGGAACAATTGGTGGAAAATTCTTCACTTTGTTCCACCACTTTGGAGATGATAGATTGAGATGGAGCAGGCAAGTCATCTTCGCTGTTGGCCCGAGCGGCGGCGTGTGCGGACAGTGCGCTTCAGAGCTGAGGCAGCAAGATGTAGAGGGATGAAAGGAGGGAGGCTGTTGTAAAGCAAAAAACGATAAAAAAAATAAAATGACCGAAGAGAGGGGAAGAAGAAACAAAGGAGATGGAGAATGAGAGAAGTCAGAACTCTACACCATCGGGGTCCGACGCAGCGCAGCATGCCACCGGGCTTTGGAGAGGAGGAGGAGGAGGAGGAGGAGGAGGAGGAGGAGGGGAAGAGGAGGGGAGGAGGAGGAGGACTGAGCGAACAGCATGGTGAGAGATACAAGGAGGAGGAGGAGAAGAAGATGATGAGCGACAACTCCTCACAGCGACGGCACAATCAGAGATGGCAGATGGAGAGAAAGGGAGCAGTCAGAAATAAGTAGGACGGATGATTGTTTAACTTTATCTGGGGAGCCCTGTTAAAAAGTACTTTGTTGGGGATATATAGGATACTTAAAAGTAGGAGCGTCATTAGAGCGGAGGAGGAGGAGGAGGAGGAAGAAGAGGAGAGAGGCATATTTGTAGATATTACATTATGGAGAGAAGAGTAATGAGCTTGTTAAAATGATGCAGCTGAATTTGCAGCATAAGATTCAGAGACACGCGGAGAGAGAGAGAGAGTTTCTGTTCCCAAATAATGTGGGAAAAAAACAGCAAAGTATCAAAGGTGGCGCTGTGATGTATGAAATGTTGATGTTGCCGGCATCATCACAGGGTCACATTGATTTGGTCCAGTTGTCTGGGGCAGATCGAAAGCTCAAGCTGACTTTTATCATTAATCAGGAAACAAAGGCCATTGATATCAGTTGAATGCAGCTCTGCTTTGCTCTGATGTTTGTGTGTGAGAGAGAGACGTTGCATAGATTTGTTATCGTTTATTGACTGTACCAGCTAATCTGATAGGTCTTCAACATGGGGACCCCTAGATGGTCCATGGAGGTAGCAGGGGGTCGTAAAATCTTTGATTGATTTTTTAAAATTTTTATTTTCCCCCACAAATTTAAATTTCTTTAAATACACATATTATAGTACAAATGGAGGCAGAAGACGATATCTTTCAATCAGCACTGCACTCATTCAGTACATTAGGCCCCGCCCCTATCGCTGCTGAGCCAATCACGAGGCTGCATATTACACGCTGACTCTGTCAGGATCCCCTGCAATTAGCCAAGAGCCTATTCAGTTCCCATGTGAAATCTCTGCAGCATTCTGCAATATTAGCAGAAGAGAAGCTAACAGTGTAGCTAGCTCCCATCGTCCAACTACTGAGGCTAAAATGGATTTTATTTTCTTTATCTTTTAATTTCATTTGCATACGTAAATATGCATAAAAAGCACGAGGCTCAGTTTAATATAGAGCACATACAGTAGATTGGGCAAGGGTCTTCAACGTTTTTCACTCCAAACTGGCGAGCGATTAAGTAGGGACCCCCTGAATACTGTTCTGTTACTAAAATATGTTGCATTTATGCTAATGTGTATTTCAATTTGTAAGGGAAAATTTCAAAAAACATATTTAAAAAATGTCAATTGAAAATTCTGCGACCCCCCTGCAGAACTCTAATCTCTCCTCAGTTTGGGGTCCTTGGCCTGGAAAACATTGGGTCCATTTGTGTGTTTTTTTGTGGTGAAGCCGGGCCTCCCATTAAAAGCTTCGGATAGCTTCCTTGGGGTGCCCCCCTTTCACACATTTAACCTCCACAATTGTTGCAATTGAAGTGAAGAGAAATACAAAAGAAACAAACTAAAAGAAGGTGGAAGAAAACTGAGGAAAGCGATCTGGTTCCAGCGGAGCAGAGCTAATGAGGGTTGTGTTTAGAGTATACCTGCCCAGATGAAGACGAAGCAAAACAGGAAATTAATTGTTAAGGGACACAAAGCCCAGTTGTGTTTTTTAAAGTAGATACAATGACCAAAAATAAGGCTTTTTTCCCCAACTAATCCCGTCCCTTTTTAAACCCGAGTGTGAACATTTAGTCCGAGAGGAACCTGTCACTTTGTGGCAAACGTGAAATGATCTGATCGGTTTAGCCAGCAGAGGATATTTTAAAACACTTCAAGGCCTTGATGCTAGATAATTTATTTTAAGACCCTTTTAAAGGACCCACAGAAACCCTGGGGGGGGAACATGTGGGAGTGGATGGATGGGTGGATGGATGAGGCCCCGTGCTGCTAATAGAAGAGATTAGACAGCTAGGAAAGCATGAAAACAGATGGGTTCCCACATTAATGCTGAACTACTGGGAGACAGAACGGGGGACAAAGAGACAGACGTGCAGGAGATAAAGAGAAAACACTGAAATCAAGACAAAGAGTCAGGCACAAACGCGCCCTTTTAGCTGATGTTCAAAATAGCTAGATTAAAAGCGTAATTATTCCAGCACATCTTCGTGGACCGTCTGCTAAACTTCTTACAGTAACTTCACAGTTGGCGAGTAGGCATTAAAAAAATAGTTAACAAAGTTTGACAACGCTTGACGAGCAAAATAATTGGAAACCCATCGACGGAGCCGAGCGAGCTGTGTAGGTTGCAGCGAACGAGGCAAAGCCGCGAGGATCCTGAAGGACAGGTCTCATGCTTCATTCTTCAATTTGAAACTATGACCTCTGGGTCCTTTCATCACATTTTCCCAGAGCACAATGTGACAACTGTGGGATTAAATTTGTGTCACAGTAAGTGAAGAAGAAAAAAAGACTCAAAAGTGCTACAGGAGATCTGATGACCTTTCTTTTCCTGATCAGGATTTTTGAGGTTTAAGTTTTCAGCTTCGGTCATGATACAAAGCTTATCTGTGGGCATTTACAGGGCCAGCATCTTCATTAGTTTATACAGACATGTAACCTAACCCTCAGTCCATTACGTGGTTGGAAATAAATTATTTCCCATGACCAACTTCTTCTCTTCCCCAGAACTTGCTAGGTGCAAGAGTTCTGAGGTTAAGTTATTAAGTTATTCATTTATTAATCTGAGCTCTGCTGATGCATCGGCCTCTAATTATATTTTTCTACCTCCCTGTATGTAGGACATCATACAGATACAGACCCGGGAGTGAGAACTGAACTGGGCAAAAAGGCTTTTAAATTTTCTGCTCCGTCCACCTGGAATGATGTGTGGAACGAATGAAATTGACACATCTTGTATCTCTTGGGGGAATTCAAGACAATTATAAAAGACAGAGAAATGTGTTCAGTTGGATCTTGTGAATGAACTGTGTAGTCACGTAATCCCACTCTTGTTTTTTTGTAGTG
The DNA here is from genome assembly GCF_022458985.1 of Mugil cephalus. Classification (NCBI taxonomy): domain Eukaryota; kingdom Metazoa; phylum Chordata; class Actinopteri; order Mugiliformes; family Mugilidae; genus Mugil; species Mugil cephalus. The sequence goes on from NC_061776.1 coordinate 7,670,341, forward strand.
TGTGTCTGTATTTCATTTGTGTTTTGTGCGTTAGGTGAAACTTTTCTGTTTTGAATCTCAATGAGTTTTACTTGGTTAAATAAAGGATATATTCAAGTTATATATAGTATAATTAAGGGGTGTGGCTGCTATGAGTGACAAGTGGCTTCCCCGACCAATCGCTAGCTGCATCAGATCCATTCATGTCTTCACCCACCTCTTCGACTGTTTTTAGAATAACTGAATAAGGCATAGAACGGCACCTGCCAAGATGGCGGCGACCAAAGTCGCCTGACTGAGCTTTGACACAAGGTGTCGACCTGGCGTCCAATTTCACTAAATTTCAAACTGATCGAGTATCTGTGAGATGATCCACAGAGGCCCCTCCCCTCGACCCACAGGCCCCCATTAAAAACATGGTGTTCCCAAACACCACAGGACACCCTCAGAAGGACCATGTCCATTCCCCAATGTTTTTCAGGGAAACCTAGACAATATTAGGAAGGTGGTCGTAATGTTATGCCTGACCGACCAATGCCACCCACATTTGTGTCAGAACTAAAAAGAGAAACATCTATCAGCAAACCAAAGGTGACAGTAGCATAATCAGTTTGCCTTTAAGCTGACATTTAACTTTATTTGTGTTCACTTTGAGTTTAGTCACGTTTGATGTAATAGTTCATTAAATTCCTTATCACATTTCAAATTCACAGACATTGTGAAGCTTCTTATTCCTTGTTTTCTTTTAACAAACATCCGAAATCCCACATCTTGTATTCAGTCGACGATAATGCATCATGATATAAAACAAGAGTATGTGTTGCTTTTACATTTAATTCGGGTCTCTGTGCCGTACGACGACACGATATTTTATTCTGTTTGATTTAATACAGAATTTTTGCTAAATATTTCATGAGCCATTTAGCTTCCAACTAATGTAGCAATTACATTAAATAATTGTTTTAAAATGTGAAGCCACATTTCGCCGTACGCTTGAGATCCACCCGTTTCTGATGTACAGTAGCGGCTAATTTACGTCCGGTGTGTCTCGACAAATTACACAACAGCAGGACAGAGATTAAAAATAAATAAATAAATACTTTCCAACCACAAACAAGGTTAAACGGTCGCTCCAGCAGCATCACGGGAGCGATTCCAAAAAACGAGTCCAAACTCTCGAATGCATCTTGCGTGACACGAACACAAAAATCTAAAGATTGCTTTCCTCCATCACGAAAGGATTATATGACAGTGGAACAAATTGGACACTGTATATCTACTTGTTAGCCAACGATTAACTCTCAGCCAGAGAGATAAGGATTAATGGCGATATTTGTTTTGGTTGGTTGCCTGTGATTAAAAAAAAAAACAAAATCTTTGGAGAAAGCAGATTCTAAAACAATTTCTACTCTGCATGCATCAGGAACTAAACTAAGGTTGTTTTTAAAAAAATTGCATCAGCTCACCTTAACCCATTTGCCTTTTTCCTCCCTTTCATTTCATGTTTCCATCTTTCTCCAAGCTATTTGTACGGTCGTAGTATATAAACTGTAAATATTTATGTGTTTTCATCCCATATATTCAAGGTTTGATATTCCCACAGATGTTAACCCTCTCATAATAAGAGCAGGAGCTTGAGGTTTTGCAAACACGTTTCCTAACCAGAGAGAAGTGTGTACGTCCTCCCAGTCCGGCTATAATTTTATTTATTTGTCATGTGGTTTCCTTACTTTCCATAAAAGCATATCAGCAGACATCAGACAGGCTATCATCTGCCTCGGTGCAATTTAACAAGGTAATAGCTCTCTCTGGTGATTTACAAACCATGGTGGACGGGAAGGCTCTTGCCTTGTGGGAGGATATGGAGTGGGCTGCCTTTAACTGTGGTGAAAATGACTGGAACTTGTTAATCATTTCATAACAGCCTCACACAAAGCACTTTTTTAAGTTTACGGTGTTTAGCAGTCGTAAGTGGCTAGAGCTCAAAAAGTGATTGGATGTCATTGGCGGGATGGAGCCTCTGAGACGCCGTACGTGACGGTGCTCCAGCTTGCAAGTCCTGAGACTTGAGAGAATAATTTTCTGAAAAACTATTGATCCGCATCGCGTCAGTCAAAGTTTTCTTGGTGTCTGGGAAGGCTCTCTGGAGAATGTATTAACAACAACAATCACAGGCCTGAAAGGCTGCCGGAGAGACTTTTGAAATCCACCGCTTGAAACGACGTATTTTTCAATAGTTTCTCTTTTTGTCTTTAGTCTGAGCTCTTTCTTTTTCCACGTGTCCTGGAAGACAAGTGTGAGGGGAAGAAATAGATGCGCACTCTGAGGATTCAAGGTTAAAAATACTATTGTGTCTTTTTGTCTTTTTTTTTCGGTTTAATGAAGAAAATGCAAAAAGGGCAGCCTGTGTGATTCGAAATCAGTTGTTTGAATCCAGCTAGCCTCTTATCCATTAAAATATTAATATAAATCAATAAGCCAGGCATGAAGCAGTGCTGATACACATACATTAGTAGTGTGTTAATCTAATACGTTTTCTATAGGGGTCTGCTACACTTAAGGAGTCTGTGTAAGTGCTGCAAGGGTGTCGCAAAGTCTTTGGTTGATTAGACATTTTCATATTTATATATATTTTTAATTTTCCCAAATAAATTTAAATGCGAAAATATAAATATTTGAACCTGTGTATTATTTGAACAGCCTAATATTGAATACAAAATGATGATAGTAATGTATATTTATAAATAGCACTAGGCCGAGGTTAACATAGAGCATATATAGTGGGTAGGGGTCCATACTTTATCTCAACAGTTTGGGGGTCCACAGCCTGAAAAACATTCCTTAGACCTCTGGTCTAATTGCTGCCCACTGGTTTCCTTGGAAGAAGGTAGAGGGAGTTTTTCTCCTTTTGTTTCAGCGAGTTGACATTTTGGCACCTCTGACCTTTCTCATGTTGTGTTGAAACACTGGTTTATAGAGCTATAAATATAAGGCTGCAGCACAGTAGAGTTAGAGTGTGTGCTTCTTCCCCTGGTTTTGCTCAGATCTAATCCTTTATTTAAAGGTGAAATTTGTTCTCCACTCATTCGCAAAGGCACTGGCAGCCGGTTATTTTAACGTAAAGTCAAATGTAAAGAAGTGCCAACAGCATGTCTAAAGCTCACTAATTAACACGTTATATCTGGTTTGTGACACCCACATAAAAACTGAAGTGTGAGTTCATAAAATCATTGTCACTGCTCTTTTGGACAGAGCCTGTCTTTATTCTTTATTTAAAGTCTTTATTTAAAGCTAATCTGACAGTCTCCTAACTATTTCTTCAAATTTATGCATCGATATTCTCCCCCTGACTCCCTGCAAGAGCCCGTTATGTCCAGCTCTTCCTTTAAACTAACCTCTCCATTCATCCTCCACAAGCGAAGATGATGATGTGATGACATTGTGCCCTTACAGACATAAGCGAGAGCCGTACATGCACCTCGCTGGCAATTAACGCGAGTCAAATCAAAACACTGCAGGGCATAAAGGGACATAAAGAGGGGGGGGGGAAATAAATAATAAAATCCCACTACATTCTGCATTAATTTGATCTTTTGACTTGGAAAAAAATTAACAGCAAGTTAATGTGACGCAGACATCCTAAAGCAGCTGAAAGCAGCAGGCTGATAGTGACAGCCATTATGATAATTACCTCCTTGACTTCCTTTTTTCCCCATAAAGGTGAGGAAAGATGAGGAAAGATGAGGAAATAATTTGTCCTTTAGCGTTTTACTTTTCATTCTGTCGTGCTTCCTTTTTAATCCTTTTGCACCCGACGGAGCAGCCATGCAGTGCAGTGTCTTCTCCAAGGATATGTCATTGGTCAGTGTTATTTGCCAAAGATCCCCAGTGGTCTTGTTTTCTTTTGCAGCTGTAAATACTACATGGCAGCATTTCATTGGCATGTTGCTTGAAGCCAATACACCGTTTCTCGAGTTTCAACTGGAACTAATACCTCCTTGCTTCAATTTGCACCACCCTCGGCAAAGTTAGGTTCATCTCGCACCGTTTCCCTCTTCCCATTGATTTTGCATACATTTGCACAGCCGTCTTTTGAATGTTTTTCTTTCTAATTCTGTCTGAAGGTAGGGCAAGAGGAAAAAAGAGAATGTAGAGGGAGGATGTGGCACTAGGAAGAAGAAGGAGAAGGGGGGGAGGTGGATAAAATAGGTGGGGGTGTGGGTTTATCAAGTGCCTGGTAGTTGGCACACTGATCCAGGATCAATTGACGCCCTCAGATCAGTGGGGACGCCATGATCAAGGGAAGCCCGCGGTCACTGAACCCAGATCAGCTTGTCGGAAAGGACGGATAATTAGGGAGCTGGAGATAATATTCAGAAACAGATGGGAGGATGGAGGCGACATGTGTGGGAGAAAGAGAGCAGAGAGAGAAAAGGAAGGAGGGAGCCAGTCTCCTTGGATGAGAGTGTCAGCTAAGTGCCTAAAACGTAAATCAGAATCCCCCAATGGTGAGGACGACGGAGAGAAAGACAGGGGAAGATGAAAGAGGAAAAGCAAGGACGGGAAGGAGGTAATTGCATCAATGGGAAGAGAAACTAATGTATGAGATCCAGAACGCATTTGAAGAAAGGCAACTGGACTTGTAGAAATTTAAAAAGACGTTTCGCCACTCATCCGAGTAGTTTCTTCAGATCTGAGAGACCGGTGGAAAGTTGAGGTTTAAATGGGAAACTCTGTGGGAAGGTCATGGTCCTCAGTCGGAAAAGGGTGGATTGCCCACTCCAGGTTGGGGAGGAGGTCCTGCATCAAGTGGAGGAGTTCAAGTATCTCGGGATCTTGTTCACAAGTGAGGGTAGGATGGAGTGGGAGATCGACAGATGGACCGGAGCGGCGTCTGCAGTGATGCGGGTGCTTAACCGGTCTGTCGTGGAGAAGAAAGAGCTAAGCCGAAAGAAGAAGCTCTCAATTTACCATTTGATCTACGTTCCAACCATCACCTATAGTCATGAACTTTGGATAATGGCGGAACGAAGAAGATCGTGGATACAAGCGGCCAAAGTGAGTTTCCTCTGCAGGGTGGCCGGGCTCAACCTTGGAGATAGGGTTAGGAGCTTGGACACTCGGGAGGAGCTCAGAGTAGAACCTCTGCTCCTCCACGTCGAGAGTCAGTTGAGGTGATTCAGGCATCTGGTGAGGATGCCTCCCAGACGACTCCTGTAAGAGGTGTTCTGGGCATGTCCCACTGGAAGGAGGCCTCGTAGTCGCCTCAAAACACTATGAAGGGATTATATCTCCCGCCTGGTCTGGCAGCACCTGGGGATTCCTCCGGAGGAGCTAGTCGGAAAAGGCCGTCTGAACTTTCCTGCAGAAGCTGCTGCCCCCCGCGCCTCGGATCCAGATGAGTTGCAGATGACGATGACTCTGTATCTGTAATAACCAGAAACTGGTGCCACTAATTTCCATTAACGGCTGAGTAATTACCCGTCGGTAAGGATGGGGACTATGTGCTTTACCCTATGAATGATGCTCTGACCAAGCCATTGTCAGTGGGAGCCTCCAGTCTCAAGGTGTGAATGGTGTTGAAACTTCTTGTGGACAGAAGTCAAGATTGTATTGTAAATAGATGGCATATTCATATTCTCAGTCCACCTTCTAGTTTTAGAGAAGGTTTTTCCAATTTGACATAGATGGCTTCCTTTACTCCTCTCTCAAACCATCTGTCTTCTCTGGTTAAGACTTCGACATTGCTATCTTCAAAAGAGTGTCCTTTGAAGTGGATGTGGATCACTGAGTTGTTCTCTGATGATCTGACTCTCCTGTGTTGGGCCATGCGTATATGGATGGGTTGTTTGGTTTCCCCAATATACAAATCTGTACATTCCTCACTACACAGAAGAGCATACACTCCAGATTTGGGTTGAAGCATTGAAAGAGATGGAGAAGCTGAGAAGGACATACAGACACAAATAAGCAAATATTGGTCTGTAACTGATGTACTTTGCTTCTGCAACACAGGTTTCTTCCCTGTTGCGCCAATGAAGTAAATTTGAATTTGAGAGACTTCTCAGCGGAGTTGAAACTTCGTTGGAAAGGCAGGAGGTAGATGAAAAAGGAATATATATATTTATATATAGATATGTGTGTGTGCACTCAGTATGTGTTGTGATAGAATCCCCCTCTTCCCGAATGTTTGAAGTTGAAAGAGCATGAGAGAGATTGAGGGGAGGAGGAAGTGGAGGAGGAAGACGAGCAGGCGAAAATAGCTGCTGTGACCAGATCAACAGTTGGACCTTTGGGGAGTATAGAGTCTCGAGTTTGAGCTGCAGACAGGAACCACTGTCTGGCCAAACACGCACACACCAACAAGCACTGATATACAAAAAAAGATTTGTACGCCGGTAAACAGATCTTGTACTTGTAATCAACACACGGACTGCATCTTCAAAGCTCGTAACGCTCCTGCTGCCCTTTAGAAACGTACACCCTCGTAATTGACGAATGTAGACGCACAGAACAGCAGGATAGAAGAAGAAGAAGATGGTGTTTGCGTTCACATCATTTCCAAAAGTTTTACTAAAAGCACAGGGGTCTCAGAGGTGATTACACAACTCTGTGAAGGAAACAATCTGTATTTTGTGCCTCTGAACATTTACAGCAATGAGGCAGAACATTATGACCACCTTCCTAATATTGTGTAGGTCTCCTGTTTGTTTTTAAACTAGTTGCAACTCATCAGAGAATGGACATGGGTCTTCTGAGGGTGTCATGTGGTGTCTGCATCCTGCTGCCATCAAGGAGTGTCATTGGTATGGAGTGAGGGTATCTGGTCTGCTGTAGGTGGGGGCTACATGTCTAAACAAGTCCACACGGTCGAAAAGTTTCCCAGCAGAACATTGAATTGTCACAAGATGGTCAATGTCATTCACTTCTCCTGACAGTGGTTTTAATGTTTTGGCTGATCGATGTTGTAGCCAATATGTGTAGATGGTCCGGAATTAAGATGGTATGCCACGTAATACAAGTGAAGGACAGTCTCTAATGAAATCACAAAGCTGCATCTGTGTTTTTAATGTGTTAAGATCTGTTCGACAACTAATGACGATATTAGACAGGAGGCTGCTGTGAACAGACTGCTCCATGGTGACAAGTTATGTTTCTGAAACTCTTGGATTATTTCAACTTTGTTACTGAGAACTCTTTCTCGGTCTGTTTAGCAGATGGCTCTTAGTCCTGCAAAACCCATGAGCCTCAGTTGACGTCGCTCTGCAGAGGAGAGCAGTCAGAGGCCCAAAACGGGTCTGGAGCAAATTCTAAAGGTCCCTTTGTTGCGAATGGAAACAACACGTTGCACAACAGTTGGTAAAATCCTCTAAAACTGACCCCCTGAATCCGAACGAAAAATCGACAGCTGTGTCTGTGTCGTCAGTTCTCCACCAATGCATAATTTTTAATTTACAGTTAGCTTCCTGCTATTGGTGCAGGGACTGAAAAAAATCCTCTTCTTCTTCTTCTTCTTGCAAGTTATAGATAATAAAAAGGAATATTGAAAGGAAGCAGAAAGCCAGTTATGCAACAGAAAGCCTCAGCTGGACTCGCTCATCCTTTGTTATGATAATTTCCACCAAGGAAACTGTTTGGACTCTCTTTTCACCCCCTGTCAAGCCACTAATGCGTAGGTTGCTTTCACATTGTGCCCCACTATGCAAGTCGGTTTCTTAATTTTTTGAAAAATAGTTTTCTATTTTCTGCTTTCCAAGTGAAAAGAGGAGGTGACTCCCATGCGTTTGGAAAGTTTTAAACATTTCTGTGCATATTCGTACTGGTGAACTCTAAACGAGGGGTCTTCAGCATGTTTCAGGCCAAGGACCCCAAACTGATGAAAGATTAATTAGGGACCCCCTACCTACTATATGTGCTCTATTTTAAACTTGGCCAGGTGCTATTTATAAATATACATTATTATTATCATTTTGCATTCAATATTAAGCTATTAAGCAAATAATACACAAGTTCAAATATTTTTTTGTCATTATTTTGAATGTGCAACAGTAGGGTGTCTGTGCAACTGCCACATATATACATATAACTGTATGTATATGCAATTAAAAGATAAAGAAAATAAAACCCATTTTGGCCTCAGTAGTTGGCTGATGGGAGCTAGCTGCACTGTTAGCTTCTCTTCTGCTAATATTGTAGAATGCTGCAAAGATTTCACATGGGAACTGAATAGTCGCTAATTGCGGGGGAACCTGACAGAGTCAGCATGTAATATGCGGCCTAGTGATTGGCTCAGCAGCAGTAGGGGCGGGGCCTACTGTGTACAGGAAGCTTAGATTGACAAGTGGCGTCTGTGTGACATGGTGCGCTGTTGACATAGCTTCTGTATCAGTGAATAAATGAAGAGGTGACTGAAAGATAACGTGTTCTGCCTCCATTTAGGGGAAAATTAAAAAAAAAAAAAATATATATAAAAAATGTCGAATCAATCAAAGACTTTATATCCCCCTGCAGTACCTCTGCGGACCCCCTAGGGGTCACGGACCCCCTGTTGAAGACCTATGCTCCAAGCTTAGATGTTCTATCCAAGCCTGGGAGGCGCTCCAAATGTCAGTCACCTAACAACTCTACAGGACGTCAGCTTCTCAACTAAATATATCCAAGCAGCTGCACAGCTCTTCCTTTAATTTACCTCAGAAGCTAAAAATTCATCACATCCCTTCACCATAGAAACAAAAGCCAAACTGCAGCGTGTGACCTATTGGCAGACTACTTACATTACCACCTCAGACTAAACAGCGCAAAGGCACATGTACAATCATCGGTGGCCTCTCGATCAATACGTACCCCCTGTAACTAGATATCATATTGTTTTTCAAAATCCATCACACTTGCGCTCGTGAGCAATACACATCATTTTAATTGGAAAAAAAAAAAAAAGAAAATCAGAGAGAAAGAAAGAGCCTGGAGTGTGAAGAGATTATGGGTGAGATGTAAGGAACAAGAAGATGAGAAAGGAAGAGGGTTGAGTATAGATGAGAAGAAGAGAATTAAGGAGACTGATAGTTGAGCGCAAGGTCCAGAGGGCATGGGTAAGCGTGTGAAAGAGAAAGAGCAAAAGAATGAGTGACCGTGTGCGTCACGCCCTCGCGCACACACACACATCTACACACACACACACCCACACATCTACACACACACACCCCCACACAAGGAGGGTAGCTCATGAAGACAAATGTAGTGACCTTGCTTAGAGATAAGGGATGAAGATAGAGTAGTTTTGGATGGAATAACGGAGAAAATACCAAGAGAAACGAAGGTGTGTTTGTGCGTGTGTTTGTGTGTGTTGTTGTGCGAGTGTGTGGGAGTGTAAAAGACATAGACAGGCGAACAGACAGATGGAGTGATGGAGGGACGGGGAGATAATAGTTAGACAGAGATACAGAGACAAACAGATGTGGCTCAATATCGAGAAAGCCAAATAAATAATAAGAGAGGAAAACAGACAGTGACCGTAGCGCAGTATTAAACGACACACACAAACAAACACAAACACGCATTTGGACTCAGTCACACAATACTCCAAAAGATTTTTAAGATATAATTTGTTCGTTTTTTGATGGCACACCTCATTGGGCGAAAGTTGGGAAACATATTGGACCAGTCTATCCCAGGGACAAACAACCATTCACACCTGCACCCAGTTTACAATCAGAAATTAATCTAGCATGAATATCTTTGAACTGAGGATGGAGGCCTGGTGCAAACCTAGAGAAACCCCAAGCAGACACTGGGTATGGGGTTGATGCAAACCCATAAATCATCTCGCTGTGAGGCGACAGTGCAAGCCACTCCATCGTCATAAATGCCTAAACCCATCTTAGTGGTCCTCATTGGAAATGGAATTTGCTATCAAGTGAAATACACCGACCACTTTCCTAATATTGTGTAGGTCTCCCTTCACTCTAATGAATTTGGGGGCTAGTCAACATCTTGTGCTGTTTTCTTTTTTTTTTGTAAGGTGGAGGTGCCTAGTGTGGTTTAAGTGGATGCTACGTATCTAAGGTCTGAAAGTTTCCCAGCATTGTGTTGTCACAACATGGTCAAATGTTATTTACAGCCAGTGGTTTTAATGTTAGACCTGATCTGTTTATTTGAAAAAAAGTTGTGACAGGCAAGCGGATCAACAAACCATATCTCGTGGTAGGACACTGTCATAGCAGAAACCCAACGCACCACAATCTGAGGAGCTCTGGGAGCAAGAATGCAGCCAGTGTCGCTAGCCAATGCAGTCAGGTTCAGTCAGAAGAGGCGCATACCATAGTTGTTTTCAACCAGACATTCTCTTCTGACTGCTGCCACACATAAAACACTCTCCCTTAGGACATTGAGAGGTCAAACCAAATTGGTTCAACCACAGGAGCATAGCTAGTATTCTGGGAAGATGGATTCCTGTGTGATTCGACTTGCTCAGAAGTTAAGAAGTGGTCAGCAGTGTTTCTCACTGTTTTCTTGCTAGATTTGGCGTCCGCATTTTTAAGACTGCTTTGGCAGACATTCAGTCGTTCACAAGAGAAAGAGCTGGTGGTCAACCAGTCAGCACCCGTTGCCAGGTAGTGAGTTTGTTGGAGTTGTGAATGCACCATAGATCACTGCCTGATCTCCTTTGTTCATCCGTATGACTAGCGGTTGTATTTGAATTCGAATTTTTTGCTTTACTATCTCCTCCTCAAAATTCCCTTTAGTGGGTTCATCCTCCTGTTTGGCTCAGTTTGTTCTACAGCCAACATAATATGTTTGTGAATTCAGAGACAGATTTCTGGGAAGAAAGGGAATAAAGCAAGTTAGAGTCTGTTGGTTTTAGTTTAACTTTTTCAATGGAACGGCTAAGTCGATGGTTGTTGACTTGGCACTAACATTGTCTAGCTCCCTGCAAGTTAACAAGTTGGGTTTCTTGAAGTAGGTTCAGGGAGGTGGGGAGTCGTAGATGATGATGACACCAGTAACTTAGAACCGAAGAGGCCACTTTGATGACTAGAGAGCATCTTCCATTAACCCCACAAGTCCATCTGCCGACGTTTAATTTGTTGGTATAGGGCTGGAAAGGCCACGTGATCAGGCAGCGCATCGTGGATCACAAGCGCCATTTTTAGGGTCAAAGATCATTTGTGTACAATGGCAATCCATTTACAAATCTGCCACTTTAAGTGAAGAGAGCGTTATTTGTGTCAGTTGGAGCCCAAAACCGTTAAAAAGTGAAATATCGTTGAACGCAGCTGTTTGTTGTCACACCATTTTATATCGCTAACATTAATGCTAACACGCTAAAAAGACAACAACAACAACACAGTGTGTGGAAGCTGTTACGTGTTAGGCAGTAAATTTTCTGACAATGTCAATGAGGTTACAATGGATTTTAAACCTGAAAATAATTAAATTAATTAAGTTGTATGTTTTTATACAAATTCGAGATTAGCAGAGGAGAGAAAAAGAATACGAGCAAACGTTAACTTCCTGTTAGTGCTAGAGAACAGCTGATGGACATATATGATCATTATTTCCATTTTGTCAGAGAAAAGGACACAAAGAACATTATAGTTAAGTTCACTTTGTGTGCGAAACCAAACGACATCTGTACCTCACAAAATGGCACGTAGTGATTTAAGGAAACATGTAGCGTGGTGACAGCTTTCTTTAGGTGTTCGCTTACAATATACAGTAGTAGCTTGGAGCACAATTGATTTCAATATTAACACACCTAAATTTACAGTATCTTTATCACTATATGTATTGCTCCATGAGCCATAACTGCAGCCGTTATATTGTGGCGTAGCTTAGTCGTTATGTCATTTCCACATCACCTTCTAGTGGATGTGGAAATGAGCTACTCTGAAGGCAATAAGATCTATTGGGAACGAAAAACCCACATTTCCAGTTATTTTGTGGTGAAAGTAACTTACAGGAAACTTAAAAGTAATGCAGTTACGATTCAAAGACAGTAATATTATGATGTAACTAATACTAGTACTTTGAAATTACAGTAATTAAGTAATGCATCACATTTTTGAAGTAACCAACACTAAGCAGACTCTCCAGTTGCCCCCTGAGCCCACAATGCATTGCGGTTTTTGTCCTCTGCTACATCACCCTTTTAAAGTCCTATACCACTACCTGGACGACAAGTAAGACGCCTCCCTGTCTCATCCTGTTACAACTAGCAGTACCCAGAATGCATCAGTTAGTAACTTCAAACATCTGCCGACTCCACTTGACCACATCAGTTTCTTTGTCTTGCAGGTGTTTTCTTTCTTGTTGTCTTGTAGCACGGTTGCTAAAACTTTCAGTCATTATTTGCAGAGAGTCGACTCGGAGAACAAAGCTGGAGAAGCCTTTTTTTCCCGAGACGGAGAGTCAGACAGACGTTTAGACAGACAGGCGGACAGGAAGACAGGCAGCAATCAGAGAGCACAAACACTGCAGAGGTCAATGCTATCACGGAAACGAGTGGTTATTTCGTAGCATTTCATCATCATCATCTATCTCGGTCGCCTGCGCTCCGTCTCTCTTTCTCTCCTCCGTCTCTCTTTCATGGCTGGATTTCTCATTGATGACAAAGCCGTTTATGTCTCTCTTATGCCTCCCCCCCGACCCTCCCTCTCCGCCGTTACCTCCTCTCCTTCCTTCCCCACCCATCCCCCACGGACGCCTCCTTATTCTTCTTACTGTTTGCGCTTCCTCTGTTTTATTATTATTATTATTTTTTTTTACTTTCTTTAATGCACTTTCTTTCTTTTGCCTCTCATTCTCAATTTGCATCTCCTCTCTCCTCGCTCTTTGTTTTCCTTTTGGCTCGTTACATCTCGGCTATTTTTTGCTCCTTTCACCTCATCTTCGTCACTCCTCCTTCGCCTCCTCTTCCCCTCTCTCACTCTTACATCATTTCTTCGTCTTCTCTAAGCACCTCTCCCCGCCTCCTCCTCTCCGTCTTGCCTTTTTTTTTGTGAATCATCTTTCGTACTTTCCTCTTTTCCTCTCCCTCTTCGTCCTTGTTCCTTAAAATACTCATTTTCACTTCATTCTCGCCACTTCTTTTTTTTTCATCTCACACCTTCTTTGTCTTCCCTTTCCTCTTTCCTTGCATTTCTCAGCTGTTTCTTTTCTCCTTTCTTTGTCTTCGTTCCTCCTTTACAGTTTTTTTCTCTCTCGCACCGTCCTCCTACCTCACCTGCTCTCCTAACCATCCTCCGTTGCCTCCCTTTTTTCGTCAATGTGTCACCTCCCTCGCGTTTCTTCTCACATCTCCCCCTCTATTGTTTTCTCTCTCATGTTCTGTTACATTTCTTCTTTGCTCCTGTCTGACACCTCTTCATCCCCCTTTCCCCTTCTCTCCCTTCTCCCTCCTCCCGTCTGGCTCAATTAACTATTTTTTTCTTTTAAAAAGTACGCCTGATAAAACTTCTTTAACGTTCCATAAAGCACCACTTTAATTGCTCATATTCTCTTCTTCTTCCTCTTCTCCTTCTCCTCCCCTCAGCGCTGAGAGACAGCCGCATCCAGCTGCACCGCTCGACATCCACCGAGCTCTCCATCACCATCGACGAGGTGCAGCTGTCCGACGAGGGCGAGTACACCTGCTCCATCTTCACCATGCCGGTCCGCACCGCCCGCGCCACCGTCACCGTGCTAGGTGGGTCACGGAAACACAAGTGTGTGTGTGTGTGTGTGTGTGTGTGCAGGCCGGAACTCGTACACGCTGTGCACATTGAGGGGAATTCTGTCACCTTCATTTTTCAAGAAACAGATGTTGCAACTTTTGCAGCGCTTAAAATAAACCCCGGAACCGCGTGCATCCAGCTGTCAGGGATATTTTCGTGTTAACTCGAGGAGCAGGCCGAAGGTTTCATTCTCGTTCGTGATATGAGCAAAAGTTTTAATTCCGGACACAGAAGCGAACCCTTCTTTGTCCGGAGTTTTTATTCATTTTGTTCCGCCCGTGTGGAAATATTTCTTTGTTCTCACTGAGGGCTGATGGTTCCGCCTTTGTGTTCCCATTCACACATGTCTCCTTTGAGACTGATTGACATCTGTACCAATCAAGTCTATTATAATTTCATGATAATTTATCTCGTTCTCACCTGCAGGATTGTGACAAATTGAAATTCAGTCATTTGAAGCTTCTTTTAAAATCTCCCTTCAGTTGTCCTGTTTTTTTTTTAAATAAGTTGAAAGTTTCTTTTTTTATGCAGCCCCCCTTTGAACAGCAAATGTAAACGCATCAAATTACAGAATAGGTCACCTTAACTCAGAAAATAAAAAAAAAGGGGGGCTTGATTTAACCTTGAGGCACCGCTGTGATTTTGTGTTAGCCTCACCTACCCTGCAGAGTGTGCCCTCTTTCAGAGCTAAATGAAGTCTGACCCTGTGGATGCCCATTGTAGCCGTGACTTTGTGTGGAAAGGTGCTTGTCGGCGTGAAGCAGTGTTGATACTTCAGTAAGTCAGAACTGACTTTCATCAAGTTAGGGGACTTGTGGAGGAGTGGCGGAGGAGGACTTTTACTCCCTCGTGCGGATAAACTCTACATTGTACACGATGCAGCTTGGATGCATCTTCTCGTGGAGGCACGATCTGCCACAACATTAAAACCTGCTGACGGGAGAAGTGAATTGTAACAAATCAGTGTGGTTTGGAATCACCAAACTATCGCCGCAGTCTTTTGGCTATGTGAGGAAAGCTGGAGCACACAGTGAACACCCATGTAGGAACACGGAGAACGTACAGACTTCCCACAGAAAGGTCCAAGAAGAGCCGGCAGGTGTGAAACCACTCGATGCCAGACGCCCCGGACTCCTTAAGATAAATAATGTGTGGAATTTGAAGCTTCAACTGGAATTAAAGATGAAAAAAATAAAAAATAAACCGTAAATCCTCCCAGACATTAAAAAAAACAGAAAAAAATGCCTTAAGTGCACTCTGGTGGACTTGGTAGTCTTCCTTGTAATGGCTTCATCCAGTTTGATCCAGATCCTTGCTTATGTACCGTTACCCTTTGTGTAAGGTTATGACCTCATATCACTCTTGTGTACAGATGAACCAGCTCCACTCTTCTTTCGAGAGATGGATGTTATTGCTTATGTGTGATGCTTCCCCGCAGCCGGCAATAAATTGCGCTCGCCCTGTCAGTGAAGAGTGGGTCTTTTTTTTTTTTTTTTTTTTTTTTTATTGATCGCTAATCCACAAATAGTCTTTCAAGTATTGATTTTTATTAGTGGAGTTGTTATTGCTGCTCAGCGCCGGCTTATTCCGGGCCGACTTTCACGGATTCCCTTTAAGACGAGAACTGAGCTGCTCGCTCGGCAGTAATGTGATGCATCGCCTAATGGCCGCATAAGCACAATGGAGACTTAGGTGTTGTGTATACGCGGAAGAGACAGCTGGTGAGATATTCCTGGGAGGATGTGATGGGCAGCTTTACAGCCAACACTTCAGGGCATCCGATCCCACTTCAGAATCGGTCTTTAATCAGATCGAGTTGTTTTTTGTGTTGATCACAGTAAAAAAATAAACTACATTTATATGCAAAGAAGTGGGTTTGAATCTCTTAAATTTTGCATTTCTTAGTGATACATTAACAGACTGTGTTCCTGTAAGTTCATTAGTGATATTGAGGAGGTTTTTTTTTTTTTTTGGTCAATGTTTATCGTTCCCTCTCAGTTTTCTAATTCAATGCATCATAATTTGCCAACAAATTCTTGGATGAAAGCCCAAGCTGCAGAGGGTTTCTGCTTAATTCTCTTGGAGGATGCACTTAGTGGAAACGGGAGATGCTAAAATTGAGATATTTAGGGGAGGTTATGTTTACACAGCTGCTCTGTAGCTTCAGAGCTAAAGGGCTGGTTTCCCAAATTTGGGTTACAACATCAGTCGCAGCGTCATTGAACATATTATGTGGATTTTTATTCAGTTCCTTGGCAGCGCTTTATAGCAGGAGTCTTCAACTTCCGCCAGGCCAAGGACCCCCGAACTGATGAAGAGATATATGTCTTCTATATTAAACTCGTCCTAGAGCTATTTATAACCATTTTGTATTCAGTATTGAGTTATACAAATAATACAACAGTTCGAATATTAATTTATTTAAATTTCAAATGTGCAATAGTAGGGTGGCTGTGAACATAATCATACATACATACATATATATATATATATATATATAATATTGCAGCATGATTCTGGATTTCCCCTGGAGACTGAATCGACTCTCGGCCAATTGCGGGGAACCTTTCAGAGTTAGCATATAATAGGGGCGGGGCCTATTGTGCACAGATTGACAGCGAAGTGAAGGAGTGAGCTGCTGAACTGAAATATGTTGGATTCATGTTAATATGTATTTTAAAAAAAGTAATTAATGGGGGAATATTAAACATATATATACTAAAAATGTCTAATCAACCAAAGATTTTGCGACCTTCCTCCCTGCAGTACTTCCGCGGACCCCCTAGGGGTCGCCGACCCCCTGTTGAAGACCTATGCTTAAGCACATCATAAATGTGGCCGTACGCCGCAGCGTTAGCATGCTGTTTGTGTATCTGTAAGGGAGGGGATCGCGCCGCCAGGGTGAAGGCGTCTCTACTTGAGCTCTTTAAACTCAAATTAATATGAGGATCACTCCTCTGTATTGCCTCCAATTTCGCAGTAATTGTGAGTCAAGCATTTTTTATTCGCTGTAATTGACGGCTGTGACACTGTATTCTGCGTTCAATACATATTTCATGACCCCTGAGAGGGAGCCGAGCCATTAAAAATGGATGGTAAAATGTCTAAAACGCGCGGCCCCCTATGGGAAAATCAGGCGAAGATATCTAGCTTTGGCAGAGCCGCGCTGGTGTGTATGTGTTTTACCCCCCTGTTTTGACATGTGCATGCTTTGACAGCCGCACACACACACACACAATTACGCGCCAAAGCGCAACTGCTGAGCGCGGTCAGTCCGAAACAGCTGCGCGTCTGCGTGAATAAAACGTGTGGCGGGCCACCGCCCTGTCTAAGCTAAGCAGAGAATAATTTATATTGGCTTCATTCTCTTTTATTCGTCTTGTAGAGGAAGGGATCTCGACAGGGCTTCTCCAGCCAATTCTATATGTGCAGTATTATTCTCTCATTAATATTCAATGCTACTTTACTGCCAGAGAGCTTACGCGCGCGGTGCACTACATCAAATAGCGCTACATTAAAAATTGACCACGTTTTTATTTTTTTCTGATGTATACCTTGGTTAGTCCGCAGAGATTTTTATTGGTTCCTCTATTTGTCTTATCTGCAGTGGTGTGAACAAAAAAAGAAAAAAGAAAGAAAAGGGAGTACCTTGCAATTTAATTTAATACAAAGGCTTCTCATATTTTTAGATCTGCGCAAAAGTCCCACAGACACAGACATCCACCTGCTAACTTCCTTCCTTCCTTCCTTCTACTCTTTCACTTCCTCTCTGTCCATGACTCTTCTTCCTTCCTGCCTTAAACGACAAGACACCAGTTTGCGGTAGATGGCATAACCGAATGTTCATTATTTTCAAAAGCCAGAATGGCAGTAAACTTCGCCAACACTCGGAGGAAAGTGCCACCCACAACGGCTCCAGATGGAGTACGGCGAGTTTCAGAAAAAAAAAACAAAAAAACAAAAAAAAAAAGAATGTTCTCCTCTTGCCTTCAGCCGTGATAGTGAACACAAAGTGGACACTGAAATATTTGCCAGGATTGTTGTGTTGATTCTTCTTCCTAATCGTGTGCTGTGCAGCTTTCTCCCCCCGAGTTAGCATAGTAAATAAGGAGGCTGATGAATTTGGAAGAACACCCCTAGGAGAGGACCGCTGAGAGGAGACGTGAATAACATTGACCATTGTTTTGCTCCAACATCTGTACATCACATAATAATTGAGTTCAAAACTCGTGTGAGCATTCATTGAACTGACTATATTTAGTAATAGACTGCTGCCTTTACATTTGATGAGTTTTCTTGTCCTGCTCCATTTAAACCTTCAGTGTAACTGGGAACCTCTGGTTATTTTGACATGACATCAGTTTTTAAATATGTTATTTTTTTTTGAGAGAAAGGCCAGTTACACAATATTTAGAGCCATTCTCATTATAGACCGTTAAAGTCCTCATTCCAAATCAACCTGCCTATAACATCAGGTATAATGTATAATCATTAAAAAACGATACATGTCTTAAGCAATGATTCAGTTGACTTAATAATAAATTAGACAACAGAACGATATGAGGATAATATAACATGTGCAATAACACAATGTTCTGTAAATTTTTAAACTCTCAGAAACAACAACGAGAACGGAAGAACTAGAAGATGCAAAGAACTAGAACAGTTTAATTCTCCTTCTAAAGTGTTTTACAGGAACCACGACCCACAGCACATCAAATTTAACACAGAACATAGCTCCTGTTTTTGAGACGGGCTGCAAAAACTTGAATAAACTCGTCCATGTCGAGACACTTAGCCGGGGCAGAGTGTGCAGGTGGGGGCGTGGCCACCCCAGGCCACCCCCCCCCAAAATCGCCGCTCCATCTTGTGTCTCTCCGTGTTCTGCTGGGAAACTTCTGGACCTGGTGTTAGTGTGGATGTTACCAGGCACCCACACCCCAACGGTGACCTGGCCTCAAAATTCACTAGATCCCAAACTGATCAAGTATCTGTGGGATGATCCACAGAGGTAGGCCCCTCACCTCATCCCATAGGATTCAAAGGCCCCCCACTGACAAGGAACATTCTCTAACATGTCCATTCTCCGATGAGTCACAACTGTTTTGGAGACTTACACAATATTAGGAAGGTGGTCATAATGTTATGCCTGATCTGAAAGTTTGTGTTAATGTTGGTTCATGTTGTTGCTCTTCCCCTCTGAGTCCTTTGTGTAAAGCTGTCACCTAAGGCACAAGTACCAACCCCCCCCCCCCCCCCCAAAAAAAAAAAATCCAATCAGCCTCACTGAGCCTCTCTTTCTCCCATCTAGGCTTTTAGATAATGAATTCTGGGAGTTTTTTAATCATTTCTGCAAAAATGTAATTTACTTGACATTTTGAACCGACTTGAAGCATTGAGAATGAACAGTCACTATTTACCAGACTGACTTGAACTGTAGAAATGCCAAGGCTGTCAGAGGTAACGCCGAGCCACATGCAGCTTCAGATTCTAAAGGGACGGCGCGTTTTGTTATTATTCTCACGGAATTAATTGCACCTCCACAATCATCTCGGTCGACAGCCGTCCCACCATCCGGGGGCTTTTGTTGCCAGTGTTTGAATACTTAATATGCGCGCCACAGGTACTGTTGTTATGTTCGCTTAATGGAGGATTTTATCACTTGATTTTTTGGGGGGGGATGTTTTTGTCTCTATATTCAGCTTCTGTCACAGGGTTTTGAAGTGTCTCTTTTTTGCAAGTTCGTCACGAGAAATGCGCTGCGGAGCCCTGACCTCTTTCCTTCTGCGCGAATAAAGAAAAGAAATTAGACGCGGCGACAAGTCGACCGCGTGTTATCGTGGATACGCAGACTCTTTGTGGAGCGGGCGAAGAGGCGTCAGTGTGTGTTTCCATGCGGCTCTTGTAGGGTGATGGATAGGGCTTGATACTGATAAATCGGGTCTGGTTCCTCATCCACGGAGAGCAGTTTCTTTCTTAATGTTATAATAAAATTCTGTGTTTCTCATCTCACTTCCATTCATTAAGTCACAGTAGGCAGCCGATTGAGTTGAGTTATGGCGTCATGCTACCTTGCATAAAAATGATTCCAACCGCTGAAGAGAGAAGTCTTAATTATTCCAATAACTTGTTGTTGTTATACAAGGGTTTGCAACTAAAAAATATTTTCCCAGTGGATTCATCTGCCAATTAGGTTCTTTTGATTCATTGACTTAATGGAGGCTGTTGTGATTTCTGGCAGCCAGAGTTAATTCACTGCACAACACATCACAAAACCCAAAGATATTCATCGCACATGACAAAGAATGCGTAAAAAAACAGAGAATGTTTATCATTTGTCTTTGTTTTTGTTTTTTTTTTTGTTTTGGTAAGAGGCTGAAAACGTGGTGCAAATACACTCACTTGCCACTTTATTAGGTACACCTGTTCAATTTGCTTGTTAACACAAATAGCTAATCAGCCAATCACATGGCTGCAGTTCAGTGCATTTATTCATGTAGATGTGATCAAGACAACTTGCTGAAGTTCAATCTGAGCATCAGAATGGAGAAGAAAGTTGATTTAAGTGACTTTGAACGTGGTCTGGTTGTTGGTGCCAGACGGGCTGGTCTGAGTATTTCAGAAACTGCTGATCTACTGGAATTTTTCCTCACAACCATCTCTAGGGTTTACAGAGAATGGTCCCAAAAGGAGAAAATTTCCAGTAAGCAGTAGTTGCGTGGAAGGAAATGCCTTGTTGATGTGAGAGGTCAGAGGAGAATGGTCAGACTGGTTGGAGACGATAGAAAGACAACAGTAACACAAATAACCACTGGCTACAACCAAGGAATGTAGAATACCATCTCTGAACGCACAACACGTCCAACCTTGAAGAAGATGGGCTACAGCAGCAGAAGACCACACCGGGGGCCACTCCTGTCAGCTAAGAACAGGGAACTGAGACTACAGTTCACACAGACTCACCAACACTGGATGATGCAGGATTAGAAAAACGTTGCCTGGTCTGATGAGTCTCCATTTCAGCTGTGACATTCAGATGACAGGGTCAGAATTTGGCTTAAACACCATGAAAGCATGGATCCATCCTGCCTTCTATCAACAGTTCAGGCTGGTGGTGGTGGTGTGATGGTGTGGGGGATGTTTTCTTGTCACACTTTGGGCCCTTTAGTACAAACTGAGCATGGTTTAAATGCCACAATCTACCTGAGTATTGTTGCTGACCATGTCCATCCCTTTATGACCACAGTGGACCATCTTCTGACGGCTACTTCCAGCAGGATAATGCACCACGTCACAAAGCTCATATCATCTCAAACTGGTTTCTGGAACATGGTTTCTTCTTTGGGATGTGGTGGAACGGGAGATTCTCATCACAGATGTGCAGACGACAAATCTGCAGCAACTGTGTGATGCTATCACGTCAATATGGACCAAAACCTCTGAGGAATGTTTAAAACACCTTGTTGAAAGTATGACACCAAGAATTAAGGCAGTTCTGAAGGTAAAAGGGGTCCAACCTTTTACTAGCAAGGTGTACCTAATAAAGTGGCCGGTGAGTGTATTACTCTGGTGTTAACCTCAGAGGCTCCGTCATCCAGCCCAGTCTCCTCCAGAAGAGGTCTCACCGAGCCGCAGCGACATTAAGTTACGTCTGCTTTTACTTTTGAGACGAAACACAGTTGTTATCTGCACAGCCGTACGTAATTGGGCGCTTGTCAGCAAAACAGAGAAATATTCCAGTGGGCCAGCCGCGACAAACGCTTCTAATACAGACGGGGGATTTGAAGCTTCTGGAAGGTCACTGCTGAGCTGCTGCGAGACGACTGTGAAACATTTTGGGTGCAGATCTTTTGCGAGGCTGCATCATTATTTCTCTCTCCGAGCTCTCAGGACTGACCGAGTAAATTCAAAGCCCGCGTGTGATGCCGAGGATGCTGTATCGCATTTCCCCGTTGATCTTTATCTTTCCCCGGTTTGATACGGCAAAACACATCCATGTTAGAAGCTCGGCCTTCATTTCATGCTTCTTTTTTTTTTCCTCCTCTCGGCTTCAAGGTGAGCCGTGCAGCATAAAAAAAAAAGTTCTCCCTCCAACTCTGTCTCACCCTCTTTATGTCTTCTCTGTCTCTCACCAGGTGTGCCCAGTCAACCTCAGATTTCTGGTTATGAGCGTCCAGTTGTGGAGGGGGGTGAAGTCACCTTGACCTGCAACAGCACCGGCAGCAAACCCCCCGCCACGCTGCACTGGTACAAGGGAGACGAGGAGCTGCAAGGTGAGACATGATAGCAGTGTGTGTGGACGCTCTTTGCGCGTCTCGTGTATTCTCAGAGACGAGGGTGCGAGGGTGTGGCTTTGTGGATTTGTGTGTGGGAGGTGTGTGTGTGTGTGTGTGTGAGCCGGAGGAAGATTCTGCAGGAATGCAAGGATGTGGTTTTTCCTCACTTTTGTTTACGTGTAAGCGCGGTCGCCTGTGTTTGTATACGTGTGATCCTTTGGAAATCCGTCGGATTTGCAAGCGCGCATGTGTGTGCATATGCCTCACTGTTGAGGTTTTGGTTGTGTGTGTGTGTGCGAGATCATGCTGTGTTTGTGTGTGTGTGTGTGTGCGTTGCGCCCTTGCCATATTGCCTGCTGTCTCTAAACCTGCGTCTGCGTGTGTGAGAGCATGCTGCTCGTGTGTGCGAGTGCAGAAACATGCTGCGATTGCGTTTGTGCCCTTCTTTCCCATTATTCCCTCGCATCCTGCACACTGGTGTCCGTGCATGTACCCAGAACGGGTATTGGTATTTGCTTTTTATTATATTGTGTGTGCGTGTGACGGTGCAGTTTATTCACGCTATTGTGTGTGCGTGCACAGTGAACTGCAACATATCTGCAACTGGGAGTGACACAACAGAGAGCGCGAGATAGGTCGGATCTAGCCGGGGATAACGACAGAATCCAGCAATAAAAGGCAGGATGAAGGGATGAGGTTGAACAGAGGAGCGGAGATACAGAGAGCTTTGCATGAGGTCAGGCCGACTGGTCTTTTGTTACAGATAAACGGGAGAAATGAGCGGGGAGCACAACGGGAGAGGCAGAAGGGGATGTCACAAGGGGACAAATTAACTGTCTTTTTTTTTTTTTAACAGATGAGAATGATGAGAATCAAGGCAACGATTGTTGGCCTCTGACTCACATCCGTGTTTACTGGCATTTGTGACATTTCTCTAACTGCGTTTCCCATATTCCTCCTCCCCTCCCTCCCTTCCTCCTCCTCCTCTTCTTCTCTTCATCAGTCAGAGGTTTTCTGTTTTGCTTTACTGAGCAGAACAAACATGTTGGAAGTGTTGTTTCTGTCGCCCTTTCGCCCCTTCCACCATCTGCCCTCTTAAAATACACTGCGAGCTCCGAGCTGGGTTTGTACTAGGAAGAGCAGCGCCCTCTGTCTGTCAGTCGGCGCGGCTCCACAGCGGACGTCCTGCCAGTTCTTACTTCATAAAAACTGCAGTGTTTAGACGGGTGAATCTTCTTTGCAATTGCCCTTTCCATTGTAATTATACTAATATAATATGATAAAGATTTATTGATGTGGCAGCAGTCAGGCTTTGTGATGCAAAAATGCCCGTCTTGTGTCCCGATGCCTTGGCAGTGTTAGTGTTTGCTATAATTATGGATTGAAAGGAATCAAAAGAATGGACCGAAGCTACAAAGAGAAGGAGGAATGGGAAGGCTGCCCGCCTGAGGAAAGATTATCTGGTCCTTTTGTTACAGCCGAACTAAAAACAGGAGACGGAGAGAAAGGAGAGGCTTGTGGAGATTGTTGCTCTTTAGAGGGGTTGGATTTCTGTTTAAAGGGTCAATTCACGCAGAATACAAAGAGGTGTATTTTTTTCTATAACCTGTAACGGTACCTAGCCATGCAGATGTTTTTTCGTATTATTCGCTCAGGTTCTGACATGCTATTTGCTTAAGATAATACAAAAAAAAAAGAAACAAGAAACAATGTTTGGATTACTCCGGATAATCCACAGACCCTACTGTGCAGTTTCCATGCAGACTGTCTCAGCAGAAGAAATAGCACTGCTCTCAGGAATTACGTTTCCGTTGCATGTATCCACACCACATGATTTATACCCAATGCGCCATTTAATGCCACTGAAGAGAGTAATGTGGCCTCTATACGTGGCAAAATGGAAGGTAAAGGAAATCCAAAGAAAATCCAACAACAGGGTTCGTATTCTGTCCCAGACCTGTAATTATAGTTTGCATTCCTCCCAGTCTTCATTCAATTACCTTAAATGTGTGTGGGAAAAATATCGACTGGATTAATATTGTTGGTTTTTTTTTTCTCAATTTATCCAATGAATTATCACTGTCATCTGATGTTCATATATACAACATGTCTCTTAAGCTGCATTTAAAATTTCTCAGTGAACTATATCGCAATATCATAGTATCGCAATAATGTATCGTATCGCGACTCAAGTATCGCGATACGTATCGGGAAGTCCTTGCCAGTACCCACCCCTATTTTTAGGTGGCACATGAAGACGCACTCACAAGAGACAGGTTTCCAAACAGAAGCTTTTTAAAGAGGAGATTTCAAAACAGAAGCATGAGAAGCCAGAACCCTCAGGGTGCGTTCACACTTTCAATGGCTCGGTTAGTGCGGTTCGTTTGGACAAGTGTGAACACCGCCTTCCAAACCTTGATGTGCACCAAACAGGCAGGCCGAGACCTCGGGGCGTCTTGGTCTGTTTCCAAACAAACTCTTCTGCAAGTCAACTGAAATATGGATGCAGCACGGACCAAAGGCGTACCTACTGTTCTTTTTTATCACTGTATTCTTTACAAATCCCTCTGCATTTAACCCATCAATGAGTACTCACACACTAGCTAGCGTACCCTCGTACCTCTGGGTGCGCTGATGCTGATTTCATACAACAGAATACTCATATTTTTCCCGTTACAGATTTGTGCAGATATCAAACCACTTCGTCCTTTCAGCATATGTTTGTTTGTGTTTATTCCCAGTGCTGTTCTCCTTGTTCTTTATGCATTCTTTATCCAACATCTTTGTGAGTTCTCAGATGGGAAAAATGCCGCCTCAAATCCAGTGATTGCATTCTCTGGCAAACCATGCTCCAGAAAAGTGTCCAATCAGATTCTGATCTTATTCATAGGGTGATAAAAAAACACCATTGTAAACTTCACAGAAACCAGGAGTTTTCTGCTTTAGCACTAGATAAACTCTAGATCCTGCGTTTCTGCATTTCCTATAATCAGAGTTGACTGTGTCTTTTGTTAGACGTCGCTATCTGGTAAAGTGTCATGTCCCTAAAACTCGATGCCGTCTCAAAGCCCCCAGCGAGATAACCTTGACGACATCGTTCATCTTCTTTTTGTCAGCATCAGGGTCACGACTGGAAAACTAAATACCACATACGCCGATCAGGCATAACATTATGACCACCTTCCTGACATTGTGCAGGTCTCCCTTGTGCCTCCAAAACGTTTGTGACTCATCAGAGAATCAACATGAGCCTTCTGAGAGTGTCTTTTGGGGGGGGGCTATGAGTTGAGGGGAGGGGCCTCTGTGCATTATCCCACAGATACTTGACCAGTTTGGGAACTAGTGAGTGCTTGTGCAGTTTTTCATGTTTTTTGAGGTGTTCCTAAGTTGTTTTGTGTGCGTGTCTGTGTCAGGCTGCATCCTGCTGGCATCAAGGAGTGTCATTGCTATGGGGTGGGGGGCGCATGGTCTGGTCTAGGTGGGTGCTACATGACTAAGGTCCAAACGTTTCCCCGGCACTGAATTGACACAAGACGCTCAATCGTATTTACTTCTGCTTTCAGTGGTTTTAATACAGTATATGCAGAAATCAACATTGGAATTAATCAGAGATTTCGCTGAATGAGCCGTCTGGACTTGGCGATGGGGTCCCATCCAAAGGAACACGGAACAACAAGGAAACTGACCCTTTAAATGGAGGGAGAACAGACGCACACACAGTCAGAGGCAGACAGAGAGGGATTTGGAGAAGATCAACTAGATGTGAACGACGGCGTGTTCGAGGCCTCGCCCGGCCGTCCTGACTCTGCACAACAGCAATCAGTCACTGATGGAACGACACACCGTTGCGCGCTCAACACAAACCAGCTCGGTTTAACACACACACACACACACACACACACACACACACACACACAAACACACCGGTAAATGACAGACGATAATCACACGCACACTGTCACACAGCACAGGGCTCATCTACCCGGCTAGATAGCGGAAGAGCTCTATGGGTCAGTGTGTTCTTATTACGGCTTCTCATTCATGCAGTTGCAGGCTATCTACTGTGTGTGTGTGTGTGTGTGTGTGTGTGTGTGCGAGCGTTCAGACTGCTGCTAACCACCGTCTCCCCGACAGCTTCACTGACAGAATATTGAAAGACGGAGACGAAGAAGAGTGCGAAGGGAATGGTGTAGAGAGGGCCTGTGTGTGTCTGTGTGTGCGTGAGAGAGAGAGAGAATGACGCCTTGTATCAGGAAAGCGACAGTGAAGGGGGCTGCAGAGAAAACAGAGAACAGAGGGTGAATGAACGGCGTGGCGCGTACGTGCATAAAAATAGACGGAGTGACTGCGAGCGTACCGAGAGAGAGAGATGGAGGCTGGGAAAAATAAAAAAAAAAATGAATAAATAAAGTAAAAGGTGGAAGGAAAAGGAGGGAGCAGACGGGGAATTAAGAAAACCACAGAAGAAGAAGAAGAAGTGAGGCGGCTTTGTGGTTGAGTGGGAGCAGATTGGGCGGGAGAGGATGAGGTGAAGGGGGACCGGTATTAAAGAAGAGGGGACTGCAAAGCGCAACAGGAGTGACGGGAAGGAAAAGGAAGGGAAGGGAAGGCTGACGAAATGGGGAGAGAAATCCGGAAAGAGGATTGAGAGAGAGAGAGAGAGAGAGTGCAGGAGAGAGTGCATGGAAAAGCAGTAGTAATTGAGAAGAATGAAAGGCTAAGAGCTTTGAAGACTGTATTAGTTGTACAGTGTGAAAGGGCTATGGATCATTTAGTGACATCGATGTATTGGATTGAGGATAATGGGGATTTATGGTGGCACTTAAGACCATACCGGCTGAATTCCGGCCCAGAATTGTCATAATGCAGAACGCGGAGGGCGGATTGGTGAAGGGTACATGGGCGTGTGTCCGTATGGGGGGGGGATAATGGACGAGAAAGACGTGAGGAGAACTGACAGATGCAAGGTGGACGAAATACTCAAGATCTTGATCGGTAAAAAAAAAAAAAAAAAAACGCCCTGTCCTGCGATAAAATATTGCATTAAAGCACACAGCACAGAATCTTAGTATCAAAAGGAAAAGTACAATGGCTCTTCTGAGGCTGCTTTATCATTATTATTATTACATAACATTTACTTTGACAGCTTAGATCAGAAGTCTTTAACGTTTTTCAGGCCAAGGACCACAAACTGATCGACAGATTAAGTAGGGACCCCCTACCTGCTATATGTGTTCTATACTAAACTAGTGCTATTTACAAATATACATTATTAGCATTTTGCATTCAATATTGAGCTATTCAGTTAATACACGGGTTCAAATATTCTTTTTTTATTTCAAACATGGGCAACAGTAGAGTGGCCGTGCAACTGATAACATCTTCTTCCTTCATTTACTCCTTTACTAAAGTATTTTGGATTCATGTTAACATGTAAAATCTTTAAAAATCTATATAAAAAATGTCTCACCAACCAAAGATTTTGCGACGTCCCTCTGCAGTACTTCCGTAGACCCCCTAGGGATCGCCGACCCCCTGTTGAAGACCTATGGCTTAGAGGATATTATGGAAACAACTTTGAGATGATGTCTAATCATAGGAAGAACAAACCTATTTTTCACAGTCTGGATTTGACTTTTGGAAACTGAAAAAGATTCTGCAAATATTGATAATTTTAATTAGAATCTGTCACATATATTTTTTGACTTACGCAATGAAGCTCAAAATGTAATAACTTAATCTCCTGACCTGAGCTTTTGTTTTGTATGGATTGGTTCTTGCTAATTACCAATGTAACGGCTCCTTACTATTGATGTAAATTTTGTAAATTTTGAATACTGATTGGCTTTGTACCTTGTACACTTTTGTTACATGGCTGCTATCATGTCTTTACAGCAACTAGTATCTAGTTATTAGGATAAAAGTTGATAGAAGCAGAATAAGCTGCCACAAACCTAAAACTTAACGTCCCCATATGAGGACACAGGGTCTCAGGAGGTTAATACAACATTAATTTGTAAGTGGCTGGCAAATTTGATTAACAACTTTGTCTCCTCCACCACTGAAAATAGACAGACAGAACCAAAGTATATCCCAGCAGCTTGTCCACTCAGTAATCCAGTAACACGACTAATTAACTCTCTGTTCTAAATTAGATCACCGGGACCTTTCATCGGCCGTAATACAATTATAGAGTGTTTAGATTGTTTTGAAACCTTCACCTTATCTGGGGGGCAGGGCTTTTTCTAAGTTACTTCATGTTCACAGTTACACATTTTCACACCTTTGAGATGCCAAAGTACAACCTCAGTCTTCTGCTTTTGGCGACCGAGCGACTGCACTGACATAGTTGGCGGAGTTAAACACCTCTTTCACACTCACTCATTCACTTCAGTTCCTCAAAAATTGTAGTTTTTGTGATTATTTTTATTCCAGAATAATGATTATTTTTAGTCTGATTTTATTTTGGCCACAGTTTGGCCTATATAGTGTCATTTTGACAAATTTACCAAGGTGTTGACCAGGGATGGGCATCGAGAACCGGTTCTTTCAAAGAATTGAACTGGTTCAATTCATTGTATAGTTAGCCTTCACGCTTATCGATTCTTTTCATGCCGATTCTTTACTCCTCAGTCCAGTAGGTGGCGGTAGTGCACTTAAAATTCTTTGCCAACCATCATAAAACCATAAAAGAAGAAGATGAATCTTTAGTAGAATCACTGACTGTACTCGGGACAAACCCATTGTGACGTCACACATTGGATTCTGAACCTCGAAAATGAAGCCCAAAGTGGGCGGAGCCCGTGTTGCCATTTTGGATGAGTTTTACTCCAGCCACACTCCAAATATGGACATGGGTTTGGTGTCGAACGTTGAGATCCGCCCACCCAACCACTCACCTGTCACTCAAAGCAGGAACGCCTTTAATTATGCATAATTTTAAACCTTAATAAAAATAAATTTATGAGTTGGAATAAAATTCCCCCCATACAGTTGTCTAATGAATAGTGAAATAAACTATTGAGACCAAAACCATTTTTTTGTACCAGCCTGTAAACATGTTTAATAATGCTGTAAAGTTGGGCTTTTTAACATGGGGTCTATGGGGATTTGCTCTGTTTTGGAGCCTCAAGTGGCCACTTGATGAATTGCAGTTTTTTACACTTAACGAAAAATGGGGATTAAAAAAAAAGGAATAATTGATAAGGGAATCGATAAAGAATCGGATCGATAAACAGAATCGATAATGGCATCGGTATCAGTAAAATCATATTGATAACCATCTCTAGTGTTGAATTAAAATGATGTCTTGCTAACAGTCTGACACCAAAAGACATCCCAGAAAAACTTAATAATGAATGAAGACGCCAAATTAATAACTTTGAACAGCAGCGTATTGTGTATTATTCATTACCATTTATTGGCACCGGAGACAGCTTCATTTTTTTCCATCGGTATTACATTCGTCTCATTCTCGTGAATAACTTGGGAGCAGCCTGAGAAAATATCTTCAAATGTGGCATGCACGATCACTTGAACTGCAATGAAACTTTTATTAAATCCCTTAAGTCTTCACTACATTCAGCGACGTCAGCAATTAAGCAAGTAATTCCAGTTTTCAAGTTGAAAATGATAATTCAGTGCAACGATATCACACACACACTAATTAAAAGACGCCACAAATCTGTATTAAACGCGTACAAAACCCACTGGCAGCTCCGTTTCCTACGTGACTAAAGCAGCATTTTTGACCCCTTTGTTCCATCATGTCATGCGTTAATCGACTTAATTGTTTCAGCTCTAATCCAGACTTTCTGGTCACAGACGCCACATCTCCAGCCGTAAAGTCACAAACACGCCGGCCTCGGTAATCACTGCATCCAGTTGTTTGATCCTCCTAATATGATTATTTTACGGCGTATTGCACGCTCGGGGGTTGATGCATCAGCGGCTCTGGCTCCTCGTCTGCACGGCATCACCACCTTGGGGGAAGTTAGTCACAAGGACGTGCCGCTTGCGCACCTTCTTACTCGAGGAACAGGAGTTTTATAGGAAGCTATCCCATGAAATTTTTAGCAGGAGGTGGAGGAGTATTATCGAGTTTAAATATTAAAGAAAGAGAATTGTGCGCAGACTTCTAGGAATGCAGGAAAAGTGTAATTGAGTGTTTATTTTAACTGTATTTTAGACAACATAACAAGACAACAACAGAGCTTCATCTGCTGCAACATGAACATACAGAAAAAGACTTAGATTAATAATCAAACAATACAAACTTAGACTAAACAATTTTTTTACTGATTTCGCGCTAAGATGAAAGTATGTAGCATGCCGTGTGTTTCCTGTCACCGAGCAGCCATCATTTTCCGTACGTTTATTTTTAACCGGTCGCCATCAGCCGCGCCTTCATCTCCTTTAACGCCTTCAGCATGTTATGCATACGTAAAGACCCATCTCGCAAGTAGCGCTGACATATTATCACCTTATATAGATGATATGTAGAAGGCATTACAGATGCAAACATGTTCGCTGTCTACACATCAAGCTGACGTGCGGCCACATT
The DNA here is from genome assembly GCF_022458985.1 of Mugil cephalus. Lineage (NCBI taxonomy): Eukaryota > Metazoa > Chordata > Actinopteri > Mugiliformes > Mugilidae > Mugil > Mugil cephalus. Next base: position 7,700,871 of record NC_061776.1, read on the forward strand.
TGCATGTATTTGCTGTGACTAATGTAAACCTCTGCGAAACGTTCGCTCTTTCGGGGCGTCGCTTGAAAGGAAATATGTGCGTCTTAAACCGGCGAGCGCTCCTCTGTGTTCGCAAACAATATATGATTTGGTTTGACAATGTAATAATGTGTGATGTGTTTTCTATTGGAGCTTGAAAACAGCTGGTGCCACTTGAAGTAAGCAAAAACAGAAAAAAAAAATATATATATATATAAATATGTAACTGAGAGATACAGAAGCTCCATGGAAACTATAAACCAGGGGTCTTCAGTGTTTTTCAGGTCACAGACTCCCACACTGATGGAGAGATTAAGTAGCCTACTATATGTGTTCTATATTAAACTTGGACTAGTAATATTTATAAATATACATTATTATTAACCGTTCTGCGTTCAAAATTAAGCTTTTAAGCGAACTATTTTAGCCTCAGTAGTTGGCTGATGGGAGCTAGCTGCACTGTTAGCTTGTCTTATGCTAATATTGCAGCGTGCCTCTGGGGGGCACCTGGGGACTGAATAGTATTTCCGACAATTGCGGGTGAACCTGTCAGTCAGCGCGTAATATGTGGCCTCGTGATTGGCTCAGCAGCGATAGGGGCGGGGCCTACGGCGTACAGGAGGCTTAGATTGACAGGTCTGGGCTAGTGTGTCGCTTCCTGTATCGCTGAATGAATGCTGTCTGTGTTCTACCTGTATTTAAAATATTTAAATTTGTGGGGGGGAATTAAAACAACATATATATATGAAAAATATCTAATCAACCAAATATTTTGCAACCCCCGTGCAGTACCTCCGCGGACCCCCTAGGGGTCACGAACCCCCTGTTGAAGACCTGTGCTATAGAAGCTAATGAATCAGGAAGAAATCTCAGTAGTTGAAGTAGTCTCGGTTAAGTGTACAAAATGTATCATGGACCAGTGTAGATTTAATCAAACTATGCACCAAAGCTGAGATTCTATTAAACTCCGTTATATATGCGTGGAATATGTCACAACTCAGCCACCAAACAGAAATGACGTAATATATATTCGTGTTAGCTCGCGTGAACTGACCCTTCTGTTAGCGTGCGCATAATCCAGTCTAACACGGCCCATTACTGCTCTTCCGGTCCGATTTACTTGTTGCTCCGCTTGCAGCAGCTGACATGCAAATCTGCCCTGATTATCTAATAATGAACTGAGGAAAATGTGAATTATGAGCAAATGGGCATCACTGCTGTCTTGGGAAAAACCACTTAAACCCACTGCATCTTATTTTTTTCCCCTTAATGAACGTGTTGAGTCAGAGCCGTGACCCCTAGGGCCTGAAAGACTTATTAAAACTCAATTGTGCGGCTTTGGAAATACTGCACACAGGAGTCTGCGAGTAAACAGAGAGGAGTTCTTTCTTTCCCAAGCCTGGTTTTTGGGGATCCATGGCCTTTAATAAAGGCTATATACTGTCTGTATTTGTGCGAACACAGAGAGCGGATAGAGTTCGAGGGAGAGGCAGGCGGTGACGGAAGAACTCCAGGTATTGAAATGCACCTGGAAAGTAAACTAATTTTCTCTGTGGGTCAGAGGACTGGTTATGGTAATAAAAAGAGAGATGTCATTAGATTCAGTGGTATTTGAAGAGTTCTCTGGAGGGGGAGGAGGACGAGGCGGCGTCTATAGTATCTGTGTGTTTAGGAGAAAGAGTGAGACAATGCACGACAAAGGTGTGTGCGCGCCAAAGTGTGTGTTTTTCAGTCTGCTTCCCAGCCACCGACTCCATATCCTCTGCGTATATGTTATTCATGAGCTTGACCTACATGCGCTCACGCTGGTGTCGGCATGTGTGTGTCAGCACTTGCAGGAGAGTAAGTGATAAGGTTCTGGTCCACTCTCCAAGATTCACCAACCACTTTCACGGTCTGGCCACCCAGTTTGATATTTCTCATTACAAAAGAGTGCCACCTCCACTCTCAACTTTATGCTTTTATACTTTGTTTAACTGTGATGCTGCTGCTGCTGCTTCTGCTGCTGCTTCTTCTTGTACTGCTGCTGCCGGTGACAGGTACATCCGCACACATGCCCGGTTCTTACTCTTCACAGTTTACGACGGCAGCTCCCGAAAATGTATGGAAAAGGAGTTTCTCTATGTAAAGTCCGACTGTATTATTACTGCAGAAATCTTTGGTTGATTAGACATTTTTTATGTTTTTTTTTCTCAAACTTTCTTTAAATACACATTAACATGAATCTAGAAGTGAAGAGATAAGGGAAAGAGGGAAATATTTATAATAGCACTAGGCTGAGTTTAATATAGAACACATGTAGTAGGTAGGAGGTCCCTACTTAATCTCTCCATTAGTTTAGTTCCCTGAAAAACATTGAAGACCTCTGGTTCACACTATGCAGCATCAAGAGATTACACACTGCCTCAAAAATCATGTAAAATGAGAGCTGTCTCCTAAGCAACAGCGAGCGACTCCAAAAGAAAGGCGGGCCGAGCAACATTAGATCTTTAGCCTCCCTCGTCCCTTTGGTGTCCTTCAGCATGAGGCATCACAGGCCGGCCTGGTTAGTAAACATGAGCGCGCTGTGTGCAGTTTACTGATGTTACATTACAGGGCTTCTGGGCACTGAAGGGAACTGAAATTTTCACTCTCGGTGCCGTTTGGAGCTGCCATCGCGCAAGGTTGACTTTGACAGCTTTGAGGATATGCACAAGGCTTTGAGATAGAAATTTTCTTTTCCTGTTTACTAATGAATAAGGAGTCGGGGTGTGAGGCTGCGGCGAGGATTTTTTAGATGAAGGTTGCCAGAGGAGGCCGTCATTTATTCCTCTTAGAAATGTTGGCAATGTAGTAAATTCAGCCTCAGATTGTCCTTTTTGCAGAGAGGAGCAAAGTTTATTTTCAGGTTTTTGGAAATGTTTTTTTTTATTATTATTATTTTGTTATATGTTATGTATGGTATGCTAACTGCCTGTACTCTTAGTTTGGGGTTAATTATCTATCTATCTATGCTAAGCTAAGCTAAGATTAAGAAGGGAAGCCATTTACCTTGAACAAGTTAGACCCACAGATTTAACTTTTCTTGGATGGCTGAATTATCTGAGTCCTTCCCAGATCTTTTTAGGAGGAGGAAAATAAAATGATATCACTGTAAGTACGGTTGGAAATGCATTGTTAGACACACACACAGCGTTTGTGAAATATAATGATAGATTGCGGAACAACACACCCGGGGGGCTCAAGGTAACTGCACAGAGAAGGCATTTTTCATTTAATGGGAACAAATGGGGGTCATTGTGGTCCTGCGCGGATCTACGACGTGAAAGCGCCCCGTCCTAATTACCGCGCTCTGTTTCTGGTCACGTGTGTTTGTCTCTCGTCTATCTCGTGCCAGTCCCCGGGTTTGGGAATGCAGACGCCGGTGTCCTGACTGTCCAAATCTCTTTTCTCTTCCTTCTTCCCCCCAGGGTCGCCGAACGTGGTGGCGCCCTTCCCGGACCAGCCCACATACGTCGTGACCAGCGAGCTCACCCTGAAGGTGAGCCGCAGCGACGACAAAGCCCTCATCACCTGCGCCGTCGACCACCCCTCTCTAACCACAGGGTCCAAGAAGACCGCGCAGGCCCTGCAGGTGTTGTGTGAGTCAACTGGGGAAAAAAAGGGGGATGGGGGATGGGGGGGTATACACAGAGGCTACTGGAGGAAGATGATAGATAGAGTGGAGGATAGAAAAATACATGAAAGAGGGAAATAACCACTCTTTTTTTTTTCCTTATCTAATTTCTTCCCTGACCTTCTCTTTCATTGGGCTTTGTGAGCGTGTCTCTCCCCTCCTCAGTTTGATCTTTTGCTCCAATAATTTCACATTAGCTACCTGTAATAATGACCACACAGGAGCTTCACCTTCCTCTGCCAGTGCACTCAGCCACAGTTGAGTCACTGTGGATAAGAAGAGCAGGTCATCATTTAAAATGAAACTGTAATTGGAGCCCGTGAGCCTGTGTCAGTGCTGCCCCCCTGTGGCCGGTGCGCCGGCACTGCATCTCTGTGTGGATAGTGATGTGATTGTGTAAGGTGGTGGAGGAGGAGGGAGGGGGGGGTTATGTCATTGTGGGAGGCGGAGGGACGGGTGACGCCTACAGGATGCAGGTGGGAGTAGATGGAGATGGGGATGAATGAGGCTGTGTGTGCCGCGTTTCACGTCCCTGCACTTATGAGCCTTGTGTTATGTAACTGTGCGTCTGTGTGTGTATTTTCCGTGTGTCTGTCTTCCTCTTGCAGATTCCCCTAACGTGCGGATCGACCCCGAAACCGATCTGCCCAGAGAGGGGGAGAGGTTTTCTCTCCTGTGTGTGGGCAACGCCAACCCAGAGTAAGACACTCTCTCATTCTCAGCACTTTTAAACATTTGATCACTATCTAGACAACCACAACCGTCATCCATCCGACATCCGTCTCTCTTTGTGTGTTAGATGTGTTAAGCAGGGCCGTCACTAGGTTTTAAGGGCGGGGGAGGCTTAGCCCCCGAGGAGATGCACGGGATGTAAGCGAACGTAGCACGTGAGCAAAAAATTTGAGACTGAGAATTTATTCGTGATAATTATTATTAAACTCACGTTCTGGCCACTTTACATTAAATTTGTCGGCACTTTTTGCACAAAGAAAAGAAAGAAAGAAACACCAAATTATTCATGAGGGCTTAAGAATATTTTGGCTTCAGCCCCCCTTAAAATAGGCCAACGACGCTGCTTTTAAGTGCATAAATGAATGAGTTCTCTATCTTATTATCTCAGTGAACTGACTGTCGCAGATCTGATCCTCTCACTGGTGACCGACAGCATCCTGGTGCTTTCATGCTACAGAGGAACAGATGTCTTAACTATTAGCTTTATGCAGCTTTGTGCTTTTACTACTTTTGTTCTAAACACAACATGAGAGGAGCATATGGAGCCTGAATCAGTGCCTCAGCCTCTAACGCTGTAGAGTTCACTTGCTGACGTACATGCAGAGGTCCATATGTGCAGAGGTGCATTTACTGGGAAGCACACGAACACGGCCACTGAGTGACCTTGAGACCAAGCTGCAAACAGTGATTCAGAAATTTCCGTCTTGTTTACCTGGGACCATTGAATTTGATTTATGCTCAGATTTTTTTTTTTCCCCCAAGTCAGAGAGAGAAACGCCGACATGGATGTAGTTCAGTGTTTTAAGGTTGTGCTACAGGCGGAGTTCCAACAGTTTTTTTTTTTTTATTGAATATTGAATTATTAATTTTATTTTCGGATTTATCACCTCTGTGTTGATAAGGCAGACAATTAGGAAAAACTGTTTCACAAAAATTCTTTTCCCGTTTGTTTACGGTAGAATTTAGAAAAGAAAAGGAAACAAATAATAAGCTGGAGTCTGGCAAAGATAAAGAGTAAAGGGTGCACTGGCTATATTGAGCTGCGGGGCTCATCGTAATGAGAAAAAGGTCAGAGTGCACTCATATTTTAAATGGGTTTTGGGAAAACGGAGACGCCATCCACCGATCATGCACAACATTATGACCACCTTCCTAATATTACGTGTACGTCTCAGCTGTGCCTCCAGAACAGTTGTGACTCATCAGAGAGTCCTCTGAGGGCGTCCTGTGGTGTCTGGTAATAGGATGTTGCTCGTGGGATGCGTTGGGGTTGAGGGGAGGCGCCTCTGTGGATGTAGTCAACACCTTGTGCTGTTTTTTTTTGTGTTTTTATTTGAGTTGCTCCTACAGCGTTTTTGTGCCTGTGTCAGGCTGCATCCTGCTGGGGGGTGTCATTGCTATGGGATGGGGGCGTCTGGCCTGGTCTGGGTGGGTGCTACATGTGCTAAAAAGGTGCTAAGTAGCATCCGCATGAACGAATTCCGGGTTCAAAAGTTTCCCAGCAGAACACTGCTACAAGATAATTTACTTCTCATATCAGTGGTCATAATGTTATGCTGGATCGGCATATGTCACCAAAATCTGGTTTAATGTTATCCGTGGGTATTCTTAGTGGTGTTATCAGTCATTTCCTGGAAAGACTCGGCTGCGACGCCTGACACGTATTACGTCTGAGAGAAATATTGATATTTCCGCGTCCTCCCCCCCTTTGATTTTTTCATTACAATAACTCACCCTGTCATAACCAGAACACAAACCACATATCATGCGCACACACCACTGACGCCGGTGTTAATGCCGGTGTCAGTTATGCACTTGCGTCCCGCGTAATTGGCTTGTAGGCTTTGTACTAATGTAATCTGTCACCCCATCACTTAAGCCTGGGCCTTATCTCGTACGCGCCGACTCGGCCTGTGCCACTGAAACACGCGTCGATGAAAGCCCCGCCGCCGATGAGCAGGTCGGGGCCGGTCTTCGCTCTAATCGAAGCCTTCGCCGTGGTCACGTGGAGGGCCTCGGTGAAGTTTTCGGAGCCACCGGAGCGTGCACACACACATAAACGGGAAAACGCTTGTGAGCAATCACACATTAACACGTTCAATTTCTGACGCAAACAGTCAAATAGTCTCTTGTTCAAACATGACATGTTTGTGAGCGGGCGCAGGAAACAGGAACACATGCTGGTACAAGGCCACGTGTGTTCGCTGACGGTGTGTGCACAGTTTTTTTTCTTTTTTCTTTTCTGATATACACACACACACCCACACATAGAGACAAACTGCAACCTGCGTCTTAAATCCTGCCCACACAAATACACTCCTTCCCCTGGCCTTTCTGCATTATAGATGAACCTCCATCGATCCACTCTCCTCCCCTCCATCGACCCCCCCTCCCCCCACTCCCACCTCCTCCGCCCCTCCCTCCTTTCATCCCCATCGCCAGGCATCTCTCTGCCTCCGCGTCACTCACGCGCTCCGTCTTGTCACGACGCCCCCCCCCCCCCCCCCTTCCTCCCTCCTCCCTCCTTCCCTACGACTCTCCTCTATCTTTCCTCACACCTTTTCCTTCTAAAACTCCCCGTCCTCCGCCTCCCCTTCCTCCCCCTGCTGTCAGCTCAGCATAGGAGTGTCTGGGATGAAGGCTAGCTGCTAGATTTGAGTGGCAGGTGGAACACGCTGGGGGCAGGGAGGGGGGGCGGAGGAGGTGGTGGCTGTCATCGCATGTACGTGCTGTAACGGGCAGCACAGGAGTCGATAAATTATAGACGGCGGAGACACAAAGCACGAACGGTGTGCCACCTACAGCATGCTGGAAATGTATTTAACTGTGTTGCAATTAGACTCTGTGGTGGAAGCCACCGACTGAATTACCGTATTACCTACAATAGTGGCCAGTATTCAGTTAATAGCCGGGTCTCTCGTAATGGCAGTGGTTTTAAGGCGGTTCTCAAATACAAAAATTCTTAAAATGAGCACAAAGTTCTTGTCTCTGAACAAAATATAAGATGGACTTCTGTAATACAAAGAGTTTTTTCTTTCTTGAAATTCCTTTTTTGCAGTGTAATAATAGATGTAGTAACACACAGGTGCCACAGATGGCAGTATCTACATTTGAAGTGACACACGAACCCAGATTTTCAACAAAATACTCTCAGGGAAACTTTACGTGAAGTTCAAGGAGAAGTTTTAGAGACATGCAGAGCTTAATGCAGGAGAAGAAACTGCGAAATGCTTTAATATTGACACGCAAAGAATAAGTTGTTCTGACGCCGGGGTGGTTACCTCTGGTAGCTATACGCTAGTCAAGTCAAATGTGCAACAGTAGGGTGGCTGTGCAACTGTGGTAAACATAAACATACCAAACATAAACATATGTATAACTGTATGTATATGAAATTAAAAGATAAAGAAAATAAAACTCATTTTGGCCTCAGTACTTGGCTGAGCTAGCTGCACTGTTAGCGTCTCTTCTGTTAATATTGCAGCATTGCCTCTGGATTTTACTCAGGAACTGAAAAGACTCTCGGCCACTTTAAATTTCAATTTGTGTGGGGAAAATAAAAAAAATGTATCTAAAAATGTCTAAAATATCTAAAAAAAAAATGTCTAATCAACCAAAGATTTTGCAACCCCCCTGCAGTTTTTAACTACCTAAGGTACTATTTTTTTGTTTTGTTTTTTTAAACCGTGTCAGTTTGCCCAATAACTGAACCCTGTTTATTTTTTCTAACTGATAAAATGATGCAATTCATTCATTCGTACGTTCTGACCACCCGTGTTAAAGCATTTATTAATCCTGCCCGGCTGCTGTGCCGTCTACGGTGAAACTGCTAAAGTGAAAGAAAAAAAAAATAGTAGAGTAGAGTAAATGGTGGGAAAACTTTGAGCAAACATATCGGTACGTACGGGTATGAAACAAAGGGAATTAGAAATAAAGGCCTCCCTTTAATAAAAAAGCCTGCCTCCAATAATGGCTGAGTAAATAAAGGCCCCGGCCTCTATTAGAGGAAATACAGTACGTATGGCCTCCATAAGGTGAGTCCTAGACTAACAAATGGTTCCGTCTGCTTCAGAAGTGGCAGGAGTTCATTGCTCGGCTCCTTCTGGGATCACCCTTTCTAAAAATGGGCCTTACTCACAGTACGCGCAGAGGCTGTAGATAAAAGCATCCACTGAGTGGCGGGAGATGGAAGTATGTATAAAAAAAAAAAGAAATAGGGAGAGCAGAACAAAACGTGGCGAAGGAAGGAAGGAAGGTGAACTAGAGAGGGAAGGAAAACAAACCGACACACTGACAGGGGAGGGAGGCTGGGGAGGAAAGGCGTGGGCGGAGGAGAGACAGAAAGATACGATGACATGCAGCAAATGACTAAGACAGAAGGAGCTGGTGTGTGTGTGTTTGTGTGTGTGTGTGTGTGTGTGGATGCTCGTGGTTGTGTTACTGTCCAATCAAATCAGATACAGGTTGCCCCTGCAGCTGTCACTCAAAACCCAATCACTGCGACAACACCTTTCTCCCCCCTCCCTTCCCCTCCTCCATCAAACTCAATGAACGTCACACTCCATTCCAGGATACACACTTTTCTTTCTCCCTCCGTGGTCACATCCTGTCAGGTTCAAAAGAATAACTCGCCGCATCGAATCCTGCGGCCGTGTTTCCTCGGCGGCAAAGTGCTTCCTCACAGAAAGAGAAAGGAGCTCGTGCTCTACGTTCCGTCGTATTTCCTCACGTGTTTTGATCAGGGAGAGAGCTCGTAGTCGCGTCACACGAGCTGCTCCTCAGCTCCTCCGCTTCACGGCTAAATGGCGCCGCGCAACCTTGACCCACTGCACGCGAGGTCCGTTGAGCGCGCGAGGTCACGGCCGAGTTTAGAAGACGGCAGGTGGCGTGTAACAAGATTACACTAATCTGTAACTTGTTTAAGGACGGGGCTGTCCGTGGTCGGTGCTTTTTATCCCGTCAAAAAAAGTCTACTCGCCAGCAATGAAAGGATTCGGCTAAGCTTGGTACACGGATCAGCCTCAACATTATGACCACTGACAGGAGAAGTAAACAACACTGACCATCTTGTGCTTGTGACAACTCTGGGAAACTTTAGGATCCACCCCATATCACGATGCAATCTGACACACCAAAACGGCTCAGGAACAACTCAAAGTGTCCAAATTCAAATAATAAATGGGACATAAATAGCGAAGCTCAAAATAAAAGTCCAAAGCACTTCCTCTAGCTTGAGAAAATCTAAAAAGCCTTTATTAAGATGGCTGTTTCATAATGAAAAGAAGCTGGAGGAGTGCCTTGGAGCAAGTATCTGTGGGATGATCCACAGAGCCCCCCCCCCCTCAACACATAGGACCCAAAGCCCCCCCACTAACAACATTCAGGACGCCCTCGAAAGGCCAATGTCCATCCTCTGATGAGTCACAACTGTTTTGGAGGCACAAGGGGAGACCTACACAATATTAGGAAGGTGGTCGTAATGTTATGCCTGATCGCCGTGTGATGTCTGTGCTTTAGAGATTCTCTGTTTTGCCCAAACCCATTTAAAATACAAGTGCACTCCGACCTTTTTTCTCATTACCATGAGCCCCGCAGCTCAAAATAGCGAATGCACTCTCTTACTCTTTATCTTTGCCAGTTCCCAGCATTTTCCTTTTTTCCCCCCATTCTTGTCGAAATTGCAGCGTAAACGAACGGACGTTTTGTGAAACAGCTATTTGCACAGTGACATTTTGATTCAATTGCAGTCGTGCCCCAGCAACATTCACACATAACTCCTCTTGGTTTTGTGTCGGTGTCCAGTTTCGCCCAGTCCAGGGGGAAATCTCTGGCTCACTGTCTTCACCAACTAACCGCAGACTTTATCTGATGTTTGCTTCTGGGCTGAGAGTAGCAGCAGATAGATTTTTTATTTTTTTTTTTTCCTTTCTTTTTGCTGAAAAGAGCTGCCTGATGTGTCTGGAAAATTCAACTGCTGAGAGCAGACGGAATCAAAACAGTTCAACTTTAAGCTTTTAAAGGCTGAACTACTAAAAAAAATGAGAAGTTACGTGATTAATCATTTCATCCGTGGTTAAAAGAGATAAAAAAAGAGTGAAAGGAGTGATTAGAGCCGACTCAGTTCTGTCCATCTGCTGGTGGAAGCAGTGACCTTGGGACTGAGACGCAGTCTGAGTAAGGGAAAGTAGGAAAGATGTGATCTAATCCATTTTTTTAAAAAATTGGTTCGTAAAATAACACCAGGAATTTCCTTTAATAATCTGTAATTGTGAAAAACTAAAAAATAACAAATAAATCAGTCGGTTGACATGATGTATTTCGTAGAAATAAGCATTGAATTACAAAGACTTTATAAATTTGCATAATTTTCCAAATCTTCTATTAATAATTCAGCAGAAACACCCAAAAGCTCATTCTTTGCTGTGTTAATGACTACAACTGGGAGAGGGAGGCGTGTGCAAGCGCCAAAGCACCCATAATTGTAATAAAGAATGTCTTGGAGCGTGTCGTGACTTTTGTGCAGTGTTTACTAATGCGTGTGCGCTAATTGAAAAGTTTCCTGTTCCGCTCGTAGCCGAGAACAAAACCGCAGGATCTCGGCACGCGTGATGGCGGCCGTCACCAATTTGCTTCCTGCACTTAGGACAGCCGCACGACACCGGAGAAGAGGCGCCCGTTCGAGCATCATGCTTGATAACACAACACAGAGTAACGGCCTGTAAACGTGAAGTTAATTGTTCATTTAATTGCACATATTGTAGCGTCAGGGGGTGGGAGGGGTGCGATAATGACAGCTGATCGCATTTTAGCGAGAGGTGAGCAGACGAGTAGAGCAAAACAGGGCGTTTGCTTTAAATCACAGGGATTTAAATCACGAAATCTTTGGTTGATTAGACATTTTTTTAGATTTTTTTTATTATTTCCACCACAAATTTAAATTTCTTTAGATACACATTAACATGAATCCAACATATTTTATTAAAGAGATAAGCGATAGCTTAATATTAAATAACAATAATGTGAGTTTAATATAGAACAGGGGTTCTAAACTTCCAATACCACGTCTTTATGCTCTAAAACAGAGGTCTTCAACGTTTTTCAGGCCAAGGACCCCAAACTGATGGAGAGACGCCCTACCTAGGACATGTGTCCTATAATAAACTTGGCCTAGTGCTATTTATAAATATACATTATTATTAGCATTTTGACTTAATATTGAGCTATCCCTTATCTGTTTATTAATATATGTTGGATGCATGTTAATTAAAGAAATTTAAATTTGTGGGGGGAATTTAAAAAAAAAATATATATATATATAAAACATGTCTAATCAACCAAAGATTTTGTGACCGCCCCTGCAGTACCTGCGTGGACCCACTAGGGGACTCGGTCCCCCTGTTGAAGACCTATGATGTAGAACACACATAACAGCTAGGGGGTCTCTACTTCTTAATCTCTCCATCAGTTTTTGGGGAGAAACGTTGACGACCCCTGTGTTAGAGCATAAAGGCCTGGTATCGGAAGTATCGACATTTCAGTATCGATCTGCACGTCACTAATTAAAGGTGAATGGACTAAGAAAAAGAACAAGACTGTAGGCGTGGATGTGATTAAAAACTCCAAAGCTACAAAGTGGACTTTTGATAGTTTATCTTTTTAGTTTCTGGTGTAATTTAATTGTGTTAAATGACACGCAAGATGGTACGAGTTAGAGCCCCTGCTTTTAATACTTGATGGTTGGATCATCATGTTCCATTTGCCTCGGGGACGGCTGACTGTACACACCAACCCCTGCCTTTTCACTCGTTAGGATTTCTTAACATATTCCAAACTTTTGACACTCTCTTTCTGAGTGTTTGCTCAACAGCTAGTGTCAAGGGACCAGACTCTGTTTTCCATTAGTTCTCAGACCGTTTGAGAATTTAGCCCCGGCAACAGAAAGAGTTGTTGTTTTACTGCTTAGAAACATCCAACTAGATTTTAAAATACTGCTCGAGTGAAGGAGCTCGGTCTAGGAGCTGCAGTATTTTCTGCCCTTAACAGCCCCTGTTAACAAATGCCCACCTGGCTAAAAAGCCATGAATTTACAGATGGCTCCTTTAGGTTTCGCCAAGAGTTTTTTTTTTTTTTTTTTTTTTATTCCACATTTCAAGGGGAGCGATTAATCAGACCAACACATTCAGGTCTGTCCCCGATTCCCGACTCCCCGTCATTGTAATTACTGTACAGCGCTTAAGGACTCGAGCATTTACATAATTGATTCTTTTATCGAGGCGCGTCTCCCTATCTATCCGACTCTCCCTCATACGCAATCTGTTACGCACAATGGATTTTTTTCTTCCAACACACGCTGATTTGAAATGCTGATCCTCGTTCTGTTGTCTTCTTCTCTTCCTTCTCCCTCCACGTCTTTTAATCTCCTCTCCTCTTCGAGCTGCCTCCCCCCTTTTCCGTCCCTCATTATTTTTTTACACTTTTGTTTTTGTTCACCTCTTCCACCCCTTGTTCTTACCGCAAAAGTCTCCTATTCGCTCAGTGCCACCCTCCATCATTTCATCTATTTTGCTTCTTTATCCTGCAGCACACCTCCTTCTTTCTCCCTTCATTACTTTGAGCTCTTTCTTTTGATTTTTTTTTCTTTTTTGCAAAATTTGCTGATCATGCACAGTTCAGCTTAGGACTTATTCTTTCTGTCTCACTTTTCTCTCCTCTCAGGCCCAACTCCTACATATGGGAGAAGAAGGATGGAGAGCTCCCCCTGCTGGCCAAAGCCGACGGCGCCGTGCTGCATTTCCCCATGCTCAACAAGTCTGATAACGGCATCTACCTCTGCCACGCCGAAAACAGAATCGGACAAAGCCAGGGGGAGTACACGCTCCTGGTGCAAGGTAACGCAAAAAGAGAGTTAAGAAAAGAACTAAATAATAAAAAAAAGAGGGGAAGAGAGGGACTTATGTAGAGGAAGGGTTCTTTTTTTTTACGTTTCTTCATCACGTTTTTTTTTTTATTTCTTCAGTCGTTTGTTCTGGCTTTGCTTGTACTTTCTTACTTCCATCTTTCTTTTCTGATTTTTCTTTTTTTGTTTGTTTGTTTCATTTATTTTTTTCTCTCATCCAACTGCACCGCCACCACCGCCATCCAACCGCTTTCGCTCGTTACTTGCGCTTCTTCCCCCCCCTTTTTTTTGCCTCAATGTGTCCCGTTCGTTTGATCCATGAAAAAAAAAAAAAATCTTTTTTTGGCGCTTTGCTTGCCCGTCTCTCCTCCCCGTGCGCCTCGTAATTTGTCCCGCGCCGCCTCCTCGCGAAGACCCAGACGCCACCTTCCCAGCATTCGAGTCCTCAGAGTCTCCGTCTCCCCCGTCCTCGCCCTCCCCCCCGTCCTCCTCCCCACTTGATGTCTTCTACGGCTCCGGCTATGATTCCACCGACTTTCCCTCCTCCACCTCCTCTTCATCCACCCCCACCTCCTCCTCATCCTCATCCTCATCCTCCTCCTTCACCACCACCTCTCCATCCAGCTCCCCTTCCACGACTGACATGTCAAACACCATCTCCTCCTCCTCCTCCTCCTCCTCCTCCTCCACCACCGCCATCTCCAACGCCCTCTTCCCCGACCTGCCATTCTCCCCTGACTCCTCCTCCTCCTCTTCCTCCTCATCCTCCCCAACTCCTCCTCCCGCATCCACGGGCATCACTCCTTCCGCTGCCTCTCCCTCCTCCTCGCCTCCCGCCTCCTCCTCCTCCTCCTCCTCCTCCGCCTCCTCCTCCTCCCTTACGCCCCCCGTTTCAGTCCGGCTGAATGGAGTTTACACTTTCACAGGTAAAAACCAGCCACACGCTTGCACACACACACACGCACTTGTCTTAAACAAGAGAGAGCCATTTAGTTCCCCTCTGTACCTAAAAAACAAAAGAAGTGGTGAAGTTGTGTAGCAGCTAACGAGTCTGGTTGTGTTTCCATTCGTGCGCACACGCAAACAGAAAGCAAGACGAGGCACGATGATTCGTGCGTCCGAGTCGCAGCTGTTTCATGTTTATTTTGTCTTCTTTTCCTCTTCCCTCCCGTCGATAATCCCCGAATCCTACTCCCACCCTCAACACACACTCCTCCACTTATCTAACCATCCATCCATCCATCCATCCATCCATCATCCATCATCCATCCACCCATTCCACCTGCTCATCCACTTGAGAAGACGAGCCAGACAACGTCCCAGGTACAACTCTTCCACCAGTCATGTTTTGACTTTCCGTCTGTACGTCTGACTCTTTGTAGTTCTGTCTGTTTTTTTTGTCTGTCTGTCGTACTGGGGAGGGAGGGGAGGGAGGGGTGAAAATAATAAAAAAAAAAATATATATATATATATGCTACAAAACTAGTCTGAGGACACTTTGAACTTCAGAGCCGAGGGATGAATATTTCATTATTTCATTGTTGGCGCCCACGTAATGCTTTGTTGTTGCCCGTACGTTCACAGACGTGATCCCAAACACAACACGACACACACACACTGCTCCACATCCGCCTCCACACACACACACACGCACACACACACACTAGCGTGACCCCTTAAGTGGTACAAGTCATTTTACACAGTGTTCCACTTCGTCTGTGCGTGTCCCTCGTCGTGTGTGCATCCCTCAATGTGTGTGTGTGTGAGTACGACGGAGTGAGGGTTGTGTGTGGGGGTGGTGTAGGTGGTGCTGGTGGTGGGGGGGGGGGGGGGGGGGGGGGGGGGGGGGGGGGGGGGGGGACATGGGGGTGCGGGTTCAGGCTTGGAGGTGTTCTTGGGTCTTGTCTGCTTTCCTTTGATGCTGACAGCAGGATTTATGGGCTCATTCTCAGTCTCGCCTCGTCAGCATGCCCCTCTCACCTCCACGCAGGCCAGCCACAGTGTGTGTGTGCGTGTGTGTGTTCAACTCTGTATATGTGTGTGTTATTCTGACTGGTGTTCAGAGCCCCCCCCACCCCCTTCTCCCTTTCCTTCAACCCCCCCTTTTTTCCTCTTCGGAAAGGTCTTCTCGCTTCTCTAACTGGCTGAAATGTTGCTTTTTCCTCCAAAATTGGCCGTCCACCGTATCGTCCGTGGTTGCAGCCCGGCTGTGATGTGTTTGTTCTTTTCCATCTATGGGTTTTTTCGGTTTTGTCTGCACCTCGTGCCCTACCTCTGTGTCCTGTAATCTGACTGGGTGTATCCGCTAGCTGTTTTTTTTTTTTTTTTTTTTATTTGTTTGTTTTATTTTTCCTCCCTCTGATTGAATCCTCGCCCTCGAATCCTCGCCAAGTGGAAGCCTGTGTCTCCTTCCAACTTTCCACTTTGTTTCCTCCAGTATATATAAAAAAATAAATAAATAAAATAAACTGCTGCTTTTGGTTTGTGCCATTGCAAATTGACACCCAGCGTTTGATTAGGTCTGAAAAGTCAGGCGGAATAAACGATGTATCAAATTAATTCTGCCTAGATTGCTTTCTTCTCTAAAGGGGCAAAAAAAAAAAAAGCCTTTTCTGGAAGATATTAAATCTTTTTTGTGGATGAAAAACCTGCATCTAAAAAAATATGTTTAGAGATGAGTCCTCCGTGTCTCCCCTAATCACCTAATACTTTAAATCAAATACTTCATTAGAGCCTTGGATCAGTAAACTCTGTTGATATATAACTTGGTCTAATAATTCAAAACTTTGACTTTATTAAATTTGAGTCAACAAACCTGAAACACGGCGTCTGTTTTAGTCGTAACATTAATACACAGCCTCTTCACTGAATGGATCATGCAACATGCAACTTGAGAGTGTAAAGGATTAATTCATGCTCTAATATTAGTTTCTTATGTTTGTTTTTTTGTTCAGACAGGGGCGTCACTAGGTTTTAAGGATGGGGGGCTTAGCCCCCCTGGTGGTGCGGGAACATAGCTTGTTAGCGCAAAATTTCACAAACAGCTAACAAAGACTGAGAATTTATTTATTTATCGTTATTATTTCAGTCTGTTTTTAAATACATGGCAACAACAAACGTTTCAACAGTAACTATTAATAACTGATCAACATAGAGGCGTGACTTTAACTCGCAACACAATGATTGTTTGCTCTCAATATTTTATATATAAATATATATTTTTTTTATTTCTAAATAGTCGCACAGGTTACATTTGGGACTAAAATGGTTGCAATTTCAAGCCCTGAAAAATATTACTTAAATATTTGAATTGAATGAATATGAATGAGTGGAATGGATAAGGGCACTGAAGGGGCTCGCTCTACCTTACGCTACGAAATGAAGGGAAATGGGCAGATTTATCATCATATATAAGTGATCATATGTAATTACTTATTTAAACTCATATTCTGTAAATTTATATTAAATTTGTCGGCACTCCTTTGCAAAAAATGTTTTAAAAAAGTGCTTTCAGGCAAACGAAATTAAACTTCTTTTTACACCTACTATGCAGGTTTTAAATGGAGCTTTAACGCTTAAACAGCACTTTTGTTTTTACCCAGAAATACCTCGTGATTTGGTATAAAGACGACAACTGGTAACCAGTTTGGACATGGTGATCCGAACACAAGTTTCCATAATATACTCCGATCAGCCATAACATTAAAACCACAGACGGGAGAACTGAATAACGCTGACCATCTTGAGATGATTCAGTGTTCTGCTGGGAATCTTTTGGCATTCATTTGCATGTTAGTTAGATAAGTACCTAGACCAGAGCAGAAAAGGCACCCTCACCCCATCACACAACACAACATCCTGCTTTGGAGGTACAAAGGACACCTACACAATATTAGGAAGGTGGTCATAATGTTATGTCTGATCGGTGTATATGCTGATACACTAATGAGAACTTCAGTGCTTTTCATTAAGCCATTTTTTTTTCATAGTACTCCAGCACTGCTGGATCAATGTGCTGGTTTAATCAGATGAATGTGGGACTCCGGAGCCTCTGGAGGTTTGAGATCCTGATCTGTAAAGGATTTGACTCGACATCCAGAGTGTGTCCGTTCCCCCGGCGGTTCCTAAAAGTGACCCGGGGTTCGGTTTATAAACTGCTCGGTCCTGTTGCATGTTGGCGACAAACTAGTGGAGGGTGACGCAGCGCCCTCCTTTATTTCGCCTGGCTTTTCGTTTTCTTTTTCTTCCTCTTACATCCTTCGTCTCTGTCTTCTGAATACGCTGTGGGTATTACATATTGACAAGTCTTTTCTGCTCCCTTGTTCTTTTCTTTCCTTTCTGTCTTCTCTCTGTCACTCTCCCCATTATACTCTCTCTCTGTCTGTCTCATTCTGCGTTTCTTTATTTCTGCCGCCTTTCATCATCCATCTCCCGGTTCCACCAATATCCATCCTCCACCCCCTTCTCTCTCTGTTCTCCATCTCTGTCTGTCTGTCTGCCTTTTCCCCTCTCACCCCTCATTCCTCACCGTTTCTGTGTTCTCTGTTTGTCTTTCCCGTCAATTCTCTTTGCTCCTCTCATTATTATTCCCGTTTATTTATTTATTCTAACTGTTTACCACATGGCTTCCTATTCATCCTCTCCTCTCACCACCCCTCAACCTCTTCTAAAGACCCCACAGCCATGTCGACCTCCTCGGGGGTGGACCACGCCGTGATCGGAGGGGTGGTGGCCGTTATCGTCTTCATCCTGCTTTGCCTCCTCATCGTCCTCGGCAGATACCTCATCAGACACAAAGGTCGGACACACGCAGTCATGCATGCATGCATGAGCAGAACCAGCACACCTGCACACATGCACATGCATATAAATACGAGCCTGAACGTTAATTCTAAGCACAAACCTCCCGAGCAGAATACGAAAGGGAACGAGACAATAAATGAATTTAATGCATTTTGGATTTCCTGACATTAACGATGTATCAGCAGCGTATTTAACGTATTATGTAACCGAATCACTCTTCGACTCATCTCAAATTTAAACGTCTCAGCTCCAGCAGGGGGATATTTAACGGTGCTAAAGACCTGTTCCCCACTTCTGTGCTTCAAGCTGGTGCAGAATATTGAACACGACTGCCTGGTTACCGGGGTCCAGCAGGTGTCAGGTCTGTTAGGGCTCATGTCCGCGTCGCTGCACCAGCGACCCTCTGCTCGGATTAGACACCTCTGCACAGGTGCCAGTACGTGTTAGTGGATACTTAAGTCTTTAGCTGTGGCACAGGAAAGCGACTGATAAACAATAGCTGCACTATAATGAACACAAAGTTATAATGCACACTAAAGCAGGGCTCTTCAAGGTTGTTCAGCCCAAGGATCCCCAAACTGATGGAGAGATTAAGTAGGGACTCCCTACCTACTATATGTGTTCTATATTAAATTTGTTCTAGTGCTGTATATAAATATACATTATTATCATTATTTTGCATTGAATATTAAGTGGTATATATGGTATGTGGTATATATACTTTAAGATTTGAACTTTAATCATGACAGGTTTAAAGCTCAATCACAGCTGAATGTAGTCGGGACAGTAAATCACCAAGCTATCTGATGGCATATACTTTAAAGTGAACAGTTTACTTTCTATATTTCACTAGCTTACCCTGCTTACAGCAGTGTTGAATCAACCAGGTATTTTGCAACCCCCCTGCAGTACCTTCACAGACCCCCGGTTGAAAACCTATGCACTACACAAGTATTATAATCACTTTAAAAGTATATAACCAATATAATCTGCCAGGTATACACATGTATTCACATCTTAGGGTCATATACACATTGATAATCTCTGTCATTGTTTATAGGGCGCTTCCTGTTACACCAATGTTCCATACATGTAGCAGGTTTACATGACTACCAGTTACAAAACCAATTAATTTACAAGTTTATTAGGGTCACGGGGCAACACACTGAGGAAATGGCCCCTACAAATATAGCTGAAGGGGTCCCGAGGCACTATTTTTATACTGCGTGTTTTTTCTTCTTATTATTGTTATGTTTTCATCTTCCTCCCTTTTTTCGTCCCTTAACTTATATATCAAAACCTGTGGTTTGATCGGGATCAGTGTGCTATTACTTTTTTCTATGAATACGAAACTGCGAAAAATTTCCCATTAAAATGAATGGGACAGGCGAAAAAGAGAGTTTTTCAAACGTCTGCTGCTCAGGAATACTTTCACCTAGAGACTTCATTTAAACTTTAAACCGTAGACACAAGTCTTATGTAGTACTGTTTTAATCCACGTTTTGGTACGTTTTATAGTTTTTGATCAATCACTGTTCAATGACCATGATAATTTTTGTAGAAATTCTGGGATTATAATGAGTGTGTATTGCGCGGAATGTTCGCGGCAGAGTGAGTGACATCATCAGCCAGAGTGGAGGAAGGTGTTTGAAATTGTCTGAAACTTGTCTCTTTCCACACTCGTTCCAGCCACATATTTAACACTCATACCATGATAATTTTTTAACCTAGATGTACAAATTGTTTCCTGTTCTCAAAGTGTGCTCTATCACCAGAGTGGGGAGGTACAGAAATTGCTGTGAGCCTGTGAGCCTGAGTGCGTTCATGTCTCTCTCTGCTCTCCATTGACTGTAATGCAAAGATTTTAAGAGAGAAGCAGAAGGGACCCCTGTTTTAAACCCGCACATGTCTCCAAAATATTTACTATAGAAAAACAAAAAACATATCAAAATCTTCAGGAAGGTCTTACGATGCCCGCGGTCTGTGTGTTTTTCTGATTTCTCATTGACAACCATCTCAGGTTGTCATAGCAAGAAAGGCTGTCATCTCAGAAATCTCAAATCTTGACCCAGTATTTGTTTTTTAAATGATTTTACTGAAGAAGTAAAAGCCACACAACAGAGTATACACAAACAGTCATGCAAAATATACAAAGAACAATATACAAGATGAACAATAATAAGATAAAAGGGTAAGAGAAAACAAACAAACAAAAAAAACAAGCCAGGGGTACATTGTATCAAACTTTTATATTATCCTCCTGAGACTTGAGTTTTTATTTGTTATGTGCTGTTAATTTCTCCAAGGAGCTAAGAAGTATAAAAACTAAGCATCATCTTTGAGCAGGATGTTTAATCCCAATGTCCTCAAATGGGTACAAATGGGTTCTACTACTGATAGAATTTGTTAAATTTGCATGTCATACCAAACTAGATACGTTAATAAGCAGAAATAGAGAAGTTTCAACCATAAAAATAATAAAATAAAGAAATGCCCGCTATCATGCTATCATGCTTTTACACTGATAAGTGTACAGTATTGTCCACTTATGAGGACAACGGGTCTAAATGAAGCAGAATAAGAAGCTGCCACAAACCTAAAACCTGTCCCCATATGAGGATGCAGGGTCTCAGGAGGTTAAAGTAGTTATATCTATTAATTGTCATTGTAATTTTTTTTTATTGTTCACGTCCTTCCAATAAGCAACAAAACATAAGTAAAACCAAGTTTATCGGGAAATAGCGTTTTCTTTCTGTCTTAAGATAATTATGGAAGCCAAACGATACATCTTCCTACCATAAACAAAAATCTTTACAGGTGAGGTGAGACTTCATACACTTGCCTCTTTCCCCGCCACAGGAACGTATCTGACCCACGAGGCCAAGGGCTCAGACGACGCCCCCGACGCCGACACGGCCATCATCAACGCAGAGGGTGGCCACTCCGGAGCAGAGGACAAGAAGGAGTACTTCATTTAGACAGAGGACAGAGTGGAGGAGGAGGAGGAGGAGAAGGAAGGGAGCGGGAGGAGGAGAAGGAGGAAAGTTGGAGGACATGGAGTAGGAGAGAGGGGAAGAAGGAAAAAAGAAAACCTCCATTTGTTTTCACGACGCTTCAGTTCTTGGTTCGGTCGGAGGGATGCTGGGAGGGAGGAGGGAGGGGAAGGAGCTTCTGCTGGTCCTTCCCTCTCCAGCATCGATACGTGGGGACGTGAGAACTGACGTACGGACGAACTGAAGTTACAAACACACACAAACACACACAAACAAACAAACACACAAACATGAGTCGGTTTTGACGAAAATCTCCTCGTACGCTCGCAGGCTCCTACTAACACTTTAACACTTTTATCCCCCACGAAGCATCGAATCCTGTTTCTAACCGTCAGTGCTGCAAAAAAAACAAACAAACAAAAAAAAAAAGGCTAAATTGTAAGTCACATTCCGACCTGTCTCCTCAACATTTAAACCAAAATGGTCTGTTTTTAGACTTTTTTTTTTTTTTTTTTGTCCTCGGTAAACGTCCATCCTTGTGGTGGAGAGAGATCCGTCTATAAAAGAGAAAATTATTACCGACACATAACCTCCATCAAACCTCCTTCGTGCGTCCTCGCCGACAACCCCCAGATCTGAGAAATTTCCTTTCATGCAAACACACATGCAAAGCTAGCATTCCCACCTTGTGCAACCAAGCCGAGGGGCTCCAGTATACATATATAAATATATATATATAGAATTATATAGCATTCTTTTTACTTGACAGAAAATGTTTGGTGTGCTGTAAATACTCTCTCTCTCTATCTGTCCTATTTCTGCCTTTCTGTCTTTCTCTTCCTCTCTACAGCTCCCCTCTCCTGTATCTCAAAAACAGTGTGTTACTGCCTCGCAGTAGCGTATATACTCAAAGACAAGCCTGCCTGTTTCTATTACACGCGTGGAAATGCAGAGTCGAAGAATATCAAATAATATCTGGGGGGATAGAATATGAAAATAACAGCGGCGATTGTTGCGATGAAAACTAACATTAACTGCAAATGTTTCTATGACGAATGTTTTCCTTCTGTTTTAATCTGATCTTTAATTCCTGTTTGTTTGTTTTTTTTTAATTTAGTTTTTTTTGGGTGGGGGGTTGGGGAGGGGGGACTTATGAGAGATTTTCTCTCGTCGGTGTCTCTGTGTGTTACTGTCAGTGTTAACGGTTTACAGTGTCTTTCGGTTCGTCAGTCCAGGAGTCCATACATCTTGGTTGTGTTTTGAGTTTTAAAAGTTGTGATGCGGTTCATTCATTCTTCTTCTTCTTCTTCTTTTTTTCTTAATTTCCTGTGTGCCGCCATTTTCTCCCTGCTCTCTTCTTGGGCCCTCTGTCCCCGAGCACTGATCTGTAGCAAAAAAAAAACAAAAAACAAAACCTCGGCTTCATAAAGAGTTTGTTTGTTGGAGTTGATCTGGACTAAACTGCCCGGTGCTTGTGCTGAACTCTCCTCTCCCCTTCGCCATCCTTTCTCCCGGCTGCAGACTGCCCGCCCGTCTAGTCCCGGCCACCTGGCGCTCAGCTCATTGAGTAGTGACATCATGACTTCTACCAACAAACCGGTGCGTTTGCTGCTTTCGGGAGTCAAAAGAAATGCTTGCTTTTCACTCCGGAGCCAAACGGGACTGCCCACACGCATTACGACAAACACGCACACGCACACAAAATCGTCCTTTCTGCTGCTGTTGTTTCTTTTTTCTCTTTTTATTGCAACAGGAATCATTCACCAGCTTAGCAAATGGTTCCCATAAATGAACAGGGCTTTATTAAGGTTGGGAGTTCGCCTTGGCACGGCCAACTTCCACTTGGCCCGGTCATGGAAATTGATTGCAATCTAACTAAGAGGCTCCGGGCTTCCAGACTGCACAGATGCCAAGGTTTTGGTTTGGCGGGCAGGGTGCCTAGCTTCAGTCCGGGTTGTGCTAACGGTGAAGAAAAGTCATTTAGAAAACTTAAATGTCCCCTTCTCTTTTTCTCCCCCCGCTCCGCTTGTCCACTCCCCTTCGCTCTTTAATCAGTCATCCCGTCTGCGTCCTGATCCACCTTCACCCCGTCTCTCCTCAGCGCTGATCGATGGTTCTCCTTCTCTTTCTCCGTCTCTCATTCCAGAAGTCCGTGTACAGTAGAAGTAGCGTTTGCCGGGTGATCGCTGATCAATTCTAAGCAAGGAATCCATTTGCTGTAGTCAGTTTACCCATGGACAGTTAATGTCTGTTCTAGTTTTTGTACACCTTTTTTGGGAATGTTCAGGGACTGTGCTTTTCGTACCTTCCCCCCACGTTGTCGTTAAATGCTAGCTAGCCGGCTGCTTGGGAAACAATCAGCCTGCTAGTACATCTATAAGCTCGCTACTACAAAGGGTAATGTGACCTGAAGCGGGGTCAGCTGTTTTTTTTTCAGTTTTTTTCCCAGTCATGTCCTTTTCAACAGTGTTCTGTTAAAACGTTATGCATCCAAGATTTCAGAAAACTGTTTTCATTGGTGTCTGCAGACCAGAGCTCCGTCTCTCGGAGCCGCTCGTCCACTTTGAAAATGTTACCATCGATTTGTATTTAACCCTAGTCTAATTCTGCTCTGCGAATGGAGAAAGGAAGTACCTGCCTCATACTCTCAACAAAGTGTAGTGTCTTAAAAACTAATGGACCTGTATTTGCCTGTAACTTATCGTCCTGTCCTTCGTCTTAGTTAATGTGCTAGCATGTAGCTTGCATGAGAAATGGTTGGAAACTGTAGATAGCGTTCGGAGTTGAGAAGTGGCGACGGGATTCGTCTCCCGAGACGAGAGGGAGGTCCGGCCCAGCTGACCTCCCTGCTGTTCTCTGGTCTGCAAACACAGGCTCAGTCACCTCCCGGCGACCAGGAGGCGACTGAGCAGATCATTCTGCCCCCACCACTGCTACATCAAGACCGTGCAGGGGCATAGTGGACATGGAGTCAGTGGATTTATATTTCATTGCATCGGTGCAGTAATGATTAGCTGCCACCAGGTGTCAGCAAACAACAGCTTTTCTCCTCCGTCGTCTTCAGTCAGCTCAAGGTGTCCTGCCCCACCACTTGACTCACCATCCCCCCCCCCCCCAGGCAGTCGCAAGCCAGCTGCCGCTCATCACTTTTCCTTTTTGTAGAATAAAAAAAGAAATCGGTTTTTAAATTATGTTTTTGTAAAAGGTGTGCATAATCTTAAATTGATTAATTCATTTTCTCTTTTTCTTAAATTTAGTTTTTCCCCCCCAAAACTTGAAGGTTTAGAATTTTAGTTTTTGCATATTTTATTGTTTCAACAACCTTTTTTTTTTTTTTTTTAAAATATAATTTCATGTATATAGTGTTGCCTTTACTGGATACAAAGCGCACCCGATATACACGTCGCACACACACACACACATTGGGTACATGCACATCCACACACATATATCTGGATACGCACAACAGGTCTGTTACCATTGTGTGTTAGCGCATATGTGTGTGCATGTGTGTTTGTGTATGAGTGTGACATGTGTATTGATTGACCCAAACCGACTCCAGAGACACTCTTTACATGTGTTGCATTCACAAAAACGATGTTTCCTTTTTCGGTGACGACTAAAATGATAAAAAAGGTCTTTGGTTTTAGGATTATTATTATTATTATTATTTCGGATGACAAGTCTTCCTTTTGAATAAATATCCATATCACATGGGAATAGTGGTGTCATGTATGTTAATTTGTATTATGACTGATGATGTCATCAAGGCGAGACCCAACCGCATGCCGTGGTGGGTTTTTTGCGTCTGTTGGCTGTTACGTTCATGAAGTATTTTTTTTGTTGTTGTTTTATTTTGTTAAGTTCAGTTGTTGACTTCAATAAACATGCATTTGGGTTAAATTCACTCGTCTTCTTCCTTTTTTCTTCATTTTTTTAGGGGTACCTCAGAATTTATCTACACCACAAGTCACTGAAAAGTAATGTTTGAATTTTTTAAAATAAATATTTAAAAACTTCAACAAGGTCATTTACTTGATTAGGATTTTAAAATGAACTTAGGACATCAACTTTGCAACAAATCCTGATTTTCTTTGAGGATGGACATCTTTCTTTTCATCAAGCTTTGCGTGTATCAAACATTTTTCTTTTCTATTTTATTTAAAGAACTGCTCACAAAGCCACTCATCAACAGGTTATAAAAACCTATATTTCAAATACTTTGTACATTGCAAAAATGAAAATGTCCAACAGAGGGCAGTAAAATATCGCCAATCAATGATCCCCTTTGGAAACGCACAAAAAACTGCTGCTTGGTTATAAAACTTGTGGAAGACATTGACCGATTTTCTCTGAATTAAATCAAATTAAATAATGTTCCACATTGCTGAGCTTAATCTTATTATATCTGAAATCCATGATTAAATAAAGCTTTCTTTCTACCCGAGACAAAAAAGAATCTTGTGTTTTCTTTCTTTCTTTCTTTCTTGTTATTTGACTTTCCCCTGCCTCCACCCCTTTTCGTTTGCCCTGTGTTTATTCAGTTTGCTCTGTGGTTTTGGGGGGAAATTGTTACCATGTGTTTATTATCAGTCGCACATTGTACACAGTTAATTAGACCATAAGTAGTCACAGTCTGAACACAGATGGAGATTCATTACTACTTACTGTCCGGCCGTTTCTGGATCAACAGCTTTTTTTTCTTTTACTTTTTTGTGGAAGTTGTTCCATAGACGCACACAAGGCTTCAGTCCTGTGGCTAGAAAACAACGGTGAATTAAAATGTGTAGTATCAAGGCTGAGCAACGTTGCCTGATGCTCTTCTGATGCTGCACATGTGTATATAAATATTCAAAGTGCACATACAGTACATGTACGCACTCTGACATTTTTCAAACTACAAAATGAAAAATCTTACTTTTAACACTGTGTTCTCCTCTTTTGTCCTCCTCATCATAAATGCCTCGTATCCTGATTTGAGAATCAGTTTCGGAGCCACACTGTGTTGCGTCTGCATTCAGTGGACTTTATGTAGCTGCAGTTAAATATGTGTTTTAGAAATATGAACAAATAAATGAAGCGGAGTCACCGTGGACACAACTGGACGCCGCACTGTACGTTCTAGAAACAAAAGCAGAGCAGTTAATCAGATTTACAGTGGTGACATCACTGTGTTATGTTGCAGACAGGAAGTGTCATCGCTGGCAAACGTGTGAAACACTGAATATGTGTTTGTAGCGATCACTTATTTTTCTTTATCTCCCAAAAACTTCTTTTCATACTGGTGTGATTTGTTAGATGAACTAACAGTGTCCTAAAATACCTGTAAACAATTTTTGTGCACATTTTTATGCAAATATAAAAATGTGCACACTCAACACTCAACATATGTGTTCCAAGTACATAGGATACATTTTATAGGATAAACAATATTTCGAGTTTAATGTCACTTGATGGTTTAACCAAAAAAAAAAAAAAAAATGAAACAAGTTCAACTGGACTTGTGTAGTAGAGAACTGAAGAAGCTACTTGGATGAGTGACGCACCATCTTCAAGAAACTCTACAGCTGTCCTCCTTTCAGCTTTCTTTTTGGATATACCATGACCTGGATGACTGAGGAGAGTCTTCCCAGAATCGATGCTTTTAAGTTTTGATGCTCAAAGCGCAGTTCTCGTTCCTGCCGCTGGGGCGCCCTTCTCCTCTCTGCGGAGTCTACAACGGAGATAGTGGTGGCGGAGGAGTAGGAGGGAGAGAGGGAGGGGTGTGTGCGCTACTGATTGTACGGGAAGAGGAGGGGGGCAAAGTGAGCGAGAGAGACAGAGCCAGAGAAAAGAGTGAGAGAGGAATTCAGTATTCTTTAAATGGAAACCCAGAGCGCAGAGAGGAAAGGGAACGCAGACTGAGAAACCAAAAGAAAAGAAGAAGAAAAATCAGGAGAAAAAAAAGTGGAGGCAGATTCGTTTTACGCACTGGGAAACAGTGACATAGTTGAAGAAAGGAACAGGGAAAAAAAAGGAAGAACAGAGGATTTTTTTTTCCTTTCTCTAAATGTGTTTTCTCCCACTTCTATGACTCAAACAGGATTCAGCTTAAATGCGCCCGGTCGGGAGGGATTGATGGTGTCTTTTTGGGGAAGCGGAGCCGAGGGGAGGAATCTGAATGCGCTCGGCTGAACCATGCCAGCCCTGTGGATCATAACTTTGGCGATCACTTTCAACCAAGGTGAGTGATGTCTGAGGACACTTGTCACAATCTGGCGAGAGAAGAGCGAGTCGAAGTTTCTTTCTTTCTTTCTTTTTTTATTTAGTGTTTTCCTCCTCCTGTTGTTTTCCTCTTTGTGTGTGTGTGTGTGTGCGCGCGCGCGGGTGTCTGTGCGCTCCGCGGGTCTGTCTCTTGTCTGCGATGGCAGTGCTTGTATATTTTGCAGTTATGTCTGGCCAAGAGTGCGCGCGCATGCTTCTGTGAGCGCGTGCACGTGCGACCCGTGTTATGTTGTTGTAGATTCGGGTTGCCCTGGACATCATCATTACAGCCTACAGACGCTGGAGGAGAGGGGGGGGGGGACTCGTGGGGTGTTCAAGGGTCTCTGCTCCGCTGGGGGACAGAAATAAAAAAAATAATAATGATTTTTAAAAATCTATATGGATTCAGAACAAACGCGCTGCATTCATACGTTTTATTATTATTTCAGTTCCTCGTTTGTGGCAGAGATGTGGAGCATCTGCACGCGACATCGCTTTGACGTGACCTTTGAAACGCATGAAAAGACAGATTTGGTTGACACATACAAGCGCAGAGTGGGTCAACGCAAGTGCGCGCACTCTCCCACAGGCACACACAAACGCACACACACAAACACGTGTGTACACACACACACACACACACACACACACACATTGCGCATAACCTGCCAGCCCGGGGATGATTGATGAGGCGAGGATCCAATGCACGGTCTGGTCGTCGGGGTTTAACATGAGTCACACCGGATCAATTTCCCAACACACACGCGCGCGCGCACACACACACAAACACGCGGGACGCGCACGCGCTGGACACGTGCATGCCTTCAGTCCGAGCGAGTGCAGTGAGAGTGGAGAGTAAAGATCAGCAGCGCAAGTGTCCCTCGAGAGAGAAAGTGTGTGTGTGCGCGCGCGCGTGTCAGAAGAGAGACCAGTGCATCCTCCACTTAACATGCAGGTAGAGTCTGCGCGCTCGTGCAGAGGACGCGCGGCCCCTGCTGCAAACGTTCAGGTGCCAAGAAAGAAAAATTCATATTTTACCTTAAAGACTGAGACATATTCACTGGACTGTAGGAGAGTCCCATTACTAATATTAATGTCCCCATTTATCGATCACCTTGATGGATCGCCCTCTCCCTCACACTCTCCACGCACACACAGTGACACACACCTAAGTGACAGAGTGGATGAGTGTGCCTTCCTGTTTGAGGGCAGTCACGGCTCCAAAGACAGAGGTGATTAATTGAGGTGGCCTGATGTGAACAGTACATCCCTGGGTGTGTGTGTGTGTGTGTCTGTGTGTGTGTGTACCTGCCTCAGCACCTGGGTCCCCGGTGCCGCAGGCCGACGGTGTGATGAACCACAGACGATGATCTGCCCAGACACACAGTCAGAGGAGCTCTCCCAGGCAGGAGCGTCGTCGGCCACCTGAGTGGAATGAGATAGAGTCAAATACATATTGCATAAAGTGTGAGGCAGAAGATGAGACCTGGACATTTCAAGATCGGAATCAATTCCGATCCGAATGGATCAGATGAGCTCAAGGTGCTCGGATTGATCGAGGTTAAAGCTACTGATAGTGTTTGTTATACGCCGGTTGAAAGAGGAGAATGGACGGGGGGGAGGCAAAGCAGATTGGGAAAGTTGGATTATTCTAGCAAAACAGGAACGACGGAACAAAAGAGAACCGGTCAGAACAGAAGGGGAACAAAGGGGAGAAAGAGCCAGGGCAGAATTTCAAATGGAAATGGACAGAAGAGGAACGGAGCAGAGCAGATGAGAACGAGGCTGAGTAGAACAGAAGAAGAAAGATACGGAGAGAAAGGTGGGATGGGGGGGACGGGGGGCGAAGGGAAAGATCAGGATCCGGACAAAACAACAGAACCGCCGGAGCAGATCAGCCGAGGCAGACGTGAAGAGAAGGGAGCAGATCAGCGTCTCCGGCTGAGCCGGTCTAAAGCCTGTAAATGTGATCAGAGTGAATCCGTCCCCTACATGCAGCAGCTGCAGCCTAATGTGTGTTTAGCCTGTTTGGACTCCTCCAGGTGTCTGCTGCCTGCTTCCCTCTGCTGACAGCTCACACCGTCTCCTTCTATTTGAGCGACGCGATTTACTGTTCAGTCCAGTGGTGTGTCTGGCTTCCCAGCACAGGCCAACTACATCTCTGTGCGGTTGACCGCGCATCTGCGGGCCCCTGTAATTACCACTCGGTGCTGTATGCGTATATGTGTGTGTGTGTGTGTGTGTGTGTGTGTGTGTGTGTGTGTGTGTGTGCTGGTCTGATGTGGCGCGTTGCCGCTGTGATCCGACGCCACCGCCGCTCAGGCCACTGGCGAGAGTCGATTCTTGAACAGCGCTCCTTTTGCTTGAGCTGAACATTTTTTTTTTTTTTTTTTGCAGCCTGATCATGCAAGCAAAGCAAGCAAAGCAATTCTCGCACTGCAAGCACCTGTCCCATCTTTCTCCCTTCACATACAGACTTTCTTTCCCCCCCCCCCACCCTTCCTTCCTCCCCCTCCTCCTCCTCCCCCGCCTCCTCCTCCCACTCTTTTCTCCCGTCACAAGAATAGAGCAGAGGCGCAGATGTAAAGAGACAGGCCAAAAAGACAGAGAGATGGAGGCAGAGCAGAGACGAAGACAGGAAGAGACAGCGGGGTTCAGTCCTAATCTGTTGACAAGAGGGGATGTTTGAGGATAAACAGAGGCAGAGGCAGGAGAGCTCAG
Source organism: Mugil cephalus (assembly GCF_022458985.1). Classification (NCBI taxonomy): domain Eukaryota; kingdom Metazoa; phylum Chordata; class Actinopteri; order Mugiliformes; family Mugilidae; genus Mugil; species Mugil cephalus. The sequence goes on from NC_061776.1 coordinate 7,730,932, forward strand.
GAAGCGCAGAGAGACAGACAGACAGACAGACAGACAGTTAGGAAGAAAGAAAGAGCCCTATTGGCTTCAACAGTAACCCAGCTGGACCATCAATGTTTGATGGTGTACATCAGCAAAGATTTACACCCAAATTGGGCTCCGGGGGCACACAGGGATCCTTTCTCCGGCTATATTTAGAAGCACCACGTCCGAAGCAACCGACAAGGCTTCGGATCTCTTGAAAACGTTTCACCTCTCACCTGAAATCACAAACGTCGGCTTCCAGGTCGGCCAGCTGAGATGCTATGTCCCATTGTCTTATATGTGCATTCTGCGGTTTTTAACCTTTTTGGCTCCAAGTAGCGACTTTTATACTTTGTTTCTTTCAGATTGTCTTGTTTTGCACAACGTGCTTCTCGCACGCGCCTGAAGTTTGACTTTCAGAGCGACTGTGGATCTCTGGGAATCTTTGCAGAACCCACTAGAATCTCTCTTGACATGGAGTTAAGGGGCATATGTATTTGTGAAGAAACCTGCATTTGTCTCATCTGCATAAAGGCATGTTCCTTTTGACGGCCCCTTTTTTAATGCATGGGACTCCTGCTTGGTCCCTCGTGCTGGTGGAAATTCACTTTGGACACTTACTCAGACCCCTCCTACTCCGCCTCTCTGTGCATTGCGTGCATGTGTGTACCCTCGTGGTCTTTAAGTAGACAAACTGATTTGCTCCTAAGGAACGTAATTGTGCACGAGTGTTTTAAACAGGACCATTCTTTAAGGCCGCATTTAGACCGACATTAGCGCCGCCTAAAAATGTACTCCCCCTCATTCATTTCAGTTCGTTCCCCCTCCTTTTCTGACGGTGCAGGAACAATGAGAGCTCAGTTTGGCTCAAGCATCGCGCAACATCAACAAGGGCAGGTTGAACCTGTGCACTACGCGTGATCCTGCTGGATTATCGTTCGAATGCTGAACCGTACACCTCATAATAACTGCAATGAAAAGCGATCGGCGGGCGAGTTGACCTCCCCGCGCTTTAAACCGCTGCGTCGTGGTTTGGCTTCTGATAAGCCTCCAAAGTCATCGATCAATTATTCAAATTGGATCCCTGGATCATATTTCTGAGGAGGCATGCCCCCTTACGTTTGCATCGCTTTTACAAGCTCAAGGATGCGGCGCGTGCTCTCTACGCAGATGGAAGAAATAAAGCACACCTTGAAGTTATGGGGCCCGGAGCCCGACGCCAAGAACAGCCTTCGTCAGTGAACCAGTGGAACTACGTCTAATGCTGCTCACGCTCGACAGATAAGGCACGCACGTGAAATATTAATTAAGGAAATATGCAGCTTTAATTGAGTTTACAAAGCTACTGAACTTGTTCTTCTGGTGAGTTTTTATCATCTGAACCACCGCTGATGAGCATTTCCTGCATGAGCGGCCTCAGGATGAATCAGGCCCCCAACCCTCGGCCATTAGCGCCATACTGCACTGATCGGGCCATAAAAGCCAGTATATAAGGTCGACTGACTCTGTTTCTATAATTGGGTGGTAAAAAAAAAGAAAAAAAAAGAAAAAAAGTCACTGTACCTCCAGTATAATGAATATAATTAAATACATCACAACAAGCCTTGTCTGAGAGCGGAGGAAGTTCGTGACAACGTGAGTTTCGCATGCGTGTGTGTGGGCCTCATCCCCAAACCCCCTCCAGTGCCTGACAGATCTGATATCCTTACGGCCGGGGACGCGTAATCTGAGGTGACGTGCAACAGCAATTAAAATAAATAAATATGATAACGCCGCAATTAGCTGTCAGTTAATTCACTGCGCGACGGCCCCGATAATCTAGTAATCGGTTAGAGCGACGGAGGAGGCAAATCCTTCCCTCTGCACGGGCGCCGATGTGTCGGAATTAAAGACTGAAGAGCGCGCAGATCCTAACAGAGACGGTCGACTGGTATTAGGACTGACACCTGTCAATCTGGCTAATATGTCAGCCTGAGTGAGGAGGAGGACGGAGAAGAAGAAGAAGTGGACTGGGAGGACTAGGAGGAGGGAGAAGACACGCAAAGAACTAGAAGAGAAAGAGTGGAGGGGATGGGAGAGGAAGAAATGAGAAGGAAGGCTGAAAAAAAACAGCAATGGTTGGAGAACGGGAGATAAAAAGAGGTGCGCAGGGGAAACAACCTAACCCTAACCCTAACCATAAAGAGAAGGAGCTAAAAGAGGGACAAAGAGGGGAGAATTTCAAGTGGGAGGAGAAGGGCAGAGGTGTGGAGCCGGCCGGAGACGAGGAAAGAAAAAAAAAAAACAAGAACAGATGAAGACGAGGATGAGGTCAAGGGAGAAAATCAGGTTGAAGGAAGAGGGCAGAGGAGGGAAGGTGAGCAGAGGATTTGTGTCGGAGGTCAGAGGAGGCGCAAAGACCGGAGGGGGAAACATTAAGAGAAGGAGAGAAGAGGTAGCCAAGCTTAAAGAAATGTAGCGGGAGGTTGAGGAGGAGCTAACAGGAGTTAAAGAGGATGAAAGGAAGGTTGTAGAAGAGGATTCAAGGAAGAGGGGAGCAGAGATTTATGCGTGAAGGGGGGTTGGGGTTAGGGAGACACGGAGGAGAAGATGAGGGGAAAAGGAGAAGAAAAGAGGAAGGAAGAGGGTAAATGAGTAAAGGAGGGCAGCAGATAGGAGATGAATGGTCGATGGAGGTGTGCAGGCAGATGGGGGGAATACCGGAGGGAGGAGGGAAGGAGAATTAATGGAGACGGGACGCAGGAAGACAACGGGATTTGGCGGGATGGCAGTCAGAGAGGGGGATGGAGGAGATGGCAAAGAGGAGGGAAAAAGAGGAGGGCAAGAGGTTGGCACATGAGGTGTACGCCAAGATCGACCGCAAGGGAGCGGAGGAGAAAAGTGGGTGAGAACAGGGAGAAATTTGGAAGAGGCAGGAGTCGAGGTGGAGGAAAGGACACGATTAGGGAGAGGATAAAAAGAAAGGAGACAGATTCGGCGCTGTGGAGGGAGGCAGGAGTGAAACGCACAGGAGTCGCCGGAGCTAACAGGAGTGAAAGAGGAGGAGAGTCGGGCTGGGGAGCAGAGATTTATGTGTGGAGAGGGTTGCAGCGAGGGAGCAGAGGGAAACAGCCAGGCCTATTATAGATGGGGCTCTCCAGGGAGAGCAGGGCCCGGAGTTTTCGAGGCATTTCCAGCATATTTCACCGCTGCTTCAAGCGGCGAGCTGCAATGCACAAAGCGCCGCCCTCAACCCCAGTCCTCAGTCCTCCAAGGATAAATAAAGTGGGTCTCCTTTCTCTGCACGAGCATTCAATAAAAGTGATAAAAGGCTGGCCTTCTTAGCTTTTTTGGAAGTGAAAGTGAGAAACCAAACTGGCCACCGTCTCTAAGGAGAAGCTTTCAAAGAAATGCAGACATCAAGCATAAAAGCATAAAAGTGCTTCCTTTTATATGAGGAAAAATGTCAACAAAAAGGGCCGGGAGATCAAATAAGCCGAGTGTGGAGGTAGTTTGTGTTTCTGCTCTCTCTTTCTCTCTCTCTCTCTCTCTCTTTGTCTGTCTGTGTTTCCTCTCCCTGTCTGAGAGACTCATGTGCGGAGGTGAGAGAGAACAATTGAATGGGCCTCCCACATAAAATCCATTCAGAGACATCTTGAGGAATAAGAATGAGAAATTGTCCGACGCAGTGAATTACATCAATCTGATCCATTACAAGATCGCTATCACAAGGTTTTCCCCTTTTGTTTTAGCCCTGGATTATACATGCTGCCGGATGTGTGTGTGTGTGTGTAGCACCGTAACACAATTTTGCATGGAATCAATGAAACAATTTCTCAATTAAGTGAGTATTCGTCTGACAGATTATTGACATTTCACATGTGCTGTATGATTTATATAAGTGACGATCAGGGACGGCTATTAGGCTCAGGGTTTTTATTAAAATGTACATAATGGTATCAAATCTCCCTCTACGCCCCCAAACTGCTCCCCTGCATTGATGCTTATAGATCCCTTCATGGCCTTCTGTGACTGTGACGTCATGACGTTAGCTGGAGGCAAAACCAAGGGAAGCTTGAGGCAAACAATGTCACTGTCAACTGTAAAAAAAAATTTGGGGGCCAAGTCCCAAAAAGCGAAAACACTAACCTGAATTTTATTATCGCATACCAGCCACTGGCAGTCGCAGATGAGTTTGGCTGAACGCGATTAAAAGAAAAGATTGGAATGAGACGATCAACAACAACGCTGTGTTTGCAGCGCACATTTGATATCAGGTCTGATTAATATGTAATACATCATCATTTTCAGTCAGGATAACGTTATGGGTTAGACTGGCTGAAATAACATTAAGTTAATCATTATTTGGAGGATTCTTGTTACATGCTAATACCAATTCTAATCGCAAGCTAACTCAACATTAGTTGTATGTTTCAGCGGTGTTCAAACTGTTGCATTCACTACATTACTTACTTCTTGTAATATCTTTGTAGGAGAGGCTTCACTTGATAAAGACAAACCAGATTTCGTCCCCTCTGTTTCCTTTGGTCAAATTATCCATCCAGTGAGTGAGAGTGTAGGGGTCAGTGAATATAGTCCCATCAGTCAGAGCCAACTCACGGTCGCGGGAAGTGAGTGTATTAGTACATTCTCTAAAATATGCTTTTTCCTTGTCCATTCTTGCCACAACAATCCATTGAAATATGCTAACCGGCGTTTACAGGCTACAGTGTTTGATATGTTTTGCCTCCAGTTAAGCCCCGCCCCTAAAAAAAAAAACGTCACACTGTTTACAAACTGTGAAGAGGTCTATACTGCTTTAAGCGTTCTCTATAACCGGGTTAAATGCATAGAGCAAATTCTTTGTATGTGTACTCATGTTGATCAGGCATAACATTATGACCACCTTCCTAACATTGTGTAGGTCTCAGAGAATGGACATGGACTTTCTGAGGGTGTCCCTGGGGTCTCTGTGGATCATCCCATTTTTACACAAGATGGTCAATGTTATGTATTTCTCCTGTCAGTTGTTTTAATGTCGTGGCTGTTCGGTGTATAATAGCTGGGTTAAACCTTCAATAATGTTAAGATTACTGTCTTTGTTTTGAAAACTAAACACTAATTTCCAAAACTAATCAAATCTGAATATGAAATATGGTACTGGGGGCAGCTGTGCATATACAGATGGAGCCCAAATGTGCCAAAAAAAAAGGTCTAAACTAAAACTCTATGTCTATAAAGCTCTATTGTCATACACTCAGCAATTGTAAAGTCTGAACCTTAATGTTGTCTCATCATATCCTCATATCATATAATAACAAAACCACAGCGACTGTCCACAATGCAACAAAGGTTTAGGAGCCAGGACGTCATTGCTTCATCACATTAAACTGTATCAAACTATATTTGCTGCATATAAAATAACCGCGTCTTTACACTTTGATTTCATTTCTTTCATCTGCGTCTGACCGTGCGGCCCTTAAATTCTATTAAGACATGCATATCTTCTCCGAGCTAAAGCTTCCGCTAAAGGAGAAGTTTGTAATATTTAACGGTTTCTCTTTCAAGTATCCAGTGTGATGATGAACATAATTCCAATATTTCACACCCCACAGACCCAGCTATCCACCGGCACCACTTTCAGTTAATTTAACATTTAGCGCCTTCCAATCTTTCCCACAGAGACTTTTCCAAACTTATTTCCCTTATCAGGAGCTGAACTTGTGTAACCAAATGATTTTATTGCGTGGGCACGACAGCCAAGTTTTTTTTTCTTCTTCTTCGTCTTCTTTTTTGAAGTCTTAATACATCCTTCTATTCCCTTTTTATTTCTGTTGCTTTGGTGGATTTTAAACGGCGATAAAATAAGTCGCAACGGTTAAAAGATGGAGATGGACAGCGTGATTACAGATGATGAAAGCCGGTATCCATCACCACCCACTCTGTTTGTGTTCCCATCCTCCCTCTGTCTGTCTGTCTATCCGCCTGTTACTCCTCTCTCCCCCTCTTATGTTTTAATGTAAGTCGATAACTATCAGGAGCTGATAACACCCCGGGGCTGCGCTCAACTTGGCTGATGCTCGATGAGGCGAGGAGGGAGGAGGAGGAGAAGGAGGCGAGGGCAGGGTCGGGCTGAGGCGCTGGGGTGGTGTGGTGTGGGGTTGGGGTTGGGGAGGGCGGTGACACTATCTCCCCTCGGTGAAGCTTGATTCCCCGGGTGCGGGGGAGATAAGCAAGCAGCTCCCGGCGGTGGTGGTGGCGGCGGCGGCGGAGGAGGGAGGGGTGACGTCACGCAGCTTGTCTCTCGTTCCGGTGGCGGTAAATGAAGTTATGGCGTCACAGGTGGAGATTATGTCAGTGTGAGATTTGTCATTGTTCTGGGAAGGAGATTATACTGAGTGTGTGGGGTGATTGTTTCATAACATTGTATTTAGCATGACAGTTTATATATATATATATATATATATATGCAGCTATTTTAACTTCTCATTCAGTGTGTTTACATGCATGTGAAAAAAAAACGACTGCCTTAATCTGACTTTAACTGGACAACTTAAGAACATGTAAACACGTTACTCCGACTACAATCGTAATTCTCCTTATCCGATTAAGACACCCAGATAATGCAGCTGGAAATCGATTTTCCCCAACATGTATGCGCCTTAATTGGACTTAAGCTAGACAACACGTCTACACATGACCCCAGAACAAAAACACAACAAAGCCGGTCACAGATGAAGAAGGTAAACACAGCTGGTAGAAGAACCACCTTAGAAATGACGCCATGTTATCTGCACCATAATTAGTGCACATTACGTATGAGATTAAAAAAGCTGAACTATTATACATCTTGTTGTTGGATGCTGGTGTAGCTACCAGATCTGGTCAGGAAAGTATCCGGCACTTCTAGATGACATCAACTACAGTATATCTGTGTGTTCGGCTCCATTCACCTCGGACTGTCAGGTCGGTTCATGGTTAGACAACACGAGCAATTTATTTTTCACAATTTGTTTGGAAGAGGTAGCTCGATAAAGTTTTTTATTTTGAATTTTTGATTTTCCACAAAACACAAAAAAATAAGTTAGTACATTATTCATTGAAAAAAGTAATAAAATGACAATATAATTCAAATTCAGTCCAGTCACTTGTATAGAAGACCTAAAAAGATTTGAGAAGTTTTATCCCAAACAAATTTAAATAATAATACAGTTTTTATCAATTTAGAAAGAATAAAAGGACAAAACAAAGCTAAGTTGCTCTGCTTCGATAACAAACGCTAATCGCTAAAACTGCTAACCTCTCTTCCGCTTCTGCTTCTTCCCGTTGTTCAACCAAAAAACCGCCAGATACTCACCTGAGCAGACCTGGTAGTCCAAGCAGATCTGGTACCTACACCGGTCGCAGAAGAAGGAGAAGAAAGAGCCTTTAGAAAAACCACCTGAAGGATAGCAGGCATCATATGTGCACCACAAGTAGCGCAAACATTACGAATGAGATTTAAAAGCTGAACTATTATCCGTTTTGTTGTTTGAAATGCCGGTCTGCCGCATGAATGACTCTAGGTGTGTATTATAAGACGTAATTGGTCACAGAGAATGGCGACGTATTAACCTGCTAAAAAGACACATATCGCCACCTAGTGGGGAGGAGGAGTCAAATTTCAAGCATAGCTCAATTGAGCTGTGCATGTAAATGCACTGATAGTAGGAAAAGTGCAGGTGTTACAAACAATATTAACGTGACTATGTAGCCATGCCAGTGAACAAACAAAGGTCTGTTAATTTAGTTATTTCCTCCTTTCAAAACGTTTCTTCCACAAAAAGGAGCTTTGATACGCTCACGTTTTTTTGCAATCTAAGTGCAAATTTTTCAAGCCAAGCCGTTTAAATTTAAAGCTAATACAACTGGTAAACATGAAAACGCATGCATTAGAGAGCAAAAGACAGAAAGAGAGTGTTGTCCCGATGATGAAATGGTGTGTATTGTGTATATCCCTTGAGAAAGGCACTGTCTGTTTTTGTGTGCGCACACAGCAGAGAGAGAGGGACCCTTGAAAGAAGTGTGTTAGTGTGCACGGGGGTGCAGCTGAAAGAGCCGGAGAAAGAAAAGTAGATTGCAGGTTTGTGTTTGTGTTTGTGTGTGCGTGTGTGCGTGTGTGTGTGTGTGTGTGCAAATCCACAATATGCAGCGAGGGCCAAAGGAAAATAAAAGACTAGGTCTGCCTGCTTGTGATCGAGGCAAAGCGAGAGAGTGAAGGAGGGAGGCGGGCGAGATAGGCTGAGTGAAAGAGAGGAGGAAAGCCAGCGTGTTGGTGAGAGCGAGAGAAAAAGATAATTTCTTAGCTCTTCTCTTAAATAAGTCTGTTTCTATAGCAACCATCCAACCAGCCGCTGGAGCAAGGGAGAGGAGGGGGATCGAGGGGGGGAAAGTGGGGGTGCACCAGAGAGACAGAGGAAGGAGAGAAAGATAGAGAGAGAGGGGGTTACCATAGCAACGGAGGAAGAGGGAGAAAAGGAAGTTGGAGAAAGTTAAAAAAAACATCTCGGTAGAAAAGGTATAAAGGGAAAGATGAGCAAAGGGGAAGGGTGGATTTAGTTTGTAAATGAATTGAACAAAAATGAGAAGAACAATGTTAAAAATAAAATAAAATAAAAACATGGTGAAGGAAGTCTGGCTTATTTCCTACAAAAGAAAAAGAAAATATTTGATAGACAACTTTAAAATATGCTTCTGAGTTTCCCATTTTATATGAATTCAGCAACTGTCACGTTGTGTTTTTGGGGATTTTCCCAAGCGATGTGATGAAACTCCGGCTTCCTGTCCTTGGAGACTGCGAGTGAGATTCAGCGAATCGACTACACCAACCTCAGGGGGAAGAAACATAACAAAAGATGCATAAAATGTATTGAAACATAAACTTATTTCCTTATTTCCTCCTGTGTTTCTATGCCGAGGCACCGACACCGATGAAAATAAATAATAACTGGGACATAACACTTGGGGGAAATTAACAAAAAGATGGTTCTGGTTCTCTAACTTGACCTGATAAATATGAATTTTGATAAGATCCGAGTTCACGAAATGAAGTTGGCTGATGCTGAAGTTATGATGTTGGAATTTAGTCATACTGTAAATACAGTAGAGTATTCCTGTCTAACTTTTTATTGCCTTTGCATGTCCTACATTTAGCTTGTTAGCTTGCTAAACCATTCACCGTTGTGGTTCCTATAAGGGGGGAACGGTTACCAAGCAGTGGTGCTCGATGTGTCCACTTTAAGCTTTAAGTGTTTTGTGACGCGACTTCCCAATCACAAGTGCACGTGTTTCATTCAGAGGGAACCAAAGATGCAAAGAAAAGTTTGCTTATTGATACAATTCAAGCGATGGTAATCTAAGGGATGACGTTTCTGAGTAGTAATTAGTGGCTAAAAATGTATATCATGGTATTTTTTATTTTAAATGCATAATCATGTGTTCAGAACATTTCCTATTGGTTGAGAGAGGAATTAATGCAGTAGATTGACAAATTTTGACATATTTAAATCATATTTAAACTGCTATACCTGTAATGTCAATAGCAGCGGGACCAGCTACCGTAATAACTGTAGTCTGCGCGCAACATTTTTTTCTCATTCATAAAAAGCTAAAATTGGGGACATTTTCGTGGACAGCTTTAGCCGGGGGACAAGTCTTCCAAACAGGGACTGTCCTCAGAATTTCGGGACGTCTAGTCACCCTAAAAAAAAAAAAAAAATAATATATATATATATATATATATATATATATATATATATATATATATATATATTATATATATACGCCATATACGCCAGACTTTTCCATCTTCACGTGTTTAGAGGCGCTACATTGAAAATGGTCCGATCTGAAACAGTAATGAAGCTTGTAACAAGCAGAGAGACTCATTTTTTCAAGTTTCGGTTCTAAAGATGCAGAGACAAATCTGATGTCACCCCATCTGTGTAGCAAAGGCATAAAAAAACTACTCCAAATTGAATTCCCTTACACTACAGTAGAAGTCGTCCTTTTGCTATAATGCTCATGACTACAACAGGGAGATAAAGGCAGAGCGAGCAGGGCATTATGGCTGCACCGTATATGGCCTGCAGAGAGCGAGATATGAGCCACAGTGATAACAGTGGGTATATGGCTGCTGCCTGATTGTCCATTCTCAGCTCTTGACCACACATGACCTCCATCACCGTGCACCGAGGGCGAGTGAGCAATGAGAATCGCGGAGGGGGAGACAGACAGAGAGAAAGAGAGGATTGATTGGGAGTCCCAGAGTTCAGACAGCTCTGACCACAGAGGCCTCGATCTGTTTCCCCCCGAAAGCACCGGCGCTACGTGGTGATCCAAAACAGCAGATGACCTGGGTCACCGCGAGGAAGAGGGTTCTCAATCCTAAACACTAACAGTATGGATCGGCTTGTGTAACGCATCAACAAATTCTTAGTTCATGTAGTGCAATTTTCTTTTAGCAAAAGAGAATATAAAAGTGGCCATTTCTTCTGGTTTGATTCTGGACATTTATTTTTAAGCTACTTTAGGGAACAGGACATGATGGAACTTCTGAATAATACGGTGATTTTAGGCACAAAGCTCCTCCTGAAAAAGTGGCCTTGATGGCCAGGGTGGATTAGGATAGTGTTATCTTCTGCCTGTGTCACACAGCAGACATTGGTGTTTGAATATAGTCTTTTAATGGGAAGCATGCGTCAATCTGTGATGAGTTAAAAGTGCACGGACTAAGATAAAGAACAAGGCTGTAGGTGCGGATGTAATTCAAAACTTTTGCTCTTATCTTTTTACTTTCTGGTGTAATTTAATTGTGTTAAATGACATGCAAGACGTTAAGAGTTAGGGCTAAGGACAGGGGACAATGTCTGCATCCCCACTACTGCTGAAACATCCATGGAGATCAGAGAAGTTGCAGAGGCAATGCAGACCACATTGCAACGTCGATAACCGTGCAGAGGGCAGGGGTCAGGGTGAGACTGATGTAACTATAGGCACGGAGGAACTTGCTGCTGATCGTGATTACTGATTTGCAAATGGGAGCACTCAGCGCTTGGAAAGAGACCAGCAGTGGCAGCAAAGTGGAATCAAAATGTCCAAAATGCCAGAGTTAGAGTAAGCGAAATGTTTTTAAGAGTCGTTGCGTGGATTGACCGTGAGATAAAGTGCTGGTTTGGCGCTAATGCGGCCTGGGCAGGGACTTCCCGTCAGATGGAATAATCTTTTTTAGACCCTCATCAACAAAGAGAGGTTCCTAGTCGCAGAGGAGAATTCTTGTGTTGAAGATGCAGCTTTACACACCAGACTGCCTGGTCACAAACGAGTGACGGCCATTTTCCCTCAGAGACTTCCTCAAGCGTCTATGCGCACAATCTCACACCTTGAGGTGCTTTTGCGTGTCCTCGTTGAGTCTGTTATTCGGTAAATTGGCAGCTTTCCTTATAGATGACAGTAGTAAATTAGGCCACGCCCCCACTTGGGTGAAAACAAACAAACACTGGTGGTAAATACAACTCCCCCCGTAATCGGTGTTTATTTTGTGTTGCTAGCATTTGTTGGCCATAAAGCGGGTGAAATGTCTAACATTAACAGACACATAAATAATGTTGCTGCTAAGCGACGAACGGACAAAAAATAGGGGCCGTATGTCCATATAGTCCATATATACCGGACATTTACTCTATTAACTCATCGACTCTCCAGGTAATATATGACATCTGTTATCAATTCATAATCATTCTATAATGTTAAATTAATTAATCATGACATAAATGCAGCATGAAGCTTATCCAGGGTTAAACCTTTTATTAAAGAAATGCTTAGCTGAACGTAACTCTCCTCTGTGGTTACTTACCGTCATTTCAGTTCAGCATCAACATTCACTAGTTTGACTTCTTAACATGAATTTAGATTTTTTTTTTTTTTTTTTTTTTTTTACATATAACTAACGATTCTGATGACGGACATTAGCTAACGTTAGCATCATAATTTAAAGTGATTAAGTGTTTGTTTTTTACACATATCGACTATCACCCGTTTTATGGCCTGAAGCCATAAGCATTTCTTCAGTTTTTGTGCCTCTCTCTTGAGTTGAGCAGAGAAAATCTTTTATGTTTTAAATTGTTCAAAGAACAATCCACAACGCAACGACTTCTCCTTTGTTTTCACCCGTAAGGGGGCGTGGCTTCACCAGTGACGTAAGGTTACTTGTCTTCCATTTTTACCTCCGCAAACATTTCTAAAAGATAACAGAGAAGGGGTTTCAGTTTTAAAGGCCTATAAGTTAATTAAAAACACAAACTGAACTTTACATATTCATCTTTAATTTTAACATTTTAACACTTCTTTTCAAAGGGAAAAGAGTCGGTATGCCAAGTAAACTTCCTGACCTTGGAACTCGAAACTCACGAAGAGAGGACGCTAACTCACAGTTTTTATACTTCCAAGTATTATTTAGTTTTGAATTATTAAAAAGGGTAGTGCACTTTTATCAAACTTTTTTCCAACATAAAACGCTTCCTCTGTAAAGTTAGAGTGTGGGTGCATGACTTTTCAGTCTCGGCTGAATCCGAGCGCTTTCACACTGAATCTCTCTGCACCCCTGCCCTCGTGAACCGTTGATTTCTTAACAGCGCAGGAAATATTTTGTAGATTTGTCCTTTGAAACGGCTCATGTGAAGTCGAACCCTCACGCACCAGACGGAGCAGGTTGAAATTAATGGGGTTTAGAACAAAAGGTTTTGAGAAAGATTTCCTGACAATTCCCCACGCAATTACTTAATCCCTTGTAATTAGTCTCCTTGTTTGAAAGCGAATATACATTCTCAGTCTCCTCTCCCTGTTGAGTTGAAAGATAAAAATTCAGACAAAAAAACAGCACAAATGTCTTTTGTGGAGCACTCTGCCTATAAACATCCACACAATTTTTGCTTGGGCTTTGAACCACAGTTATGCTATATAGAGTCCTTAGCAATCTACATTTGTTATGCTGAACTGCACCGCGACAATTATTTTTCAAGAGGAATGGCCATTATAATTAGACACAGACACGCGGTCCGGCTTTTCTGCATAAATTAACCTTTTTGGATTTAGCTCCAGTGCGCTCAGACGCCGGACAGGGATAAAAATGAAAATAATGCATTTTCTTCCTTTTTCTCCCCCCTTTATGGCCCATTATGCTGCGGTGAATTCACGGCGACCGATAATGAGGGGCACGTAGTCATTTCAATTCTGGCTTGGCCCACACAGGACAGCTGTCTATTTTAAGCTATAGCTGTTGGCCAGCGGACCATTAGCCTGTTTTACACCGATAGCAAATAGCCATTAGGCGTAACTGCAAGCCAGTTAGCCAACAGCCATCTGCCGCACACTGCAATTATGCTGCCTTAAAGTGCTGTTGGAAATATAGTAATTATGAGTTGAGCGTGCATTAATGACCCAACACAATGGTAAATACGGCGGGGAAGGGGGGAATTATCAATGATACCTGTGCGAGCGTGAAGCCAGTGTGGATTGGATGGAGTTAAAGAAATAAAAACTTGCTTTTTAATCTTTTAATAGCGCTTGTCAGAAAGCTTTTATTCACAAACGTGCATTCCCACCCTGTGAGCTCAGCTGTGTCGGTGTCCAGAGCAGCGCCAAGTTTGGAAGCAGCCAACAGGAGTAGGAGCTGGTTAGCTATAAGCCTCGGCTAGCTCTGTGTTTGTTGGTTTCTGTTCTGTTCAAAGGTAGCGGCCTCACTCAGACCCTGCTACTACTACTCCTACTACTCCTACTACTACTATTGTGTCTCAGTGTAAATCCTGTGCTTGGTGACTCTTTTCCTGGCGAACACGGTTGCTGTAGTCAGCAGCTCATTCAGGTCAAGCGACTTGACTCATTCCGTCACATTCTGCCACAAGCCCTTTTTGCTTTCACAATACTCTGATTAAGTGGTACAATAGTTGCAAATCTGCTGGCGTGTTTGCTGAAGAGTAATTACTAGAGTCTGATAAGCGTTCTGGGGAAGTTTCCCAGCTACATGATTTCCACCGAGGGTTTATCTCAATTGAATGTGATTGTCTTTGCCGAATTGGCCCGAGCCGCGATCCTGGAAACTGGCCTCGTCTCTCTTACGCGTGCGCGCCCGCACGCGCACGGTAAGACAACAGATTGCCCTGTGCGCCATCTAACCAGGAATAATGCCGCAAGCTGTAATAATTTACGCCATCCATCAGGGTTCCTCCTCAACCACGCGCTTCCGTAAAAACATGAAGCGAAGTCCGGGAGTCGGGAAAAATGGCATGTTCGGAGGCGGCGATTGGCCGCGCGGCGCATCATGCAACATTAGCAGGGCGATGCAAAGCGAGCTGCGCGCAGATGGAGGATGGAGGATGGAGGGGAAGGAGGGATGTGAGGAACGTGATCTCCCACTTTCTTCATGTGTCTTTTGTGGTGGTTTTTTTATTCGTGTGTGTGTGTGTGTGTTGGCCTTGCTTCCCCTCTCTCAGGATCTCTCTCCGTTTGTGTTACCATGGGGACGGCATGCTTCCTATATCGCTCCCTCTTAACCCCCCCCACCCTCCCCGCCTCGCATCCTCCCCGATACCACCACCACCACCACCTCTCTTTTTCCCTCTCTCCTTTACTCACTGGTTTCAGTGTTACCATGGTGACACATGTCTGTCTCCTCGGCTGCCTGCTACCTGTTTCACATGCTGCCCTGTCTCACTGGGTCACTCCTCTCCGTTCGTCTGTCTGTCTTTTCTGTTTGGCTGGTTTGTGTGCCCTTGGCGTTCCCTTCTTTGTTTGCGCTTTGTTTGTTTGTTTATTTGTTTTAGTGTTTTATGTATCTGTCTGTCTGTCTGTCTTTCCGTTGCACTGCGTCCGTCCCCGTCTCTGTGTTTGCTTTTTTGTCTCACTCTTTTTATTTTCTCACTGGCTGCCTGTCTGGCCACCAGGCTTTTCCACCTCTAATCCCTCCTCTCCTCTTTTTCTTTCTGCTCTGCTGCTCGGCTCTGACGCTCTCCCTTCAACAGCATCAACCCCTCTCTCGCTTTCTCTTTCTCTTTTGCCTTTTTTCTTTTTTTTTTAAGCCCCCACCACCCGCCCCCAACCCATTTGTTTGTTCCCCACATCAAAACAGTATCCATTGAATGCCACGCAGAGAACACACAGTGGAGATGGAGGAGAAAAAAAAAAGGAAAGAAAGAAAAAAGGGAGGGATTTAGGTAATTTTCGCAGACGGCAGCTGTTGCTATGGCGACGCAACTTTTGGATTTGCCGGGGAGAGCGATGGATGAATAGAGGGATGGAAGAAGGAGGGAGAGGAGAGAATGTATGTGGGGATAGGGGGAAAAAAAGAGGGGCGAAGAAAGAAAGAGGGAAAGAAAGAAAGACGGTCTGTTTGGCTGCAGTGGTGCATGCTGGCCGTGGTTGGTCCTTTCAGCTGTGTAAGTTTTAATGAAAACATTACCTGATGAGAATAAATCAACACCACTTAAGTATATATATAAAAAAAATCTGTTTGAGTGAACAAAATCTTTTCCTTTAAACATAATTCGCTTGAATTGTATGCCGTCAATCACTCCGAAAAGAGTGTACCTTTGCTTGCTAATGCATGTGGAAAACCACTTCATTAAAGCTCTCGGCGGCTCTCTCTGGCCTCGCTTTGTTCCGCCTCGCCTGCAGTTTCAGCAACAACAACAACACACACTCACACACACAAAAAAAAAAAAACCAGATCACTGCACCAGAAATAAAAACATATAAGTCTTATAAGTCAAACGAATCGGCGCCCTCTTTGTTTCTGTGAATCTCGATGCAAATGTGTTCCCTCGAAGTGGCTGAGAAACTCATTTCGGACAGACCCTTCTCTCGCTTCTGCGTGCTAATGCATTTAGAAAAACCACTTTATTATAATACGCATTTGAATATTCATAGTAGGCAGGCGGGTGAGCTGGGGAGGGGGTGCGGGGAGGGGAAGGGGCTGATGGAGGAGACTGGAGCCTTTGGGTATTGATGCAGAGCTGTGGAATTAGCTGCGAAACTGCTATTGATTCAAGCTGCAAGGACTGGAATATGAAACACTAGGGATGGGGATGGGGATGGGGAGGGCAAAAAAAAAAAAGACCTTATCAATGAACTTGGAGAAGAGTGTAAGGGAATGAGGCTGCTCAGTGGAGTAAAAAAGAAAAAAAAAGGAAATAAGAAAAAACAGATTATCAGTCTGCGGAGAATTGAATTAAAGGGAGACAGAAGGAGAAGGAGTGGGTGAAGAAAGAAAAGGAGATTATGAAGCAACACAGAAGGGGGGGAACGAAAGAGACAAAAGTAAAGGAGGGAAAGAACGAGCACAAAGGAACGTGATGAATGGAGCAATGGAAACACGGAAGAGTGAAAGAAAAATTGAATCAACAAAAGAGCAAGGGGACGGGGTGGGGGGAGATGTGGGGTCAGAGTGTAGCACTTTAGCCTGGAGACGCTACAGTAACCCCCCCCCCCCCCCACAAAAAAAAAAACAGTACCAGACACGGCACATTGTTGATAGGAGGACTAAGTTGATAAATGTCAAAGTTTACATTTCATTACGGAAGGTGGGGGCCGGAGAGAAGATGGAAGGAGAAGAAGAAGAAGAAGAAGAAGAATGAGGAGGGGGGGGAGGAAATGCCATGCATTCCATTAAGTGGCCAGAGAAAACCACAGAAAGAGGGGAGGGGGAGGAAACAGGAGAAATGAGAGAGAAACACAGGAAACTGAAGAGGAGGAGGAGGAGGAGGAGAGGTAGAGGAGTGAATTGGTTTTCATGGTGGGGGGGGTTAGACAACGATACATAGAGACAGATAGAGATCGAAAGAGGGGTTTATGAGCGAAGGAATGAAGTGCTCGATTCATCTCTGCCTCAGCCGTGGTCCTGACCTTTCAGAGTGGAGTTAATGTTAGACAAGGCCGGCACTTAACATTCTGGTGGCCTCCATGTTTGTTCTGAAGTTGTCAGGGCGGAGCTCCAGAATGCGCCCGTCCCTTTGTTGGTCTTGTAACGGCGAGGCGCTTTACAAGGCCCGTGTCAGAGGATAATGAGATGACACGGCCGCCGTTCACGTTCCGCTCTGAAACGATTAGGCTGGTTTGGCTCCAAATCACAAATCTACCAATGAGCTGAATGGACTCCTGCCTGTGTGGATAGTTTGGTACAATGTATTTAATGTGTCGTTTCCTTCAGTCTTCGCTGTAACCACAAGGCTATTAAAACCGCACCTGGTACTCCACAACAGGACGACACGATGTGCACAGGAGGTTATTTGGACTATAGTACAAAATGTGTATTAATTAATCCTCAGATGAAAAACTATTTTCTCCTGTTAGAGTATCATTTGCTAAAAAGTGCATTGCCCGAGTGTTTAAGAGGTTTATGGCAAGGAGATATGCAAATTGTGTTTGTAAAACCTCAGAAGTGACTGGTAAGCAAGCTCAAAACAGGGTATACACTGATCAGGCATAACATTATGACCACCTTTCTAATATTGTGTTGGTCTCCCTTGTGCCTCCAAAATAGTTGTGACTCATCAGAGAATGGACATGGGTCTTTTGAGGGTGTCCTGTGGTGTCTGATAACAGGATGTTGTTAGTGGGAGTCTTTGGGTTGAATTTTAAAAGACAAAGAGAAAGTCATGTTTTTGGCCAGTTGTGAACGACTTCCACACCTCCACCACCACTTTTTCAGTGCAAATGCAATAAATTGGTAATGGATCGTTTGGGTTAATATTGTTTTTCTGAATCAGTATGTCCAATGAATTACCACTGTCATCTAATGTACATATGTACAACTTGTATTTTAAGCTGCATTTAGAATTTCTCAGTGACCTATGTAGAATATTGCAATATATCACAATAATGTATGGGTTTGCGACTCAAGTATCGTGATACGTATCGTATCGTGAAGCCCTTGCCAATACCCACCTGAAGCAGGGGCCTCATTTCTATGGGGTGGGGGTGTCTGGTCTGGTCTAGGTGGGGGCTACATGTCTAAGTAACATCCACATGAATGAATACCAGGTTCAGATGTTTCCCAGCAGAACTTTGAATTATCACAAGATGGTCGATATTGTACACTTCTCCTGCCAGTGGTTTTAATGTTGTGGCTGACTGGTGTATGTGTGTTGCTTTGAACTAGAGGTCTAAATCTCTAGAAGGTTATGAAGAAATGAGACTGTGCTCTCAAGAAGAAGGACTGAATTTTAACAAGTTCCCCAAAATGGCTTAATGACTTCTCGCAGCTATAAAGATTATGAATGGAACAAATAAGGAATGCCTTCAGTGACAGTGAACATAGATTTTTGAACATGGTTATACGCACGATGGTGGTTACAAATGTAACTTGAGTTCTATGAATTCCCTGCCTGTGGCTTTCAGCGAGAACTGCCCTAGAAACGCTTCTGATGTTCCAAGTAAAAAGAAACTCAGTCTTTGAGAGGAAAGCTATTAGAAAGTGACCAACAGTTACGACTAATGAGGATTAGCACTGGTGTCGCTTTTCCTTATTGGAGAGAGGAGAAAGACGAGAAAGGAATGATGGATTGTAGACTGAAAGCATGTGCACATGCATGGACAGTGTTTGTATTTTTACTCTCACTGTTAGATTGGAGATTTTCTAGTAAGTTTAACCCAAAGCAAAATATCTCTGCACACCTAACCAAAGTCTTTTGTTTGTCTGTACCTATAGAAAACTTTGCCATCCTATTTGTAACAAACTCTTTAGTTTAGTTTATTTAAAACCAAAATAAATTGCATTAGGTATTAATACAGAAAGACAAACATTCCTTGTCTCTGTAAACATAAAATAAAATGTGCTCAATAAACCTTGATAAGATTTCTGTTTCTGCATAAAATAAAACTTTTATCTGCACAATGACACTGTTTTTAAACTTCTGGCTCTGTTCCATGATGAAAGTCTGCTAAAAAGAAAATGGAGAGGATTGTAGCATCTACTCTCAGAAGGCCATTCACGTTTTTTTATTAAACAAGTCGGCTACATGCTGTTGGTTATTTCACCCATTTCCCAAGCATGACATCATGTTTACTGACTTCAATAGCTTTGCTTATTTACAAACATAACAAGACCAAGCCGTGATTAAGCGCAATAAAAAAACAGTTAAACATGAGTATGTGACGTCATTTCATCACCGACTGAAATTGAATCGTTTTTACAACCATGGCCTCTTTGCAGTAGTCCATGCAGGGCTGTTCGTTTTCACATTTCAGTCCACCAGCACAGACGTCGTGACATCGTAGTTCCATTTTTGGGGAGCTGCATGTCAGCTATGAGGTCTGCAGGTCTACACATAGACCCCTTCATGGCCTGTGTCACTGTGATGTCACGTTGTTAGCTGGAGACAAAACAGAGGGAAGCTTGAGGCAAACACTGTCACCGTCAACCATGAAAATGTCGTCTTGTTGTATTTTTGGAGTCAAAAAAGCAAAAAATCAAAAACACAAACACAAAAACCGCCAGTCGTAGACAACTCTGGTTTGGCTTTGTCGATTAAAAGAAATGATTGGAGTGAAACAACGCACACACTTCATACCAGATAAAATTAAAATGTAACGCATCATCAGTTTCAGCCTGGAAAACGTTATGGGTTAGAATAAATCGTGACGGAAATTATGTTAAGTTAATCACTGTTTCATTGTTGTTACACGTTAATGCTAATGCTAACCGTGAGCTAACACAATGTTAGTTGTGTGTTTCAGAGGCGTCCAAGCAGAAGTTGCATTTACTATGTTACCCTCCACAGTGGTTTCGCTTACTTTGTTGGAGAGGATTCACTTGATGGAAACAGATCAGACTTCGTCCCCTCTGTGTCCTCCTTTGATCAAATCGTCCATCCAGTGAGTGAGAGTGTAGGGGTCGGATTCAATTTTTTAAATAACACTCACAGTACCAGGGAGTGAGTGTATTAGTATATTCTCTAAAATATGCGTTTTCCTTGTCCATTTTCGCCAAAACAGTCTCTTGAAATATGCTAACTGTTTACAAGCTATAGTGTTTGAGATGTTTTGCTTCCAATTAAGCCCCGCCCCTCAAAATACATCACATTGTTTACAAACCCTGAAGGGGTCTATAACGCTGTCTCTAACCCTCCAGAGGACAAGTGGTTATAGAACGTGAATGAATGAATGATGTCATCCTGACAATAGGAGTATCGGATCAGAACGTGCTTGTGCATGTTGTTCTAAAGGGCCGTCGCTGGGTAAATATTTTCCTTTAATTTAGATTACTGACACACTCTCGGTCCTCTTTGTGTCCACAAATGAGTTTCCTCAGTGTAATAACACGCTCCTACGTCTGCTCACAAATACCTTTGCATGATGCATTCTTTTTTTTGCTGTTTGTATTTCCGAACTAATCTGTTACATAATGTAGATTCTGGAAAACTAGTTAAGCTAACAAGTATTTACTGCTTGGAGCTCCGTTGGGTTTAACGGTAGCAGACCACAAATTAATTTACTGAAGAGGCAAAGTGTCTGCGGTGGCTTTATAGATCAATTAGATCAGTTTAATAAGTCTACGTTTGATACCAATCCAGCTGAAAATCTAAAAAAGCGACTGCACCTTAAGACTAAATTAAATGATCACCTCCTACTTGAGACGTTTTAAGTAAATTTCTTTCTGCCAAATCAGTAGATCTCAGTTTGAGGTCACTGTTTTCAGATGTGGTGACTCCTTCTTTAAGCTCGTTTCTCTTTCACTGTTTCAGACTGAACGTACTCCACCTTCCAATATCCTTACCCACCTACAGCATGTCGGCTGGTGTTGCAGCCTTGAATCCAAATGCAGTTTTTTTTTTAACAAACCTATTTCTTCCCTATTCCGCCTCATAGCTCTGCTGATATTATAGCCGTTGCTGCTCAGGAGGAAAAGAGAGTGGATGTTTTTTCACCACTGTAGCCCAGTAACTATTTCCTAGTGGGATTCGGGCCAAGATGAGTCAGTACGAGGCTCGGGCAAGCCTTGAAAAAATGCCACGGATGCACAGCGATGGTGATAGTAACAGATTTTTATTATGCATTCAGAGATATCTGATCGAGTCTGGAGTAAAGAAGTGAATGGTGTGTTTAACCGAACATATGGTTGGTGATGTTGCTGTCCGCTGGCACTTACTGTAACATTTATCTCCCGGTTTAAATTGTCAGGATTGATTTCAGATACTGTCTGGTTTCAGAATATTCATTCACCTCGTAGCCCCATTTGCAAGCCTCTCGTTACATTTGGATTAAAATTTATTGGATTCACCAGTGGATTCGTGTTTACAAACTTACTTAGACCCATAATTATTTCAAATTCTGCTAGAGATCCCAGCGGTTCCAAAGATACCAAATATGTCAGCTTGAATTGTGGAGAAATGATGCTCAAGACAGATGGAATATTTGCATCTGATGCAATGGTGCAGTCATGAAACCACTGCGTCTTGACTTGGAATATTTCACTGAATAAGAGCAACACAGAGCACCAGTGTAGACTCTGAATCAATGTGTACAGTGTGGAGCTGATATATTCATGATTTAAAGAAAGTCACGGCCGGTATCAAGCATTAAAGTGGTTAAATGGTTTTTAAATCCGTCTCCAGGCAGAAACGGTTTAGAAAAGTCAATTTGGAAATATGCAGATAACCCGGCTACTACATGAGCAGTTTATCAGAATATCTACAGGCACTTCCGACGCTGTAAATGACACCCAGGCAGAACCCGCTGTCGCCTGCTCGGAGGACGAGAACTGTACGACTCAGTGTTTTGTTTGAAGGAAGAAGAAGAAGAAAAAAAGAACAAAACGTGCTTTTATTGTGATGCTTCTGATTGAAGTCTGATTGAAGACTCATTGAGGGAGGCCGCCGGAGGAAGTGAGCTATTTGTGATTCATATCTGCTGTGTGGCTTTGAAAATGTGGAGTGTGTGTGAGTGAGCGAAGGTGTGTTTGTGGGTAAACACTGGGACGGGTTTATTAGAGTGCTGGAGGAACACTCTTCTGTGAGGTGAGGTGCAAAAGATTAAGGACACGTGAGCTCATTTAGACGATAACACAAAACTGGCTTGAATACTGAGGTCACTAAGTATAACTTGACATTCAGCTTTATATTGGTGTATATATATATATATATATATATATACACACACCGATCAGCCAAAACATTAAAACCACAGACAGGAGAAGTAAATAACTTTGACCATCTTATGACAATTCAGTGTTCTGCTGGGAAACTTTTAGACCTGGGATCCATTCATGTGGATGTTACTTAGATAAGTAGCACCCACTTAGACCAGACCAGACACCCCCACCCTGTAGCAATGACACTACTTGATGGCAGCCTGACACAGACACAAATACAGAATAGGAACAACTCAAAAAAACATAAAGAACTGCACAAGGTGTTGACCTGTCCTCCAAATTCACTAGATCCCAAACTGATCAAGTATCTGTGGGATGATTCACAGAGGCCCCTCCCCTCAACCCATAGGACCCATAGGCCCCCCACTAACAACATCCTGTTACCAAACACCACAGAAAACCCTCAGAAGACCCATGTCCATTCTCTTATGAGTCACAACTGTTTTGGAGGCACAAGGGAGACCTACACAATATCAGGAAGGTGGTCATAATGTTATGCCTGATCTGTGTATAGAGCCACATGAACTACTCGTGTCATTAAAATGATGTTCAAGCATTAAAGGCTCATTAGAAAGTAAAACCATTAAGCTTTTAATCTGCATGTTACATACAGTTTCTCAAAAGGAAACATTGACCTTAGACACATCTGATCCTTGGATGCAGGGATTTTTATTTTACATTGTTTTCTTCTGCATCGCTGCCTTTACATGGACACAAGTATTCCAGTAATAACAGTCGGTCAGAACAGACTTGCCTTATATGACCACATTAGATGGAATTTCTTGTTGTTTTCAAGCATGGAAAAGTGTGGTGTCATGCTTTGATAATCCATTCAGTACTAAAATATTAGGGCCTAATAACCTTGTAAACATCGATTCATTTCTTTCTGGTGAATACATTCTTTGTGTGCGTGTTCGTCCACACATGGCACAGAGAGAATGTGACGAGCTTCCAGGAAGTAACAACACAACCAGCTGAAGCATAGAAAAGTTATAGTCTCCTTTTCATACGTCATTCTGAACTCCAGACTGTTTCGTTTTAGCGCAAAGCTCCTCTTGGAGCCTTTATTATTCATTTTTTTCATTGGCGTGTTGTGTACGTGTGTGCTGTGTAAGTGTGCATGCGTGGTCTGAAGTACTGCTTCCCTGCTGATAGTCCTGTGACTGGGATCTCCTCCCTCCAGCCTCCTTCGCATCTGCCTTGACCTCCTTCAAACTTTGTCTAATGAAAAACCTTCTGCTGCGTGTGCGTTTCTCCCACAGAGGCGCCGCGAACGCGCACCGAGACACATTTACTGGTGCAGACACAAGCAGAAAAAAGAGAGCGGAGAAGGCACTGAATTCATATTTACAAAAAAAAAAAGAAAAGAAAAGCATATATATATGCGTAAAGTGCATATACACACACTCGTCCCACGACTCCAAGAGACGTCGTTAAAAAAGCCTCAGGTCCGGCTCCACAGAGATTTAATTCCCTACTCCTTGCAGCAGTCGGTCACAAAAACAAGATTTTTCTTGGTGATGATCTTAGAGTAAAGAGTTGGGGGGGGGGACTAAATGAAAAATTCATCAAATTGAAAGAGAAGTTGAGGATTTTTTTCTCTTCTTTTCTTTTAAGAGGCGCCGGTTGTGGTCGGGTTGAGTGTGTACGCAACAAGAAATGGGACTGATGCACCTTTTCTGTGTCACTGCTCATGTCGCATGTCGCCCCGTAACCTCCAGAGGGCCGCAGTCTAGCGCGCATGCACTCAAACGCATCATGCAAACCCAACACACACACACACATCATTACACACGCGGTGCACACAATCATTCACTTTACGCACGCTTCGCTCATGCACAGGCGCGTCCTGAAATGTACTTTCACCCATTGCACAAACACACACGCGCACGCGCTTCATGTCATGTTCCTGCTCGGCATCATGGGAGTTCTTGCTCCGAACATTAAAGCAGGGACCAGTACATTTATCTGCTGCTGGAATAAAGTGGTGGAAATCAGTTCTGCTTGTCATAACACAAACACACACACATGAAAAGTGAATGTGTGTGCGTGAGTGTGTGTGTGTGTGTGTGTGTGTGTGTGTGTGTGTGTGTGTGCACTAATACTGAGGAGCAGAGGTTGACCTCAGGCTAGCAGCTAATTAAAACTGTTCCAGAGAAATGAGAGAGGAAGGGAGGGAGAAAGGAGGGGAAAAGGTGGGGGCGGGGGTGTGTGGGGGGGAACAGAGAAAAGGGGGAGTAGTTAGGAAAGAGATTGAAAAGAGTGAGACAGAGGGAAGATGGAGGAAATGAGAGAGAAAGACCAGAAGGCAAAGAGAGAGAGACAGAGAGAGACGCTTTTTTTGGGCTTTACTTTAGTTTCTGGTGGAGTTCGTCTTCAGTTGAACTCAGAAAAGTCGTGTGCTCTATGATTTATAAAACCCTTCAAGACCAACTTGTGATTTCGTGCGGTATAAATAAAAACCGACGCATTAATTAATGCTCTTAGATGAATAATCCGGGGCAACTAATTTATAGAACGTAACATCAACGGTTCAACTGTTAAAAAAAACACAACACACACCACGACCAGTGTTGTTAATATGACTAGTGATTACTGATTAGTCCTTTACAAACTTACTGATTATTTGTTTTTAAAAGTAACTAAGTTAGATTAAAACTTACTTTATTAATTACATTCAGCATTTTATCATAAAATGCAGCATTTCCTCTACAACATAGGACCAACTACCTCAGCTCTCCCCAGCTTACTGGTTTTGCTCCAAAGTCTTGACTTAGACTTAGACTTTTTTTCTTCGGGAGGTGAACCTCTGACCCTTCGGCCTCCAAACTGTGCCTGTAACCACTACTAGTGGCAGTATTTCCAGCTCAAAAAAGCTAGTCTCTCCCCCCTTCATTGTTGTTTACATTGGAAGAAAGTAAAGATACAAAATGGGAAAAAAAACAATGCATACTAATTTGGATAAGTAACTTTAATCTGATCACTGGTTGGGAAATAGTACTGCATTAGATTACTCCTTACTGGAAAAAAGTGGTCAGATTAGATTAGAGTAACACGACCACGACCTACAGATACATACGTCGCAAGAAACAAACGTTAATATCCAAACTACATCCACCGCACTGGCTTGAAAGTGGAGTCGCAACCGCTGTTTGTCCACTGGCGACAGACTCTCTACAAGAAAGGACACACGGTGCGGCTATGGTCGGTGTTCTGCGCAGGATAGTTTATCCGTTTGATGCCAAACCTTTGCTTTGTGTATGGAGTCACTGTCACCAGAGGAATGTCTTCCTCAAAGTGCAGCCAAAAAAGTATGAAGAGCGTTGCTGTCTAATTGAATACGGTAGCCACTCTCAACATCTTGGACACTGAGTGGTGTAGGCTGATCGGGCATAACATTATGACCTGATATTGTCTAGGTCAATATCTGTAGGCTGCATCTCGCTGGGGATGGTTGTCTAGTTGGGTGCTACATGTCTAAGTAACATCCAACCCAACAGAACATTAAACTGTCCCAAGATGGTCAATGATATTCACGTCTCCTGTTGGCGGTTTTAATGTTGTGGCTAATCGGTAGGCTATATTCATCATTTGTAGATTAAATGTGTGCCAAAACATCTGAATTGTGGGCTTATCTAAAAGTCAAACTCCTGGTCATAAAGTGTAGGTGGGATGAGTGAAAGAATGAAGAAAAGACGGATCATACAGGAAGAACTGTACGTCGAGTGTATCCGCGGTTTGTTTCCGTCACTTCTTTCACGCTCTGTTTTTCCAATCAGATGTAACGCCAGTAAAGCTTTCCTGTGTTGAGCCGAGCTGAATTGAGAGACAGGAAGTGACAGTAAGAGCGGGAGACAGGCAGGCGACACACAGGACGTTCATGTTTTATTCACACGGCAAATATAGAATCGATGTCTCTTTATATAATTCATGCTTCACTTTAAATATTTCACTGTCAACAAGCTAATTAGCAATTTAAGAAGGCAGCGTGTTTGTGTATCTGTTTGTCTGTTTGTGTGCGCGCGCGGGCACATGCGCCCCCAGTGGGTTTGTGCGTTTGAAACAAGCCGTCCGTGCCAAACACGCTGCTGGGTCGGAGCAAAGGGGAGAGTGTGTGTTGAGGAGGAGGAGAAAGAGGAGGCGTGGAGTGTTTGTGTCGCGGGTTCGTAGAAAAGTGAAAAGCCCTGATTGAAGTTTGATATGTTTGTTCTCTCCCCCCTTGTCCCACTTACATGTCCCCGCGGAGCTCAGAGGGGGAACGTTACGTATGTGTGTTTGTGTGTGTGTGTGTGTGTTCGTGTGCACGTGAAACACAAGCTGGAAGAAAAAAGTGAGCCGAAACAGATCAAGATAAACAGATAAACAGGCGGATTGAAATAGACAGACTGACAGCGAGACAGGGAAAGATAAGAGAGAGGAGACGTGACGCTGGAGAGGGCACGGAGTTAGACAGTGGGAGATGAGTTTGGAAAACTCACATACACATCGTAGCAGAAGCAGCAGCAGCAGCAGCGACGGGTGAGTGACAGGGGCCCACAGACACGCCTACAGACTGAGAAAAAGGATGAGTGGAAAGAGAGTGACAGAGGGAAAGACAGAGGGAGAGACGCAGTGATCCACGGTCGGATCCAAATCAAAGCGGACAGCGGAGAGACAAACAAAAAAGACAGATAGGCAGATGGACCAGGCGACAGTCACTTGCTGTATTTGTCTGTTTGTGTCCTCGGTTGCACCGTTGAACGCGTTCTGACCAACTGGTTTGGGTTAAAGTAATGACCCGGAACGTTTGCATGGTAACTGCAGTGTCAGTGTTGCCTACAGTGTGCCTCAGCAGCAGTGATTCATTAGGAAAGCCCAGTTCATGAGAGCTGTTATAAGTTATAAAACTCTGTGTTCGGTTAGGCCTTTTTTTTGTTTTTTGTCAGGGTAACACTAGGGCTGGGTGGTATGACCAAAAATGTATATCACGGTATTTGTTTTCACGCATAATCACGTGTTCACTACATTTTCTACTGGTTGAGAGAGGAATTAATGCAGTTGATTGACTTAGGATGGACTATTTTACTGTGATGATGAGTAAATGTTATAGAATAATCCCACGCTAGTAGTAAAACAGGTTTGCATGGCCCCGTGTTCGCACTTCCTGCTGATGTGGAAATCTGGGGAAATTTACAGCTTGAAGATAAAAATAAATAAATAAAAAATTAAATGTTAAAATGTTATCAAGATGAAACAGACAATTACGGTTTCATTTATTTTGACATATTTATTCATATTTAAACATATTTAAATTGCTATAGTCTGTGATGTCAACAGCAGCATGACTAGCTAGCGTAATAATTGTAGTCTGCGCGCAACCTTTTTTTTCTCATTCATGAATTTATGAAAACTCAAAGATTTTCGAACCTTTCCATCTTCGCCACACCTCACAGTGACACAGTCGCACCATGCTTGTTTAGAAGCGCTACATTGTCCAGTCTGAAACAGTGTCTCGCGATGCATAATTACAATCGTGTAATCGAATAGACCAGTATGCCAGTTTATTCAAAATTTACATCATAAAAGAAAAAAATACCGGTGTTCGGAATAAGCAGTATACTGACCAGCCCTAGTTAACACTCTGCTCCACAATTTCTGTTTATTTTGAATGAGTAGAAGAAGAAGTTAATGTACAGTTGTCCCAGTTTATACTGAAGCCAATCAGTGTTGCCAGATATGTACGATAAACAAGCTTCAGGGCCTACGCGATATAAAAGAGCAAATATACCATATGACACTGAATAAAGCAGTTGTTTCATTCAAATGGCCAATCCTCTGTGTTTATTTCTGAAGTTATTCCATACACATAGAATAGCTTTGATTTTAAATTTACTGTCCAGGTGTTTTTTTTCAAGTTGTTTTGGCACATTTAGTGAAAATACGATAATTCTAAAGCAACAGTATGATATTTCCTCATTTCTCGTCTGGCAACACTGAAGTCAAAGCAGGAATGCCTCATTTCTGTTGAGTTCTGCACCACAAGTTCTTCAGAGTCTGCTTTTCTAGACTGGTGGACCTGAAAAGTCCCATTTTGGAAAAAAAATGGCTGCGCCAAAAGACAAACATGTACTCCCTGTCTTGCAGGACAAATTTGCACAATCTAATTTTCCCACAGTCCACTGCGTGCCAGTCAGTAGTTTAACTTGGAGTTTAGGCCATCCTCCTAAACTGAAAATCACAAGGGTTTTATATCCTCCTTGCCATCCTTGCGGATAAGAAAAATCAACACAAAAAGCCTTGTGTGTGCAGCATAGACAGGAGTTAAAGTAGCAGAGTTATAAAGTCAGAATGAAAGGGAACATTTTTCAACATTTTTCGTTCATCATACTTTCTTAAGTTCACAAATTTTAGGTGGTGCAGACTGCCATGTGAGGAAACAGTTTTAAAAAATGGTGCCATCCAAACTCAAATTTCATCGACAGAAAATAAAAGTTCATCCGCAGGAAATCTGCGCCGGAGTCTGAACTCTGCCATTCTGTCAGTGAATTTCCTTTGAGAGGCTGCAGCTGGGCTTTTTTTTTCATCGCTGCTGTGGTGATAAAGAGAGAGAATTTCCACTTAGAGCAGTGATCAAACCTATTACCTTAATTCTGCTCTGGCAGGAAATCTCACAAAGATCACTTTTATACATGTATTTTTCCCCAAAAGACAAACTTAATTCAGCCTAATTACTGAGGAAAAGAAAGTCCCCCTATCGCTGAACTTCACCAGAGTCCTCAGAAAGAACAAAGACGCGTAAGCGTCAAAACCGCCATGAAATAAAAAAAAAAGTACAAAACACGAAAATATTGAGGCTTATACTGAAAAATATACATCTATACATATTTTGTCAGAGATGTGGAACCAAGCTTAATTATTCATGTCTTTTTTTTTGAAGATTATGACACTTGATGGGCTCATGTTGCCATAACACATTGTGCCTAAATTAAAAATTAGCCAGGGAATACAGAGGCTTCCCTAAAGTGTAGCACAACATCCCACATCTAACATGTGCGGTGATGGAGTGCAAATTAGCATGCGCAGACCTGAAAGGCCCCTTTTTTCATATATTTGACATTCTTTGCAATGCGAAGATCACATCTTCAAAGTCTGTAGTAGTTGAGGTATCTTGCACTGACATCAGAGAAAAAAAATGATGAATGTTGAATGCTGCTGTGCTGTGAAGTTCTGGCAAAAAAAAAAAAAAAGGCCTCCGACGCACAGCTTTGGCAAGCTTTCAGCCCGTCTCCATGCAGCTCTATTACTGTATATCTGTGCATTAACAAGTGAAGGAACTGCAAGAGAGATGTCAAGCAGTCGCTGCGGGAAGGGAAATAAGGGAAAAAATAAAATGCAAATTACCCGTGTTTCAATCAGCCACATTGAAGAAAAATAAATTGAATTTTCACTCAGACTTTCAAGAACTGATTTGTGTTTGGTGGGTTGTTATCGCGCTTTTGTGTCAAACAGTGTAAGTGATATTTCATGCTTTTAGGCTTAAGGTGGAAATCGAGGTATGCACCTGTATATGCTGTAAGGGACCTGACTACAGTTACAGCTCATGATACGTGGAAGAGACCGCATGTGTGTTTCTTGATCAGTGGGAAGTCAAAATATACACAGAACATCTCACAAAGGATTTCTTAACCTGCAGACCTTTCTTACTTTTTACCTCCAGTGAGCATAAAAGTTGACATTTACATTCCAGTTTTCTAGTTCTTGGACGGCAGCCCAGTTCTTGTTCCAGCTGCATTACTGCAGCAACTCCATGAAAATTCACTATAACTTAACAGTTTCATTAAACCGTATGCACAACTCATTCGCGTGACGAGGCAGACTCAATTTTTCTAGCAACCCCCCTCTCTTTTTTTTCAACATCATTAACATTAAATTATCCCTTATCCCTGTTTGCAGCTGAGTTTTTTTTACCCTCTTGTTCACAGGACTACAAAGAGGTTATTTCTCTCTTCACTGTTTCACTTCACAGCAAAATCTCATCTCCTCTGCCTCAGCGGAGTTCACATCACCAATTCTTATTGAAGGGGAAATCACACAGCCATTGGTGAGCACGGCCGTTATTTGGATAATGACTAATCTGCTCCCGACTTAATTCCGTTCCTCTGATCCGAGGTCCAGGTTGGAGTCAGAGGATGTGGCTAATGATGTGACTGCAGTGTTGTCTGGGAATGCGGAGAATACGCAAACATACACCCACGCAGGCTTTCAGTCGCTCACTTGCTCATGTAGTTACTTACATGTATGAGTTTTGTTTAATGACACGCATTGACACACACATTTGGCAATCACCTGATAATCTAATTTTATCTCTAAAATCCCCTCCCTCTAAACACATCCTCCCATTATTCTGTAGTGTGCTCAAAGTACATCGTTAAAACACTGAATGGTCAAAATTATGTGAGATTTAAACAATGCTCAGCCACAAGAAAAAAAAAATCTAAGTGATGAACTCCTGGACTTTTCTAATAATATTCAAACTGAAAGAAGTTTTAATGTAGTCACCTTAAAAATCCCCCTCACCATCAACCCTAGTTGCTACATTGGCCCCGTTAAATTAGTTCATAAAGTCATTTTTAATATGATTGTTTTGGCCACAGATAACAGCGCTGCACGGTCACACAATTATATTCGCCGCATAATGTTAGCCACATTAGCTGCACAGGGAGTCGACTCATTTAATGCAAACTTGGCGATTAACACAATTGGTAGCTAATGTCATTTGAGGCTGTTTCATTTGAATGACATGACAGAACATGAATATACATGAAAACTTAGACTTAGGCTTAATTCATCCACATGGGAAGCTACTCGGTCACAGAGGCTCAGTTGCACAAATAAATAAATAAATAAGTGAAGATAGTTAAAAAATAATAATAGAATAATTAAAAAAATAATATAAGTTAAAGTAAATCAAAAAAATATATACAAAATTTGCAAATTGCCAAATGTTCAAGAAATCTAAAAGTATATGTTGAGTAGGATATGAATGAAGTCCTGTAGCATGAATACCATAATGACCCGAATATAAGACAGTATTTCTTTCCGAAAAAATAAATAAATAAAAATATCTGCAAAAAATAGATGTCATATTTTATTTGGGGGCTTTTTTATATGTTCACACAACTAATCTGACTTTACTGGACACACCTCCGGACAACTACAACTTAGCTGATTCAGAACAAAGTGGTTGTAACATTAGAGAAAAAGTTGTGGTGCCAACTTCAAGATAATGGTGATTAATACCACAAAGTCAACAACTGCGAAAATACGGTGTCACAGAATGTACGCAAGCAAACAGGCAGAGAAAAGCATTTCAAAAGAGGCCACTTTCAAGAGACTGACATAAAGAAAGATTTTGTCTCAAACATAAGTTCTTTTCCAAAAAACGAGATTTGAAAAGGGGGATCATCTTACAGTTAGGGTCGTCTTATATTCGGGCCAATACGGTAAAACTTGAGTAGACTAGTAGAGTTGTGATTGATACCACATTACTGTCAGACATCGTAAAACTGGTGTTTTGTGTTTTGAAGAAATCCTCAGTGCGAGAAATTACATCCTCAGTTGTAATCATGTTCTCGACCCAATGCAGATATTTTTCAGGTTACTGAAGAGAAAACAGAGCCACACATGGCTTGTCCTTGTTGAAGTGTGAGGACCTTATTGACCTTATTGATGTTAACCTAAAACCTAATTAGATTTTTATGGTTAATTCAATCCTTATCCCTATCAGGACCTTATAACCCTCAGACTATAAAAAAAAAAAAAAAAAAAAGGGAGAACTGGCTAAAAGGTCCTCGCTTTCCGTAACGACCCTGATTTGCAGTTTTTCCACCAGGTCCTCACAAAGACAGAAGTACAAGCACAAACACACTCACGCACACACACACTCACGCACACACACACACACACACACACACACACACACACACTCATATTCATTCATGCACTTGGTCTAATTTTTATCGAATGCAACATTCACAGCATTGACCTGCTCACTCAGATGCACTCGCTCTCACATGCACCAAAAAACACACCAAACACACAACTACAACACCCCCCCCCCCTCACTGCACACACATAACACACCCAAACACAATTGCCCTCCTCTTCTCACATGCTTTTTTACTCTGTGCTCATTTGGTGATGTTAATGCTTGCAGACATGTACAGTGTGCTTTAACAGCGGAGCGGAGGGGAGGGTGTGCGCTCCGTGTGTGTGTGCGTGTGTGCGCGCGCGCAAGTGCATACGTGTGAATGTCAGTGTGCGCACGTGTGTGTGTGTGTGTACTTACCGCTTTTAAAAACCAATTAACAGCGCACAGCAGCCGCAGCAGCAGCAGCAGCAGCCGCCCCACCTCCCTCCTCTCCCCCCCTCCTCAAAAAGAAGAGGTGAATTAAACATCACCGAGACCAGATGGAAAGAAATCAGAGGGAGAAAGAGAGAAGGATGAATAATTGAAGACAGGGGGGATCATAAAAAAAGAGGGAAATAAAACAGAAATAAGAGATAAAATGAAGTGTAAGAAAGCAGAAGTCAATTAGAGAGGCTGGGAGAGTGCTGCAGGGAGAAGCAGACAGGAAGACGGGGGGAAAGAGTGTGTTTGTGTGGATTTCTGCACGTGTTTCTTTCTCTGTGTGTGTGTGTGTGTGTGTGTGTGTGACTGCATGTTTTCTGGAAAAGAGTCAAACTAACGCAACCCGGCTGTTTGAAGTCCTCCGCGGCATAATCAGGTTGGTTGCAGTGCAGTGATGATTAGACGCCGCTCTTTTTTGACAAAGCTGAACTTCAGTGCGACGCCGTTCCCGACGCAAAGTCTGATCCTATGCGCGCGTGGGTGGGTTTATGTTCGCAAAAGAGAGAAGGAGGACGCACGCGCACACACACGCGCACGCACACACAAAAAAATACTGTGAACTTGGAGACAGTTTAGCAAAAGTGAGCTGAGCTGACATACAGATCACAAGCGATGACGCATTTCTCACAAAGGATGATCTCACACAGGAAATGTGCAGGTTATGCAGGTCACATTTAGAAACATTATTAAGAGTTGCTGTAGTTGAACTAGAGAAAAAGGAAGAAGAGGTTTTTTAAAAAGCTTTAAAAAGTTTCTCCTGCTAAACCAGACACACTGAACGAAACGTCGAGGAGACAAAGTTAACCTTTGTCTCGTGTGGAATTCTGCACAGTCGTCTACAGAAATGTGACTTCATTAAAAGTTAAATGAACATTATTTGTCACCCACAAGTAATGCAGTGAAGAAATCCCAGTATTCTATTTATTTCGGCTGTGAATGGTAAAGTTATCTGGTGGAACGCAACCCCCACTTTTAATGCCACATAGTATATGTTAAAGTAACATACACTGATCAGCCAAAACATTAAAACCAAAAGTACCAACCACCAACATTGGCCTGGTCTCCAGATTCACTAGATCAGAGGTCTTCAATGTTTTTCAGGCCAAGGACCCCAAACTGATGGAGAGATAAAATAGGGACCCCCTACCTACCTACTATACGTTCTATGTTAAACTAGTGCTATTTATAAATATATGTTATTCTGCATTCAGAATGAAACTATTAAAATAATACACAGGTTCAAGTATTCATTTATACCTTTACTAAAATATGTTGGATTCAAGTCTGTATAAAAAAGGTCTAATCAACCAAAGACACTTTGTGCCCCCCCCCCCCCCCCCCCCCCCCCCTTGCAGTACCTCCACAGACCTCCTAGGGCCTCCTGGACCTCTGGACTAGATCCCAAACTAATCAAGTATCTGTGGGATGATCCACAGAGGCCCCGCCCCTCAACCCACAGGACCCAAAGGCCCCCCACTAATAACATCCAGGACACTCTCAGAAGGTCCATGTCCATTCGCTGATGAGCTATTTTGGCGGCACAAGGGAGGCCTAGACAATATTAGGAAGGTGGTCATTGTACAGACACGTGCCTCCTGGGTTCAAAAGCTATTTTAGTCAGTATATTATTCCAACTGATTATGTCCTTCATTTTTCCATTCGTCACAGTTTTCTTTTTCTTTTTTTTTTCTAAATGCAGTTTAAATAAACAAAATGTGAAGTTTCCCACCAATGAAGGAAAACAGGTTACGTAGATTAGAGGGATAGAAGTGGAGACGCAGCATCAGCTTTGGATGTAATCCTTAAAATTCCGATTTTCCTCTAAATAAATACTTAAGCGTGTTTGTTTATGTCTCTAAGCACAGGACAGGAAAAAAAAAGAAGAATCTCATGTTTGCATCCCTACATGCTGTCTCAGAGCGACTTTTGGGAGTGCAGTTCATTATATTTCTGTGCACGTGTGTGTGTGTTTGTGTGCGTTTTCCGCGGCTGCACGCTGGTAATTGCCCCTGTGTGTATGTGTGTGTGTGTGAGACAGAGAGATTTCCAATAACCGCTTGGTTTGCTCAGCATTTCCTCTGCGGCCTGCGTCACGCTGCTCCTCTGTTCTGCTGGAAGTGTTTGTGAGGAGAAATAAAAGCGGCATTAGGTGGTGAGGGGGACACTGGGAAATCACGGAGCTACTGTTTACAGCAAACACGGAGAGAGTGAACCGGGACACGGTTATGATCTCTGTGTCCGTCCCCCCTGTGTCTGCCTCCCGCTGTCTGCTCTCGTGGACGTCTCCGCCGGTTAAAACGCAGCGTTTCTTTGAGGGCATGAATGTTACATGATTTCCCAAACATCTAATAAACAAGGCGGCAGTAAACATATCGTCCCACAGGAGCGATGCAGCCGCTGCTCGTGGCCAAACGGAAACAAACAGGTCGCTGTATTTTGACCTTTGTCTGTAAATGACTGGAGGGACATATGACTTTGTAATGTGACAGAAAACTCTTGTAGCTCTGTGCTTGGTTGGAGCCTCGCCGCGTTTCTTATTTCTGGAAGGAAGACGACGCTGACAATGGACGCCGCAATTAACGAGTGAATCTAATAAGATGAAACGATGCTTTTGAACGTTGTTTCTCCCGAGACCAACTCTGCTTTCTGCTTCTATTATTCATCCCTCCTGCCTTTGCTGTCATTTGGTGACACTCTTTTCATGCCAGTGCCGTGAGTTTTCCCCTCTCAGCAGATGTTCAGACCAGAAACACAGTCGCAGGTTTGCAAAGGAGCTGCGGTGATGATGAAATATGATTCAGAGGTCGGGTCTTTAAAGAGAGATTGTGCTGGAACTGCTTGTTTCCTACAGATCCCATATTGCACCTTCAGTGCTGGTGATTTCTCTAAACAGACCTTTTGTTGCTGGGTCCATGATTCACAGAGCTCTCAAGTGTTGAGTTTAGCTTGGAGTGAGATTTTTTTTACTATCCTGCATAGTTCCTAGACTGTAATAAGCAACTATTGTTAAAAATAAATGAATGAAGTGATGAACTGATTACAAGATCACGGACTTCCACTTCCACTTCCACTTCTTCTTTAACGAGTCCAGATTAGTGATGTGCTGATTGATACTGAAATATCGATACTTCCGATACTTCAGTCATTGGAGGTAACTATTGAGTTGTGGCAACACAACAAACCTTGTGAAACACCTCAGATTAAATCACCATAATTTATTTTAATGGTCTTATTATTTTACTTATTTCTTTGCGAGTTTGAAACAGCAATTTCACATATTTTTTATGATTGTGTCTCTGTTGTTGTATTAGCTCAGATATATAGTAAATGAGGCCACTACCTTCAATATAGTTTAAAATAAATAAATAAATTCCTCTGATGTCTTGTATACTTTATTAAGCTATGATTTGAAATACACTTGTTTTTTGTAGGTTTACCAGACACGTTAGATTTACACAAAGCATCGGATCCGTATCGCCGATACCAGCCTGAATTTTACTCAATATCAGATCAGAAAGGAAGTCGTGGTATCAAACATCACTAGTGCACATTTTTGCGCATTTGTGTGGTTAGAGCAATCCTATTTCACCTGGCAACAACAAATACTACGTGCTGATATTTTCTGATTGGTCGGTGATTGAAGCAGCACTGAGAGGATGTGAACTTGCTGAAATGCATTTATCTTTGGAGTCCTGAATTCAACCCCTGGATCGAGCATTTTTTCACATCGAATATTTCATCACATTCAGACTAATGGTTAAAAAAAAAAATAGTGATGTTCAGAGGATCGTGTCTAACATTTCATTGTCATTGCTGACAACAGTTCAAGAAGTCTGAAAACACTTGTTTCCTTTGCTGCAGTGAGACGGAAACCAAGCTCTAGTCATAATGCAGGAAAATTCTTATTTACTGCCCACGAAACCCAGCGTTGAGAATTTGCATTATCATGTTTTTTCATGCATTTTCCCATTTTCAAGCTACAAATGTCGGAAAAGTACACAAAGACTTTATTATGAGCTGTAATTTTTGCCCCACCGCTGGTTTTTAATGCGTCCCTACGTCCTGTTCCTTCTCTTTCTCTTATTTTTCTCTCCATCTGTCTCTCTCTCTCAGGCGAACACCTTTTTCTTTTTACGCTCCCGTCCACACTTTGCCCTTTGCTGCCTTTTCAGAAAAGGCAAATATATGCACACGGCATACACAACACAACAGTGACAGATATGCATGCAGGCATGCGTGTAAACACGGACAATGCTCGAACATGCACACACAGACGCAGTGTTCCCTCCCTGCCTGAAAGTGGTGTGTGGTTGTTGAAATGGGAGCGAGCCGTAGCCCAGAGGCAGAACTGGGGCATGAATACAAGGAGGGGGTCAGCGTGGCAGTTTTTTTTTTTTTTTTTTTTTGGTGAGGTGGGGGAGTTAGGAGGATGAATACTTTGCGGTGCGGAGGTCTGCAGTTTAGGGTTACAGACCTCACAAAACGGCCGGCTCATTCCAACGTAGTATTGGTTTCGCTTGCAGGAAATTGTATTTGGCCTCCGGCAGCCATGTTAGAGGTCTTCAACCGTTAGGAAAGAGTGGGCGCATTCCTCAGCGGGCTCTCTAACCATGTCTAATGAGATGACAAGACATCACACTTTGAAGTCGGGGCAGTTAAAATGTCAAGTGACTCTGTGTTTTGCAAAGACTTCCTTCCTTTTCATGTTAACTTAAAATTCCAGCGAGGGCCGTGCGCGGGAGTTTATGTTATATTTAATGTGAGCGAGCAGGTTTAGTCTACAGTAGAAGACGCGGCGATGAGAAGCTGATTGTTTCCTGGATGGATGTCAGCTGACCTCTCTGTGTTGCTTCTTTCCGATCCTCGAACTTATCAAATGGTGGAAGGAAAATGTGAAGTTAGCGGAAAGATTCTGCCAGCAAACACACGTGAGCTAAAGGGAACGTGACGAACAGTGTTGTTGGCACTGGGATACACCATCACATTATTTCACAGGGGTCAAGAGTGCTGGAAAGAAGTAGTTTTGTTACAACTGTTCACAAGAAAAGCCCAAATGGATATCAACCTCTAGTGGCTTTATAGATTAAACACTCAATTGCCACTTTATTAGGTACACCTCTTCAATTTGCTTGTTAACAGAAATAGCTAATCAGCTGATCACATGGCTGCAATTTAATGCATTCATTCATGTAGAGGTGATCAAGACAACTTGCTGAGGTTCAAACCAAGCATCAGAATGGAGAAGAAAGGGGATTTAAATGACTTTGAACGTGGTTAGTTGTTGGTGCCAGACGGGCTGGTCTGAGTGTTTCAGAAACTGACAATGTACTGGGATTTTCACACACAACCATCTCTAGGGTTTAACAGAGAATGGTCCCAAAAGGAGAAAATATCCAGTGAGCAGCAGTTGTGTGGACGTAAATACCTTGTTGATGTGAGAGGAGAGAGGAGAATGGGCAGACTGGTTGGAGACGATAGAAAGACAACAGTAACTCAAATAACCACTGGTTCCAACCAAGGAATGTAGAACACCATCTCTGAACACACAACATGTCAAACCTTGAAGAAGATGGGCTACAGCAGCAGAAGACCACACCGGGGGCCACTCCTGTCAGCTAAGAACAGGAAACTGAGACTACAGTTCACACAGACTCAACAAAACTGGATGATAGAAGACTGGAAAAACATTGCCTGGTCTGACTAGTCTCAATTTCAGCTGTGACATTCAGATCTTAGGGTCAGAATTTAAACAACATGAAAGCATGGATCCATCCTGCCTTGTATCAACGGTTCAGTCTGGTGGTGGTGGTGTGATGGTGTGGGAGATATTTTCTTGACACACTTTGGGCCCCACAAACTGAGCATGGTTTAAATGCCACAACCTACCTGAGTATTGTTGCTGACCATGTTCATCCCTTTATGACCACAGTGGACCATCTTCTGACGGCTACTTCCAGCAGGATAATGTCACAAAGCTCATATCATATCATCTCTTACTAGCAGGGTGTACCTGATAAAGTGACTGGTGAGTGTAGTTTCTTTCTGTCAGGCGCATAGACAGAAGTAGCTATCTATTCATTTACTTTTAACCAATAGAGCAATCACTCTCTGATCTTCATGGTTATGTGTGATTAATGTTTCGAATCCCAACATCTTGTAAAAGAAAACAAAATGCCAGATCGCTCCCTGTTGTAACTGAGACAGATGGACGATGTTGTTCAGACTTAAGCTTGTCTCTCTGGTATCTCTAGTGTTAACATTAAATGGCACATATCACACTGCTCGTAGGTGTTACTGACCAAAAACCGTCTCCTTTAGCTACAAAAATGTGCAGCCTAGTCTCACGAAATAGTCACAAAAACTTGAATTCACCATCTTTGTGCTCAATTTATCTGTTGCACAATCTTGAATATGTTTCAACTTTCTTGTTTGCACCGCTTTGGAAAGGTTTAATTTGAAAAATGCCACAATCTTTTCTTAAACCAAAGTGTTTTTGTTGACAAATACTAATGAAACGAGAGAGACACCAAAAGAAAAGAACAGATAATAGTCTCACATGAGACCTAAAATTAGGTCATGTGTGTGATAGCTGCTTCCATCCAGCCCCTCGAGGTGGACTTTTGTCATTCTACTGGCTGGTACTGCATTTTACCACCTTGATGGTTATGATAAATGTCACAATGATTTCTGTTCGTATACACTAGGGCTTGAACGACTTTGGATTTTTTAAAGTCGGATAATATGTGGGGAAAGTTGAGTCAGTGGCGTCACACATAAACCGGAGTAGAAAGTAAGGCTTCGCAACAGTAAAATCTGTGTTCTTGACCTCAATACATATTGTAGCATTGCACACAAAAGAAGCTTTTGAGCGAGGTAACTGAAGCTTGGACACGGTCTACTGTCGGCAGTAGTTTACTTCAACGCCATAAAGTCAGTTTGACATCAGTAATGTGTGGCTCTCGCTCTGCAAAAAAAAAGAAAAATAAACAAAAAAACACACTCTATAACCACAGTGTCAACTAATAGAACCGAACTGAACATAAACATGTTGCGGTTAGCCTATATAAATCTGTTAATTGCATTTAATAGTACGTCACAGCATGTTGTGAGGTAGAGTAATGTAGCCAGGAAGGTCTTATAACTTTAGACAATGAAATTCACCAACAGTTTGTTGACGTGCAGCCTCCTCCTCTCTGTGGTGAAGTTGTTAATTGACTGACGCTGTGCGGATTTGGACCGTTCCTATATTAGCTTAAGCGATTCCTTTTCAGGTGCGTTGTTGTTGTATATTTGTTGCAGTGATGTGCGGATCGATACCGAAATGTCGATACTTCTGATACCAGATATTTTTCGATACTACAGTCATTCGAGATGGAAAGTAACTAAACTGTTGAGTTGTTGCAACACAACAAACCTTGAGAAACACCTCAGGTTAAACCACAACACAGAATACAAGACCTTTATGATGAGGAGGACAGAAGAGCAGAGAACAGGTTTCAATGAAAGTTTTCATTTTATAGCAGTTCCCTTTTCACATATTTTGCATGATTGTCTCCCTTTATCTCGACTACATAGTAAATGAAGTCACTACCTCAATATACTTCACAGTTTAAAATAAATAAATGACTCTGATGTCTTGCTATGTTTTGGCTATGATTTGAAATACACTACTTTTTTTTAGGTTTGTCAGACACATTAGGGTGTATTTACACATAGTATCGATATCGGATTGGTATCGCCGATACCAGCTTAAATTTTACTCAGTATCCGATTATAGAAGATACATGTGATTTTACTGTCAATCGAAATCACGTTTACTTATAATCTCATATCTGTATGATTATTGGTAATGTAGAGACAAGTATAAACTAATAGGTACAGTTAGATAGCACTGTTTATAAAAGCTCAGCACGATGGACAAATGAGGCCAAAATGAATAAAAGATATTAAAGGCATTAAGGATAATATGTTTAGGCACCGTGGCTTTTACTGGGAAGCTGTGTCTATTGTACCACTGGGTCATTATGCAATGAGAGCGCGAGAGAGAAGTAATACCTACCATCACCCCTCAGGGTAATGATGCACGGATGTAAAGATGAAGGGAAAGAAAGAATGAATGGAGGAGGAGGAGGACGTGGAGGCTGAAACTGACAGAGAAAATTGCAACTGGAAAGAAAGATGGAGAAAAAAAAAAGGGACGGGGGAAAAGCGAGAGTTGTAGAAAAACAGGGGGGGAAAAAGTGATGTTC
This sequence comes from Mugil cephalus, assembly GCF_022458985.1. NCBI lineage: Eukaryota > Metazoa > Chordata > Actinopteri > Mugiliformes > Mugilidae > Mugil > Mugil cephalus. The sequence goes on from NC_061776.1 coordinate 7,771,733, forward strand.
AGATATGTAGTGAGATAATGAGAGCGATGTTGGAGAACCAGAGGGGCAGTGAGGTGAGAAGGGAAGTGAGGGGAGGAAAAAAGGATGGGGAGGGGAGAGGAGAGACAAAGAGGGGGAAAAAAACGGAGCAAGATGGTACAAGATATAAAAGCTTTGTAAAGGAAAAAAAAAGAGTGAGAGGGATGGAAAGAAGGAGTTTACGATATGAAAGAAATGCATAGGTGCAGAGAAGAAAGAGTGGAAGAAAAGATAAACGGTTTGAAACTGGAGAAGAATGGTGGGAGTATGAGATAGGAAGGATGTGTGTGTGTGTGCATGTGTGTGCATGTGTGCGTCTGTGTGTGTGTGTGTGTGGGTATCCCGTAGGGTTAATTACATCTCTGTTCTCTGTCAGTGCGGCTCTCTCCTCTGCGATCTGAGTCCCTGCTGCAGGCTGACAGGCCACACACGCACACTTACATTCACAAATATGCACAAAATGTATAGTCACGCACACACACACACACACACACACACACACACACACACACACACACTCAAGTATCAGGACACACAAACAGAAATGTTCTCCGTCGCTTCCTTTTTGTCTTTCTGTCACTATTTCCTCTCCCAGTAAACACACCACGGTCTGTCCCGGGAGGACGCGCGCCGTTCTGCGCCGAGTTAAACACGAGGACGAGAGAACCACACGCGTCGTAATAGCTGTTAATTTTGCATAAATCATGCATAACATGACCCACATGTAAATCACTCATGTCAGCAGGATATCACATCTCAGAGGCTCCTTCGTCTTCTTCTCTGTAGGAATCACCAGCAGATACCATTTCCATTGTTTAGTCTCAGCTATTCTGGTTTATTATTAGGCATGCAGATGCACATAGTTACATAGTTATATAGATGGGATCTTTAGTAGTTTAATGCACCTGATGTCTCATTTTGAACAAAGTTATGTTTTTTCATGTTTACTTTTTTTTTACATGTTTACCCTCCAGTTTTACAATCTTTGAATACGTCACTGTGACGTCACAGCGTTAGCTGGAGGCAAAACAGAGGAAAGCTTCAAGCAAACACTGTCACTTTCAACCATGAAAATGTTTTCTTGCTGTATTTTTGGACCCGAAACCGAAACATCAAAAACACTCATTTGAAGCTTTGTCACATATCAGCCACTGCCAATCATGGACAACTTTGGTTTGGCTTTGGTGATTAAAAGAAAGGACTGGAGTGTGACAGCAACGCACACACTTCTTATCAGATGAGATTAATATGTAACGCATCATCAGTTTCAGTCTGGATAACGTTATGGGTTAGAATAAAACGTGACTGAAATTCCATTAAGTTAATCATTATTTGGGGGATTCTTGTTGCTTTAAAACTAATGCTAACGGCAAGCTAACGCAACATTAGCTGTATGTCTCAGGGGTGTCAAAGCAGAAGTTGCATCTGCTACGTTACCCTCCACAGTGGTTCCACTTACTTCTTGTAATATCTTTGTTGGAGAGACTTCACTTGATAAAGACAGACCAGACTTTGTCCTCTCTGTTTCCTTTAGTCAAATCGTCCATCCAGTGAGTGAGAGTGTAGAATATAGTCCCATCAAGTCAGAGTCAACTTTTCAAAATAACACTCAGTCTCGGGAAACGGGTATATTCATGTATTCTCTAAAATATGCATTTTCCTCGTCCATTCTTGCCAAAACAGTCCGCTGAAATATGCTAACCAGCGTTTACAGGCTACAGTGTTTGAGATGCCTCCAGCTAAGCCCCGCCCCTCAAAAAATGTCACACTGTTTACGAACTGTGAAGGGGTCTATTGAACTATAGTGATTCTGATGATCATTTTGAGCTGCACCATGACGCTGAACATGAAACTTGTACGTGCATTGCATTCTGGGTTATTGAATATAATTTAATGTGCATCGCTGAACGGTTGACGGTTTAAAGGCTGTGTTAGGGGTCAGTCTGTGTCTTAGCCGACATAAATAATTGTCGCAGATCTGCCTGGATCAGCACCCGAGAAGTGTTTTTATTTTATATGACCACAATTTTTATGAGCAGTTTTGTCTTTACTTGAAGCTACAGTATGCTGCAGAGAAAAGGGGAATATTAGGGGGCTCTGTTCTATAAAACACCCTAAATGCATTGAATCTGGGCCTGTTTAATCATCATAGGCAAAATGGTGACTTTAATAAGAAGCCTTTACTTCCATTAATACATGGTGAGGTGACAAAAAGTAAAGTCAGTTTAAAACTTTTAAAACTAGATCTAGAAATATGACAGTTAAGCTGGGATTTTGAACTCTCTGCCTTATGCATAGCCTGGGAGCCAGGCTATAAATGCTAAATACCAATAAACATAAAACCTGATATACAGTAAAAAGTGTGAATATTTGAGCCATCTTTTTAAAGAAGAAGAAGAAGAAGAAGAAAAATGCTATTATATCTTTACTGGAGAGAATATCTCCTCATTGCATCATCAGCCTACGTTTTTGCCTGGAAAAATAACAGCCACGCTTCAGCAATAGTCAGGGGTTTTAAGGCAGATTTTACCCTTAAAACTCAAATGAATAACACTGCTATCAGCTCGCAGTCACGGCAGTTGTCTTCCCGAGTCAGAATTCAAAAGGAAAGTTGACGAAACATCAAAGCTCCCCTCGTGAAGCCCTCAGTAAAGGAGCCTTCCGCACAAATTACGTGACATGTCATGTAATCCTCCTGACAAATCAGTAAATCTCCCTGTTGTTTGCACCTTTGTGGTTGGATCCCGCTGAGGCGTGTTCCTAGGAGCCATGGCCTGCTTTATTAACCAGTTTTGCCTTAATTAGCTAATAGGATTGTTTTAACCATGATCCAAGAACAGAATGGCCCACGGGAAGACAAACACTGAAGTCTGTGGAAGTGTGTGCGCCTGCTTTTCTGCAGCTGCGCGAGTTAATGTGCAACTGTGTGTGCGTGACAGACCCAGCGAGGTGTGTGCGCGTGTGTGCATGAGGCATAAAATTGTGCGTGATTCTTGAATGTGTGCAAGATTTTGGTGTTTCTCTGTGTGTGCAATCTACAGCAGACTCTCTCTCTCCCTCTCTCTCTGCCTTAATTAACTTCTTGCAAGACTTTCTCTGGAATATGAAACAATTTTACCTGATGATGCAAACGGCTGAAAACAGCGGCGGGTTAGCGCCTCGCCTCCCCACCTGACACTTTCTCTTTATGCGAGAGCGCTAATGTATGCCTGCGCTACACTTGTAGTTTTTATATCTGTGTATTTTAATGGCGCCGCAATGGCTGAAAGGCTTATTTTGCTGCAGGAAATGTGTGTGTGTAAGCAAAATCCTTTGTACTGCGCGATGGAAAAGAGCAGTCTGTATCACAGCTCGGCTACAAGAGGGTTGCACGCACGCACACACACACACACACACACACTCACGCACACATAAGCCTCAGTAAAGTCCAGGGAAAATCTTGAAAAGGGGGCAAAGCAGAGGCAGAAGACACAGAGGAATGACAAATATGCAAATGAGAGCCACTCAGCTAAACTAAAAAGAGAGCGTTTACTTTATATAATAACATCAGTATATTCTCCTGTGTCCTTCCATTCAGGCATGTGCATAAATGCACTTCAAAACTTCACTCTCCCATGAGAGTTTTTACTCATATAAAAATACACTCATAATAAAATGAGCTATAAAAAAACACCATATACTCAATAAAAGCGCACAACAAATTATCCCAGCAGCCAACATATGGACAGCATGAGTCAATAAGAGCGGAGAGGGACCGTGTAGTTCGATACGGTGCAGTAAAAGATGGCAGCTCACGGCCGGGTCACAATGAACGGAACTTAAAATTGATCTCCCCTCTCTGTCCGTCTTGTTGCAGCGTGGGGCGTTCGTTTCTCCCAGGAGCCGGCCGACCAGTCGGTGGTGCTGGGTGAACGGGTGGTGCTCTCCTGCGTGGTCTTCAACTACAGCGGCATCGTCCAGTGGACCAAGGATGGCCTGGCCCTCGGCGTCGGAGAAGGTCTTCGAGGTGAGCGGAGGGGAAAGAGACGTGGTAGATGTGGGAGAAGGAACAGAAAAAAATAAAAAAGCTGCAGGGATGAAAGTGAGGAAGGGGAATAACTCAGCCACGGTTTCGATTCAGTTTTGACTCTAAGAACCCTGACAAAAGCTATTATGGCTGAAAAGTGTAGTTTCTTTTTTTTTTTTTTTTTTTTAAACATTAAGGGAATGAGCACTGCACTGTGAGCGAGAGAGTTAAGAGCCAAGAGGCGTGTGAGTGACAATCTGGGCAAAAATGAGTCCTGTATATCATGCTGAATTAGAGAAAATCCCTCACACTGCTGACAAAAGCAGACGCACATTCGCATTTACATTTTAAGCCGACATGCGCATCCAGAATGACTTACTGTGTGTGCAACAGTGGAGCATGCTTCGCTTCAGGGTGGGTGGCGGGGGGGCATCACATGCAAGCAAAAGTGAGTAGAGTCAAAGGGTCAGATCCACGACTAGGGATGAGTGAGTATCGTTAAGGATTTATCCGGTGCTGTTGCTCAACTCGTACTTTTGAAACAGTGCCGGTGCTTAAAGAATGAAAACACACAAAAAAAACAGGTGTCTTTCTATTTTTTAAAGCATTTTGTGACGTGCAAGTTGAACAGAACATTAATTTAAGTAATATAAATACAGCTAAGAAATAAATTAACCAATATAAAATAAAATTCACAACAAGCCGTCATAGTTATCATAATAAAAAACAGTGGTGTGGGGTCAAAGACGATACATTTCTAACCTTTAAAAAAAAAAAAAATCCTATGCGGCATCAGATGTTTAATTAAAATCGAGGTGTTACGTCCCTTGCACAATATCACCTTCAAGGTCTTGTTGCATGTTGCCCGGTCTGCATCCTTTGAGGTGAAGTACAGCCAAACCTTTGACCGTTTGGCCTTAACCATTTTGAGGGTTCACTTCTATCCATGCATGTAGTGTCAGCACAGCAATCGAGCTGAGGCGCCGCAAATTAAAAATTCAGTGGCGCCAAAATGAAGCACCGAAATCTGTGTTGCTTTTCAGTTTGGTTACTACCGTTTGGATCTGCACCGTTGCCAACATGGTACCGAGTATCGGTGTCCAGCCCTAGCCACAACAGTGGCAGTTTCAAAGGGAGAGAAGAAGAGGTTTTCTGTCTTCTTATGTCTTCCTATTGACCTCTACCACATTACCTAAAACATTCAAACAAAGCTTTTGACCACTGTGGCTCATTGAATGCTGCCAGTGATTTGTAATTGCAGCAGCTGATAGATCCTGGCTTCAAAACGATCTCTCAGACACCGAAAACACGCGTTTGAAACGTGCATTCTAGCAATTTTAGAGTTCGCCTTTTCATTGCTTAAACCTTCCATCTATATCTTTGATGCCACGGCGCAGCTGCTGGCTTTTCTTCTGTGAATTAATTACACCTGAAAATCAGACCGTGAGCACGACTGTGATGTCTTGTTCCTTGGATTCTGGGCTGATAAAGTTGGACGTCTCGCTAAATCTATAGTTTTTCTGATCGTGTTTCCAATTACTCTCCTGCTGCAGGAAGATGCTTCAATGTTTAAACAAGGCAGCCTGTGGTGGCTGCTACTAGTTAATAGTTAGCCCAGGGACCTCCTGAAGGATAGCAGATGTGTATCAGCAAGCCAAAAGGGGTGCAGCTGTGGTGGTAGCGGATGCAAATATTTAATTAAAGAAGCAGTTCAGGAGGCTACGGAGAAGGGCTTTCAGTTGGAAAGTCTGGCAAACTACCCGACCAGTCGGAAAGAGAAAGCTAGTTTTGGCAGAGGCTGTGTTTAGCAACAGATGTGAACTACTGATCCAGACTTAGGATATTGTGGGAAGGATATTGCACTTTGAAGGAACTCCTGAACTCCAACAGAGATTTCAGAGGTAGTTAAGAAGCCTTTCAGCAACAAGTCACTTTGTGTGTGTGTGAGAGTGTATGAGATTCCCCTAGATGCTGAAGGCCCGGGGCATTATCGTGTCACGCTACGTTGAACCAACTCCTCACCCTTGCTGAGTTACAGCAGGGGTGATGGGAGTTGGCTCCTTCACTTCTGAAGTGTTTGGAGGATTTGAGGAAGGCTTATGACCACATCTCAGGGAGATTTGTGGTTAGTACTCAGGAGTGCCGGGTATCAGGGCCAGGGCTGTGCTAACGGTGTTGCTGGCCTCCATCAGGATTGTCCCCTTGCTGCTAATCCCGTTTGTTAGTTTTTCATGCGCAGGATTTCAAGGCAAGGATGGTATTTGGCGTATTGACCCTCAGATTCTCCTCTCCAGGTCTGATGCCACGGTTTGAAAAGGTTGAATTGCTGCCTCCACGTGAGGAGCGAGTTGTTCTCCCCCCAAATTAAGTATCTCAAGGTCACGTTGTGCACACGTTGCACTGGACCCTTGCGGTAAAGAGGGAGCTCAGATGGAAAGGAAATCATTCCATTTAGCAATCAGACTCCATTCCAGCCCTTGGCTATGGTCATAAGCTTTGGGTAGTGACCGAAAGAATGAGATTACAGGCAGCCAAAATGAGCTTCTTAGAGACAGGATTAGAGATACAGAGGGAGTTCTGAGGGTTTCTGCTACGTCTTTGAGTCCAGTCTGGGAGGCTTTGGGGCTCTAATCTGGATTTCACTTAAGTTTCTTCTATAGACCCCTTGACAGTTTGTAAACAATGTAACATTTTTTGAGAGGCGGGCTTAAAGCTGGAGGCAAAACATCGCAAACACTGTAGCTTGATAACGATGGTTAGCATATTTCAACTGTTTTGGCAAGAATGGCCTAGGAAAACAGGCAACTTCTGCTTGAAACACGAAACTAATGTTGCTTTGGCTAGCGGTTAGCATTAGCATTAATGCAACAAATATCCTCCAAATAAGGATTAACTTAATGTTATTTCAGCCACAATTTATTCTAACCCATAACGTTACCCAGACTGAAACTGAAACTCATCTGATAAGAATTGTGCGTGTTGTTGATTGTCTCGCTCCAGTCCTTTCTCTTAATCGTGTTCAGCCAAAGTCGTCTATGACTGGACGTGGCTGATATGCAATAAAACTTCAAGTCAGCGCCTTTGCTTTTTCAGTTTTGGTCCCCAAAAACGACATTTTCACAGTTGACAGTGACAGTGTTCGCCTCAGTCTTCCTTCTGTTTTGCCTGCACCTAACGTTGTGACGTCACAGTGACACAGGCCATGGAGGGATCCACTGGATGTTTTATAAGCTAAGATAGACCCATTAGACATAGGCTACTGCCAGAGAAGACTTCAAGATGGGAAGCGTGGTTGAGAAAAGAGATGGCTGGATGGATGGAAGAAACACAAAACAAAGCTCTTTTTTTCAAATCGTTTTGTGACAGGAGGCGTTAAAAGCGGCGTTTATTCCCAAGAGAGTCACTTCAGCGTGCAAATTTAATGCTGTACTCGACAAAATGTAAGAGAGACAGAGAAAAAAACTGCATTAGCACTTACCATTATAACATTAGCACATACTTTCAGCTCCAAACCACTCGTCACCTTCGCCGCTATTTCATTTCGCAAAGAAAGAAAGATACTGTATGCTGTACGGCACACAAAAACATCACATACCCATCCGCCCACACACACACGCACACACACACACAGTCACACCAGTGATGATCTGACATGTGATGTGAATCTTGTGTTCAACTCTATTTAATTTACAGGTTCAGTAAAGGTCAACAAGTCTCCCTCTGTCTCTCTTTTTTCTGTCTTGCCTTCTTTATTTCCTTCATCTGCACATCCTCATCACCACGGCCTGTGTGCATTTCCTTCTCCTTCCTCCTTTCTTCTGCCTCCTTCCCACCTCCTGCCTCTTCCTCTGTCTGTAATGCTCTCTTTGTCCTTGCAGCCTCGTGCAAGCATGGTCCCGCAGACAAACACATTTGACAAACATGTTGTCCTCTTTGTCTCTTTTCTTCTCTGCTTTTCGAACCATCTATCACCACCTTCTGTTGCTTTTATTTAATTATTTATTTTTTGTTTAATATTCCCAGTTCTTTGTGCTGCCACTCATCCCCGACACATAACGTCTCCTTATTTACATCGTTCACATCAAACCGTGTCAGTTACTTACAGCCTGTAAGTTTTGCTTTTTTTTTTTTTTTTTTTAACATGTGCACCCACGAATAATTAACTGAGACCTATGAGACGGTGCAGGTGCGGGAAGCAAGACGTATGTTATTGTCGTTATTTTAATTCTTATTATTATTATTACAATGTGCCCTGTTTGGTTATATACAGCTGCTGATGACTGTGTGGGCGGCCAGGTTGTGCAGCAAATTTATACCTGCAGTTTGCTCACCCACACACATGTAGGAGATCAGCGTTCATCCACGGACCAACACGGCTTCACGGCCTCGCGTAAACGTAAAACAAGGAATAACTGAAAGCCTTTTAATATACAATCAATGCCCTGCAACGTGTACGTATGAATTTATGTATGATGTTTACATGTAACAGTGCAAATAACTCACTACCTGCAGGCATCAGTGATGGCAGTTTATTGTTCATCCTCCTCCTCCTCCTCCTCCTTCTTCTCCTCCTCCCCGGGGGGCTTTCACCTCTGTGGTTGCTATGCTGCGAGGTGCTGGAGTGGATGATGTAATCTCCACTAATACTTTTGCCCCCCCTCCTCCTTTCCCTTTTCCACCTCACCCCACCCACCTTCTTCCTCTCCGCACCCCAACTGCTTGCCTGCGTGCCTCCCCGTGCCCATCCGAATCCATGATGTCATGTTAGGATTGGGCACGGAGGATCAATGAGTGCCCCCTAGTGGGACGTCATGCTCAATTATCTCTTTGTCTGAGAGGCGAGGGTTCAAACGTGGAGGAGGGAGGGGAAAAAAAGAGAGGGGGGGTGGTTTAATTGGAACTGCTGTTGGTGTATCTGGCAGTAATTAATACGGCGTCACTGAATACGTGGCGATGTTTGATCTGTTTGTTCCAAAAAATAAAAAATAAAAAGAAATCATTCAGCTGTTTACCTCTAATTGTATTACTGTAGGGCCCTGTGTGTGTGGGTCTACATATCTGTGTGTCCGTCCCGCATTCTTTACCTCCCTCTGCGTTGCTTGTTTGTGATGGACACACCAATCATGATGTCTCCGGATACCCCGGTTAATGCAGGGAGGTCTCTTTTCGAAATAAATGCTAAGTGTTTTCTGCGCGTTACGGTAAAAAGCTTTGACATTTTCACATAAATACGCGCGTCCCATTCGCCTCTCTCCGCCTCTGATTGATGTAATACACTCGTGATTCGGCATTTATCCATTTCACGAGAGCTTTTACATTCGCTTTATCTTGTAAACAAATCAGGTGTCAGCCCTCCGCTGCGCGGGTTTAACGGAGGACGGAAATGAAGCCACTGACACTGACTCAAACGGAGATGGAGCTCAACTGCTTTTCTTTTCACTTTGTTTCACGTCCCCAAAACTAGAACATGGCACGCGTCACGAGAAGTGCACTTCTTAAGAAAAACGTCTTCACTTATCCACTGCACATCCGGATAGTTTCAGTTCGTCTGCAGGGGTTTGGAATTATCCATCTCCAGCTTCGTTGCTGCAACGCTGTGGTGGATGAGAGTTTGTGTGCGCTCCACACTGCAGTGGAAAAACAACACCTAAAATATTCAAGAGCATCGCTTCGAGTTCGTTGTATGAGTGTTTTGTTGTTTTGCATTATCATCATTAAAGAAATCGTCTCTCTAAGTCTAATTGCAGATGCATTTAGTGTTATTATTTTAGACAGGTAACAAGCGCTGTCATGGTAGTTTTGAATACAGTCCTCGAGACAAATAAAGGCTAGAAATAGAAATAGAGGAAAAATACATCATGAAACTGAAACTCATCACAGTGTATTTCTAAAATAAAGATATTATCCTGAGACGCAGATCTTTTTGTGAATGCGGTGCCGTTATGATGAGTCATGACTGTAATCGCAGCGTTTAACGGCCCTCTTCCTTCACTCCTTCACGTTCATCATTTCAGAACGATACGTCACATTTTTCGCCGCGTGAAATGAAAAAATAACATAATGTGTCACGACGTGTGAGGCAACTGAAACAGGAACCCCCCAACAAGTTAATGAATCACAGCGTGTGCTTTTGTTTTTCATTTCCGTCGCTGCTCTCCGTGTCTCTTGCAGCCTGGCCCAGGTATCGTGTGCTCCGGGCTCTGGACATCGGCCAGTACAATTTGGAGATCTCCCACGCCGAGCTCTCTGACGACTCCCTGTACGAGTGTCAGGCCACGGAGGCCGCCCTGCGCTCCAGAAGGGCCAAGCTCAATGTACTCAGTGAGTGAACTGCAGTGATTTGCATTTGGCCTTTAGAAGTTTAAGAAGCATGTTTTCCTTCTGAAGGATGCCTCGTTGACAGAAGAATGAGCTCCACGATTAAGGTTTGAGAGGATCTGTGTGGTTGAGGTTACACAGCCAGTTTAAAGCGGGGGTGTCAAACATAGGGTCTGTGGTCCAAAATTGGAGCACCAGAGTGAACAATCTGGTCCGCAGCCTGAATTTGCAGAGAGCTAAAATTATCCTATTCCTAATGCATCCATAGTTTTAGTCAGAGACAGAACACAACACCCAGAACGAAACGTGCAGATTATTTTTACTTAATTTCCTGATTTGATGTTGTAGTTTCTAATTTATCGGTGCTTCTTTGCACTAAAACAAAGGGAAACTTTTTCAGTTGTTGTCATTTATATGTTATTATGCTATAATGTTGGTGGATTTTACCTGAAATAACAACTTTTTAGATGATGAAAAAAAACACAAGAATGAGTGACACTGGGCTTAAAGTAAAATAAGTAAAATACTGAATCATAAGATAGACATTAATTGTATGTCATTGATTCTTTTGAGCTGCTAATCTGATCCTGCTTAGCTTTAAACATAACCTCACATTAAAGGAATAGGGGTTATAAACTTCATTTAACTTATTTCGAAACTAGACTTTACACAAAACTACAAATACAGATAAACGCACTTTGAAGGGCCAGTATTTTTATGCACTCTATATGAAAAGTTGGACTTCTTACACCGTGTGCCCTGCTGTATATTTTCCCCCATGGATGAGTGCATGCTCACGAATGCCTCCTTTTAAAGTGTGGCCCTGTGTTTGTGTCTGTCCTCCAGTCCCGCCCGAGGACCCGGTGGTGGAGGGAACCCCGGAGCTCCTGCTGATGGCCGGGACTCCATTCAACCTGACCTGCGTGACCCGCGGGGCCAAGCCTGCAGCCCACATCCAGTGGACCAAGGATGGAGTGGCTGTGGAGGGAGCTCACCAGTCCACGGTGACTCACACACACACACACAGTGTGGCAACAACTTGTGCACGGAGGGAGGGGGGGGAGTCACGCATACATTTACTACAGCGAAATGCAAAACCTCACATCAATAATGGCTTTAAAACAGTTTGTAATAGTATGTGTAATGTTTACAATCTACTCCTCAGTCTGTTTGTGGGTTTTTTATTTGTTTTTGTTTTTTGCCGTGGGCACGTTATGTAGGGGAAGTAGATTATGTGCACCTCAGGCCGCACAGCATCCCTGAAGTCCTGCATTAGGGAAATGGTGCGCAGCGCTTGCAGCGGTGTACACAAAGTCTGCAAGTTCCTGCTTGATGAGATGCCAACATATCAGCAAATATTTATTAAGAAATGTTTTGAATACTCACAAAATGCTGATTTAGTTGTGGTATTCTATGTCTTGAAGGAGACTTAAAACACTGAACTGTAGGAAAATACAGATTTTATTTTCAGTCGCGGCATCAAAGGTGCACTGAAGTACATCGCCACTGTCCATCCATCCTCTATTTACTGTGTCCAACTTGAAACGTTCTGCAATAATTGTTGGAGGAGATGATTTCAACGTCTCCGTTCACAACTTCAGTCAGGTTTTTATGCTGTTCTCAAACAATATATATGTAATTAAAAAGTGGCAGATAAAGAAACTGCTTTGACTGGAGGCCAGCTTAAATAGGGGAATGGGAAACAGCTATAGAGCTTTTGTCATTTTTTACCTACACAAATGACCACGCACAGGATTGTGATTTAGTGATTTATTCCGAACGTGCAAATGATATGCACATATGAGCAAATAAACAGCAATGATAATACAAAAAACAGACAGTCGAATAAAAGAAAAAAAATGACATGACATAAAAAAAGCAATAAAATAAAAAAAGCAGCACAATAATTTCACTTACATGTCTGAAAAGGGATGGGAAGAAGTACAACATATTAACTCCTGATCCTTCTCCATAAATTATTAATAATAGTTGTTTATCTCCCTCTTCCTTTTACATTACCCCTTACTATTTATATATACACACACACACATGCATTCATATACACATACACATATCTACATATATAGGTATTCAAACACATATACTTTATATATATATAAATTCCTAATAATTAGCTAAAGTAAAAATACATGTAAACAACAATGAATACCTGGTGACAGTCAACAACCCTCATGTCTATGTCTTGAACTTTTTTTTTTTGAAGTGTTTGTGAAGTGGTTTAATTTTGGACCTTCCATAATCTGACACCACGCATTTTGAAGTGAAATCTACCCCTTAAATGATAACACCCTTCTCTTCTGCTGACCTGGCCTCCAAATGAACTGAAGAAACTTTGCAGGGACAGCTAATTAAAATAACTCTTAAAAACAGTCGACATGGGATGTGTGCATTATCACTTGTTACTGCCGTTGACACGAGGCCTACGCATGCCTGCATCACTAAGTCAGCGTCTGTCTTCATGTGGTGGCGACAACTTAAAAGGCACAAAGATCCAAGTCGTGTTTAATTAACCCGCAGCCACAGGAACGCACAGACGGGAGATGCACTTGGCGACACCTTCACACGCGCTCTAACATTTAGCCCTTTTCAGCTCCTACATCCAGACGCCCCACGATCCATGAGCACGATCCACGATCTTGCACACATGAAGTTTACGCCTGCATATGCACTCTCACAATATCATATGCGCAGAGGAGCAGCAGCGGCGCAAACACTGAGTCACACACTCGAATGCGTATGTTTCTACACATGCTCATACATATTACATGCTGCTCTCATATTGCACGAAGCGATTCCCGTGTTCTTGTGACTTGACTTTGTGGACGCATTTCGCCAGGATCTCCTCGATGCAACAAAACTGGATTATATATTCACAGAGGACAGATGAAGATTTATAGCTTCAGTTTTATGACTCCAAATGTGGAATATATTAACCACGGATTCATATATCAGTTATTTTATTCTATATCTTCAGTTTCCTTCCTTCATAATCTCACAAATTTTATTTATTCACTTTACGGGTTGGTATTTATATGATCCTTTCTCCTCTGCTTCCTATAATATCTTGTGTTTCCTCCTTCCCGTCCGCCTTGCTCCTCCTCCGTCGGCTTCCTAAATACTCCTGAATGACACCTCCCCCTTCTTTTTTTTCCCCTCCTAGGAGGTGTTGCCAGACAGGAAGAGGGTGACGACCAGGAGCTACCTGCCCATCACGCCGGTCGACACTGACAGCGGCAGTAATTTCACCTGCGTGGCCAGCAATCCCGCCGTGCCGATGGGCAAACGAGCCACCGTCACCCTCAACGTCCACCGTGCGTTGTTCTCTGCTCAGTCTGTGTTGACAAGCTGCAAAATCAGTCCGATATTTTAATGAGCTGTCCCAGCGCTTGTCAACGTGAAGCGATTATCAGCGAAAAAAACAAAAACAAAAAAACATAACCCTCTCCCTCCATGTGCAGTACATGAATCTACAGCCGCCATTATTTTTCAACACATTCTCAAACCAGGGATGGATTAAGCAGCTTGTGTTTTTTTCTTTTGACACCCAATTAAAAGTAAATATTTTTTTTGTGTGCAAATGCAGTAAAAAGTACTATGGGACACAAGGCAACTGTCCTTTGAATATCCACTCAAGAGCAGTAGTGTGTGTGTTCAAATCTTTGTTGTAATTACAGAGAAAAACTGTAGGAAGTGTGACTGACCCAGAGTTGCACCTCTGTACTGGAATAATGAACCTACTGGTTTTGGACTATCTGTGCTTTTTTAGTCTGCACAAGCCTCAATGTCTAGACAAACTCTAGAGGAAGAGATACATGCACCAATCAGGCACAACATTATGACCACAGACAGGAGAACATTGACCTTTAACCTAGTGACTATTCAGTGTTCTGCTGGGAAACCTTTAGACCTGATATTCATTCATGTGGATGTTACTTAGACATGGAGAACCCACCTAGACCTCTAGACACACCCCTACCCCATAGCAGTGACACTCCTTGATGGCAGAAACACACAAAAAAAACATTTCAGGAACAACTAAAAAAAAAACATCACAAGGTCTTGACCTGGCCTCCAAATTCACTAGATCTCAAACTGATCCAACAGTGACAGGTGGCAGCCTGAGCTAACAGGTAGCACAGTTGGGTGGGCGGGTCTCAACATCCAGGCTGCTTTAGCTCCGCCCCAACACGACTCCCACGTCCATATTTGGAGTGTGTACGGAGTAAAGTTCATCCAACATGGCGACCCTGGGCTTTGCTCACTTTGGGCTTCATTTTCTAGGTTCAGAATCCAATGGGTGACGTCATGATGGGTTTGTCTACAGTGTATAAAGTCAGTGATAGGACCCAAAGGCCCCCACTAACAACACAGTGCTTCCAATGTTTTGGAGGCACAAGGGAGACCTACACATTATTAGGAAGGTGGTCATAATGTTACGCCTGATTGGTGTAGTTGAAACCTTCATTTTCCACCTCAGAGCAGCAAACACAACACACCAGATTGTTTGGCTGTCTTCTAAACTGTGTGTCCGCACAGTGGCATGTAGAATGTGATCCTGTGCAGTCGTGGCTGCAGCGCTCTCACAACGCTCCCTGAAAAACGACTTTCCCTTTACACAAACACACACGCTACCCACAAGGCTGCCACCCTAAAAGGGAAAAGGCTCCTTAGATGTACACAGAGTGTGTGCACAAAAGCTGGATTTCAGTGTGAAAGTTCGTGTGACTTGTTTGTGTCCAAATTCTCTTATAAGTAATTAATCTTCACAGCAGAGGACTGAATGTGCATGTGTCTCCATGTAGATCCTCCTACAGTGACTCTGTCCATCGAGCCGCGCTCTGTTCTGGAGGGCGAGAGAGTTACCTTCACCTGCCAGGCCACTGCCAACCCCCCCATCATGGGCTACAGGTCTGGATGCACTTTTAATGTACAGTATTTTGTATATTGCTTCATGTGCAGTTCAGGTTGCTGGGAACTTTTTTTCTGCAGGGCTACATTAGCAGCATAATCAGATGTTTAATGCCAATGGATTTTCTCTCATCTATTCCGGTCCGCTCGTATCGACTCCCTGGAACTGTTCCTGAAATGCAGCTTTGCTTAGAGAACACAATCGGTGAAAGTATTGACTATTTGTAAAGTTAAACACTGACTTTTATCTTGAGCGACAGCCCCGAAGCGCACAACTTGCAAATTGCCGGACTTTAACACAATGTTTTTAATGTGAGGTTGGAGACTCCACCTGAGGGTCCGAGTGTGGGAGCGGTGCCAAGTGCTGGGGCACTAAGCCTGCTGAGTGTGTATTAAAGTGTCATTATTTAACGAAAGATGAGCAATATGATTTTCAGCAATGTGGAGCACGAATAACAGGAAGGAAGAGACTTCTTTTTTTTTCTTGCAATCATTCCCTCAGGTTTTGAAATCAATGTGCTATAAAATGTCAGGGGTTAATTGATGACATAAAAACGCTCATTGTCTAATAGTGGAAATTCAACATTTGGCTCTGCACCAAAACATTATAAAAACCCATTTTCCCTTCCAAATCTCCCGCTAACTGGCTGACATAACGGTAATTTGCACCGCTTGAAAACGTGTTAAATGGTGTCCTGCGTTTCCCCCGTCAGGTGGGCTAAAGGGGGCGTCCTGCTGGAGGGGGCCAGGGAGAGCATGTTCATCACCACGGCCGACCACTCCTTCTTCACCGAGCCCGTGTCCTGTCAGGTGTTCAACGCCGTGGGAAACACCAACGTCAGCATCCTCGTGGACGTGCACTGTGAGTGGAGCGCTCCGGAGCCGAGCGAGATCCTGATGATACGATATGTTTTAGCGGCTCTGATGGGTCTTTATTTGTCTGAAGGAACACACTCCGTTTTTACCGTGTTACGACACGCTGTTCATTTTGTTGCGCAGAATAGATTTGCAAAGGAGGGCGGCTACACATTTTTTGCCCTCTCGGTTTAATTCGGTTCAACAAAGCCTTGTTTTCAAACGCCTGTATGTGAGGATGAGACAATGGGAATTAAAGCTACACTGTATAACGTCTTTCTCCTCCTACTGGCAGTGGGAGTAATTACTCAAATAATGTTGATCCATGCGTGGGACGCATGTTTATATTCCTTTTACAGTTACACCAAACTAAAACTTTAACTAACACACACACACACATATATATAATAATGCACCAAGTCACAAAGCTCATATCATCTCACACTGGTTTCTTGAACATGACGATGAGTTCACTGTACTCCAATGGCCTCCACAGTCACCAGATCTCAGTCCAATAGAGATTCTCATCATAGATGTGCAGCCGACAAATCTGCAGAAACTCTGTGATGCTATCATGTCAATATGGATCAACATCTCCATGAGGAATGATTCCAACACCTTGTTGAAAGTATGACACCGAGACTTAAGTTAGTTCTGAAGGCAAAAGGGGGTCCAACCTTTTACTGGCAAGGTGTACCTAATAAAGTGGCCAGTGAGTGTGTATATTGGACCCTCTCTCCCAGCGTTGTGTTTCGCGTGCAGGCGTTTTAATCCTCTTACTGTCTTTCAGTTGGCCCAATACTGGTGGTGGAGCCCAGGCCGGTCACGGTGGATGTGGATTCCGACGTCACGCTCAACTGCAAGTGGTCCGGAAACCCTCCCCTCACCCTCACCTGGACCAAAAAGGGCACCAGCACGGTGAGAGTGAACCCCCAACACCCACGTTGACCCGGGAACTCCAGTAAATACTTATTGATTAGACGCGAGCAGATATTTTCTGGGGAAGCTCCGTCCCGAAAATAGAACTGGACCTGTATTAAAAACGCAGACTTCATAAATGTTTTCTCACTTGTAATGCAGACGTTTAGTCGTGAGACTCCGTCTTCGCATCTTAAATCTTTAATTCATGCCTAACAACTTGAGAAAGGCTTGAGGAAAAAAAAAAAAAAAACATTAATGGAGCCTGCTGAGTAAATCAACATGTTTTATGAATAAAATATACATCTCTCCCCCTACATCCATCTCACTTTTTTCCCCTGTCCGTCTATCTCTATTCTCCAAATCTCAAACTTACCATTATGTTATTATATGTTTTTATTATTTATTTTTTTGCCTATTCACCTGCCGGTGTGTGTGTGTTTGTCCAGGTGCTAAGCAACAGCAACCAGCTGTATTTGAAGTCGGTGAGCCAGGCTGATGCAGGCCAGTACGTCTGCAAGGCCATCGTGCCCCGGATCGGAGTGGGAGAGACAGAGGTTACGCTCACAGTCAACGGTCAGTTAATATCCACTTACTGTGCTATTAATAACGGAGCTGAAGCAAGCAAGTTCATAAAACATGTAGAACGGGTCCTCCTACGTGCATAGAAAGGTCCCTGTCTCTGTGTTGAACATGGGAGATGAAAAATTAAACCACAGTGACCTCCGTAATGTGTTTGTTTGATCTAGTGTCTCTCTGTAAGCGTGCATCATCTGTTTGGAGCCCACTGATAGCTGAAGCCTTTGAATTTACAGAGCACAGCGATGCATGGTTATTATTATTACTGTCTACCTGGCATGTACACAAATAAGTACTCAATACGCCGATCAGACATAACATTATGACCGCCTTCCTAAGGTCGTTGCAGCATCTACAGGGGTTTCATCACTGTCACTAATATCAGCGATCAACCACCCCCTTCTAGCTTGGAGCCCTAGTAAATTGCCTAGTTTGTAGCAGCATGTAGCATGTAGCCTACTTGTTCAATGAAAAACATGAATGGCCTTCTGAGAGTAGATGCTGCAATCCTCTCCATCGACATCATCGTGAAACAGAGCAACGAGGTCATGTCCTTTTTTTTTATTTTTGTCTTTCTATTTTTCCTCCTTACTGTACAAAAAGAAAGAGTGCGATGATAAAGAGTGTAGATAAAGATAGTATGATTGTGCATTTAGGTCTCATGCTGTGAAAAAGAACTCTGCGTGTAGCTAAATGCTTAGATTAAAAAAGGTGTCATTGTAAAAACAGAAATCTCATTTTACAAAAAAAGACAAACATGGTTTCAAGGTTTGTTGAGCACATTTTATTTTGTGTTTACTGAGACAAAGAGTGTTTTTCTTATTGTATTAATACTTAATGTATTTACCAAACTAAACATTTTGAATGCTTAAATATGAAAAAACACTGGCCCCACCTCGGCCCCCTGATAATTTTGATCTAAAAACACCACTGTCTATCGATTTAAATATCAACAGTATGGATACCAAGGCTAGTATCGGTATCGGATCGATACTGGCATGATGGGATCAATACTTTTGTTACAGTTTCTCTTCTACACGTCCAGTAAATTACTTCTCACCGAGTTTCTCCATGTCTGTGTGCGTCAGGACCTTCTCCGTCCCCTCCTGTAGTAAAAGACATGGACAGAGTTTGACTCTCAAATCCTAGAATCACAGCAGCATCAGCTGGAACTGATGCTGATATTCACTTATTTGCTCAACTGACTTTGTTACTGATGTTGTATTCCATTGTTGCTATGTTGTTAAGATTGTTATATTTTTATTTTTATTACATTGTTTTTTTTTCTTATGTTGCACTAATGACTTTCTGAAACTACTGTGTGCAGTAAAACTATTTATTTTTTTATACTGTTAAATTGTTTTATATTGTAATTAGTTGATGGAAACAGATTTATCTCACTCAAATATTTGTGTTGTATCATAATTATAATCAACTAATGAAGCCAAGGTTACGAAGTTATTCAAAGATCATGACGTTTCAAGTAAAATAGTGTTGGTATCGGCATCCATATCGGCCACACTAGCCCCGTATTTACTAGGTATCGGATTGATACCAAAATCCCCAGTATCGCCCACCTCTACTAGGTGAGTGGTGCATGTATACGTAACATCCAAATGAAAACCAAGTCCCAAACATCGAATCGTCACAAGATGGTCAATGGTATTTCCTTCTCCTGCCTGTCGGTGGTTTTAATGTTGTGGCTGATCAGTGTAAATCAAAACTAATTCAACACAATGAACGAAGGGGCGATTGCAAATACTCCTTAAATCTTCTCCAAATAACACGCAACCTGACAACCTTAGTCCTGAAACACGTGCTCAATAGACAGTTTGGGATTCAAACTTAAGGCCACGTGTATTGTGCGTGATCTGAGTTCCCTGTGCTGGTTTTGCTACGTGGAGTTTTATCAGTAGAGCTACCTCCATCTGTTTTGCCTCATCTCACCACTGAACGCGAGGCCATGTTTGCTGCGTTAACATTCCTTCATTCGCCGCGATCAAGAGCAACAGCACTGCGGCCTTTTCAGAGGACATGTTCAAACTCTCCACGTCTGCTTGAGAAACTGCCTCTTCGCACGGACACAAAGCTAAGCACAAACACGACTGTACTTACTGTGCGTGCCAACGCAATCCATCAGCGCGGCCTGATGCTCCCTCCGTCCTGTCCCGTTTGAAGATAAATGAACGTCGGCCAGTGGGCAGTTCGGGGGGATTCTCTGGGATTTGTTGAGTCATTTGTGCCAAGGAACACGTTTAATGGGTCCCAGTGTCAAATGTAGCATCTTTAAGATATATATATATATTTTACTATCTTCTCAATGGACGTCTCATTTAATGACAGGGGTCCTGATTTATATCTGCTAAACGGTTTCTAAATGAAACATGATTCGTCGTCTTAACCCTCCCTGTGCATTCATGTCGCCCCCTCTTAGGCCCACCCATCATCTCCAGTGATCCCGTCCAGTTCGCCGTCCGAGGGGAGAGAGGGGAGATCAAGTGTTATATCGCCAGCACCCCCCCACCCGACAAGATTGTAAGTCCAATGCTTGGGAGTCGTAGCTCTGCTGCAGAGGTGTTTGACCTTTTCAGTTTCCATCTGTCTCAGACAGAGATCCCGAACACATCCCTGAAAACAAAATGATTTTTTATTTTTTTTTTTTTACATTCAACCTGTGTCACTGGCTCAAACAACTCTGGCGCAGGCAGCGTTGTTCTCCAGCTGTGTCATGGGTATGTGAGAACAATCTGTTCCCCCTCTGTAGTGGAAGGTGTGACTCATCGAAAAGCAGCTGCCGTAGCGTTTGGCTGAGGCGAAAAGGAGGAGGCTGAGACGAGAACTGTACACGTGTTCCAGTGAGACGTTTCAGCAGATAAGATCCAAGAAACGGTGAATCACAGCTTCCTGTGTCACCGCGCGTTTATTACAGCGTTTATACGCAGCGGCTTAAAGTTTTAGTCTTAGTTTTTGGGTGAGTTCGTCAAATGTGCGTTTGGTGTGAAAAGTAATCTAATGAGAAGTGGTCTCACTTACTTTATGATGTAGCTGCTTCTTTTGAGCATAAAAGTCAAACAGACTGTGCTTTCTGGTTTTTCATGATAAAGTTCACTGGCTAGAGCAAAGCCATGGTTACACATTTAAGTTTTTCAACATCCATTCTTTGCTGCAAGCTTCCTAGCTAATGTTCATGCATTCACAGTTTTGCCCTGTTCATTATTCTGTCTGTTTTATGGAATGCTTCTAAAAAATTAGCTTCATACAAAGCGTAACCCTACAAGATGAATACAATACAACACAATAAATGTGCAGGTAAGGAAAGGAACATTTAACACCTCTTTCTCCTTATGTTGTTTTATTTGTCTAATTGTGAATGTCTTGTGATTTCCAGTTTCCTGTTAATTATCTTTTGGCCACCGACATAGTCTGCAGACCTGTTGCTTGGATACACCCGATTTAGACCGCGTTGAGCTCTGCTTCCTTGAGATTTGAATCGCGGTCGAACTAGCGAAACATTTTCCCTTCTTAAACTGCTCTATTGAGTGGTATTGAGTGCCGCGGGTCAAAGGTGTTCCTTTAACCGAGCGATGACTTTTTTGTGAAGATGTACGACTGCGATCGCTTGGGGGAAAAAAAAAAAAAAAGAGAGAGAAAAAGACCAAATAAAAACCCATAAATGGAAGCTTTAATGCCTCTCTCAGCAGAGACAGTTAGCTACAGCGCCCAGACAATGCTGCTTTCACTAGAACCGGGCCAAGATGAACGCAGCGATGCCTTCGAGAAGTGTAAACCTTGCTTCAGCAGAGAACCGTAATCGAACGTCGTGCTGATTCTGCCACAACAGCCCGACCGTTACTCATCCCGGTCTTTACCTGAAGTTACTGAGTGCAGGACTCGGATCAAGTTTCAGTTTGATATAAAGTGAGAGTTATGTAAGTCTGTGGTATAGTGTGCGATATGGACTTCAGGAAGTGGTGGGGAATCACAGAAATAAATCCACGCCTGTCTCGTTTGAGTTTGAAGGCTTGAATGAGTGTGTGTGTGTGGGGGTGAAACAGATTGAAATAAGAGGGAGAGAGATGAGGGAGAGTAAAATTTTGTACCTTTCAGCGTCAATTATCCAATTGTGCTGCGCCGACATGACAGAAATCAGAGCTTTTAGAAAGCCCCCCACTTCTCCCCCCACCCCCACCCCTCCACTGCTGCACGGCCGGGAAGCTCAAAGCGTATAATGTGATACGACATTATAGTCTCATCTTAATGCAGAGGCAAGGGGACTTATAAAATATGGACTATGATGCTGTGTGTGTCCATAAAGGAGGCAATGATAGGAGGAGCTGGACGGAGACACAGACTGAGCTGGTGCAACGTAGTTATTGAGGGAAAGAGCGATAAAGAAAGAAAAAGAAAGAAGAGGCTTTCTCACTGAATCTCGGCGACATTTTAAATATATTTATTTCTCTTTTCAAGCGGTGTTAAAAGGTACATTAGGCCAACATACGGCTGTATGTATATTTGATGCCGCCACGCTCCATATTTAATACCCTTAAAATTCCGCCTCAGCATTTTTTAAGTGGAAAAACCTGCTTGAGATTTTATCGCCTCATGCGCACTCGCCGCGCTGTCCTGTGCCCGTTGTGATTTATTCATGAGGAGTTTCATTCTTCTCCACCCTTTAAAAAGTTGTTCCACAAATTTTAATTAGCCATATAATACTGCATCTGGAGACCGAGCTACCGGGGTGTGAGGATGTAATTTGTTTTGCTTAAAATATATTTCCTGCCCAGACTCGCTTTAGTCTCTCTTAACCTTTCTTAACACCGGCCCATCTGCTTGCTGAATGTTTACTCTCGAGTATGTGTGAGTAAGATAAGATAAAGTGAAATTAGCATTATTTTTTCTTCCCCCCCCTCAGGTTAAATCGGATAATTGCTGCAGAACAGAGTGGATTTTAGATAAATATCTAATTAAGAAATAAAGGTGATGGGGTCTTCATTACAGTTATACTGAACTTCAGCCTGCTTGAAGGAGACGTGGTGATTAGGAGCATTATTCACAGATGTCTCTATGCACAGATGTAGTTAATCTTAAAACTTTTAATTGACTTTTAAGTAGCAGATAAATAAACAGCAGTTTGTTTTAAAAGTTTTATTAAAGGTGTATTATGGCGTGTTGTTAAATGTCTCTTGCAGGTTTGGGCGTGGAAGGAGAACGTATGGGAGAAGGAGAAAGGCACCCTGATGGAGCGGTACACCGTGGAGCAGAGTAAACCTCCGTCCCAGGGCGGGGCTGTCCTCTCCACCCTCACCATCAACAATGTGATGGAGTCCGACTTCCACTCCCCTTACAACTGCACCGCCTGGAACTCCTTCGGACCCGGGACCATGATCATCACTCTGAAGGAGAAAGGTACGGGGGAACGTGTTGCCTGCTCTAATCCTCACATAGGCTTCACCATCTATATCCGGGCATGTGCATTTTTATTTGATAAATGCTGACAAAAGTAAAATGTTTATGTAAACTTTTTTATGTACCACAAGAGGCACTTTAGATCCGTTTTTATTTGTACCGTTTGTATTGGATACCACGACCAGTAGGAAGATCTCAGCTTTGTTGTCTCTGGCGGCCCCTGTGGCAGGACGTGGCAATTGCAAGCGTATTTTTGAACGTCACTTTTGCACTTAAATATGCAAAAGTGTCTCCACAAACGCCTGGTATCAAATACAGTAATAAATCACCATTTGGTTATCTGATTTTACAACTGAAAGCGTGCAGCAATTCTGGTATAAGCATGCGCACATTCCTGTTGGTCGTCCCATGCAGGGCTGGGTATACAAGCCGGTATTTTTTTTTTCATGCATAAACATGTGTGCACGACATTTTTTTACTGGTTGAGAGAGGAATTAATGCAGTAGATTGACTAAGGATGGACTGTTATGTTGAGTCACACTAGTAGTATGACAAATTTGCATGGCTCTGTGTTAGCACTGCCTGCTGATAGGAAAATCTGGGGACATTTACAGCTAGGAGATAAAAAAAAAGAGAATTGTTATCAAAATGAAATGAAGAAACAGGGACAATTACAGTTTCATTTATTTTTATATATTTATTCATGTTTAAACTTATTTAAACTGCTATGTCTCTAATGTCAATAGCAGCGCTATTGTGGATACCGTAATAACTGTAGTCTGTGCGCAACATTTTTTTCTCATTCATAAAAAGCTAAAATTGGGGACATTGTCAGGGACAGCTTTGGCCGGGGCACCTTTTTTTGTTCTTCCGTGTCTAATTTTCATACCTTTCCATCTTCACCACACCTCACAGTGACACAGTTGCGCCATGCGTGTTTAGAAGCGCTACACTGAAAATGGTCGCGTCTGAAACAGTGTCTCTTGGTGCCTCGTTCCTAACGCTGTGTATCAAATACACCGGTACGCCGGTATATTAAAAAATTCATATCATAATGGAGAAAAATGCCGGTATACCACCCAGCCCTAGTTCCATGCTTACAGTGCTGCTTTATTTTGTTTTATTGGTTACAACTGCATAAGATGAAACATTAATGTGAGTAGAGAAAATTGAGGAGACAAAACATTGTGAACATGGGAAATAAACGCTGCAGGAAATTTGTGAGCATTATGCATACGTTTCAGAGTAGCTGCCACTCACTAATTGTTGAACAAGTGTACAGCCCTTTTTCACGATCGTGAATGGTTTCCAGTGTTTGTTTGAAGCGTGTCTGAATAATCAAAAGAGAATAAGCTGCATGTTGCAAATTTTGTGAAAGAAACAGTTGGTTGGAAAAAGTTTTTTAAAATTTGGCTTTGCAGCTATTTAAACTGGAAGGAAATGGATTCATAAGCACCAAGACCTAAAACTTTATTTATTTATTTATTACATTACATCAGATTCTGCTTGACCAAATGAAGTTCTTTCCATAATGAGAATGTATTGTGTATTACTTTCTTTGTTTGTGGTTTTCTCTGCTCGGGGCTCAGCTTATAAAAGGTGATGTCATGTACTCTTGGGCTGTTAGGTCACTCTCAGTTAAAACCTGATCAAAACCCGCACCGATTCAGATGTGAATCTATTGCTCCTCAATAGAGTATTCTGTTTACAAGAAACACAAATAAGGAGGGAGAGCTGTTTATTGTCCCCGAAAAAAAAAGATGCAGTTCTCTTTCTTTCGGATGTGTCCTTGAGCAAGATCATTAAAGAGTGGCTTCAGCAGGAGGACAAATAGATAGTCTATTCTGGATGGTTATGCTTTATTATGAGAGTTTGGTACGTCACATTACATTGAGAAAATGGATTCTTCATGCTCTGTCGGTCTTATCTGACTTTTATTCTTTCAGCTGTCAGATTTTGCCAGCTTTAGAAAATCTACCAAAACATCTTAGAGGGAGAAAGAGGGACAGAGAGAGAGAGAGAAAGAGAGAGAGAGAGAGCTTGGATTTGTCCCTATATGTTCACTTAAAGCATTTTTATCCCTTGTCTGACGAGCACGCCTTATCAACATAACCAGCCCTCAGAGATTCAACATTAAGCGAGGACACAGGAGGATTTGTTCTTAGACGACGCAGCCACGCAGGTCTCAGTGACAAAGAGGCGGCAGTTGTCCCTCAACCTCAGCCCATTCCTTTGCTTCTGTGTTTCTTTCAGATATTATTATTCCAATAGGAATTATCGCCGGGGGTACGGTGGGCTTCTTCATCCTGCTGCTTATGTTCCTGCCGGCGCTCGCCTTCTTCCTCTACCGCCAACGCAAAGGCAGTGAGTGCACACGGTGGTTGTGTAGGGGCACGCACGCACTCACTCTACGTTTCTATCAGCCTTTCTTCCATCCACTCCATCCCTATCTGTCATCCTGCCTTTCCAAGAAGAAAGGGACATGTGCCAGTCGTGTAGCATTTATTCAAATGAGATTAATGAATATTCATATAATATGGCAACCTGCCCTAAAACGCCTACTGTGCGTTTCCCCCTTTCATTCCATTGATACTGAATTGAGCGATTATTTTTTTAAAAATCGTATTTACGTGCCACTTGTGCTGTGGATAAAGTATCTAAATAACGGAGCAGAAAGGTGAATAGCGTTTAAATCGTGTATTCCTATATGTTATTTCTGCAGCCTACGGCAATCCAATTAGTATTTATGAACACAAACCACGCTCCTGCAAGAGAGAGCTGAACAGAGAGCAGAGAACAGAGAGCTAAGAGACACGTGACGTCTTTTAGTTGTTTAGTTTGAGCTTCTCCAGAGCAAATAAAGAATCAGGGAAGACAGTGAAGGTGACTGGCAGAGTCCCCAGAGGGATTTTCTGGGGATAAGAGTGTTTTTTTCTGGTTCAGAGCTGATAACACAGCAAAAAAAACCCAAAAAAAAAACTATATATATATATACTCTATATATATATATTTGGAAATAGAAACTCCAACAAACGTCGTTGTGGCTCCAGATAAACAGTCTCTCATTTGTTGTCTATGATTTAAATCTTTAAATCTTTGGAAATCTTTACTTCTCTCTGGCTGTGGAAGAGATCTGAAAAGTAAAACCAGTGTGGAACGCGCAATACCACATGTGTTTCGCTGCACGTCTTCAAAAATTATTTGAATAAACTCCAATTTATAAGTCTTCCTCTTCCTCAATGAAAACTCTCCACAGAAGTCATTATGATGCCATTAGATTAACTCACTTCTTCTGAGCCATGTAGTCATGTTCCTTTGGAAGATAATTCTATAATTAAGTAGATGTTAATTAACCCCTGAGACTGCGTGTCCTCATATGGGGACACTTTTGGTCACTTGGTCAGACGTCTACTCTGAATTGGGACAATAATCAGACGGCAAGTGATGATCTCAAAGTCCAAAAAAGAAGTACAGACAACAACATATATCGCAGGCCCGTCCATGTTGGCCAAATATAGTCACTTCTGGCCACAGAGAACAAGATGGCGACGACCAAATGCAACCCCCTGTTGAAGAGCTATGTTCTGCTCGGCATAATATTATGTTTATGTGTGAGATTTCTGAACAGTGAAGCTTTCTTGCCTTCTTTGGAACAACCACAAGGAGGTGCTGTAGGCAGAGATAGGGGGGCTTTAAACTTAAACTCAAAAACAGTTTGGAGTAACAAAAAAATAACCAACTGAACAATAAAAAAAGACAATTAAAGCCAAGAAGTCAACTTAAAATTGAGTTGTTTCATTGTTTCCATGAATATGTTTTTTCCTCCAGGTCGCCGTGGTGTCACCCTCGGTAAACCGGACATCAAGGTGGAGACGGTCAACAAAGAAACCCACAGCCTGGAGGAGGAGGCGACCAACGTCTCCACGGCAACCCGTATGGCCAAGGTCATGTACTCCGTAAGTAGACACCCATCTGAGTCACCGGGGGCCGCGGAGAGGAGGCGTATGGGTCAAGGCGTTAAACGTACAGATGCATCGACACTAAGGGCGACATGGCAGTCACATTCACAAGTACACACATTCAACACCGAGTCATCCTCACTCTGCACCGCACTCATGTAAAAACCCACACCCTCCCTTTAACTTAATTGTGTTCCTTTTAGAAAAGCCTTCAGCGCCTGAAGTCCTGAAGAATGTAATCGACGAAGCTCCTCTGACATCGTGTTTTCTTTTTTTTAAAACGCTCGGCCCACAAACCTTTTTTTTTTTCTTTTTCCCGACGACTAACCGTTTCTCGTCTTTACTCTCTTGGAATGAAAAACCTGAAACTCTGTTTTCCTCTCCCCTCCCTCTCTTCCTCCTCCTTTCCTTTCTCACCCTCCCTCTTTCCGTGTGTGTGTTTCGTTGTTTGATGGTTTAGTTTCTGCCCTCTGTTTCCCTCTCTCCCTCCACTCAGCCGTTCAAAGACGACATGGACCTGAAGCAGGACATCAGAAGTGAGAGCGACACCCGGGAGGAGTACGAGCTCAAGGTGAGTTGACTCAGCAAAGACGTTTTGGCATGCTGACACCGGGGGTTTTGCGGAAAACACTTATCTACGGCATCTTTGACATTGTATCCTGCATGGTGCATGAGCTTTGTGATCATGTTCATCTCTTTGTTCCTAGTAGGTGTTCTCTTTCCTCAGGTCCAGCATTAACGCTGCAGTTACAAGTCTCTTTTTCATAACAACAACAGCCAGTGGGTGTCACAGACTTTCCTGAAAATTTGCGTTTTGGTTACTTTGTCCTGGGAAGCTCGCACATATGAATCTGACCAGGTTTCTCTTACAATCCTGCATTTTTAAGCAATCGTGATTCTGCTGAGTTCCAGCCAAGTTCAAATGGCATTATTTCCACTTTTCTATACTGGCCCAAGAGAAGTATTAAATGAATGATACCAGTTTTAAGGGTTTTATTCCAGGTAAGGAATGCTGAACACATACAGTACTGTGTGCTGCATCACTCATGCACCATTATTACATACAGCATCGATGTCACCGAGCATTTCACCCTGCAATGACAACATCAATATGTTAAATGAGCAAATTTAAAAAAAATATATGATCTAGGTGCCTGATTTTGGTCAGTGTTTTTCAATTTGGCCTCTTATTTACTGAGAGTTTTAATAGAGGGTATGCACTGGCGTCACTTCCACCCGGGGCCACACCCCTAAGTGGCAAAAACATGGAAATGTATCAGTAAATACTGGGAGACCAGGAAAAACGTGTTTTATCAGATCAAACTAAAGATGATCCATATAAACTACCAAAAAAACAAATGGTCCACGAACACCGACATGTGACCAGAAATCAGTTCTCCTGATATTTATATTGACCTGATTTCAACACCAGGAAATACTATACTGATACTAAAGTATGACCTTTTGGTACTTTATACAACACAGCTTCAACAGCCTCAGTTTCAGTTAGTTTCAGTTCATCTCAGTTATGATAAATGTAGCTAAATAAAAGATGCTAACGCTAAGAGCTTTACTGAGAAGTAACGTTAGCTATATGATACTGTAGCGACATGGACCTGGATGTTAAAAGAAGGAGTGATCACAAATATTCAGTTTATGGTTTTATTGTTATTTATTGTTGGAACTGAAATAGTTACTGTCGGCCATAACTACACCACAACAACAACATCCACAAACCTATCTGACTTATAAACTTATATCTCCAGAACATAACCTAAGAAGTAACTTAAGGTCAAAAAAATACAGCATAAATTAATATTACCTGACACTAAATGTGATTCCGGTTGTTCCTTCTCGATCCATTTACTTCGGGACTTCGGGAGCCTGTAAAAATATCTCTCCGACTGCTTTTTAAATCTGTTGGTACAGTCGATCACACAACCATTTTTAAACTCAGTTTTACAGTTTAGATGCTATTAAAGCCTATGATTCAAACTAATGCTGCTAATCTCCATGCTCAACATCACAGATTTGCTATATACCTGCTTTTGCTAACACAGAGCACATCACACATATCTGAATGTTCTTTGTTCTTGCTTCACATGTCCAACAATATAAATAATACAACTAAAAGACTAACACTGTCTTGCCTGATCCCAGGATCCAACCAACGGCTACTACAACGTCCGAGCCACCACCCACGACGAGGCGCGGCCCCAGTCCCGGGTCATCCACTACCAGGGAGAGTTTCGCTCTCCAAACCCAAACAGCGGACCGTCCGGTGCCACGTCCAGCGTTCCCCAGGCTGCTGCCAGCGGTGCAGTCCCCCCCAGCGGAGTGCCAGGCTCGAGGGCAGGCTGTTACGACCCCCGCCCGCCTTCCAGGATGTCCCACGCCACCTACGCCCAATTCAACACCTTCACCAGGGCAGCACAGAGCCAGCAAGCGCCTCCCAATCCGGCTCTTCAATCACCTGGAGATTACCCCGGAGACTGCGGCATGCTGGACAGCACAACCCAACTGGCATACGACAACTACGGATACCCTTCCCAGTATCCCAGCTACCGCATGGGCTTTGCTCCACCAATAGAGGAAGGGCCGGCCTATGAGATGTATCCGACAGGACAAGGGACTGGGCCGGGTCCAGGGCCAGGACCGGGACCAGGACCGGGACAACAGAGTCCTGAAACAGGGCTGGGAAAGTACGGAAGCTCCACTCGCTTCTCGTACTCATCTCCACCCTCTGACTATTCCCATAGACACACACAACGGATGCAGACTCATGTTTGAGAAGCGGATGTACACAGTCTTGGACTTGCTTTTTTTTGCGACAGCCATACTTGTTAAACACAAAAATAATTTCAAATTACGGAAAAAAACAAAACAAACAAAAAAAAATCCACCCGTTGATACATTTTTTGGTTTTCGTTTCCCCAGCAGCCACCGCATGTGATTTAGTCCGGCGTCCGAATGGACACTGAACACATCGCGCCACATATAAGTCGTATATAATGTAGTTAGCAGCAATACATAGGCTACGACATGCAAAGCGACACGCATTTACTCCGACGAGAGCAACAGCGAGAGCCACAATCAGGAGAAAAGAGACAAAACCAGAAGAAGAGCACTTTGAAGACTCAGAGAAGAGGAGAATCAGGAGGTGCAGAGGGACGTTTTCTCTTCCTGCCGTCCTCACCTTGCTGTTTAACCATCTCCCTGAATCACACGGTCCTCCCACCACATCTCTGTAAATAAGTGCAAATGGAGATTTGGGTAAAGTTGTACAAACCTGTACATTGTGACACGGTGACCTACAGCAAACCCTCTGTTAGAAACACTTTGCGTTTCCTGACTCTCACATATCTGCAGACACACACAAACACAGACGAATCTTTAAAAAATGTTTTCATGTATTGCAGCATCGGGGCAGCTTGGACTTTAAATACACCTGGCACTTTTTGATCCCCTTTCCTCACTAAAAACTTGCCCTGTGGCGATTTTCCCGACCAGATCTACCTTGATGTAAGTGGGACAAAGCTTCTTAAGGTGGTACAGTGAGTGACCAGAGTGCCAATGCTTATGTGCCAACACACACACAAACTCTTAATGTGTGTCTCCTTTTATAAAGCGTGGACAATGAGATGCTCCGGACGACGAGGTTTTGTACATGCTACACAAGAAGAAAGGAGCGGTAGCAAGCGCCTCTGTGCTCCTTCGCCTCCTCATCTCTCATTTTTATCATCGCGATGCGTTTCTATACCCAACGTTTCCCTTCGAGGTCGATGCTATAAGCAGTATTTGTGAAGCGAGGTGTGGCGCTTTTTTCATTCAATGAATTTCTGCAATTTGTACAAAAAGATACCTCCCCTACCCTCAAGTGTCAAAAAAAAAAAAAAGTATTTGTTTCTCTCACTTGCACAGTAGAGTAGATTTTTTTTTCCATATTTATACGGAAACGTATGAAAAAAAAATGGCATTCAGAAGCATTTTATAATATTTTTATAAGGAGTTGTGGACCAAAGGTTCAGCGTTTTGGGTGACACTCACTTTTTAATGTGTACGTTGGCAATGTGATCGTCATTGGAAAAGAGACGGATGGCGTTTTTAAAGTGGATGTTGTAGATTTAAATTAGAAAACCTGAAGAGATTCACTCCAAAATGATGAATATCCACCACAAATTTTCTGTGGTGGATATCTTTGTTTGGTGCGAAGCTCTTTTCTCTGACCTCCAGTTCTTCTGACTGGACTGCCTTTTTCAAAACGTTGACGACATTCTGAACGATGGATGGAGAAACAGCAGCTGCTCACTTTGAGCTGTACATTTTGTAAGCGTCGAGAAGGTTTAAACGTGGTCTAACATATCAAAGTGAAGGTACAGCGGGTTCTATCTAGCTCATAAGGTACTTTGTACATTTGAAATATGTGTACGTGTGCTGGTTTCCTCGCTGCAGCAGAGAGTTTGGTGGCGTTTTGTGTCCCAGGTTTTTTCCTTTGTGTTGTGTCAGCTTTGGGTACGTGTGATTGGTCGTTAAGTCCCATTAAGGTTTGTAAGGATCAGCATTTAAAAAGGTTGCTAAACTAAAACTAAAATTAAAAAAAAAAAAAAAGTTGGCATTTTATGCCATATTTTTTTATCAAAATCACTCAACTTTGCACATTTATAAACGGTTTATGCTTCTGCTTCAGTCCAGACCCTAACGAGGTAGCCTCACCTCTCAAGAAATGTAACTACGAGCCACGAAGACGCAGACCTCCAGAGCTGTGATTGGTACGCTTGGTAGTAGCATGTTTCTGCTTTAATATTTCCGGCTGCATGTCCGTCTACGCAGTTTCCACATTGATAGTTTTGGATCTACAATGTTAGAAAGGTTGACTGAGAGGGTACAATTAGGGATGGGCATCAATACGATTTTATTGATACCAATGCCGTTATCAATTCTGCTCATCTTTATCAATTCCCTTATCGTTTCCTCCTTTGAATTTTTGGTTTAGAAAAAGAAGGCGTGTAAACAGCATAAAGTTTCTAAACAAGAGATAAGAGCTTGTGTGAGAAAACAAATGCCGTGTGTCGTTGCTTCAGCTTGCTTGTAATTTTGGCGCTGCATAAGTTGCACGTTGCGCTGTTACAGTCCCATCTGGTGGAGTGAAGCCACACTTTCCACCATTTCTGTCTCTCCGCCACAGTGTCTTCCTTGTCGTCACGTGACGTTAATGATGTACTTCGGCGTAAAGATTCTTCTTCTTCTTCTTTCGTTTTATGGCACTTGGCAAACAACTTTTAGGTGCATTACCGCCACCATCTGGACTGAGACTTAAAGATGTGGCACGAAAAGAATCGGTAATTGGAATCGATAAGCATGAAGGCTAATGATATGGATGAACTGAACCAGTTGGATGCGCATCCGTGTGTACGATTCACCGAAATTTCAACAAAATTCAATGTTGAATGCAAAGAAAGTGAAGCAGGTAGAAACGAAAATGATCCCGACGAAGAAGCAACGACTAGCGTAGGCTACTACGTAGGTTACGGCGTCTATGTCCCGTAGAGGCATAAACCACTTCGATTTAAACTGTCTTTATCCTTTCACTGTATACTCACACTAGGACTACACAGCGGCCTTGAATTTACAAGGTCCTTCCCTCCTCTTTACTGGACAGACAAGAGAGACAGACAGACAGACAGCAATATGGATCCACCCAGTTGTATCTTTATCCTGCATCTTCAAGCAGTTAAAAATGAGAACAGATGATGAGACCCCAGGCTGCACCATGAAGCCAGAGATCTCAGCACCTCCAGAGGTAATCATTGACTGTTTATACTTATCAGCCGTCCCATCAGCCCTACACAGTATATTATGGTAATTGTGTGCTAAGGGGTTGTAAAAAAAAAAAAAAAAAAAAAAAAACTGTATTTATTGACTCAGTTTTGAATCAACACTGCAGAGCAAAAAGGAAACCAGAGGCACGGCGCTTCATATATCAGACGAAACCTTGTAGCTCCAAGGTCAACATATAAACCGCTTCCGTTGTTACGTTGGGGGAAAGAATGGCAGATGGGGCACCTTTTTAAATTTATATGGTCATCACAGCCTTGGTATTGCATACTATTACCTCTTTACAAGCTTTTTACAGAGTTGTAGCTGTGCAGTGTTTTGCATCGGACTTGCAGTGTCATCATGACCTTGCGTGGATTTGACACAGACGAGGTACTGAGGCCAGCAAATACATGGCCAGGCCATCCAGGTACTTAGTCATTACCTCTTAACTATTTACGGTCCGGTGACAGTCGGCGATGGACGGCGGGGGGGGGGGGGGGGGGGGGGGGGGGGGTGTATAAATATGTAAAAGACACCACAGTTGCCAAAAATGCATAGCAGATGTTTGGAATTGGTTCTGCAGTGGAAAGAAAAAATGTGATTTGGAAGGGGGGCTGTGGAGGTGTTTACTCTGCTAGGTTGTTATTTTGTGTCTTTTTTGCCTCTTTTCCATTTGTACCGCTCACCGCAACGGGAGCTCTACTACTCCTACTCCCCTGTGTCATATTAATAGCCGCCACCTATCAGCTTCCAAATTTAGAGGTTGAACCTGTCTTCACATACAAAAAAAAATACATATATATATATATAAATATATCACCACATTATCGCAAACCTTTCTCTCATAGCTTTCTTCCAAAATGTCTCCATAACATATGGCATAGGTCTATGTGTCTAGGCTACATAAATGTATGTATGTATGTTGAGGGGTTGTGTGTGTTTTTTCTCTTGTTTTTTGTTTTTATTTACAGAATATATATCTTCATGAGCTCCGTCCACAGTTTATTTATTTAGGGATCTCTTTAATTTTTTGTGATAATCAGTGTGTTATTTCTTTTTATGCATATATATATATATGTTTGTTACATTGGAAGAAATGGCCAACAGCAGTATTTTATCTTGACCCCATCATGTAGCGGGGTTCTAATTAATCAACCCAGTCAAATAAAAGAGGGCTTGTGTGCATCTGTGGCCAAAAAGCAACTCCTCAGCCAGGCCACAAATAGCCAAAACTCTGTCTCAACTAGGCCAGTCTGGGCTAGAACCAGGCCAGACCCGCAGCTAACTGCTCTGTTGCATGCTGTGCTGTGCCGTGCCATCTCCGGCCAAGAGTGTGAAGAGAAGTGGCTCAGTGTCCCTTTTTTGCATTTCTTTTTTTTTTTTTTTACCCTTTTTGCGGTTTCATTAATTGCCAAATAAACTGTGCACACATAAAAAAAACAACAACAACAAAAAAAACAACTAAGCAGACGAACAAATGCAGCAGACATTTGTATTCATTGTGATTATGTATGCTAATGTGTGTGTGGGTGAGTTTGTGTTGGCCACTGGACTGCAGAAATTAGGGTTTGACTGATAAATATCATCACGTCGTCACCTGCTGGTATGATGGAGATGATGACTCCTGACCGCGACTACATTAAACCTGATTAGATTTAATTTACAAGCTCTAATATTTAACAGCTCGGTCATTGTTCCTGTGCAAAAACACATTTCGCTTTAAACGCAGTAATGTGGCAATTTCACTGAATATGTGCGACAGTTATGGAACATTTTCATTATGACAAGTCCCGAGTTAATATGGGAGAACGATGGTTTCAATTTTGGGAGTAATTGTGTAAATGTGTCTTTAGCCTACGAACTATCAGATTGAAATCACGCGCGGGTTTTATTAAAGTAAAGTTTTTGCCTTTAACCGCTGCTGCACGGTGATTTTCAAATGAATCTGACATAAAGGGGCCGACAGAATCAAGGTTAGTTCGGCAGCTAAAACCTGCTCACCAGCTTAACCAAGCATTACTTCTAAGACTGAGTAAGAGCCCAGTTTTATTGTCTAGCTTTACTATATTTTATGGACTGTAGGTACGGTAAGTGTTACATCCTTGGATTTGGAGATTTCAGCAACATGAGCTAAACTCAAGTCTTCCTAAGCTGAGAATTGAAGCCAAAACCTGTTCAGTTCCTCAACTGGTCAATTGGGTCAAAAGTAAATTCCTGCAGTTGTTAAAAATTTACTGCAGATCTACACCGACCAGCCAAAACATTATGACCACTCACAGGAGAACTAAAGCAACATCGACCGCCTTGTGACAATTCAGTGTTCTGCTGGGAAACTTTTGGAGCTGGTATTCACTCATGTGGATGTTACTTAGACATGTAGCAGCCAACTAGACCAGACCAGACCAGACACCCCCACCACATAGTAGGATGCAACTTGACACAGGGACACAAACACAACAACGCCTTAGGAGCAATTCAAATAAAAATGAAAAACAGCAAAAGTTTCCAAATTCACTGCATCAAACTGATCAAGTATCTGTGGGATGATCCACAGAAGCCCCTCCCTGTAGGACCCAAAGACCCCCACCAACAACCCTCCTGTTTCCAGACACCTCAGGATACCCTCAGAAGGCCCATGTCCATTCTCTGATGGGTCCCAAATGTTTTGGAGGGGACCCACACAATATTAGGAAGGTGGTCATAATGTTATGCCTCGAAAGCTCGAGGTCCCATTCATTCAGCTGTAGTTCAAGGTGAAATAATAAGACTTTAAAGTTATGCATAGAGTGACTGATGCTCCACTCATCCACCAACACACACTTTAGCCATCACAGTGGTTTATGGTTTATAGAAAGTACCAAATGTCAAAATTACCCAGAGTTTAGATCTGGTGTATTTGACACTAACGTCATCTTAGTCGCACAATGTGCCATGTTACGACAAAACCGATGAGTTTAATTATCAAGCTGCTCTGACACTGCTGCAACAAATACAACTTTAAACTGCTTTAAAAGGTGCACTACAGTGCATTCTATTTAACTTTTATTCTTATAAGATCCCGGGACAAAATCGTGTATGCATTTTGACATTTTGAAATAACAAAACAACAACTAATTGTGTTAAATGTAACAATTTACTAATAGTCAGTCCATATATCAGTCAAACCCTAGTAGGAAGCAGGAAGGGAGAGAAGGAGACGTGGTTCGGTCTTAGGGCTGCTGAGCCAGAGTCCGCTCTGTGAACGAGACGAACCTTAAAGCGTACGATGACAACGACCAGTCGGGTGAGGAGGTGTCCATGTTGCACTTAAACGTGTGTGGGGTGGAGATGGAGTCCCATCGCCACGGCAGGGGGACGTGTTCCAGTATATTCTCCGTACTCCTTCCGATTCTTTTCATTTTAATCCCTATATCTTGTTGTATTATGCTCACGTTGGGTTCGAGTACTTGTTCTTGATTTTTTTTTTTTTTTTGTTAAGAAGAAAAAAAAACAACTGTACAAAACCAGATATTATTAAAACGTTCTTCTTTTTCTTTTCATACTTTTTGTCTTGTTTTTTTTTTCTTTTCTGTTGTCAAATCCTATGTACTTATTTTTTCACAGTATTACAAAAAATAAAAGAAGACACGGTTTCGTAAGAACTTCGGAAATAAACTGTTTCATTTTTTAAATTGTGTTTTGCAGTTCCAACCAAATCAAATCAAACAGACCCTCAGATTCATTATTCATCTACTTTGTCTCCTCTTCTTCATGTTTATTATCCTTTTATATCTTCTCTCTCCATCTATCGGTTCAGATCTGCTTCCGTTCACTCCCGTTCCTGTTATTTTCCTTTCCTTTCATACGTTCCATCCTTTCAGTCCTCCTCACCTCTACACTCGTTTTCCTCTCATTTTTCCTCAGCCCCTCTCATTCCTTCCCCATCTTTCCGGCTTCCTTTCATCTCTCCCATGTCTCCTCCACTTTCCTCCTTCTTTGACTCATTCGTAGACCTCTCCTTTTCTGCAGCTCTCCACTTCTCCTCTTCCTACCTTCCATCTTCTCTAGCCTTCAATTTCCAAATCTCTCTCCAGCCCATTCCCTTTCTTTCTCTCCTCTCCTCTTTTTCATCTCCTCCTCAGAGTTCTTCTTTAAAGTTTCAGAGCCTCTCTCTTCCCTCCCCCTTTCTTCTCCTCTCTTCATCTTTCTTTTATTGTCTTGTCTATTGTCCTCCTCCTCCTCCTCTACCTCTCCTCAGACTTCATTTCCTCCCCTCCACATATCTTCCCACTTCTCTTCATCCCTTTCTCCTAACATTTCCCATTTCCCCCTCTCTCGTCCTCTCCTCTCTCTTTTCAATCTCTCTGTCTCTCGTTTGCTCTTCCCAGATTTTTCCTGTTACACCTCAGGCCTCCTGTTTCCTCTCGTCTCCTCTCTCCTTCCTTCTCGTGCCCTCCCTCTATCCCTCGATTCATCTCTTTCTCCGGCCTCCCTTTTCCATCCTTCCTCCTTCTTTTCAGTTCTCCCTCCTCCTCTCCTCTCCTCTCCTCTGTGAGCGGCAGAATAAAAGGAAAGAAAAGGAAAGGACGGGGAGCATTAGAGATGTCCTGTTCTCAGCGTGTCTCCTGCTTTCATTGAGGAATAATGTCTGGAATAACCTTCAGCGCTGCTCTCCCGACTCCAGCATGGACCCCCTCCCTCCATCCCTCCCACCATCCTTCCCTCCCTCTCTCAGCACCACTTCCATTTCATCCCCTTGTTCACATTTGAAGCGGCAGTTGTATGGATTATGGCCCCTCTCATGCTTGGCACCGCACTCGGCGCTTTGAGATATATTATCATATTAGTGGAGAATGATGTAATGCATTTCAAGACATTTGTCCTTCGCGCACCCTCTGTCCCTCCGCAGATGATGTCACTGGCTTTGTGTCTGGAGGCAGAGAAGTTGTCAGGTGGGTTTTTTATTTATTTAATTTTTTATTTTTTTCCCCCCCTTCTCCTCCATGATGATGTCGCCATCTTGTGGTCGCAGGGCGGCGTGCGGCGGTCAGGGGAGAGGACGATATTTAATTTAGGGACGTTGGCAATTATTTATTACTGAACCAGAAGTGACTCTTAATAGATGTCCTTGGTGCGACTGCGCCGATGCGGTCGGTTAGGTCAGGGACGCGAGGAAAGACACATTTGGATAAGACTCGATTGCAAATTAGGCTTCGAATTTGAAGCCTGTTTTGCCGGTGACAGGAGGTTTTGTCAGAGAGTTGTTATTTGCAGTGCAAAAACATGAAAAGTAAAGTATCCTATAGAGCCTGTGAAATGTGTTTTATTTTCTGGTCAATTCCTTATTGACCTAAAAGAGAAAGTGCAACATACAAACACACCCCAAGTCTCACTTCGTGGGAACAAAAAATAAATAAAATAAATGAATACATCTGCAACAGAAGACCAGTTTACCTCATAGAATCAGTTCATCTTTATTTAATTAGTGGATAAGAAACACTCCCAGTCAGACCAACACTCGTGCAAAAGTGCATA
The DNA here is from genome assembly GCF_022458985.1 of Mugil cephalus. NCBI lineage: Eukaryota > Metazoa > Chordata > Actinopteri > Mugiliformes > Mugilidae > Mugil > Mugil cephalus. Next base: position 7,810,052 of record NC_061776.1, read on the forward strand.
CAATTAATATTGCAACTGACATCAAAAATATTAAGTGAAAGTGATGATCTAAGAAATAATCTAAGAAATCTAAGATGAGTGCATCAAGTCACTGTAATCAGAATTTGCAAGCTGGGTCGTACTCAAAGGAGTCTTCATTTTGTCATCTAGTGTACAAAACAAAAAGTTTGCCTTAAGGAGACAATAAAAAAGGCCATGATCATTATCCAGATCATGATAAACTTTTTAAAAAATGCGACAGATTCCTCTGAGGTTTTAAGACTCCAAATGCAAATCCAATTCACTTCTTAACGACTGTTGGGACATTTAGATAAGTTAATTGACGAGGGTCCGGTAACGTCCCAATTGAGGGTCATTCTTACCAGTCATTTACAACTAAACGAAGGTCGTCTTAGTTTTAGCTCCGTTTTAAAAACAAAAACCTTCTCTATGCAGCGTGTACATTTGCCATGTGATACGCTGATTAAACATCACATTTTATCAAGTTAAATTTTAATCTTTGACCTTTTCTTAAATTGTTTCAGGTTAACAAATTTTCCACAGTGTCACCGACAGGCCTTAAGACAGTGCTTCAAGATAATGGCTCCACCTTTACCTGCGTAATGATGCTCTATTCAGAGGGACGTATCACCAAACTAATCTCTAATGAAGCACAATATTTCCGATCCGCACTAAGTCCAGGGCTCTTTGGCTTTGGCACGTTGCCTACTCTTCCCGGTTGGTAATTCAACCTTGCTTTAATACCGGTGTTGCATTCATAAAGCAATCATGTTAAAGTGTTCCTTTCCTCCTTTCACTCATCAATCACTAAAACCACAGTTTTGTCACCTTGACCTGAATTATTAACGAGTCGATGGAGACACGCGACGCATGCAAAAAGCATTTAGGCAGAGCTCAGGCAATATCATTTCACTCCGATGACCTTGTTAAACTTTCATGCACATTGTTATGCTACCATCTACATAATGCAGCCGTAACACAAATATATGGACTTGTTTCAGGCTCTCTAAGCTCCCATGCAGACTTTTTATTTTTACAACCTGAAAAATAAAGAAATACTCTCCTTCTGTCTCCGCCACCTCCTCGTCACCCCCAGCCAACAGCTCATGAAAAACAAAGTAGATGAGTGAATAAATTAAAATGTTGCACTATTGTATACTATTTGGCATAGGAAGTAGCCTCACAGGGGCGCTGTGGTAAAAGGGTGAACCCTGACCAGGCCACAAACAGCCACATGAATCACACTGATTCTCCTTCAACTGACGGTCCAAATATGAGACGTTTGAGATGTTTAAATCTGAGACATCCTTCATCTGCCTTTGGGAGATGCTTATTGAGATTGTCCTCTAGTTCTGGTAAAATCATGAATTTGGCTGCCACCGTCAGAGGTACAGCTTGTCGACAGGGAAGGGTGCCAACAGCTTGGGGCCCCAGGCCAGTATAGGCCCACCAGAGGGCTGACAAACTTTAAACTACAGCACTGGATGTGTGCTAAGTTTTCAGTCAGTACGTTTACATGCACGTGAAAAAGACAAATTATTGCCTTAATCCGACTTTAACTGGACAACGTAAGTGCATGTAAACATGTTACTCCGACAAAAAATCAGAGTTCTCCTTATCTGATTAAAACACCCAGATAATGTGATACAAGGAAATCTCTGACATGTATACACTTAATCTGACTTTAACTGGACAACGTATGCGTGCATGCAGTGGAATATTCCAGAATAAAAACATCCAAGAAAGCCGGTCACAGAAGAAGAAGGTAAACAGAGGTAGTAGAACTGGAAGGGTAGCGCCATCTTATTAGCACCATAAGTACCACGTACATTACGTACGAGATCAAAGAGCTGAACTATTATCCATCTGGTTGTTGTTTGAAATGCCGGTCTGACACATGAACAACTCTTTTTATGTTATTATATGATGCAATACGTCAAACGGAGTTTGTTAACGTGGTATTATCCTGCTAAAAAGACACATATCGCCACCAATAGTGGAGGAGGAGGACATGTTCCCGTCAGGTTTTCTCCGTTGCATGTAAACTAGGACAAGGACCACATTCAGAAAGTCGAATTTTGATCATAGCTCCATAAAGCTGTGCACGTAAACGCACTGACCGACCAACAAATATAAGCTTAAAGAATGTGAATTAGCTAAAGTGATTAAAGTACTAACACTTAATGACCAGTCAACCAAGGTACTGTTGATTTGGACAATGCTTCTTTTCTGTAAAGTTAGTTAACTAATGACTGGAAAAATTTGCGAATATACACAAATGGAACCAACATTATAATATACCAAAATGATGTGTTACAGTAAGTAAATCAGAAGTAAATCTGATGAATCTGGGCTTAAGATTTGTTTATGACTCATGTTTACTTTCATCAGCAACTAGTGTTTTAACTTTCTCAAGTAGATTAATAGGTTTTGAGGCTAAATTTTAAAAAGACATAATGAAAAGTGCACACAAGAGTCACAGGAGCTCAAGGTGATGTGTTACAGTGGCTTATTTTGTCCAAAAAGAAAAAAAAAACAACAAAAAAAACCCAACAACAACAACAAAAAAAAAACAGCTTAAAATCCACAGATATTCAAATGAGAATGATATTAAGCAGATAATATAGAAATCTTTGCAACAGAAGAGCTGGATTATGTCCTTTTTTTTGGTTTTTAGCAACTTGATTTATAAACCAAATCCATTCAGATTAGATCCAGGTCACGTTCTCTCTCCGTTTTGAGATGACTTGTTCGAGCTATTGTCTAAAGATGCAAACCCTCAGCGGATAAAGTTTAAAAGTGCAGAGATGCACCGAGGATGAGGCAATAAACTGACCGGCATGTCATTAATCTGCTCCGTTTTCTTTATCTGCCTTTGGGAGATGCTTATTGAGATTGTCCTCTAGTTCTGGTAAAATCATGAATTTGGCTGCCACCGTCAGAGGTACAGCTTGTCGACAGGGAAGGGTGCCAACAGCTTGGGGCCCCAGGCCAGTATAGGCCCACCAGAGGGCTGACGAACTTTAAACTACAGCACTGGATGTGTGCTAAGTTGTCAGTCAGTACGTTTACATGCCTGTGAAAAAGACAAATTATTGCCTTAATCCGACTTTAACTGGACAACGTAAGTGCATGTAAACATGTTACTCCGACTAAAATCAGAGTTCTCCTTATCTGATTAAAACACCCAGATAATGTGATACAAGGAAATCTCTGACATGTATACACTTAATGTGTATACATTAATGTGTATACAGCTTCATTGCATTTGGTTCCTTAAATCACTTCCTCTAAAATACTTACTTTACTCGTGCAACTGTGATTCTGGGAAGAGAGCAGACAGAGTTACACAAGATTACAAAACGCTAAACTGGCAAGAGATATGCAAACACCCTTGTTTTATTTGGATATCTTAATTTTGGCATTCCTGCCCTGCCTGCATAAAGCTAGGAGAGATCTGTTCTTCGGCTTCATTCTGCTTTGAGATCTGTGGATTGGAGAAGATTAGGAGCGACTTGTAAACCATCGAAATTACAGATGATGCATCAAAGCTAAACCTGTGTTTGTTTGACAGATTGGGCTTCGTCAATTCTCAGCAGGCAGCTAAAAGAAAAACCTTGCTTTTCACACTTTCATGCTGTGACAGAAAATTCAGTTTTCAATTTAACTTTATTTATATAACAGCAATAAAAGAAAGTCCTGTCTCAAGAATCTTGACTGAACCCAGAGCCTGACACCCCAAGACCAAACACTACTAAAGCAACGGTGGCAAAGAAAAACTTCCGTTTAATGGGAAGAAACTTTGAGCTTCTGCTTGAAGCTGGTAAATTTACACTCTATTTACATCTGACATGTTTGTTCAGGAAGTCTGCTCTCAGGCCGAGAAGTTTGTTCTCACATCTTATCAGATCAAGGACTCACCACTTCTGGTTTCACACCTCTCTCCAGTCTAGTGTCTTTCTGCGACTGTTATGGAAACCTGTGGTCAGCTTTCAGCTACATTTTGACATGCTATGCTGAGAAACTCAACTGTCAGGCAATTTATAGGACAGAAACTAGCAGACTTTTAAATTCCCCCATATGAGAAAAAAATGAGGCCAGGTCAACACCTTGTGCTGTTCCTCATGTTTGTTTTCTTTTGATTTGTCGAAATGACTGCTGCCATCACAGAGTGTCATTTCTACGGGGTGGAGGTGCCTGGTCTGGTCTAGGTAGTTGGCTTTTCAGTTGACCTAGGCTTCTAAGTGTGTTTTGTCTCAGATCATGGCACAAAAGATTGTAACATCTCATCCTGTATATTTATGAATGTATGAAGCTATGATTTTGAAATACACATTAGGGTGTATTTGCACAAAGTATCGGTATCGGTATCCTCTTCTCTGCTGTGGTCTGCTGGGGGAACAGCATTGCAGCCAGTGACGCCAACAGACTGCATAAACTGACCAGGAAGGCTGGCTCTGTCATTGGCTGCGCACAGGAAACTTCCGAAGTGGTGGTGGAGGAGAGGACACTTAACAAATTGACATATAGTTTCATAGTTGAAACGATTTCATTCTTCATCAAAAGACTTCAACCAGTAAAGAGTCTGTTAAGAATTGACTAAATCAGAGAAGTTGTGTGTTACTTGTTAACACGACAAAACCGGAAAGACACAATGATGACTAGGCTGTAGTCTGTGGTGTGGTGGTGGATTCAAAAGTATTTCCACTGGCACATTTATAGTCAACAAAGCAAGAAGCTCTACCATGTCTCTCTCTGTGATACTTGGACTGATGCTCTGCATTGAAGCACCAGGTAGGACAAGAACACTGTCTGATTAAATGTTGACAACAGGAACAGCAACGATACCAGATTCTTTATTTGGATTAATAACAGCAGCAGTAGGGGCACAGCTTCCTGTTTCTGTTTGGAGAAAATGAAATACACCAACTAAAAATCTTCAGTCTTACAAGTCAACGTCTCCATGTCTGTATATATGATTCTAACAAAGCAAAGTCTTCTGAACACATGTACAACCATGAAGAAATATCTGAGGCTGCTTGAGGTCATTTTGAGACGTGGACAGATGGAGCAAAGAATGAAAGATGGAACAAGAGGAGAGACAGAAAAATGAGAAAGTGGAAGAAAGTCTCTGTTTTCAGTAGAGACTGTGCAGAGATGTAAAGAAATGTAAAGAGTTCTCTATCATGGGACACAATGTGACAAGAGTTAAGGATATACTGTAGAACAGTACAAAGTACATTTTTTCCATTGAAAAAATCATCAGAGGCACACCACAACCAAAAACGTTAAAATAAAAGGATATTCTGTAGCCTACATTAAAAATACAGCCATTCTCATCAAAGTGTCTTGAATATGAATCAAATAAACACACAAAACAGTATTTCATCGTCCTTTACATTTCTTCTTTCCAGTAAAAAGTGCACTTAACACGTCCACTTCAAAAACACAGCTTGAACATGAAATGCCACAACAATGTGGCCTTATAACTAAAGAGGTAGTAGAAAACTTTCAAGTGTTTTGCAAACTCTAATTCTGTCCAAAGGCATTCTGTTAGCAGGAATACAGAAATATAGTGCTTATTCTGACAGAAGCAATGATATTTGGGAAAAATGTCACTGTTCCACACTGAGAAATATGACAAGTTGCTAGCTAGCTTTAAGGGCTCTCTCTGCTACCGTTGTGGGTTTTCCTGATAAAAGTTGCCTGTTTCTCCGTGTGTTCACACAGGCGAACAAAATAGTCTGCAAGCGAAGCGAAAGGTGTTTAAGCTTGTTTGTTACCATGGCATAACAAGCACAACAGAGCATATATATATATATGCATGCATCACTAGTTCTCTTGTCTCGACCTACAATGCAATTCACTACCTGCTGCTATCTAGTGATAAGGAAGAGTATTACATAAATACGCTGCCAGTCACTACTACAGCACCAACACTCGACAATGGCATATTATTTACAGATAATGATAATTTCGTGTTCAAAAACTGTTTTTAGACCAATTAGATGAAATTGGACAATTTCCCACGGCACACTAGACGATCTCTCACAGCACAGTGGTTGAAAAACACTGATTGGTAAACCACAGGTAAAGCTCTTTCTACAGCAAAGATTTGAACACATTGAATAGTTGTCAGCAGGAACAAGACAAAACGTTACGTCCCCTTGCAGCCCCTCTGCTGTCCTTCAGTGGAAGCGCAAGTGTCTTTAGGTGGTGATGAACTGGATTTCCTGTCACATGGTTCAATATGAAGGTTGAAGAAGAAACATATAAGATAAAGGACTGATGTTAAAAGCTATGCTGGATATTGAGTTAGAATTTTATTTTTCATTATTATGTATCTACTGTTTTACAGGGTCCAGTGCTGTGACTGATGTGTTTGTGAAGAGAGGAGATGATGTACTTCTGGAAGTTATGGGTGATGTTCCAGAAAACCTGATAGTTCTTATCTGGAAATTTAATACAAGCAATGTTTTGGTAACATATTCACCTATAAGAGGACCAATAGTCTCTGAAGGTTACACTGGAAGGGTTGAGTTCTCTGTGGGAAATTACTCATTGAAATTAAAGAATCTACAAGATGACGACAGTGGAGTTTATACAGTACAATTGGTAGGAGATAAAGAACAAACAATAACTAAATACATGGTCACAGTTCAAGGTAAGTTTCTGAACATTTCACACACTGACAGAGAACATCTGCTGTCATGTTTGTAAACCTCCTCACACCTACTTTCCTCCATCAGGTCCAGTGTCTCCAGTTGATCTGAATCCAGACTCTGTGTCCATCAGCTCAGACTCCTGTAACCTCACTGTGACCTGCAGCACAGAGGACTCACACATCAGCAGCACTTTCACATGTGACACCAAAACCTGCTCTCAGGAGGGAGGAGACCAATCAAAGGTCACCAACTCTGGTGCTTCCCTCCGTGTCCACCTGTTGAATGGAACAATCATATGTCACCATAGCAACCAAGTCAGCTGGACTCAGAAGAATATGACACAGATTCAGGATCTTTGTCCCCTACATCCTTGTGAGACTGACAGACAAAACATTTATCTAATAATAACATAAAGGTTCATGTATCTGAACCTGTTGTGGTTTTGCTCTGACACTTTTCTCATGTTTGCAGGTCTCTCTGATGGTGTCTCCATCTGTCTGGTGAAAACAGTCGTGTTCTCTGTTGGTCTGATCATCATGGTGTCTGCCGTCATCAGTGTCCTCCTCATGGAGAAGATCAGGAAACAAAAATAAACACTTCTCCACTAGCTGTGGTGTCATAACGATCGTATGAAGAAGTGTTTTGAATGAGGTTGGACGTCATTTAAGGCCTAGATACAAACTGCATGACCTGCCACTGGTAAATTGAATTCTTGTTGGCATATATATAAAAAAAATATTTTTGAGGATTTCATTTTAAGAAACTGTAAAATTAGCTCTGACCAATCCAACAGCTGAAGAGTTAGATCAGTCAACTCTGTGTTTATTCATGTGCACGGTGAATGAAACAAAGATAATCATTCAGAAGTTCTAATAAAGGTTCATCCTGACACTGGGTGTGGTAGTAAATGTGGTTTGAATATAAGCACGATAACAATGTGAAACTTTTATTTCAACCATAAGCTTTGAGATGCTGTAACTTGTGGTTCACACTGTTGCAGTGTGTGTTCAACAAAGCAAGAGGCTTTGTGATGTGACACTGGGACTGATGCTCTGCATTGACAGCAATGTCTAATTAAATGTTACTAAAGTAACATTGAAGTAAAGTTATTGAAGTAAATGTCCATGATTTTCTATGTCAAAAAAGAATCTGTTGACAGATTAAGAACCAAAAGTACAACCAGAAGGAGTTTTGTTCAGGAAGTTGGTGCAAACTGAAACTTCACTCTTCTTACTACGCACTGGAACTCACTGTTTCTGCTGCTGTCATTTATTCACACATCACCACAACAGACAACAACATTTCACATGTGTGAGGTTAGTAAAACGATACTGTATGTGTAAATGTAACTTCTTAGACTACTGTTATAAATCTTAGAACCACCAAAATGAACCTTCCTACCTCGAATTTGACTTAAAAAGGAAAACAAAATGAAACCATAAATATCAGTAACTGTGAACGTCTGAAAGAAACTTCTTACATCAGAGTCAACAGGAGATTTTTTTGTTATTTTTCGCATAGTACCCATAATTTATCCTGATATTAAATCACTCAAGATTGTCTCATGTCACAGTAACTGTATTATATTTCAGACATCAGACAACAGCTTTGATAGACGGCAATAAAAATAATCCTGATAGAAAAGTCAAAGCCTCATCTCTACTGTTATTGTTTCCAGACCAGACCAGATACCCCCACCCCACAGCAATGTGTTCTGGAGCAACAGGGGAGACCAACACAATATTAGACAGGTGGTCATAATGTTGTGCCTGGTCGGTGTATTCTCTTTAAGATAAGCATGTGCATGACAAAGGAACAAATTCACCATGTAAACAGTTGACGCAGGGAACAATGGGTTAATTTGTTCACTTTTACTTGACATCAATGTGAAACCGGAAACGGACAGCTGTGCCACGGCTGTAACCTGTGGTGCAGTTGTTAGCGCATAACACTTCACACTGTTGCGCTTTGCAAAGCAAGAGGTTCAACAATGTCTCTCTCTGTGATACTTGGACTGATGCTCTGCATTGAAGCACCAGGTAGGACAAGAACACTGTCTGAATAAATGTTTATTCATTTGATGTTCCAGTAGTTTATGAGCAACTAGTCTGAGAGGACTCATTCTTGTGCTACAGGGGATGAAATAAATCAAAACCTGAACTGTTCTGTTGTGTTTTTGTATGTTTTATTTTGTTGTATTTTGTTGTGTTCCTGCTGTACAGGGTCCAGCGCAGTGACTCATGTGTTTGTGCAGAAGGGAAAAGATGTACTTCTAGAAGTCACGGAAGCTGATGTTCTTCAGAAAGATTTAATTCTCCTATGGAGATTCAAACAAAGGGACATTTTAGTACGATTTTTTCCAGGAACTGAACCAACGGTCTCTAAACTTTACACCGGAAGGCTTGAGTTCTCTCCAAAAAAATACTCAGTGAAACTGAAGAATCTACAAGATGACGACAGTGGAGTTTATACAGCACGAGTGACAGGGAGTAAAGAACAGACAGTAACTAAATACATGGTCACAGTTCAAGGTAGGTTTCTGAACATTTCACACACTGACAGAGAACATCTGCTGTCATGTTTGTAAACCTCCTCACACCTACTTTCCTCCATCAGGTCCAGTGTCTCCAGTTGATCTGAATCCAGACTCTGTGTCCATCAGCTCAGACTCCTGTAACCTCACTGTGACCTGCAGCACTGAGGACTCACACATCAGCAGCACTTTCACATGTGACACCAAAACCTGCTCTCAGGAGGGAGGAGACCAATCAAAGGTCACCAACTCTGGTGCTTCCCTCCGTGTCCACCTGTTGAATGATACAATCATCTGTAACCATAGCAACCAAGTCAGCTGGACTCAGAAGAATATGACACAGATTCAGGATCTCTGTCCCCTACATGCTGGTGAGACTGACAGACAAAACATTTATCTTATAATAACATAAAGGTTCATGTATCTGAACCTGTTCTGGTTTTGCTCTGACACTTTTCTCATGTTTGCAGGTCTCTCTGATGGTGTCTCCATCTGTCTGGTGAAGACAGTCGTGTTCTCTGTTGGTCTGATCATCATGGTGTCTGCTGTCATCAGTGTCCACCTCATGGAGAAGATCAGGAAACAAAATAAACAGTTCTCCTCTAATCAAATGAACATAGAGCTCAATCTCTTGTAGTGAACATCTTAAAGTTGCCTGTGGATTTTTTTCTCTTACAGCCAGTGGCGTCTTTCCATCATTGAGCCACCAGAGGGCGCTGCTGTGTAGGGAGGATCACAGCAGTATGTTAGAGAGAGTCTGGTCAACTACGGAATGGACCGTCTGAGCTATCCCGCTATGCTGATAGGATCTGAGCTTGTCACTTATGTCATGGGCGCCATGTTTGCTACATCTAACCAAAATTCAAAAAACTACCCCCCAAAAATATATTTATTGGCCCATTTTTCTGAAAGCAGGCTTAACAAGCTCAGAACCAGCCTCAGAACAAGTCCAGCTCGGGCCTTTCTTGGTTGAGTTTGCATGTTCTCCCTGTGTCTGCGTGGGTTTTCTTCAGGTGCTCCGGTTTCCTCCCGCCTACAAAAGACATGCTCGTTATACTGATTGGTGACTCTAAATTGACACTAGGTGTGAGCCTCAGTGCAAATGGTTGTTTGTCTCTGTGTTAGCCCAGTGATAGACTGGAGACCTGTCCAGGGTGGACCCCACCTCTCACCCAATCACAGCTGGGATAGGCTCCAGAAACCCCCGCGTCCCTAGTGAGGATAAGAGGTAGTAGAAGATGAGATGAGATCATTTTAAGAAACTGTAAAATTAGCTCTGACCAATCCAACAGCTGAAGAGTTAGATCAGTCAACTCTGTGTTTATTCATGTGCACGGTGAATGAAACAAAGATAATCATTCAGAAGTTCTAATAAAGGTTCATCCTGACACTGGGTGTGGTAGTAAATGTGGTTTGAATATGAGCACGATAACAATGTGAAACTTTCATTTCTACCATAAGCTGTGACACTGTTACGATGTTCTAGTGTTGTCACGATACCAACATTTTGGTATCGATACCAGTATCAACATGTATTTTGATACTTTTTGATATTTTTCAAATAAAAAGAGAGCACAAAAAATGTCATTACTGATTTTATTAGTTTCTTTTCAAATTGAAGTAGTGCCATATCGCACTTCGCGCCCCTGCTTTGCCCACGAGTTTCGGCATGGTGAGGGTTGCAGCAGCCGTTCTCCTCTCCGTGCTCCCCTCTCTCTCTCTCTTTCCCTCTCTCTCTCTGTCCCCCCACCTCCCTCTATCACGCGCTCTCTCTTGCTTGCTTTTTCTTTCTTTCCTTCTCAAGCTCCGCTTACTCCTCTCAGCTCTAGTTACAACGCGGTAACGTCTCGTGACGACGTCGCCATTGTTGCTGGCGGCGCTGCAAGTACCGGTCCATCCACATGCAGTATAATACCGTTTTAAATGCCTCAGTACCCCACTACCAATTTAGTACCGGTATACCGAACAACCCCACGTTATATGACTTATAACATATAACAGGACACCAGAGCACCATTTGGAGGTTCAAACAAGGTGTATTGTTATTCAAACTTAAAGAGAGAGAGAGCAGGGTAAAAAAATAAAAATAATAATAATAATAATAAATACAAACTAAACTCAAAGAACTAAAAAAGGACTGCAGGTGATGGACAAACAGAACAAAAGAGGAAGTCGGAACAAGACCTAAATAAAGGCTGTAGAACCATGACCTCCTTCCACTAAAGACTATCTGGCTTAAAGAAAGAAACTAAAGCTAAATAAAATGAACAAAACCCGAAAACAGAACTAAAAATAATAAAGCTCCTGAAGTAGGAATTACCTCAAAGGGAATTAAATAAACCTCCTGTTTAAGAGGAAAGGAAGATCAAATTAAAAGTCAAGAGTTCACTAGATTAGAGAAGTCGACGTGTTTCCATTTACGTTTTAACACCACAAAACCAGAAGAACAATGATGACTAGGCTGTAGTCTGTGGTGCAGTGATTGGTGGAAACCACTTCACACTGTTAAATTTGTAGTCGACAAAGGGAGAAGCTCTACCATGTCTCTCTCTGATACTTGGACTGATGCTCTGCAATGAAGCACCAGGTAGGACAAGAACACTGTCTGATTAAATGTTGACAACTGGAACAGCAACGATACCAGATTCTTTATTTGGATTAATAACAGCAGCAGTAGGGGCACAGCTTCCTGTTTCTGTTTGGAGAAAATTAAATACACCAACGAGTCTTCAGAACACAAAGTGAAGAGTCTGTTAAGAGTTCACTGGATTAGAGAAGTTGACTTGAGTGCATTTACGTGTTAATACAAGAAAACCGGAAAGACACAACGATGTCTGGCCGTAGTCTGTGGTGTGGTGGTTGATTCAAAACTATTTCCACTGTTACATTTACATTTAACAAAGCAAGAAGCTCTACCATGTCTCAAAGGAATTTGACTTTCTTCTCTGGAATTTTCATAAAAGTTATGGTATAAATTTAATAACATATTCACCTGGTAGAAAACCAAGAGTCTCTGAAGGTTACACTGGAAGGGTTGAGTTCTCTGTGGAAAATTACTCGTTGAAATTAAAGAATCTACAAGATGACGACAGTGGAGTTTATACAGCACTAGTGACAGGAGATAAAGACCAAACAATAACTAAATACATGGTCACAGTTCAAGGTAGGTTTCTGAACATTTCACACACTGACAGAGAACATCTGCTGTCATGTTTGTAAACCTCCTCACACCTACTTTCCTCCATCAGGTCCAGTGTCTCCAGTTGATCTGAATCCAGACTCTGTGTCCATCAGCTCAGACTCCTGTAACCTCACTGTGACCTGCAGCACAGAGGATCTCTGTCTCCTACATGCTGGTGAGACTGGAGACCTGTCCAGGATGGACCCCACCGCTCACCCAATCACAGCTGGGATAGGCTCCAGAAACCCCCGCGTCCCTAGTGAGGATAAGAGGTAGTAGAAGATGAGATGAGATCATTTTAAGAAACTGTAAAATTAGCTCTGACCAATCCAACAGCTGAAGAGTTAGATCAGTCAACTCTGTGTTTATTCATGTGCACGGTGAATGAAACAAAGATAATCATTCAGAAGTTCTAATAAAGGTTCATCCTGACACTGGGTGTGGTAGTAAATGTGGTTTGAATATGAGCACGATAACAATGTGAAACTTTCATTTCTACCAAGCTGTGACACTGTTATGATGTTCTAGTGTTGTCATGATACCAACATTTTGGTATCGATACCGGTATCAACATGTATTTTGATACTTTTTGATATTTTTCAAATAAAAAGAGAGCACAAAAAATGTCATTACTGACTTTATTAGTTTCTTTTCAAATCGAAGTAGTGCCATATCGCACTTCGCGCCCCTGCTTTGTCCACGAGTTGCGGCGTGGTGAATGTTGCAGCAGCCGTTCTCCTCTCCGTGCTCCTCTCTCTCTCTCTCTTTCCCTCTCTCTCTCTGTTCCCCCACCTCCCTCTATCACGTGCTCTCTCTTGCTTGCTTTTTCTTTCTTTCCTTCTCAAGCTCCGCTTACTCCTCTCAGCTCTAGTTACAACGCGGTAACGTCTCGCGACGAAGTCGCCATTGTTGCTGGCGGCGCTGCAAGTACCGGTCCATCCACATGCAGTATAATACCGTTTTAAATGCCTCAGTACCCCACTACCAATTTAGTACCGGTATACCAAACAACCCCACGTTATATGACTTATAACATATAACAGGACACCAGAGCACCATTTGTAGGTTCAAACAAGGTGTATTTTTATTCAAACTTAAAGAGAGAGAGAGCAGGGTAAAATAATAATAATAATAATAATAATAATAATAATAATAAATACAAACTAAACTCAAAGAACTAAAAAAGGACTGCAGGTGATGGACAAACAGAACAAAAGAGGAAGTCGGAACAAGACCTAAATAAAGGCTGTAGAACCATGACCTCCTTCCACTAAAGACTATCTGGCTTAAAGAAAGAAACTAAAGCTAAATAAAATGAATAAAACCCGAAAACAGAACTAAAAATAACCCAAACTAAAAATAATAAAGCTCCTGAAGTAGGAATTACCTCAAAGGGAATTAAATAAACCTCCTGTTTAAGAGGAAAGGAAGATCAAATTAAAAGTCAAGAGTTCACTAGATTAGAGAAGTCGACGTGTTTCCATTTACGTTTTAACACCACAAAACCAGAAGAACAACGATGACTAGGCTGTAGTCTGTGGTGCAGTGGTTGGTGGAAACCACTTCACACTGTTAAATTTGTAGTCGACCATGTCTCTCTCTGATACTTGGACTGATGCTCTGCAATGAAGCACCAGGTACAAGAACATTGTCTGATTAAATGTTGACAACAGGAACAGCAACGATACCAGATTCTTTAGGTGGGGCTTATAAGAATTGTCTCTTTATTGAAATGAACTGTGAACAAATTAAGACCCAAACTAATATGATGTTATAAAGGAGGGATCACAGTGTTATTTTGACCAAGTTGATTTAAACAACACTTCTGACTTCTCTCTGCAAACAATAGCTCAGCTTCCTGTTTCTGTTCTGAGAAAATTAAATACACAAACTAAAAATCTTCAGTCTTACAAGTTAACGTCTCAATGTCTGTATATAAAATGAGAAACAAAACACATTTGAAACAATAATCAAAATGTCAACACACACATTTGATTAAACTTATTTCAAGTTGCTGGTTTATTAAAGATCAGTTGATTCTAACAAAGTGAAGTCTTCTGAACACATGTACAACCATGAAGAAATATCTGAGGCTGCTTGAGGTCATTTTGAGACGTGGACAGATGGAGCCAAGAATGAAAGATGGAACAAGAGGAGAGACAGAAAAATGACAAAGTGGAAGAAAGTCTCTGTTTTCAGTAGAGAATGTGCAGAGATGTAAAGAAATGTAAAGAGTTCTCTATCATGGGACACAATGTGACAAGAGTTATTAATATAGTGTAGAGAGAGGTTTACCTGTTTATCTTTCTAGTAAAGGTTTGAACACATTGAATAGTTGTCAGCAGGAACAAGACAAAACTTTACGTCCCCTTGCAGCCCCTCTGCTGTCCTTCAGTGGCAGCGCAAGTGTCTTTAGGTGGTGATGAGCTGGATTTCCTGTCACATGGTTCAATATGAAGGTTGAAGAGGAAACATGTAAGATAAAGGACTGATGTTAAAAACTATGCTGGATATTGAGTTAGAGTTTTATTTATCATTATTATGTATCTACTGTTTTACAGGGTCCAGTGCTGTGACTGATGTGTTTGTGAAGAGAGGAGATGATGTACTTCTGGAAGTCATGGATGATGTTACAAAGGACTTAGAGTTTCTTCGATGGACAGTTAATACAAACAGTGTTTTAGTAGAATATTCACTTGGTGGAAAACCAACAGTCCCTGAAGGTTACACTGGAAGGGTTGAGTTCTCTGTGGAAAATTACTCGTTGAAATTAAAGAATCTACAAGATGACGACAGTGGAGTTTATACAGCACGAGTGACAGGAGATGAAGAACAAACAATAACTAAATACATGGTCACAGTTGAAGGTAGGTTTCTGAACATTTTACACACTGACAGAGAACATCTGCTGTCATGTTTGTTAACCTCCTCACACCTACTTTCCTCCATCAGGTCCAGTGTCTCCAGTTGATCTGAATCCAGACTCTGTGTCCATCAGCTCAGACTCCTGTAACCTCACTGTGACCTGCAGCACAGAGGACTCACACATCAGCAGCACTTTCACATGTGACACCAAAACCTGCTCTCAGGAGGGAGGAGACCAATCAAAGGTCACCAACTCTGGTGCTTCCCTCCGTGTCCACCTGTTGAATGATTCAATCATCTGTTACCATAGCAACCAAATCAGCTGGACTCAGAATATGACACAGATTCAGGATTTCTGTCCCCTACATGCTGGTAAGACTGACAGACAAAACATTTATCTAATAATAACATAAAGGTTCATGTATCTGAACCTGTTGTGGTTTTGCTCTGACAGTTTTCTCATGTTTGCAGGTCTCTCTGATGGTGTCTCCATCTGTCTGGTGAAGACAGTCGTGTTCTCTGTTGGTCTGATCATCATGGTGTCTGTCGTCATCAGTGTCCACCTCATGGAGAAGATCAGGAAACTAAAATCAAATCAAATGTACATAGAGTTCACTCTCTTACAGTGAAAAAATTGAATTTGCTTGTGGATTTTTTTCTCTTACATCACTGCTATTTTTGTTTTAATAAAATAAAAGCATGTTGTTTTCTAACAGGGATAAATAAAGTCCTACCTTGTCCTAAAATATCTTTCTCTGATACTTGGACTGATGCTCTGCATTGAAGCACCAGTCAACCAAAGTACTTCAGTACTTCAGTCTTATTCAGTCTCTTATCTAGAAAACTTCAGCGTGAACTGCAGATTTTTTACAATTAAAAAGCTCGACTGCTTTTATTTTTTGATACATTTCATGTTGTTTTTTTTCTGTTATAATGTGTAAATGAGAAATGTAGCAGTATTGGAACAACTGTAGGAGTTTAGGAGGCTACAGACCAGCAACAAGGTGGTTTTTTAACAGCTTATGTTTGAAATTAGTTTCACATTGTTATCAAGTACATGTTGGAGTCACTGCCACACCCAGTGTCATGGTGAATGTTTGTTGGAACTTTTTTCATTTACCCTGAACATGAGTGAACACAGAGTTGAGTGACTTAACTCACTTCAGCTGTTGGATTGGTCAGAGCTAATTTACAGTTTTATTTTTAATTCAATCCTCAAAAATATATACTTTGCATTACTTGTTGTGATCCTGCTTTATGTTTTTATTCAGTGAAGCAGTTTGTGTTGCATTTTTATTGCATGAAAAATACATAAATAAAGTTTGATTTGAATTGATCCTGATCCTGAAAGTTTCCCTGTTCTTAAAAACAAAACAACAACTTTCTGTTGTTGTATTAACTCAGATATATAGTAAATGTAAATGTAGTAAATTTACTACCACACCCAGTGTCAGAATGAACCTTTATTAGAACTTCTGAATGATTATCTTTGTTTCATTCACCGTGCACATGAATAAACACAGAGTTAACTGATCTAACTCTTCAGCTGTTGGATTGGTCAGAGCTAATTTTACATTTTCTTAAAATGATCTCATCTCATTTTCTACTACCTCTTATCCTCACTAGGGACGCGGGGGTTTCTGGAGCCTATCCCAGCTGTGATTGGGTGAGAGGTGGGGTCCACCTTGGACAGGTCTCCAGTCTATCACTGGACTAACACAGAGACAAACAACCATTTGCACTGAGGCTCACACCTAGGGTCAATTTAGAGTCACCAATCAGTCTAAGGAGCATGTCTTGTTGGATCCAGCTGGACTTGTTCTGAGGCTGGTTCTGAGCTTGTAACTGATCTTTAATAATCCAGCAACTTGAAATAAGTTTAATCAAATGTGTGTGTTGACATTGATTATTGTTTCAAATGTGTTTTGTCTCTCATTTTATATACAGACATTGAGACGTTAACTTGTAAGACTGAAGATTTTTAGTTGGTGTATTTAATTTTCTCAGAACAGAAACAGGAAGCTGAGCTATTGTTTGCAGAGAGAAGTCAGAAGTTTTGTAATCAACTTGGTCAAAATAAAACCTCACTGTGATCACTCCTTTATAACATCATATTAGTTTAGGTCTTAATTTGTTCACAGTTTATTTCAATACAGAGACAATTCTTATAAGCCCCTCCCTCTTTTCATATCTTTCCTCTCTTGGTCCATTTGTTTCTGATTATACATATAAAGAAAGATAAACTACTGTCACCTTCTCTTCTCTAATAGAACAACACATTATTTCAGGTTTCATGTGTGTTTTTCTGATCATTAGATATAAACTGGATCCACTTGTGCCCCTACTGCTGCTGTTATTAATCCAAATAAAGAATCTGGTATCGTTGCTGTTCCTGTTGTCAACATTTAATCAGACAGTGTTCTTGTCCTACCTGGTGCTTCAATGCAGAGCATCAGTCCAAGTATCACAGAGAGAGACATGGTAGAGCTTCTTGCTTTGTTAAATGTAAATGTAACAGTGGAAATAGTTTTGAATCAACCACCACACCACAGACTACAGCCAGACATCGTTGTGTCTTTCCGGTTTTGTCGTGTTAACACGTAAATGGAAAGAAGTCAGCTTTTCTAATCCAGTGAACTCTTAACAGACTCTTTACTGGTTGAACTCTTTTGATGAAGAATGAAATCATTTCAACTATGAAACTATAAGTCAATAAATCAAAGTGTGACGCAACACAAATAACATCTTCTGTAAATCCTGCAGGTTTATCTGCATTACACATATTTGGGATTCATGTCTGATCTTAATACGACCTAGTTGTTCTGTACAATAATATTCACAACATAGTTTCATGAACTTTAAAGGTTTCTTTATCTTATCTGGGGTTTTCTGCACATTTTACTATATTTTATATATTCCCTCAGTTTATTTATTTTAAACTTGAGGTAGTGGCCTCATTTACTTTATATCTGAGCTAATACAAAAAAAGAATATGTAAAATAATAAGACCATTAAAATAAATGATTGTTTAACTATTAAGAACTGTTCTCTCCTCTTCTGTCCTCTTCATCATAAATGACTCATACTTATGAGAGACTTATCATATTCATCATATTTATCATATTTGTTATTATATATATTTTTTATATTTAGTTTCCTGATCTTCTCCATGAGGTGGACACTGATGACGACAGACACCATGATGATCAGACCAACAGAGAACACGACTGTCTTCACCAGACAGATGGAGACACCATCAGAGAGACCTGCAAACATGAGAAAACTGTCAGAGCAAAACCACAACAGGTTCAGATACATGAACCTTGTCTTAGATCATCTCTCCATTGTAGTTTGACAAACTATGGGCGTCTTATAGACATAGTGTCTCCACAAAGATAAAGACGCCCCCTGTGGTAACGTCTATAGTAGAAATAATTAAACAGGAACCAACACTTCTCATTTTCTCTGAGGGAGCAGCTCGTGTACATCCTTAAACTGGATGTTTTGAAATGGAACTTAAATCTTTCTTATTGGCTGTTTTTGTGATATTTTCAAGTCAAATTCAAGGTAAGATCTTATTCTTGTATTAGTAATAGTTTGTGTTTTTTATATTCTTAATTTTAAAATCTGCTTTTCGTACTATAGCTCTGAAATGTCTCCATAAAAGATAGAATTGAAACTAACAGCATGCGACCACAGGAGGAAGAAGCAGATATTAAAGTTCTATATGTCCAGAGTACGTTGTAGCTGTAACTGTTTCTTTAGAGAGAGAACGAATGTTTCAGCAGCATTTGTCTATTTCATCAACCACTTCCTGTGGTCATGGCTTAAAATGGCGTCTCAACACATTTATAGTTTTTCATGACAAAGTCAAGGTTAGAACTTTACAACTATTGTTACTTCGTCTCCTGATTGTTGTTTTCAAAGCTGAGATCTTGTGGCATTACTATCGTATCACCTTAAATAATTAGTAGTTTTAGCTTTAAAGACCGCACTTGTTGGTGGGATCATTCTGAGGTACTTTAATATGTACTACATGGATACCAACTGCTACATATAAGTATACAGTTATGCATATTTTAGATTTACACATTTATTTTTACATATTTTTTCTTAATTTTTTAACCTGATATATTACTCTGTGTCAGTTTTGCTATAAGAGATGATATTTTTATAAGAGTGTATAAATGTAGCATTTGAAATAGTAAATTCATGTTTTATGACAAATAATACAGCTTCAAATTTACCTTTTGTCTTTATTAACAAAATATGAGCTTTTAAAATGAAATTTACTCCAATAACAAATAAAAGTATGAAGGTTTAGAGAAAAACTAAAATATCAGACATTTGAGAAGGAAAAATTCAAGCCAACAGCTCCAGGTCAGTGCTGTAACTGAACTAAATTACAGTCGTACCAATAATGCACACAGCACTCAACAAGAAAACATGTTGCTGGGAGATGGAATATGTCAGTATGTGCATATGTGACGGTCTCTGTTTGACTTCCTCAGAATAACAGTGAAAAAAACAACTATGGTCAATTTTAGTTTTATGATAAATTACAGCTACAGATAAATTAAATCATGTGATTCCTTATATATGTGCAGCATCTGTATAAATATAACAGGCTAAGGTTGAAAGGGCTGGTGAGCGTGAACCCAGTTGCAAAAGGAAGGGAAGGCAAAGGTACCGAGTCCACGATCCAGAACCTTTAATCAGAGCGAAGCAGCAGGTCACACAGGGAAGGGCAGACAGAAACAGGCAAACCAGCAGGTAAGGAGCAGGTGACAATCCAAAAACCAAGACAACTACACTGGTCATACACCACAGGCACGACAGAAGTAACTAGGAAGGCTGGAAAGAAAAGACACACGTTCCTAAGATAATCTGGTTCAGAAAACATAGTGGGGTGGGCTTAAATACATGGTGACGAGACACAGGTGAAACACATCGCTAATCAACAAAGGCGGGAAAAGGAACAAAGAGGGGAAGTAAAACTGACAAACACTGGGAAGACAAATCTTTTCAAAATAAAACAGGAAGCGTACAACACAACACAACAAGAAGTGACAGATTCTGACAAAGGTAACTCCATCATTTTTTAGTTATTCCTAAAGTGTTTTTGCGTGTGTGTCTGTGTCATTACTATGGGGTGGGGGGGTGTGGTCTGGTCTAGGTGGGTGGTACAAAGTAATATCCACATATCCACATTTAATTGTCACAAGATGGTCAATGTTTACTTCTCCTGTCGGTGGTTTTAATGTTGTGGCTGATTGATAGATAGAGTTCCTCTGAACAACTGACTTCTTTTAAACTTGTTCTGTAATCAACATGTTTGGACAGTTTTAACTATCAGCTTCAATTTCTTCACATTTAACTACAGACAATAAATATATAAATCAGATATGAGAGCACCACACTAAATAGTAAAACATCATGTATCCAAATCTTTCTACAGAAATGTTTTGTAATGAGGGAAACAGACAATCTACAATGTTCTTAGACATTTTATCCATGAAAACCTGATACAAACAGATGAACCATGCTGTTATACTTGTATTATATCATAGTGTGATTGCTGTAACTCAGAGACTCAACGCTGTAGAATTTTAATGTTAAACAACAGCTTTTAAATGTTCTTTTCCTCAGTATGTCGTGGTCTAACAATGTCATAAAAATCAAGGCTAAACAAAGCAATAAGTCAGACATATGTGCAGTAGACACATGTCTGCTCTGAAGCTGATCTTGGACAAACTGACATAGTTACTGTTTGTTCACATGTTTCTTTGAGGCTCAGAAATATTTTAAAGATAAATGAGTCGTACGTCTGAGAGCTCTGTCGTAACAAATGATGGAACCAAAAGGAAGAAAATAAAAGCAACAGACACATCAGTGGTTGTTGATGATGAAGAGGTTTCACTCAACTATTTCAGCTAAAACTCTATAAAGACATGGGATAATAATACACAGCACACTGAGAAACACAACAATCAACAGAAGAGTCCATAAGACTTTTACTGACCTCTTTCTTTCTCTGTCACTTGTCATAAATACACACTGAGTCAAAGCAGGTAAAGATGTTTTCAGCTACAAATGAGAATCCACTCCTTAACAAATCCAGATGAGATAAATATACACAATGATTATTTAACTGATCACTGACATTGTGTTGGAAGTTAGGTACAGAAATACAGTATTTATGATTGATCTAATTTCATTATTATGTATCTACTGTTTTACAGGGTCCAGTGCTGTGACTGATGTGTTTGTGAAGAGAGGAGATGATGTACTTCTGGAAGTCATGGATGATGCTCCAATGGAATTTGATTTGTTTGTCTGGACATTTAATACAAGCAAAGTTTTAGTAATATATTCACATGTTGGAGGATCAACAGTCTCTGAAGGTTACACTGGAAGGGTTGAGTTCTCTGTGGGAAATTACTCAGTGAAATTAAAGAATCTACAAGATGACGACAGTGGAGTTTATACAGCACTAGTGGTAGGAGCTAAAGACCAAACAATAGCTAAATACATGGTCACAGTTCAAGGTAGGTTTCTGAACATTTCACACACTGACAGAGAACATCTGCTGTCATGTTTGTAAACCTCCTCACACCTACTTTCCTCCATCAGGTCCAGTGTCTCCAGTTGATCTGAATCCAGACTCTGTGTCCAACAGCTCAGACTCCTGTAACCTCACTGTGACCTGCAGCACAGAGGACTCACACATCAACAGCACTTTCACATGTGACACCAAAACCTGCTCTCAGGAGGGAGGAGACCAATCAAAGGTCACCAACTCTGGTGCTTCCCTCCGTGTCCACCTGTTGAATGATGCAATCATCTGTAACCATAGCAACCAAGTCAGCTGGACTCAGAAGAAGACACAGATTCAGGATTTCTGTCCCCTACATGCTGGTGAGACTGACAGACAAAACATTTATCTAATAATAACATAAAGGTTCATGTATCTGAACCTGTTGTGGTTTTGCTCTGACAGTTTTCTCATGTTTGCAGGTCTCTCTGATGGTGTCTCCATCTGTCTGGTGAAGACAGTCGTGTTCTCTGTTGGTCTGATCATCATGGTGTCTGTCGTCATCAGTGTCCACCTCATGGAGAAGATCAGGAAACTAAAATAAAATCAAATGTACATAGAGCTCACTCTCTTACAGTGAAAAAATTAAATTTGCTTGTGGATTTTTTTCTCTTACATCACTGCTATTTTTGTTTTAATAAAATAAGAGCATGTTGTTTTCTAACAGGGATAAATAAAGTCCTACCTTGTCCTAAAATATCTTTCTCTGATACTTGGACTGATGCTCTGCATTGAAGCACCAGTCAACCAAAGTACTTCAGTACTTCAGTCTTATTCAGTCTCTTATCTACAAAACTTCAGCGTGAACTGCAGATTTTTTACAAGTAAACACCTCGACTGTTTTGATATATTTCATGTTAGTTTTTTTTACTGTTATAATGTGTAAATGAGAAATGTAGCAGTATTGGAACAACTGTAGGAGTTTACGAGGCTACAGACCAGCAACAAGATGGTTTTTTC
The DNA here is from genome assembly GCF_022458985.1 of Mugil cephalus. NCBI lineage: Eukaryota > Metazoa > Chordata > Actinopteri > Mugiliformes > Mugilidae > Mugil > Mugil cephalus. The sequence goes on from NC_061776.1 coordinate 7,832,851, forward strand.
ACAGCTTATGGTTGAAATTAGAGTTTCACATTGTTTGTACATGTTGGAGTCACTGCCACACCCAGTGTCATGGTGAATGTTTGCTGGAACTTTTTCCATTTCCCCTGCACATGAGTGAACACAGAGTTGAGTGATTTAACTCACTTCAGCTGTTGTATTGGTCAGAGCTAATTTACCGTTTTGAAAGGAAATCCTCAAAAATATATACTTTGCATTACTTGTTGTGATCCTGTTTTATGTTTTTATTTAGTGAAGCAGTTTGTGTTGCACTTTTATTGTATGCAAAATACATAAATAAAGTTTGATTTGAATTTATCCTGATCCTGAAAGTTTCCCTGTTCTTAAAAACAAAACAACAACAACAATAAAACAGCAGCTGTGCATAGAATTAGTTTTCTTGTTGTACTGTAGCCTTCTTTCACTGATTGAAAGTAAACTACTACAAATCAGTTTCTTCACCTGTTTGGTTTCTCATTGTCAGACATATTTTGTCTGATTGTGTGTCTATCTGGTTTTCCTGTTGTTGTATTAACTCAGATATATAGTAAATGAGGCCACTACCTCAATATACAAATACACGCATTTTTACATTAACCAGACACATTAAGTGTATTTGTACAAAGCATCAGTATCAGATCCGTATCAACGATACCAGCTTGAATTTTTCTCAGTATCAGACAAGAAAGGACTATATAAAATATAAAATATAGTAAAATGTGCAGAAAACCCCAGTTAAGAAAACGAAACCTTTAAAGTTTATAAAATTATGCTGTGAATGTTATTTTACAGAACAACTAGGTCGTATTAAGATCAGACATGAATCCCAAATATGTTTAATGCAGATAAACCTGCAGGATTTACAGAAGATGATATTTGTGATGATCAGAAGATCGTGCTGATATTCAAACCACATTTACTACCACACCCAGTGTCAGGATGAACCTTTATTAGAACTTCTGAATGATTATCTTTGTTTCATTCACCGTGCACATGAATAAACACAGAGTTGACTGATCTAACTCTTCAGCTGTTGGATTGGTCAGAGCTAATTTTACAGTTTCTTAAAATGATCTCATCTCATCTTCTACTACCTCTTATCCTCACTAGGGATGCAGGGGTTGCTGGAGCCTATCCCAGCTGTGATTGGGTGAGAAACGGGGTCCACACTGGACAGGTCTCCAGTCTATCACTGGGCTAACACAGAGACAAACAACCATTTGCACTGAGGCTCACACCTAGGGTCAATTTAGAGTCACCAATCAGTCTAAGGAGCATGTCTTTTGGAGGCAGGAGGAAACAAGAGTACCTGAAGAAAACCCACGCAGACACAGGGAGAACATGCAAACTCCCCCCAGAAAGGCCCGAGCTGGACTTGTTCTGAGGCTGGTTCTGAGCTTGTTAAGCCTGCTTTCAGAAAAATGGGCCAATAAATATATTTTTGGGGGGTATTTTTTGAATTTTGGTTAGATGTAGCAAACATGGCGCCCATGACATAAGTGACAAGCTCAGAACCAATCAGCATAGCGGGATAGCTCAGACGGTCCATTCCCTAGTTGACCAGACTCTCTCTAACATACTGCTGTGATCCTCCCTACACAGCAGCGCCCTCTGGTGGCTCAATGATGGAAAGACGCCACTGGCTGTAAGAGAAAAAAATCCACAGGCAACTTTAAGATGTTCACTACAAGAGATTGAGCTCTATGTTCATTTGATTAGAGGAGGACTGTTTATTTTAGTTTCCGGATCTTCTCCATGAGGTGGACACTGATGGTGACAGACACCATGATGATCAGACCAACAGAGAACATGACTGTTTTCACCAGACAGATGGAGACACCATCAGAGAGACCTGCAAATATGAGAAAAGTGTCAGAGCAAAACCATAACAGGTTCAGATACATGAACCTCTATGTTATTATTAGATAAATGTTTTGTCTGTAACTCTCACCAGCATGTAGGGGACAGAAATTCTGAATCTGTGTCCTATTTTCCGTCCAACTGACTTGGTTGCTATGGTGACAGATGATTGTTCCATTCAACAGGTGGACACGGAGGGAAGCACCAGAGTTGGTGACCTTTGATTGGTCTCCTCCCTCCTGAGAGCAGGTTTTGGTGTCACATGTGAAAGTGCTGCTGATGTGTGAGTCCTCTGTGCTGCAGGTCACAGTGAGGTTACAGGAGTCTGAGCTGATGGACACAGAGTCTGGATTCAGATCAACTGGAGACACTGGACCTGATGGAGGAAAGTAGGTGCGAGGAGGTTTACAAACATGACGGCAGATGTTCTCTGTCAGTGTGTGAAATGTTCAGAAACCTACCTTGAACTGTGACCATGTATTTAGTTATTGTTTGTTCTTTATCTCCCATCACTCGTGCTGTATAAACTCCACTGTCGTCATCTTGTAGATTCTTTAATTTCACTGAGTAATTTTCCACAGAGAACTCAACCCTTCCAGTGTAACCTTCAGAGACTCTTGGTTTTCCACCAGGTGAATATCCTACTAAAACTTTGCTTGTATTAAATTTCCAGGCAAGAAATTGAAAGTCCTTTGTAACATCATCCATGACTTCCAGAAGTACATCATCTCCTCTCTTCACAAACACATCAGTCACAGCACTGGACCCTGTAAAACAGTAGATACATAATAATGAAATTAGATCAATCATAAATACTGTATTTCTGTACCTAACTTCCAACACAATGTCAGTGATCAGTTAAATAATGATTATGTATCTTTATCTTTAAAATATTTCTGAGCCTCAAAGAAACATGTGAACAAACAGTGACCATGTCAGTTTGTCCAAGTTCAGCTTCACAGCAGACATGTGTCTACTGCACATATGTCTGACTTATTGCATTGTTTAGCCTTGATTTTTATGACATTGTTAGACCACGACATACTGAGGAAAAGAACATTTAAAAGCTGTTGTTTAACATTAAAATTCTACAGCGTTGAGTCTCTGAGTTACAGCAATCATACTATGATATAATACAAGTATAACAGCATGGTTCATTTGTTTGTATCAGGTTTTCATGGATAAAATGTCTAAGAACATTGTAGATTGTCTCTTTCCCTCATTACAAAACAATTCTGTAGAAAGATTTGGACACATGTTTTACTATTTAGTGTGGTGCTCTCAAATCTGATTTATATATTTATGGACTGTAGTTAATGTGAAGAAATGGAAGCTGATAGTTAAAACTGTCCAAACATGTTGATTACAGAACAAGTTTAAGAGAAGTCAGTTGTTCAGAGGAACTCTATCTATCAATCAGCCACAACAATAAAACCACCGACAGGAGAAGTAAACATAAACCATCTTGTGACAATTAAATGTGGATATGTGGATATTACTTTGTACCACCCACCTAGACCAGACCACACACCCCCACCCCATAGTAATGACACAGACACACACACAAAAACACTTTAGGATTAACTAAAGAAAGATGGAGTTACCTTTGTCAGAATCTGTCACTTCTTGTTTTGTTGTGTTGTACGCTTCCTGTTTTATTTTGAAAAGATTTGTCTTCCCAGTGTTTGTCAGTTTTACTTCCCCTCTTTGTTCCTTTTCCCGCCTTTGTTGATTAGCAATGTGTTTCACCTGTGTCTTGTCACCATGTATTTAAGCCCACCCCACTATGTTTTCTGATCTAGATTGTCTTCGAACCGTGTGTCTTTTCTTTCCAGCCTTCCTAGTAACTTCTGTTGTGCCTGTGGTGTATGACCAGTCTAGTTGTCTTGGTTTTTGGATTGTCGCCTGCTCCTTACCTGCTGGTTTGCCTGTTTCTGTCTGCCCTTCCCTGTGTGACCTGCTGTTTCGCTCTGATTAAAAGGTTCTGGATCGTGGACTCGGTACCTTTGCCTTCCCTTCCTTTTGCAACTGGGTTCACGCTCACCAGCCCTTTCAACCTTAGCCTGTTATATTTATACAGATGCTGCACATATATAAGGAATCACATGATTTAATTTATCTGTAGCTGGAATTTATCATAAAAGTAACATTGACCTAGTTGTTTTTTTCACTGTTATTCTGAGGAAGTCAAACAGAGACCGTCACATATGCACATACTGACATATTCCATCTCCCAGCAACATGTTTTCTTGTTGAGTGCTGTGTGCATTATTGGTACGACTGTAATTTAGTTCAGTTACAGCACTGACCTGGAGCTGTTGGCTTGAATTTTTCCTTCTCAAATGTCTGATATTTTAGTTTTTCTTTTCATACTTTTATTTGTTATTAGAGAAATTTTCATTTTAAAAGCTCATATTTTGTTAATAGAGACACAAGGTAAATTTGAAGCTGTATTATTTGTCATAAAACATGAATTTACTGTTTCAAATGCTACATTTATACACTCTTATAAAATATCATCTCTTATAGCAAAAGTGACACAGAGTAATATATCAAGTTACAATATTTAGAAAAAATATGTAAAAATAAATGTGTACATCTAAGACTATGCATTACTGTATACTTATATGTAGCAGTTAGTATCCATGTAGTACATATTGAAGTACCTCAGAATGATCCCACCAACAAGTACTAATTATTTAAGGTGATACGATAGTAATACCACAACATCTCAGCTTTGAAAACAACAATCAGGAGACGAAGTAACAATAGTTGTAAAGTTCTAACCTTGACTTTGTCATGAAAAACTATAAATGTGTTGAGATGCCATTTTAAGCCATGACCACAGGAAGTGGTTCATGAACTAGACAAACGCTGCTGAAACATTCGTCCTCTCTCTAAAGAAACAGTTACAGCTACAACGTACTCTGGACATATAGAACTTTAATATCTGCTTCTTCCTCCTGTGATCGCATGCTTTTAGTTTCAATTCTATCTTTTATGGAGACATCTCAGAGCTATAGGACGAAAAGCAGATTTTAAAGTTAAGAAGATAAAAAACACCAAGTATTACTCATACAAGAATAGGATCTTACCTTGAATTTGAATTGAAAATATCACAAAAACAGTCAATAAGAAAGATTTAATTTCCATTTCAAAACATCCAGTTTATGGATGTTCACGAGCTGCTTCCTCAGAGAAAATGAGAAGTGTTAGTTCCTGTTTAATTATTTCTACTAAAGACGTTTACCACAGGGGGCGTCTTTAGTTTTGTGGAGACACTATGTCTATAAGACGCCCATAGTTTGTCAAACTACAATGGAGAGATGATCTAAGACAAGGTTCATGTATCTGAACCTGTTGTGGTTTTGCTCTGACAGTTTTCTCATGTTTGCAGGTCTCTCTGATGGTGTCTCCATCTTTCTGGTGAAGACAGTCGTGTTCTCTGTTGGTCTGATCATCATGGTGTCTGTCGTCATCAGTGTCCACCTCATGGAGAAGATCAGGAAACTAAATAAAATATATATATATATATATATATATATATATATATATATATATATAATAATCAGTATGATAATATAAAATATACAAAATATGAAAAATATCAATACTTTTAATACTTCAGTCATTTGAGGCAATGTAGGAACACAGTGGAAAGTAACAAAATCTTGTGTAAAACCTCAGGTTAAACCACAACACAGAATATGAGTCATTTATGACGAGGAGGACAGAAGAGGAGAGAACAGTTCTTCATAGTTAAACAATCATTATTTTACATATTCTTTTTTAGTATTTACTCAGATATATAGTAAATGAGGCCACTACCTCAGTAAACTTCAGAGTTTAAAATAAATAAATAAACTGAGGGAATATATAAAATATAGTAAAATGTGCAGAATCCCACATATGTGTAATGCAGATAAACCTGCAGGATTTACAGAAGATGATATTTGTGTTGCTTCATACTTGATTTATTGACATATAGTTTCATAGTTGAAATAATTTCATTCTTCATCAAAAGAGTTCAACCAGTAAAGAGTCTGTTAAGAGTTCACTGGATTAGAGAAGCTGACTTCTTTCCATTTACGTGTTAACATGACAAAACCGGAAAGACACCATGATGTCTGGCTGTAGTCTGTGGTGTGGTGGTTGATTCAAAACTATTTCCACTGTTACATTTACATTTAACAAAGCAAGAAGCTCTACCATGTCTCTCTCTGTGATACTTGGACTGATGCTCTGCATTGAAGCACCAGGTAGGACAAGAACACTGTCTGATTAAATGTTGACAACAGGAACAGCAACGATACCAGATTCTTTATGTGGATTAATAACAGCAGCAGTAGGGGCACAAGTGGATCCAGTTTATATCTAATGATCAGAAAAACACACATGAAACCTGAAATAATGTGTTGTTCTATTAGAGAAGAGAAGGCGACAGTAGTTTATCTTTCTTTATATGTATAATCAGAAACAAATGGACCAAGAGAGGAAAGATATGAAAAGAGGGAGGGGCTTATAAGAATTGTCTCTGTATTGACATAAACTGTGAACAAATTAAGACCTAAACTAATATGTTATAAAGGAGGGATCACAGTGAGTTTTTTTGTTTTGACCAAGTTGATTTAAACAACACTTCTGACTTCTCTCTGCAAACAATCGCTCAGCTTCCTGTTTCTGTTCTGAGAAAATTAAATACACAAACTAAAAATCTTCAGCCTTACAAGTTAACGTCTCAATATCTGTATATAAAATAAGAGACAAAACACATTTGAAACAATAATCAAAATATCAACACACACATTTGATTAAACTTATTTCAAGTTGCTGGATTATTATAGATCAGTTGATTCTAACAAAGTGAAGTCTTCTGAACACATGTACAACCATGAAGAAATATCTGAGGCTGCTTGAGGTCATTTTGAGACGTGGACAGATGGAGCTAAGAATGAAAGATGGAACAAGAGGAGAGACAGAAAAATGAGAAAGTGGAAGAAAGTCTCCGTTTTCAGTAGAGACTGTGCAGAGATGTAAAGAAATGTAAAGAGTTCTCTATCATGGGACACAATGTGACAAGAGTTATTAATATAGTGTAGAGAGAGGTTTACCTGTTTATCTTTCTAGTAAAGGTTTGAACACACTGAATAGTTGTCAGCAGGAACAAGACAAAATGTTGCGTCCCTTTGCTGTTGTGTGTCGTGGCAAAATAGAAGAGAATGAACCCAAGCGCAGGACTCAGATGTTCAGGCTCAACAGAAGTTCTAATAACAAAAGATCTTGAGCAAAAAGTCTAATATACAAATAATACAATTCCAAAGGCTAGCTGGAGGACTGGCAACTGGAAGAACTGGCAGAGAATGGTAGAACAGAGAGTCCTTAAGTATGGTTCAACATAATGAGAGATGTGAAATAGGTGGGAAGGCAGCCCAGCCCCAGTGTAGCAATCAGCAGCTCATTCCACACACCTGAGGTGAGAAAAGCAGACATGAAAGTAAATCAAAAGAGGGCAACAAGTCACCTCCTAACAGATTGAAAGTAAACTACTACACATCAGTTGTTTAAACTTTACCCTGTTTGGTTTCTCTTTGTCAGACATATTTTATCTGATTGTGTCTCAGTTTGGTTTTCCTGTTGGTGCATTAGCTCGGCTAAATGAGGCCACTACCTCAATATACCTCAGAGTTTAAAATAAATAAATAAATGACTCTGATGTCCTTTTTTCTTTATGAAGCTATGATTCAAAATACACTCAGTTTTATATTAACCAGACACATTAAGTGTATTTGTACCAAGTATCGTTATCAAATCGGTATCGCTGATATTAGCCTGAATGTTTCTCAGTATCAGATCAGAAAGGACTATATAAAATATCAAATATAGTAATATATAATAAAATGTGCAGAAAACCCCAGTTAAGATAAAGAAACCTTTAAAGTTTATAAAACTATGTTGTGAATATTATTGTACAGAACAACTAGGTCGTATTAAGATCAGACATGAATCCCAAATATGTTTAATGCAAATAAACCTGCAGGATTTACAGAAGATGATATTTGTGTTGCTTCATACTTGATTTATTGACATATAGTTTCATAGTTGAAATGATTTCATTCTTCATCAAAAGAGTTCAACCAGTAAAGAGTCTGTTAAGAGTTCACTGGATTAGAGAAGCTGACTTCTTTCCATTTACATGTTAACACAACAAAACCAGAAAGACACCATGATGTCTGGCTGTAGTCTGTGGTGTGGTGGTTGATTTAAAACTATTTCCACTGTTACATTTACATTTAACAAAGCAAGAAGCTCTACCATGTCTCTCTCTGTGATACTTGGACTGATGCTCTGCATTGAAGCACCAGGTAGGACAAGAACACTGTCTGATTAAATGTTGACAACAGGAACAGCAACGATACCAGATTCTTTATTTGGATTAATAACAGTAGCAGTAGGGGCACAGCTTCCTGTTTCTGTTTAGAGAAAATTAAATACACAAACTAAAAATCCCCTTGCAGCCCCTCTGCTGTCCTTCAGTGGCAGCGCAAGTGTCTTTAGGTGGTGATAAGCTGGATTTCCTGTCACATGGTTCAATATGAAGGTTGAAGAGGAAACATGTAAGATAAAGGACTGATGTTAAAAACTTTGCTGGATGTTGAGTTAGAGTTTTATTTTTCATTATTATGTACACTGTAAAAAAAAAAAAAAAAAAAACGTAAAAAACGATAGATTTCTGGCAGCAGGGGCGCCATAAAAATACCGTAAAATAAAGGAAAATTACTTCCTTGTGAAAATACAGTTTGCTTGTAAATTAACATTTTCAGGTTGTTGTAACGTTTAATTAGAAACATTTTCACATTTTTAAATGATTAAATCACCTACAAATATGTTAAATAAATGTTGTATTACGAACAATAATGCTTAAATTTACAGAAATGTGCTGTTACTAATCGGTTTTAATGACATTATTTTATGGGAAGAGATTGTATAATAATTTATATGTGATGTAATACAAGAGTATATGACACAAAATAATGAGATTAATCTTTCAAAACACGTCAAAAAACTGTTGCAAAACTAGATATTTGGTTAGATTGCAAGAATTTACTGTTAATTTTAGAAAACATCAAATGGATATTTAATTGTTTTACGTTGTTTTTAGCGTTTAATTACAAACATTTTACATTTTAAAATAATGAAATTACCCATAAAGACAGCAAATTAACATTGTAATATAAATAATAATGCTTAAAGTTACAGAAATGTGCTCTTATTAGTTGTTTTAATGGCATTATTTTATTTAAAAAAGGCTGTAGGCTATATTAGATTAGATGTAATATAACACTATACAACAATAATTTGATCTTTTCAAAACATGAGAACATTATTACAGCAATATTCAAATATCTATTCTATTTAAATGACTGGTTCTGAAACAAAAACAAAACAAAATTCAACTGAACTGGTAATGAAAGAAAAAAGTTTAAAAAAAATAAAAATAAAAAAAAAATTACCAATTTACATACAAGTCACCGTACATCCACAACACTGATTAGAAACTTGGTGAAACGTCACTGGAAATAAATCCATACTCTATACCAGGGGTCGGCAACCCTCAACACTCAAAGGGCCATTTGGAAAGAAAACACTGGGAGCCACAAAACCCCTTTGACATCTAAAATGAAGATAACACTGCATATATCGTTTTCACCTCTATGCTAGGCCCATAGTGTGTTGCATTTATGAAATGAAATAACTGCTACAGAGAAAACAAAATTGCATTATGCATACATAACGGGGATTTATCCATGGTCGTCTTACCTGGGGTCGAAAAGATCAATAAATAGCGGGCTGGACCTGCAGGCGGCTGTCGTACGTCGGCAGTTGTGGCGTATGTTTTGTGCAACAAAAAATTAAATACATTTTATTTTAATGTTTAAAGATCACCATCAATTCAAATTTAGAATTATATTGAAAAAATTAATGCACTAAAATAAAAATACATTTGAATTAAATACTCAACTAGTAAATGAGCTGCAATGCACTGTGGGAGTTCAGTGTTTTTTGGTTGTTACAACCATGAGTGTGGTGTGGCATTCAGTGTCATTCAGTTGTTGTGTAACTCTCGCTCGTTCACTGATGAGTGACTAGTTGCCGCTATTCTGAGGCAGTTAGTTAGCGTGAAAAAGTGAACGGCTTTGATCAGTGTCCTTGCTCCGCACCGCTCGCTGCAGAAAGCTACAACAGAGGAACGAAAGAGCTGCATGCGGCTCCGGAACCGCGGGTTGCCGACCCCTGCTCTATACAGTTGACGAGGTGTGGTGTCCATACTTGAACTACTTGTTGATCGTAGTGAAGTTGCTGTTTCTGAGCTGTAACCACCTGAAGAGAAGACAGAAAACATTAGGGTTTATTAAATAATAACAGCTAATAACAGTTTAAGAGGCAGGACCAGGATAAAGGTGCAAGAATATACAGCCTTTTCCAACACCACAGCAGTCACACAAGTCCCACTATCGATGACACTGTTGCTTTGGGACAGACAAGCTTGCAAGATCTCAACATAACACACTACAAAGAAAATACACACCAGGCTGACTATACATGGGAACTAAATGAACAACATATAGTTGTTGGGGGAACTATTGCTACTGCTGGATACAAAAGTCATTTTTTTCTGTACATTGTGATAAAGTATCCTGTGTTCATCCCACAATCCCATCCCATCATTAGTTGTGTGTCATTTGCTACCTATTCTATCAGAATCTAGAGAAGATAGACCCAACTGATGATACTGATTTATAAGCACACTGTCAATCCACTGCTGCTGACTGTACTATATACACTAAGTTACAGGTAGATGATCTTATTTTTCAGCCCATCTAACCCAAAAAAGTACTTGTGTGCAACAGATGCATGTACTCACCAGAGAGGGGCATCTGGTCAGACTGTGTTACTGGACTTGTACTGGTACTGGCTCTGCTCAACTGTTGTTTGCTCTGGCTGCTTGGAGGACTGTCCAAGACATGTTGTTGGCCTTACTAAAGGACAGATAGTAGTAATATTTAAACACAGACATCACATAGCTCAATGTGGGTATATTATTACCTAACATAATTATATCCTCAGTAGCCATTAATATATTTAAAACTGTTCCTTTCTCAATATAATGCATTACACCACCACTAAGACCCACTATGAAATCAATGATGAACAAGGTGTAGTGTATAGTCATCACCTTTTTCAAAACATCAACAAAAATGTAGAGAAGATTCTTTGAAGTATAATTCATAGTAGAACTGCTGTATTGGACTGCATTGATTAGTACAGGTGGACCTAATAAGTAGATTTTGACTATGCATATTTTTTTAATGTGAAAGTTTATTCTGTACAAACTGAAACACACACTTGTCTTTTTGAGCAGTGACATTTCCTGGCTTCAACTGGTCTGAGGACAGAAAGGAGGTCACTCTCCTGCAGGTAGCTCAGGTCCTCAACTCCTAAACTTTGCAGATGCTCCAGCAAAAGCTCAGGGTCTCTCAGTTAAGGCACTGATTTGATGAAAGACAGAAGCGGACTCTCTGCATCCATGACTAGGAGGACTAGAAGGGATGAAAAATACTGTTACTGTCAGATTTTAATCTTTCAAACTCCAGATGACTGTGTCAACAATGCTATGCTTAAGTGAAATTACTCTTGTCCCACAAAGCTTGTACACATGCAAATGGTAATAATCTAGTTTCTGCTCAGGCTTCCAACATTTCATGCTTGTTTCACTTCATACAATGCAAGTGCTGGCACATAGGACACATCATGAGGTGTAACAAAGTATACGTGCTGGTCCTGCATCAAAAGCATGAGCTGAATCTGTCTGAATTCAAGTGCCTCACCTTGGTTTAAACACAGAAAGACCCTTTTAGTACTGAGTGCCTTTCCACTGCATCTCGGTAGCTGCTCAACATTGGGTTCTTTGACTAAGGTTTCACTGTGTTATGCCATGAAATCAACTCTCACCACTTATCCGCAGAGACAAAGAAAAAAAAAATGATGAATCATGAAATATGCCAAAATCGAAATAAATGCAATTGGTTGTGAAAAAGTGGACCTAAACTGTGTTAGCAGATCTCCCCTCAATAAACTACAAGATGATCGTTAGCTTATCCTTTACATATTTTTCAGTATTGTTTTGAATTTCATGTTGACCACTGACTAGTGTTGCACCAGTGTTGAAAAACCTTGAAAAAGGCTGAGTAGGTCGCTCCTCCTATATTTGTGAGAGTAAGAGTAAGATGAAAATATTACTTTAAGAAAGAGTAACTGGTTAAAATAAACCATTACCAAATCTCAGTATCATTTATAAAACATTTGTTCTCTCTTCTTTGGAAGAAAATCTACTTAAAATGGCTTATTAGTGACACCTGCAAGTGGAGGAATAGGAGCAGTCTGCATGGAAAGAAGACTTTGACATTTTGACACGTTCCATAAAATCCAGCTTCCTATCCTAGCCAAAAATCATGCCATTTGAAGAGACGCAGTAAAAGTTATGGCCAAAAAATTAGTGAAAATGTAGAAGAGGGTTAATAATTGATTATTGTTCATTGTTGCAGCTCTAAACAAATGTTGTTCCTCTTTCTCTCCGCCTGTGTCAGTCAGTTCACAAAAGTAAACGTAATGACTCACTGTTAAGTGCTTAGCTAACGTTAGCGTAAATAAAATAAAAGTGGTTGGTCTGGCTGACTACTAACAGTCATAGATATATATCTATGATTAACACTGGAAGACGCCGCCGCCGGCCATACTTTTGTCATCATAGCTGGCTAACATTTCAATTGACGACATGCTAGCGGATTCGTTTTGTCGACTGAGTAAAGTCAGAGGCATAGTGGTAAATAAAGCGAATACTACTAAGCTTCAGTTTGATACTTGCCTTCTGCCTTCGTCCTTCCTCCTTCCTCCAACCTCGGAGGAAGTTCCCGTTTCTGTGACCAAACGGCAACAGCCGCGTGGTGGTTGTTGACCTTGTTAAGCGTAACGTCAAAGACTGATCTTCAGTGTCCCAACAGCCAATGGCATGTCTTCTTCTTCTTCTTCTTCTCCAACCGTTTCTGTCCACCAATCCAAACGGGACCTGCACTTTTCAAAGCACTCCAATGACATGTCGCGTTCACGTTTGTGCAGAGAGACGTTGCAGCAGTAAAGTGTCTCCTGATTACACGTGTTTTGTTCAAGATGAACAAAAACAATAAAAATAAAAAATAAATAATTTTTCAATTGTTTATTCCATTAAATAAAAGACAAATATTTTTAAAATTACGATACATTTGTGAACATATTTTAACAATAAATATCCGTATTTCTAATGTTTTTTTGTAAAAGAACAGAAATATCATGTTCCCACAGGTATTTTCACAGGTACAGTGATTTCATGTTATTTTACACTTGACATGTAAAATCGCAATCTTTTTCGTTGATTGTCCAGATTGTTTCTGTATTTTTAGAATACAAAATTAATCTGTAAAAATAAACAGTACATCGCCGTTATATTACTTTCTTTTTTTTTTAACAGTGTATCTACTGTTTTACAGGGTCCAGTGCTGTGATTGATGTGTTTGTGAAGAGAGGAGATGATGTACTTCTGGAAGTCATGGATGATGTTACAAAGGAATTTGATTTCTTTGTCTGGACATTTGATTCAAGCAAAGTTTTAGTAAGATATTCATCTGTTAGAGGACCAAGAGTCTATGAAGGTTACACTGGAAGGGTTGAGTTCTCTGTGGAAAATTACTCAGTGAAATTAAAGAATGTACAAGATGACGACAGTGGAGTTTATACAGCACATGTGACAGGAGCTGAAGGACAAACAATAACTAAATACATGGTCACAGTTCAAGGTAGGTTTCTGAACATTTCACACACTGACAGAGAACATCTGCTGTCATTTTTGTAAACCTCCTCACACCTACTTTCCTCCATCCGGTCCAGTGTCTCCAGTTGATCTGAATCCAGACTCTGTGTCCAACAGCTCAGACTCCTGTAACCTCACTGTGACCTGCAGCACAGAGGACTCACACATCAGCAGCACTTTCACATGTGACACCAAAACCTGCTCTCAGGAGGGAGGCGACCAATCAAAGGTCACCAACTCTGGTGCTTCCCTCCGTGTCCACCTGTTGAATGATACAATCATCTGTAACCATAGCAACCATGTCAGTTGGACGGAAAATAGGACAAAGATTCAAGATCTCTGTCCCCTACATGCTGGTGAGACTGACAGACAAAACATTTTTCTAATAACATACGTTTTCATGATGAAGGGAATGTATGCAACACTTTAAGGATATTCAGAATTTCTTTTTGCTAAGTAAAACTGACGATAAACATGAATGTTGTCACTCCAGAGTGTGATTGTACCCAGTGATGCAAGGGCTCACTTTGTAAATAAACTGCTTGTGTTGAACATCAGTTCCATCTACAAACATACCCCCAAAACTATATTCATGGAGTCCCAAAAAATGTCAAAGGGTTGATTTGACTTAACCCTCGGGCATCTTTTTACTACCCTCTTGTAACCTTAGCAGACAAAAACATCAGTGTCCAAAAATTGTTATAAAAATTTGACAGATTAACATTTTTTTCTGGGTAAATCTTTTTCAATCACTTCAGCACTTTGCACAACTACCAAAAATTCAATCATTTTGAGGAATTTTAATCCGTTAAACCTTTCAAATTTGTGTAGCATCAGATTTAAAATCTTGGCGGACAGATGACCCATTGACTTCCATTATATCTACTTTTTTTTATCTCTCAGCCATGGCCCAATAAAATCATTCATTGTGGAATATTAGGGTTTCATTTATGTGAAAAATTGTAAAATTTGTCATTTTTAGTGTTCAATACTAAAATCAGCCATTTCACCATTTTAGGGCCTATGCATGAAATGTTTGTTTTTTCAGTCACTTTTGTGGTTGTGTCATTGAGCTTAGCAGGTTATCATGAGGTTTTGAAGTAGTGAGAAGTGTATCAAGAGTTAGCGTGATTCGAGAAGTTGACTTGTGTGCATTTACGTTTTAACACCACGAAACTGGAAAAAACACAACAATGACTAGGCTGTAGTCTGTGGTGTGGTGGTTGATTCAAAACTATTTCCACTGTTACATTTACATTTAACAAAGCAAGAAGGTAGGTTTCTGAACATTTCACACACTGACAGAGAACATCTGCCGTCATGTTTGTAAACCTCCTCACACCTACTTTCCTCCATCAGGTCCAGTGTCTCCAGTTGATCTGAATCCAGACTCTGTGTCCATCAGCTCAGACTCCTGTAACCTCACTGTGACCTGCAGCGCAGAGGACTCACACATCAACAGCACTTTCACATGTGACACCAAAACCTGCTCTCAGGAGGGAGGAGACCAATCAAAGGTCACCAACTCTGGTGCTTCCCTCCGTGTCCACCTGTTGAATGATGCAATCATCTGTAACCATAGCAACCAAGTCAGCTGGACTCAGAAGAATATGACACAGATTCAGGATTTCTGTCCCCTACATGCTGGTGAGACTGACAGACAAAACATTTACCTAATAATAACATAAAGGTTCATGTATCTGAACCTGTTGTGGTTTTGCTCTGACAGTTTTCTCATGTTTGCAGGTCTCTCTGATGGTGTCTCCATCTGTCTGGTGAAGACAGTCGTGTTCTCTGTTGGTCTGATCATCATGGTGTCTGTCGTCATCAGTGTCCACCTCATGGAGAAGATCAGGAAACAAAAATAAAATCAAATGTACATAGAGTTCACTCTCTTACAGTGAAAAAAATTAATTTGCTTGTGGATTTTTTCTCTTACATCACTGCTATTTTTGTTTTAATAAAATAAAAGCATGTTGTTTTCTAACAGGGATAAATAAAGTCCTACCTTGTCCTAAAATATCTTTCTCTGATACTTGGACTGATGCTCTGCATTGAAGCACCAGTCAACCAAAGTACTTCAGTACTTCAGTCTTATTCAGTCTCTTATCTACAAAACTTTTACAATTAAACACCTCGACTGCTTTTATTTTTTGATATATTTCATCTTGTTTTTTTTTTCTGTTATTATGTGTAAATGAGAAATGTAGCAGTATTGGAACAACTGTAGGAGTTTAGAAGGCTACAGACCAGCAACAAGGTGGTTTTTTAACAGCTTATGTTTGAAATTAGTTTCACATTGTTATCAAGTACATGTTGGAGTCACTGCCACACCCAGTGTCATGGTGAATGTTTGTTGGAACTTTTTTCATTTACCCTGAACATGAGTGAACACAGAGTTGAGTGACTTAACTCACTTCAGCTGTTGGATTGGTCAGAGCTAATTTACAGTTTTATTTTTAATTAAATCCTCAAAAATATATACTTTGCATTACTTGTTGTGATCCTGTTTTATGTTTTAATTTAGTGAAGCAGTTTGTGTTGCATTTTTATTGCATGAAAAATACATAAATAAAGTTTGATTTGAATTGATCCTGATCCTGAAAGTTTCCCTGTTCTTAAAAACAAGACAACAACAACAATAAAACAGCAGCTGTGCATAGAATTAGTCTTCTTGTTGTGCTGTAGCCTTCTTTCACTGATTGAAAGTAAACTACTACAAATCAGTTTCTTCACCTTAACCCTGTTTGGTTTCTCATTGTCAGACATATTTTGTCTGATTGTGTCTCTGTCTGGTTTTTCTGTTGTTGTATTAACTCAGATATATAGTAAATGTAAATGTAGTAAATTTACTACCACACCCAGTGTCAGGATGAACCTTTATTAGAACTTCTGAATGATTATCTTTGTTTCATTCACCGTGCACATGAATAAACACAGAGTTGACTGATCTAACTCTTCAGCTGTTGGATTGGTCAGAGCTAATTTTACAGTTTCTTAAAATGATCTCATCTCATTTTCTACTACCTCTTATCCTCACTAGGGACGTGGGGGTTGCTGGAGCCTCTCCCAGCTGTGATTGGGTGAGAGGTGGGGTCCACCCTGGACAGGTCTCCAGTCTATCACTGGACTAACACAGAGACAAACAACCATTTGCACTGAGGCTCACACCTAGGGTCAATTTAGAGTCACCAATCAGTCTAAGGAGCTTGTCTTTTGGAGGCGGGAGGAAACCAGAGTACCTGAAGAAAACCCACGCAGACACAGGGAGAACATGCAAACTCCCCCCAGAAAGGCCCGAGCTGGACTTGTTCTGAGGCTGGTTCTGAGCTTGTAACTGATCTTTAATAATCCAGCAACTTGAAATAAGTTTAATCAAATGTGTGTGTTGACATTGATTATTGTTTCAAATGTGTTTTGTCTCTCATTTTGTATACAGACATTGAGACGTTAACTTGTAAGACTGAAGATTTTTAGTTTGTGTATTTAATTTTCTCAGAACAGAAACAGGAAGCTGAGCTATTGTTTGCAGAGAGAAGTCAGTCAGCCAAGTTTTGTAATCAACTTGGTCAAAATAAAACCTCACTGTGATCACTCCTTTATAACATCATATTAGTTTAGGTCTTAATTTGTTCACAGTTTATTTCAATACGGAGACAATTCTTATAAGCCCCTCCCTCTTTTCATATCTTTCCTCTCTTGGTCCATTTGTTTCTGATTATACATATAAAGAAAGATAAACTACTGTCACCTTCTCTTCTCTAATAGAACAACACATTATTTCAGGTTTCATGTGTGTTTTTCTGATCATTAGATATAAACTGGATCCACTTGTGCTCCTACTGCTGCTGTTATTAATCCAAATAAAGAATCTGGTATCGTTGCTGTTCCTGTTGTCAACATTTAATCAGACAGTGTTCTTGTCCTACCTGGTGCTTCAATGCAGAGCATCAGTCCAAGTATCACAGAGAGAGACATGGTAGAGCTTCTTGCTTTGTTAAATGTAAATGTAACAGTGGAAATAGTTTTGAAACCATCACCACACCACAGACTACAGCCAGACATCGTTGTGTCTTTCCGGTTTTGTCATGTTAACACATAACACACAACTTCTCTAATCCAGTGAACTCTTAACAGACTCTTTACTGGTTGAACTCTTTTGATGAAGAATGAAATTATTTCAACTATGAAACTATATGTCAATAAATCAAAGTGTGAAGCAACACAAATATCATCTTCTGTAAATCCTGCAGGTTTATCTGCATTACACATATTTGGGATTCATGTCTGATCTTAATACGACCTAGTTGTTCTGTACAATAATATTCACAACATAGTTTCATGAACTTTAAAGGTTTCTTTATCTTAACTGGGGTTTTCTGCACATTTTACTATATTTTACTATATTCCCTCAGTTTATTTATTTATTTTAAACTCTGAAGTTTATTGAGGTAGTGGCCTCATTTACTTTATATCTGAGCTAATACAAAAAAAGAACATGTAAAATAATAAGACCATTAAAATAAGTGATAATTTTAACTATTAAGAACTGTTCTCTCCTCTTCTGTCCTCCTCGTCATAAATGACTCATATTCTGTGTTGTGGTTTAACCTGAGGTTTTACACAAGGTTTCGTTACTTTCCACTGTGTTCCTACATCACCTCAAATGACTGAAGTATCAAAAGTATCGATAATTTTTATATTTTATATTATTATATTTATTATATTTGTTATTATATATATTTTTTCTATTTAGTTTCCTGATCTTCTCCATGAGGTGGACACTGATGACGACAGACACCATGATGATCAGACCAACAGAGAACACGACTGTCTTCACCAGACAGATGGAGACACCATCAGAGAGACCTGCAAACATGAGAAAACTGTCAGAGCAAAACCACAACAGGTTCAGATACATGAACCTTGTCTTGGATCATCTCTCCATTGTAGTTTAACAAACTATGGGCGTCTTATAGACATAGTGTCTCCACAAAGATAAAGACGCCCCCTGTGGTAAATGTCTATAGTAGAAATAATTAAACAGGAACCAACACTTGTCATTTGCTCTGAGGGAGCAGCTCGTGTACATCCTTAAACTGGATGTTTTGAAATGGAACTTCAATCTTTCTTATTGGCTGTTTTTGTGATATATTCAAGTCAAATTCAAGGTAAGATTTTATTCTTGTATTAGTAATAGTTGGTGTTTTTTAAAATCTGCTTTTCGTACTATAGCTCTGAAATGTCTCCATAAAAGATAGAATTGAATCTAACAGCATGCGACCACAGGAGGAAGAAGCAGATATTAAAGTTCTATATGTCCAGAGTACGTTGTAACTGTAACTGTTTCTTTAGAGAGAGGACTAATGTTTCAGCAGCATTTGTCTATTTCATCAACCACTTCCTGTGGTCATGGCTTAAAATGGCGTCTCAACACATTTATAGTTTTTCATGACAAAGTCAAGGTTTGAACTTTACAACTATTGTTACTTCGTCTCCTGATGTTGTTTTCAAAGCTGAGATGTTGTGGCAGTGCTATCGTATCACCTTAAATAATTAGTAGGTTTTAGCTTTAAAGACCGTACTTGTTGGTGGGATCATTCTGAGGTACTTTAATATGTACTACATGGATACTAACTGCTACATATAAGTATACAGTAATGCATATTTTTAGATTTACACATTTATTTTTACATATTTTTTCTAAATATTGTAACTTGATATATTACTCTGTGTCAGTTTTGCTATAAGAGATGATATTTTTATAAGAGTGTATAAATGTAGCATTTGAAATAGTAAATTCATGTTTTATGACAAATAATACAGCTTCAAATTTACCTTGTGTCTCTATTAACAAAATATGAGCTTTTAAAATGAAATTTACTCTAATAACAAATAAAAGTATGAAGGTTTAGAGAAAAACTAAAATATCAGACATTTGAGAAGGAAAAATTCAAGCCAACAGCTCCAGGTCAGTGCTGTAACTGAACTAAATTACAGTCGTACCAATAATGCACACAGCACTCAACAAGAAAACATGTTGCTGGGAGATGGAATATGTCAGTATGTGCATATGTGACGGTCTCTGTTTGACTTCCTCAGAATAACAGTGAAAAAAAAAACAGCTACAGATAAATTACATCATGTGATTCATTATATATGTGCAGCATCTGTATAAATATAACAGGCTAAGGTTGAAAGGGCTGGTGAGCGTGAACCCAGTTGCAAAAGGAAGGGAAGGCAAAGGTACCGAGTCCACAATCCAGAACCTTTAATCAGAGCGAAGCAGCAGGTCACACAGGGAAGGGCAGACAGAAACAGGCAAACCAGCAGGTAAGGAGCAGGCGACAATCCAAAAACCAAGACAACTAGACTGGTCATACACCACAGGCACAACAGAAGTTACTAGGAAGGCTGGAAAGAAAAGACACACGGTTCTAAGACAATCTGGCTCAGAAAACATAGTGGGGTGGGCTTAAATACATGGTGACAAGACACAGGTGAAACACATCGCTAATCAACAAAGGCGGGAAAAGGAACAAAGAGGGGAAGTAAAACTGACAAACACTGGGAAGACAAATCTTTTCAAAATAAAACAGGAAGCGTACAACACAACACAACAAGAAGTGACAGATTCTGACAAAGGTAACTCCATCTTTCTTTAGTTATTCCCAAAGTGTTTTTGCGTGTGTGTCTGTGTCATTGCTATGGGGTGGGGGGTGTGGTCTGGTCTAGGTGGGTGGTACAAAGTAATATCCACATATCCACATTTAATTGTCACAAGATGGTCAATGTTTACTTCTCCTGTCGGTGGTTTTAATGTTGTGGCTGATTGATAGATAGAGTTCCTCTGAACAACTGACTTCTCTTAAACTTGTTCTGTAATCAACATGTTTGGACAGTTTTAACTATCAGCTTCCATTTCTTCACATTTAACTACAGACATAAATATATAAATCAGATTTGAGAGCACCACACTAAATAGTAAAACATCATGTATCCAAATCTTTCTACAGAATTGTTTTGTAATGAGGGAAACAGACAATCTACAATGTTCTTAGACATTTTATCCATGAAAACCTGATACAAACAGATGAACCGTGCTGTTATACTTGTATTATATCATAGTATGTTTGCTGTAACTCAGAGACTCAACGCTGTAGAATTTTAATTTTAAAAAACAGCTTTTAAATGTTCTTTTCCTCAGTATGTCGTGGTCTAACAATGTCATAAAAATCAAGGCTAAACAATGCAATAAGTCAGACATAAGTGCAGTCGACACATGTCTGCTGTGAAGCTGAACTTGGACAAACTGACATGGTCACTGTTTGTTCACATGTTTCTTTGAGGCTCAGAAATATTTTAAAGATAAATGAGTCGTACATCTGAGAGCTCTGTCGTAACTAATGATGGGACGAAAAGGAAGAAAATAAAAGCAACAGACACATCAGTGGTTGTTGATGATGAAGAGGTTTCACTCAACTATTTCAACTAAAACTCTATAAAGACATGGGATAATAATACACAGCACACTGAGAAACACAACAATCAACAGAAGAGTCCATAAGACTTTTACTGACCTCTTTCTTTCTCTGTCACTTGTCATAAATACACACTGAGTCAAAGCAGGTAAAGATGTTTTCAGCTACAAATGAGAATCCACTCCTTAACAAATCCAGATGAAACAAATATACACAATCATTATTTAACTGATCACTGACATTGTGTTGGAAGTTAGGTACAGAAATACAGTATTTATGATTGATCTAATTTCATTATCATGTATCTACTGTTTTACAGGGTCCAGTGCTGTGACTGATGTGTTTGTGAAGAGAGGAGATGATGTACTTCTGGAAGTCATGGATGATGTTACAAAGGAATTTGATTTGTTTCTCTGGAAATTTAATACAAGCAAAGTTTTAGTAACATATTCACCTGGTGGAAAACAAAGAGTCTCTGAAGGTTACACTGGAAGGGTTGAGTTCTCTGTGGAAAATTACTCATTGAAATTAAAGAATCTACAAGATGACGACAGTGGAGTTTATACAGCACGAGTGACAGGAGATAAAGAACAAACAATAACAAAATACATGGTCGCAGTTCAAGGTAGGTTTCTGAACATTTCACACACTGACATCTTTATTTGGATTAATAACAGCAGCAGTAGGGGCACAGCTTCCTGAACAAATTAAGACCTAAACTAATATGATGTTATAAAGGAGGGATCACAGTGAGGTTTTATTTTGACCAAGTTGATTACAACACTTCTGACTTCTCTCTGCAAACAATAGCTCAGCTTCCTGTTTCTGTTCTGATGAAATTAAATACACAAACTAAAAATCTTCAGTCTTACAAGTTAACGTCTCAATGTCTGTATATAAAATGAGAGACAAAACACATTTGAAACAATAATCAAAATGTCAACACACACATTTGATTAAACTTATTTCAAGTTGCTGGATTATTAAAGATCAGTTGATTCTAACAAAGTGAAGTCTTCTGAACACATGTACAACCATGAAGAAATATCTGAGGCTGCTTGAGGTCATTTTGAGACGTGGACAGATGGAGCAAAGAATGAAAGATGGAACAAGAGGAGAGACAGAAAAATGAGAAAGTGGAAGAAAGTCTCTGTTTTCAGTAGAGACTGTGCAGAGATGTAAAGAAATGTAAAGAGTTCTCTATCATGGGACACAATGTGACAAGAGTTATTAATATAGTGTAGAGAGAGGTTTACCTGTTTATCTTTCTAGTAAAGGTTTGAAAACATTGAATAGTTGTCAGCAGGAACAAGACAAAACGTTACGTCCCCTTGCAGCCCCTCTGCTGTCCTTCAGTGGCAGCGCAAGTGTCTTTAGGTGGTGATGAGCTGGATTTCCTGTCACATGGTTCAATATGAAGGTTGAAGAGGAAACATGTAAGATAAAGGACTGATGTTAAAAACTAGGCTGTATATTGAGTTAGAATTTAATTTATCATTATTATGTATCTACTGTTTTACAGGGTCCAGTGCTGTGACTGATGTGTTTGTGAAGAGAGGAGATGATGTACTTCTGGAAGTCATGGATGATGTTACAAAGGAATTTGATTTGTTTCTCTGGAAATTTAATACAAACAATGTTTTAGTAACATATTCACCTGGTGGAAAAAAAACACCCTCTGAAGGTAACACTGGAAGGGTTGAGTTCTCTGTGGAAAATTACTCAGTGAAATTAAAGAATCTACAAGATGACGACAGTGGAGTTTATACAGCACATGTGATAGGAGATAAAGAACAAACAATAACTAAATACATGGTCACAGTTCAAGGTAGGTTTCTGAACATTTCACACACTGACAGAGAACATCTGCTGTCATGTTTGTAAACCTCCTCACACCTACTTTCCTCCATCAGGTCCAGTGTCTCCAGTTGATCTGAATCCAGACTCTGTGTCCATCAGCTCAGACTCCTGTAACCTCACTGTGACCTGCAGCACAGAGGACTCACACATCAGCAGCACTTTCACATGTGACACCAAAACCTGCTCTCAGGAGGGAGGAGACCAATCAAAGGTCACCAACTCTGGTGCTTCCCTCCGTGTCCACCTGTTGAATGACGCGATCATCTGTAACCATAGTAACCAAGTCAGCTGGATGGAAAACAAGACACAGATTCAGGATCTCTGTCCCCTACATTCTGCTGAGACTGACAGACAAAACATTTATCTAATAATAACCTAAAGGTTCATGTATCTGAACCTGTTGTGGTTTTGCTCTGACAGTTTTCTCATGTTTGCAGGTCTCTCTGATGGTGTCTCCATCTGTCTGGTGAAGACGGTCGTGTTCTCTGTTGGTCTGATCATCATGGTGTCTGTCGTCATCAGTGTCCACCTCATGGAGAAGATCAGGAAACAAAATAAACAGTTCTCCTCTAATCAAATGAACATAGAGCTCAATATCTTACAGTGAACATCTTAAAGTTGCTTGTGGATTTTTTTCTCTTACAGCCAGTGGCGTCTTTCCACTATTGAGCCACCAGAGGGCGCTGCTGTGTAGGGAGGATCACAGCAGTATGTTAGAGAGAGTCTGGTCAACTAGGGAATGGACCGTCTGAGCTATCCCACTATGCTGATTGGTTCTGAGCTTGTCACTTATGTCATGGGCGCCATGTTTGTTACATCTAACCAAAATTCAAAAATTACCCCCAAAAAATGTATTTATTGGCCCATTTTTCTGAAAGCAGGCTTAACAAGCTCAGAACCAGCCTCAGAACAAGTCCAGCTTGGGCCTTTCTTGGTGGAGTTTGCATGTTCTCCCTGTGTCTGCGTGGGTTTTCTTCAGGTACTCTGGTTTCCTCCCGCCTCCAAAAGACATGCTCCTTAGACTGATTGGTGACTCTAAATTGACCCTAGGTGTGAGCCTGAGTGCAAATGGTTGTTTGTCTCTGTGTTAGTCCAGTGATAGACTGGAGACCTGTCCAGGGTGGACCCCGCCTCTCACCCAATCACAGCTGGGATAGGCTCCAGAAACCCCCGCGTCCCTAGTGAGGATAAGAGGTAGTAGAAGATGAGATGAGATCATTTTAAGAAACTGTAAAATTAGCTCTGACCAATCCAACAGCTGAAGAGTTAGATCAGTCAACTCCGTATTTATTCATGTGCACGGTGAATGAAACAAAGATAATCATTCAGAAGTTCTAATAAAGGTTCATCCTGACACTGGGTGTGGTAGTAAATGTGGTTTGAATATCAGCACGATCTTCTGATCCTCACAAATATCATCTTCTGTAAATCCTGCAGGTTTATCTGCATTAAACATATTTGGGATTCATGTCTGATCTTAATACGACCTAGTTGTTCTGTACAATAATATTCACAACATAGTTTTATAAACTTTAAATGTTTCTTTATCTTAACTGGGAATTTCTGCACATTTTACTATATTTTACTCTATTTTATATTTTATATAGTCCTTTCTGATCTGATACTGAGAAAAATTCAGGCTGATATCGGTGATACCTATCTGATACTAATACTTTATGTGTCTACTCTAATATAAAAATGAGTGTGTTTTGAATCATAGCTTCATAAAGAAAACAGGACATCAGAGTCATTTATTCATTTATTTTAAACTCTGAAGTATATTGAGGTAGTGGCCTCATTTAGCCGAGCTAATGCACCAACAGGAAAACCAAACTGAGACTCAATCAGACAAAATATGGTGAATAAAACTGATTTGTAGTAGTTTACTTTCAATCAGTGAAAGAAGGCTACAGCACAACAAGAAAACGAATTCTATGCACAGCTGCTGTTTTATTGTTGTTGTTGTCTTGTTTTTAAAAACAGGGAAACTTTCAGGATCCGGATCAAATCAAATCAAACTATAAATGTAACATGTGAAGTGTTTCCTGCGAACTATTGCACCACAACCTACTCTTTCCTCTTTGTCGTGTGAACACATAACACACAACTTCTCTAATCTAGTGAACTCTTAACACTGGAAGAACATCAGAGCACTTTTTAAACTTCTTAAAACAGATGATTCCTTTCTATGAAGCTAACTTTAATCTAATTGGAAAAGTGTGTCTATGTCTTCATGTGTTATGATGGCTTTTGTTTTTTTTGTGAGGAGCCAAAAGACTCGACTTCATGATAACTTATAAGGTTGCAACTTGGAGATGAATGTTTGTGGTTGAAGCTGAGTGTGAGTCAGGCAAGTGGATGATTGTTGCAGAATGTGGCGTGGCCGTCTGGTTAAACCTCTACTTTGGAGTAAGTAGAGGAGACAAAATGAGACAACTAACAATAACAGAGAGAAACCAAACAGGGTTAAAGTGAAGAAACTAATGTGTAGTTGTGTATTTGAATCAGTGAAAGAACAGGAAAACTAATTCTATGTACAGCTGCTGTTGTATTGTTGTTGTTGTCTTGTTTTTAAGAGCAGGGAAACTTTCAGGATCAGGAACAATTCAAATCAAACTTTATTTATGTATTTTTCATACAATAAAAATGCAACACAAACTGCTTCACTAAATAAAAACATAAAACAGGATCACAACAAGTAATGCAAAGCTGTACCTCCCTCCCTCCCACACACACACACACACACACACACACGCACGCACGCAAACACAATCACACACATAGTAAATAGTCTACTATCATGACAGGACACTGAGGGACCAGGATAAAAACAAAAGTGTGTAAAAAGCATTCATATGAAATGTAGCTGCACAAACAGAAGAGCAGGAGTTAAGGAGCCTTGAAACCAGCAACATGTTCAAAACAAAGATTTGAAAACTGACAAGAACAGGAAATGCATGAAAATCAAGAATTTACAAATGCTTTTAGTGACTTGTCCTGACTGAAAACATAAACATTAATACTGGTAATAGATATATTAGGATTTCATTTTAAAAAACTGTAAAATTAGCTCTGACCAATCCAACAGCTGAAGAGTTAGATCAGTCAACTCTGTGTTTATTCATGTGCACGGTGAATGAAACAAAGATAATCATTCAGAAGTTCCAATAAAGGTTCATCCTGACACTGGGTGTGGTAGTAAATGTGGTTTGAATATGAGCACGATAACAATGTGAAACTTTAATTTCTACCATAAGCTGTGAGATGCTTTAACTTGTGGTTCACACTGTTGCAGTGTGTGTTCAACAAAGCAAGAGGCTTTGTGACACTGGGACTGATGCTCTGCATTGACAACAATGTCTAATTAAATGTTACTAAAGTAAAATGGTGTTATTACAAAAATACAGCCAGAAGGAGTTTTGTTCAGGAAGTTGATGCAAACGGAAACGTCACACTTCTTACTGCTGAATCCAAACCAGCCTCCTGATCTTGAAACGTATACATCACCACAACAAACAACAACACATGTGTGAGGTTAGTAAAAAGATACAGTATGTGTAAATGTACATATAGTAGGTAGGGGTCCCTACTCAGTCTCTCCATCAGTTTGGGGGTGCTGGGTCTGAAAAATGTTGAAAAACCTGAAAAACCCCTGTTCTTCAGTATATTGTACTATGAGTTAATGCAACAACAGAAACACCAACCAGAGGACACAATCATACTGAATATGTGAAAATAGTATTTAAAACTATAATAAAAAGATTAAGTAATAGAGACTATAAAAAAAAATATATTATTATAAGTAGCCCTCAGAAGACCCATGTTCATTCTCAGATGAGTAACAACTGTTTTGGAGGCACAAGGGAGACCTACACAATATTAATAAGGTGGTCATAATGTTATGCCTGATCAGTGTAAGTCCTGTAAACTTTGTCTCATAATAAACTGCAAAAAATACTATTACTACTATAATATTAATAATTCATTTACTATATAAATCCTATTGAACTCTGTTTACCACCTACAACTAATAAATTCTTTCTGGGAAAATATATTTATCATTATTAATTTAACTTGTTGTTCACTGAGAACTCAAACAGCAACAGTTTGAACAGATGGATCAAAGTCATTTAATCAGTTCAGAGAAAGTGAGAAGAAAACAGCAGAAAGGAACAGAGAGGTTCAGAGAGCAAAGTTAGCATGATCATAAGAGCCACATTAAAGGGACATAATTCAGAATCAGATCATGCTCAGTCATAGACACGTATTACAGCTTGTGTTTTTGTTCATTCTGTCACTTTATAGAAAATAAAAGTCATGTTCATCATGTGTAACATTTTCAGCGTGGAATCAGTGATAGATCTATAGCACATAACATAGTGAGTGAAGGCAACGCAAAATATGTGATTCAAAAACATTTAATGACACTTGAATGAAGAAAGTAAACCTTCTTCTGGCACTCAAACACAACCATGAAAATAAACCTGTACAAAACAGCATGTGCTGACTGTTCTGGGTCCTATATGTTCTTTTGCAGCAGAAGAATTAGCTGTGAAGTAAACAGACACACACAAACACTAAATATCTTAAATACAATGAAAATATGTAAAACATGAAATGTAAATACTGCAGCATACTGCTATCTTACAGTGCAATGGCTTCAAGCCCACATTCATTTACTGTAAATTATTTCTGTACAATTCAGGATCATCATTTTGTTGTGTTTACAACGTATTCCTTCATTCTTTCTGTTTTTTGAAATGTATAGATCAGTTTATTTAACAGATATCTGAAGCTTATGAGGAATGTGCTTGAATGTGAAATGGAACTATTCAACACAACTACAGATTAAAATCTGCCGACAAACCACAACATAATTGAATTTAATCCTTATATGTGTTAATATATGATCTAGTTTAAATATAAACTTCTTCTGTAGCAGTAACTTCAGCTTTGAACTTAACATCAAGTATCTAGTTGACCAGACTCTCTCTAACATACTGCTGTGATCCTCCCTACACAGCAGCGCCCTCTGGTGGCTCAACAGTGGAAAGACGCCACTGGCTGTAAGAGAAAAAAATCCACAGGCAACTTTAAGATGTTCACTACAAGAGATTGAGCTCTATGTTCATTTGATTAGAGGAGAACTGTTTATTTTAGTTTCCTGATCTTCTCCATGAGGTGGACACTGATGACGACAGACACCATGATGATCAGACCAACAGAGAACACGACTGTCTTCACCAGAAAGATGGAGACACCATCAGAGAGACCTGCAAACATGAGAAAACTGTCAGAGCAAAACCACAACAGGTTCAGATACATGAACCTTGTCTTAGATCATCTCTCCATTGTAGTTTGACAAAATTTTGATTTTGACATAGAAACACATTTGATTAAACTTATTTCAAGTTGCTGGATTATTAAAGATCAGTTACAAGCTCAGAACCAGCCTCAGAACAATTCCAGCTCGGGCCTTTCTGGGTGGAGTTTGCATGTTCTCCCTGTGTCTGCGTGGGTTTTCTTCAGGTGCTCCGGTTTCCCCCCGCCTCCAAAAGACATGCTCCTTAGACTGATTGGTGACTCTAAATTGACCCTAGGTGTGAGCCTCAGTGCAAATGGTTGTTTGTCTCTGTGTTAGTCCAGTGATAGACTGGAGACCTGTCCAAGGTGGACCCCACCTCTCACCCAATCACAGCTGGGAGAGGCTCCAGCAACCCCCACGTCCCTAGTGAGGATAAGAGGTAGTGGAAGATGAGATGAGATCATTTTAAGAAAATGTAAAATTAGCTCTGACCAATCCAACAGCTGAAGAGTTAGATCAGTCAACTCTGTGTTTATTCATGTGCACGGTGAATGAAACAAAGATAATCATTCAGAAGTTCTAATAAAGGTTCATCCTGACACTGGATGTGGTAGTAAATGTGGTTTGAATATGAGCACGATCTTCTGATCATCACAAATATCATCTTCTGTAAATCCTGCAGGTTTATCTACATTAAACATATTTGGGGTTCATGTCTGATCTTAATACGACCTAGTTGTTCTGTACAATAACATTCACAACATAATTTTATAAACTTTAAAGGTTTCTTTATCTTAACTGGGGTTTTCTGCACATTTTCCTATATTTTATATTTTATATAGTCCTTTCTGATCTGATACTGAGGAAAATCCAGGCTGATATCGGCGATACTGAGCTGATACTGATACTTTTTGCAAATACACTTAATGTGTCTGGTTAATACAAAAATGAGTGTATGTATATTGAGGTAGTGGCCTCATTTACTACATATCTGAGTTAATACAACAACAGAAAAACCAGACAGAGACACAATCAGACAAAATATGTCTGACAAAGAGAAACCAAACAGGGTTAAGGTGAAGAAACTGATTTGTAGTAGTTTACTTTCAATCAGTGAAAGAAGGCTACAGTACAACAAGAAAACTAATTCTATGCACAGCTGCTGTTTTTTGTTGTTGTTGTTGATTTGTTTTTAAGAACAGGGAAACTTTCTGGATCAGGATAAATTCAAATCAAACTTTATTTATGTATTTTGCATACAATAAAAATGCAACACAAACTGCTTCACTGAATAAAAACATAAAACAGGATCACAACAAGTAATGCAAGGTATATATTTTTGAGGATTTCATTTGAAAAAAATGTAAATTAGCTCTGACCAATCCAACAGCTGAAGTGAGTTAAATCACTTAACTCTGTGTTCACTCATTTTCAGGGAAAATGGGAAAAGTTCCAGCAAACATTCACCATGACACTGGGTGTGGCAGTGACTCCAACATGAACTTGATAACAATGTGAAACTCTAATTTCAACCATAAGCTGTTAAAAAACATCTTGTTGCTGGTCTGTAGCCTCCTAAACTCCTACAGTTGTTCCAATACTGCTACATTTCTCATTTACACATTATAACAGAAAAAAAAACAAGATGAAATATATCGAAATATAAAAGCAGTCGAGGTGTTTAATTGTAAAAAAAATCTGCAGTTCACGCTGAAGTTTTCTAGATAAGAGACTGAATAAGAATGAAGTACTGAAGTACTTTGGTTGACTGGTGCTTCAATGCAGAGCATCAGTCCAAGTATCAGAGAAAGATATTTTAGGACAAGGTAGGACTTTATTTATCCCTGTTAGAAAACAACATGCTTTTATTTTATTAAAACAAAAATAGCAGTGATGTAAGAGAAAAAAATCCACAAGCAAATTTAATTTTTTCACTGTAAGAGAGTGAGCTCTATGTACATTTGATTTTATTTTAGTTTCCTGATCTTCTCCATGAGGTGGACACTGATGACGACAGACACCATGATGATCAGACCAACAGAGAACACGACTGTCATCACCACAAAGATGGAGACACCATCAGAGAGACCTGCAAACATGAGAAAACTGTCAGAGCAAAACCACAACAGGTTCAGATACATGAACCTTGTCTCTCCATTGTAGTTTGACAAACTATGGGCGTCTTATATACATAGTGTCTCCACAGAACTAAAGACGCCCCCTGTGGTAAATGTCTATAGTAGAAATAATTAAACAGGAACCAACACTTCTCATTTGCTCTGAGGGAGCAGCTCGTGTACATCCTTAAACTGGATGTTTTGAAATGGAACTTAAATCTTTCTTATTGGCTGTTTTTGTGATATATTCAAGTCAAATTCAAGGTAAGATCTTATTCTTGTATTAGTAAAAGTTGGTGTTTTTTATATTCTTAATTTTAAAATCTGCTTTTCATACTATAGCTCTGAAATGTCTCCATAAAAGATAGAATTGAAACTAACAGCATGCGACCACAGGAGAAAGAAGCAGATATTAAAGTTCTATATCACCAGAGTACATTGTAGCTGTAACAGTTTTTTTAGAGAGAGGACTAATGTTTCAGCAGCATTTGTCTATTTCATCAACCACTTCCTGTGTTCATAGCTTAAAATGGCATCTCAACACATTTATAGTTTTTCATGACAAAGTCAAGGTTAGAACTTTACAACTATTGTTACTTCGTCTCTTGATTGTTGTTTTCAAAGCTGAGATGTTGTGGCAGTACTATCGTATCACCTTAAATAATTTAGCTTTAAAGACCGTACTTGTTGGTGGGATCATTCTGAGGTACTTTAATATGTACTACATGGATACTAACTGCTACATATAAGTATACAGTAATGCATATTCTTAGATTTACACATTTATTTTTACATATTTTTTTCTAAATATTGTAATTTGATATTTTACTCTGTGTCACTTTTGCTATAAGAGATGATATTTTATAAGAGTGTATAAACGTAGCATTTGAAATAGTAAATTCATGTTTTATGTCAAATAATACAGCTTCAAATTTACCTTGTGTCTCTATTAACAAAATATGAGCTTTTAAAATGAAATTTACTCTAATAACAAATAAAAGTATGAAGGTTTAGAGAAAAACTAAAACATCAGACATGTGAGAAGGAAAAATTCAAGCCAAAAGCTCCAGGTCAGTGCTGTAACTGAACTAAATTACAGTCGTACCAATAATGCAGACAGCACTCAACAAGAAAACATGTTGCTGGGAGATGGAATATGTCAGTATGTGCATATGTGACGGTCTCTGTTTGACTTCCTCAGAATAACAGTGAAAAAAACATCTATGGTCAATGTTACTTTTATTCTAAATTACAGTTACAGATAAATTAAATCATGTGATTCCTTATATATGTGCAGCATCTATAAATATAACAGGCTAAGGTTGAAAGGGCTGGTGAGCGTGAACCCAGTTGCAAAAGGAAGGGAAGGTACAAAGGTACCGAGTCCACGATCCAGAACCTTTAATCAGAGCGAAGCAGCAGGTCACACAGGGAAGGGCAGACAGAATCAGGCAAACCAGCAGGTAAGGAGCAGGCGACAATCCAAAAACCAAGACAACTAGACTGGTCATACACCACAGGCACAACAGAAGTTACTAGGAAGGCTGGAAAGAAAAGACACACGGTTCTAAGACAATCTGGCTCAGAAAACATAGTGGGGTGGGCTTAAATACATGGTGACAAGACACAGGTGAAACACAGCGCTAATCAACAAAGGCGGGAAAAGGAACAAAGAGGGGAAGTAAAACTGACAAACACTGGGAAGACAAATCTTTTCAAAATAAAACAGGAAGCGTACAACACAACACAACAAGAAGCGACAGATTCTGACAAAGGTAACTCAATCTTTCTTTAGTTATTCCCAAAGTGTTTCTGCGTGTGTGTCTGTCATTGCTATGGGGTGGGGGGGTGTGGTCTGGTCTAGGTGGGTGGTACAAAGTAATATCCACATATCCACATTTAATTGTCACAAGATGGTCAATGTTTACTTCTCCTGTCGGTGGTTTTAATGTTGTGGCTGATTGATAGATAGAGTTCCTCTGAACAACTGACTTCTCTTAAACTTGTTCTGTAATCAACATGTTTGGACAGTTTTAACTATCAGCTTCCATTTCTTCACATTTAACTACAGACAATAAATATATAAATCAGATTTGAGAGCACCACACTAAATAGTAAAACATCATGTATCCAAATCTTTCTACAGAATTGTTTTGTAATGAGGGAAACAGACAATCTACAATGTTCTTAGACATTTTATCCATGAAAACCTGATACAAACAGATGAACCATGCTGTTATACTTGTATTATATCATAGTGTGATTGCTGTAACTCAGAGACTCAACGCTGTAGAATTTAAATGTTAAACAACAGCTTTTAAATGTTCTTTTCCTCAGTATGTCGTGGTCTAACAATTTCATAAAAATCAAGGCTAAACAATGCAATAAGTCAGACATATGTGCAGTAGACACATGTCTGCTGTGAAGCTGAACTTGGACAAACTGACATGGTCACTGTTTGTTCACATGTTTCTTTGAGGCTCAGATATATTTTAAAGATAAATGAGTCGTACGTCTGAGAGCTCTGTCGTAACAAATGATGGAACCAAAAGGAAGAAAATAAAAGCAACAGACACATCAGTGGTTGTTGATGATGAAGAGGTTTCACTCAACTATTTCAGCTAAAACTCTATAAAGACATGGGATAATAATACACAGCACACTGAGAAACACAACAATCAACAGAAGAGTCCATAAGACTTTTACTGACCTCTTTCTTTCTCTGTCACTTGTCATAAATACACACTGAGTCAAAGCAGGTAAAGATGTTTTCAGCTACAAATGAGAATCCACTCCTTAACAAATCCAGATGAGATAAATATACACAATCATTATTTAACTGATCACTGACATTGTGTTGGAAGTTAGGTACAGAAATACAGTATTTATGATTGATCTAATTTCATTATTATGTATCTACTGTTTTACAGGGTCCAGTGCTGTGACTGATGTGTTTGTGAAGAGAGGAGATGATGTACTTCTGGAAGTCATGGATGATGTTACAAAGGAATTTGATTTGTTTCTCTGGACATTTGATACAAGCAATGTTTTAGTAAGATATTCACCTGGTGGAAAACCAAGAGTCTCTGAAGGTTACACTGGAAGGGTTGAGTTCTCTGTGGAAAATTACTCAGTGAAATTAAAGAATCTACAAGATGACGACAGTGGAGTTTATACAGCACGAGTGACAGGAGATAAAGACCAAACAATAGCTAAATACATGGTCACAGTTCAAGGTAGGTTTCTGAACATTTCACACACTGACAGAGAACATCTGCTGTCATGTTTGTAAACCTCCTCACACCTACTTTCCTCCATCAGGTCCAGTGTCTCCAGTTGATCTGAATCCAGACTCTGTGTCCATCAGCTCAGACTCCTGTAACCTCACTGTGACCTGCAGCACAGAGGTCTCACACATCAGCAGCACTTTCACATGTGACACCAAAAC
This sequence comes from Mugil cephalus, assembly GCF_022458985.1. NCBI lineage: Eukaryota > Metazoa > Chordata > Actinopteri > Mugiliformes > Mugilidae > Mugil > Mugil cephalus. The sequence continues at coordinate 7,866,821 of NC_061776.1, forward strand.
CTGCTCTCAGGAGGGAGGAGACCAATCAAAGGTCACCAACTCTGGTGCTTCCCTCCGTGTCCACCTGTTGAATGACGCGATCATCTGTAACCATAGCAACCAAGTCAGCTGGACTCAGAAGAATATGACACAGATTCAGGATCTCTGTCTCCTACATGCTGGTGAGACTGACAGACAAAACATTTATCTAATAATAACATGAAGGTTCATGTATCTGAACCTGTTGTGGTTTTGCTCTGACAGTTTTCTCATGTTTGCAGGTCTCTCTGATGGTGTCTCCATCTTTGTGGTGATGACAGTCGTGTTCTCTGTTGGTCTGATCATCATGGTGTCTGTCGTCATCAGTGTCCACCTCATGGAGAAGATCAGGAAACAAAATAAACAGTTCTCCTCTAATCAAATGAACATAGAGCTCAATATCTTACAGTGAACATCTTAAAGTTGCCTGTGGATTTTTTTCTCTTACAGCCAGTGGCGTCTTTCCACTATTGAGCCACCAGAGGCGCTGCTGTGTAGGGAGGATCACAGCAGTATGTTAGAGAGAGTCTGGTCAACTAGATACTTGATGTTAAGTTCAAAGCTGAAGTTACTGCTTCAGAAGAAGTTTATATTTAAACTAAATCATATATTAACACATATAAGGATTAAATTCAATTATGTTGTGGTTTGTAGGCAGATTTTAACCTGTAGTTGTGTTGAATAGTTCCATTTCACATTCAAGCACATTCCTCATAAGCTTCAGATATCTGTTAAATAAACTGATCTATACATTTCAAAGAACAGAAAGAATGAAGGAATACGTTGTAAACACAACAAAATGATGATCCTGAATTGTTTAGAAATGAATTTACAGTATATGAATGTGGGCTTGAAGCCAGTGCACTGTAAGATAGCAGTATGCTGCAGTATTTACATTTCATGTTTTACATATTTTCATTGTATTTAAGATATTTAGTGTTTGTGTGTGTCAGTTTATTTCACAGCTAATTCTACTGCTGCAAAAGAACATATAGGACCCAGAACAGTCAGCACATGCTGTTTTTTTCAGGTTTATTTTGATGGTTGTGTTTTAGTGCCAGAAGAAGGTTTACTTTCTTCATTCAAGTGTCATTAAATGTTTTTGAATCACATATTTTGCGTTGCCTTCACTCACTGTGTTATGTGCTATAGATCTATCACTGATTCCACGCTGAAAATGTTACACATGATGAACATGACTTTTATTTTCTATAAAGTCACAGAATGAACAAAAATACAAGCTGTAATACGTGTCTATGACCGACAACAAGTTAAATTAATGATGACAAATATATTTTCCCAGAAAGAATTTATTATTTGTAGGTGGTAAACAGAGTTCAATAGGATTTATATAGTAAATTAATTATTAATATTATAGTTGTAATAGTATTTTTTGCAGTTTGTTATGAGACAAAGTTTACAGGACTTATACTGATCAGGCATATCATTATGACCACCTTATTAATATTGTGTAGGTCTCCCTTGTGCCTCCAAAACAGTTGTGACTCATCAGAGAATGAACATGGGTCTTCTGAGGGCTACTTATAATAATATTTTTTAATAAACAATATTTTGTTTTATTAATCTCTATTACTTAATCTTTTTATTATAGTTTGAAATACTATTTTCGCATATTCAGTATGATTGTGTCCTCTGGTTGGTGTTTCTGTTGTTGCATTAACTCATAGTACAATATACTTAAGAACAGGGTTTTTTCAGGTTTTTCAACATTTTCCAGACCCAGCACCCCCAAACTGATGGAGAGACTGAGTAGGGACCCCTACCTATTATATGTACATTTACACATACAGCATCCTTTTACTAACCTCACACATGTGAAGTGTTGTCGTTTGTTGTGGTGATGTATACGTTTCAAGATCAGGAGGCTGGTTTGGATTCAGCAGTAAGAAGTGTGAAGTTTCCGTTTGCATCAACTTCCTGAACAAAACTCCTTCTGGCTGTATTTTTGTAATAACACCATTTTACTTTAGTAACATTTAATTAGACATTGTTGTCAATGCACAGCATCAGTCCCAGTGTCACAAAGCCTCTTGCTTTGTTGAACACACACTGCAACAGTGTGAACCACAAGTTAAAGCATCTCACAGCTTATGAATTACTTCTGAATGATTATCTTTGTTTCATTCACCGTGCACATGAATAAACACAGAGTTGACTGATCTAACTCTTCAGCTGTTGGATTGGTCAGAGCTAATTTTACAGTTTTTTGAAATTAAATCCTAATATATCTATTACCAGTATTAATGTTTAAGTATAAAATAAAATAAAATAAAAGCCATCATAACACATGAAGACATAGACACACTTTTCCAATTAGCTTACAGTTATATCTGTTTTAAGAAGTTTAAAAAGTGCTCTGATGTACATCCAGTGTTAAGAGTTAACTAGATTAGAGAAGTTGTGTGTTATGTGTTCACACGACAAAGAGGAAAGAGAAGGTTGTGGTGCAATAGTTCGCGGGAAACACTTCACATGTTACATTTATAGTTTGATTTGAATTGATCCTAATCTCAAAAGTTTCCCTGTTCTTAAAAACTAAACAACAACAAAAAACAGCAGCTATACATTGAATTAGTCTTCTTGTTGTACTGTAGCCTTCTTTCACTGATTGAAAGTAAACTACTACAAATCAGTTGCTTAACCTCAACCCTGTTTGGTTTCTCTTTGTCAGACATATTTTGTGTGATTGTGTCTCTGTTTGGTTTTTCTGCTGGTGCATTAGCTCGGCTAAATGAGGCCACTACCTCAGTATACTTCAGAGTTTAAAAAAAATAAATAAATGTCTCTGATGTCCTGTTTTCTTTATGGCGCTATGATTCAAAATACACTAATTTTTATATTAACCAGACACATTTAGTGTATTTGCACTTAATATCTATCAGCTTGAATTTTTCTCAGTATCAGATCAGAAAGGACTATATAAAATATAAAATATAGGAAAATGTGCAGAAAACCCCAGTTAAGATAAAGAAACCTTCAAAGTTTATAAAACTATACTGTGAATATTATTGTACAGAACAACTAGGTCGTATTAACATCAGACATGAATCCCAAATATGTTTAATGCAGATAAATCTGGAGGATTTACAGAAGATGATATTTGTGTTGCTTCATACTTTGATTTATTGACATATAGTTTCATAGCTGAAACGATTTCATTCATCATCAAAAGAGTTCAACCAGTAAAGAGTCTGTTAAGAATTCACTGGATTAGAGAAGCTGACTTCTTTCCATTTATGTGTTAACACGACAAAACCGGAAAGACACAACGATGACTGGTTGTAGTCTGTGGTGTGGTGGTTGATTCAAAACTATTTCTACTGTTACATTTACATTTAACAAAGCAAGAAGCTCTACCATGTCTCTCTCTGTGATACTTGGACTGATGCTCTGCATTGAAGCACCAGGTAGGACAAGAACACTGCCTGATTAAATGTTGACAACAGGAACAGCAAGGATACCAGATTCTTTATTTGGATTAATAACAGCAGCAGTAGGTGCACAAGTGGATCCAGTTCATATCTAATGTACACAGAATTAGTTTCTTCACCTTAACCCTGTTTGGTTTCTCTTTGTTATTGTTAGTTGTCTCATTTTGTCTCCTCTACTTACTCCAAAGTAGAGGTGGTAACACTTTCTATGAAGGTTGTATTTATAATGCCCTATGAATGCACTCATAATGTTTTATAAGGTGTCTATAAAGCATTATAATGGTCATTATTACATCTATACATATTCACAAGGGGTCATAACCAACTTCATGATGCATTATGACAACTGGTTATGAATGATTATAATTTTAATCTGAATAGTGCGTTATAAATGTGTCAATATCTGCCTAGTCACTTGTTATTTTATGATGCATCATAACTACTTTGCTTTGCTAAATGTGTAGTGATGCATAATGAGTTTTGACTTCTATTATAGCCCTTTATATCTGTAGCTATAAGTATATGTAATAAAGTTATAATAATGTATACATCTCCCTACAGCACACACTTATAAACAGCTATGCAATATCATAAGTGCTATTTGTCAGCTCTAAGTAAAGTGACAAGTGCCGTCAGATATTATTTTAATATAATTTTTATTAATATTATTATTGAAGAAATGTCATTCCTTAGTCCATGACCCCTGACCTCTGACCCCACCCACCCACCTCCCTCTCCAGCTCCTCCCACTGTCGTAAAGCATTGAATGTATGTACTAGTCGTAAAGTGGCTTTTCTGGCCTTTCTCCACTGAGCCCTCTTCAGGACAGGTAGGATGTGTCTCTGTCTTGCTGGTGTTTTGAGAGCTAATGCCTTACTTTGCTTACGTGAAGCACGTGGTTTACGTATTAAAGCAATGATTTCGAATGGGTTCAGTCATTAAACGCAAGAATATGAAAACGATCTAACTTGTGAGGGAAAACTAGCCGTGTCTTGTAACTTTAGTTTAGCTAGCTTAAGCCACCTACGGGTAATCTGCGGTGCCTGCATGATATGTGGTAACATAATGTCTCATTACGCTACTTTAAACAAAAAAAAAAAACTTGATGTGTTTATGTTTTTTCAATCAAACCTTTCTGCATAAAAACAAACCCAGATAGAGCACTAAAGATTTGCCTCTGTTCTTCTTGTAGGTGCTGTGAAACCATCTCCTGACCTCTGACCCTGAATCACCTCACCAACCCAAAGGCACTTTTAAGAGCCACATCTCTAGGACCACGCCGTGCCACTTTTGTGGCCTGTTTCACGTGTTTCATGTGTTTGTGTAATGTACTCAGAGCATTGATAATCATTCTGATTATGTGTGTTGGTTTAAATAAAAATAAAGTGAACTACATGCATTCCTTTTGTCTTTACTGTCCAGGCTCTCATTTAATTGTGCCTCATATTTGTTTATAATCTTATATCTATTTATAACAACACCTCATTTGCTCTACTTTACCTAAAGCTGACAAATACCACCTATGATATTAACATAGTCATTTATAATATTGTGCATATGGGGTAAAGATGCCAGACTCAGTCCTTAGTTCATTGCACCTTTTAATTACTCATAGTAACTTATATCTGTTAATAATAGTGTCATATTCTTGTCACTTTACTTAGAGCTGACAAATAGCACTTATGATATTGCATAGCTGTTTATAACTGTGTGCTGTAGGGAGATGTATACATTATTATAACTTTATTACATATATTTATAGCTACAGATATAAAGGGCTATAGTAGAGCAAAGTAGTTATGATGCATCATAAAATAACAAGTGACTAGGCAGATATTGACATATTTATAATGCACTATTCAGATCAAAATTATAATCATTCATAACCAGTTGTCATAATGCATCATTACGTTGGTTATGACGACTTGTGAATGTGTATAGATGTAATAATGACCATTATAATGCTTTATAGACACCTTATAAAACATTATGAGTGCATTCATAGGGCATTATAAATACAACCGTCATAGAAAGTGTTACCGTAGAGGCCTAACCAGCCGGCAACGCCACATTCTGCAACAATCATCCACTTGCCTGACTCACACTCAGCTTCAACCACAAACATTCATCTCCAAGTTGCAACTTCATAAATCTTTCAATAAAACTGGTTATTATAGTCGAGTCTTTTGGCTCGAAAAAAAGCCATCATAACACATGAAGACATAGACACACTTTTCAATTAGCTTACAGTTAGCTTCATAGAAAGGAATCATCTGTTTTAAGAAGTTTAGAAAGTGCTCTGATGTACATCCAGTGTTAAGAGTTAACTAGATTAGAGAAGTTGTGTGTTATGTGTTCACACGACAAAGAGGAAAGAGAAGGTTGTGGTGATTGTGTCTGATTGTGTCTCTGTTTGGTTTTCCTGTTGGTGCATTGGCTTGACTAAATGAGGCCACTACCTCAATATACTTCAGAGTTTAAACTAAATAAATAAATGACTCTGATGTCTTGATTTCTTTATGAAGCTATGATTCGAAATAAACTAAATTTTATATTAACCAGACACATTAAGTGTATTTGCACGAAGTATCAGTATCAGATCGGTATCGACGATATCAGCCTGAATTTTTCTCAGTATCAGATCAGAAAGGACTATATAAAATATAAAATATAGTAAAATATAGTAAAATGTGCAGAAAACCCCAGTTAAGATAAAGAAACCTTTAAAGTTCATGAAACTATGTTGTGAATATTATTGTACAGAACAACTAGGTCGTATTAAGATCAGACATGAATCCCAAATATGTTTAATGCAGATAAACCTGCAGGATTTACAGAAGATGATATTTGTGTTGCTTCATACTTTGATTTATTGACATATAGTTTCATAGTTGAAATGATTTCATTCTTCATCAAAAGAGTTCAACCAGTAAAGAGTCTGTTAAGAGTTCACTGGATTAGAGAAGCTGACTTCTTTCCATTTACGTGTTAACACGACAAAACCGGAAAGACACCATGATGTCTGGGCATAGGTTGTGGTGCAGTACTTGGTGGAAACCACTTCACACTGGTACATTTATAGTCAACAAAGCAAGAAGCTCTACCATGTCTCTCTCTGTGATACTTGGACTGATGCTCTACATTGAAGCACCAGGTAGGACAAGAACACTGTCTGATTAAATGTTGACAACAGGAACAGCAACGATACCAGATTCTTTATTTGGATTAATAACAGCAGCAGTAGGGGCACAAGTGGATCCAGTTTATATCTAATGATCAGAAAAACACACATGAAACCTGAAATAATGTGTTGTTCTATTAGAGAAGAGAAGGTGACAGTAGTTTATCTTTCTTTATATGTATAATCAGAAACAAATGGACCAAGAGAGGAAAGATATGAATAGAGGGAGGGGCTTATAAGAATTGTCTCTGTATTGAAATAAACTGTGAACAAATTAAGACCTCAACTAATATGATGTTATAAAGGAGGGATCACAGTGATGTTTTATTTTGACCTAGTTGATTTAAACAACACTTCTGACTTCTCTCTGCAAACAATAGCTCAGCTTCCTGTTTCTGTTCTGAGAAAATTAAATACACAAACTAAAATCTTCAGTATTACAAGTTAACGTCTCAGTGTCTGTATATAAAATGAGAGACGAAGCACATTTGAAACAATAATCAAAATGTCAACACACACATTTGATTAAACTTATTTCAAGTTGCTGGATTATTAAAGATCAGTTGATTCTAACAAAGTGAAGTCTTCTGAACACATGTACAACCATGAAGAAATATCTGAGGCTGCTTGAGGTCATTTTGAGATGTGGACAGATGGAGCAAAGAATGAAAGATGGAACAAGAGGAGAGACAGAAAAATGAGAAAGTGGGAGAAAGTCTCTGTTTTCAGTAGAGACTGTGCAGAGATGTAAAGAAATGTAAAGAGTTCTCTATCATGGGACACAATGTGACAAGAGTTATTAATATAGTGTAGAGAGAGGTTTACCTGTTTATCTTTCTAGTAAAGGTTTGAACACATTGAATAGTTGTCAGCTGGAACAAGACAAAACGTTACGTCCCCTTGCAGCCCCTCTGCTGTCCTTCAGTGGCAGCGCAAGTGTCTTTAGGTGGTGATGAGCTGGATTTCCTGTCACATGATTCAATATGAAGGTTGAAGAGGAAACATATAAGATAAAGAACTGATGTTAAAAACTATGCTGGATATTGAGTTAGAATTTTATTTATCATTATTATGTATCTACTGTTTTACAGGGTCCAGTGCTGTGACTGATGTGTTTGTGAAGAGAGGAGATGATGTACTTCTGGAAGTTATGGATGATGCTCCAAAGGACTTTGATTTGTTTGTCTGGACATTTAATACAAGCAATGTTTTAGTAGGATATTCATCTGTTGGAGTACAAACAGTCTCTGAAGGTTACACTGGAAGGGTTGAGTTCTCTGTGGAAAATTACTCAGTGAAATTAAAGAATCTACAAGATGACGACAGTGGAGTTTATACAGCACGAGTGACAGGATATAAACAACAAACAATAGCTGAATACATGGTCACAGTTCAAGGTAGGTTTCTGAACATTTCACACACTGACAGAGAACATCTGCTGTCATGTTTGTAAACCTCCTCACACCTACTTTCCTCCATCAGGTCCAGTGTCTCCAGTTGATCTGAATCCAGACTCTGTGTCCATCAGCTCAGACTCCTGTAAACTCACTGTGACCTGCAGCACAGAGGACTCACACATCAGCAGCACTTTCACATGTGACACCAAAACCTGCTCTCAGGAGGGAGGAGACCAATCAAAGGTCACCAACTCTGGTGCTTCCCTCCGTGTCCACCTGTTGAATGACACGATCATCTGTAACCATAGCAACCGAGTCAGCTGGACTCAGAAGAAGACACAGATTCAGGATCTCTGTCTCCTACATGCTGGTGAGACTGACAGACAAAACATTTATCTAATAATATAGTAAAGGTTCATGTATCTGAACCTGTTGTGGTTTTGCTCTGACAGTTTTCTCATGTTTGCAGGTCTCTCTGATGGTGTCTCCATCTGTCTGGTGAAGACAGTCGTGTTCTCTGTTGGTCTGATCATCATGGTGTCTGTCGTCATCAGTGTCCACCTCATGGAGAAGATCAGGAAACAAAATAAACAGTTCTCCTCTAATCAAATGAACATAGAGCTCAATCTCTTACAGTGAACATCTTAAAGTTGCCTGTGGATTTTTTTCTCTTACAGCCAGTGGCGTCTTTCCACTATTGAGCCACCAGAGGGCGCTGCTGTGTAGGGAGGATCACAGCAGTATGTTAGAGAGAGTCTGGTCAACTAGATACTTGATGTTAAGTTCAAAGCTGAAGTTACTGCTACAGAAGAAGATTATATTTAAACTAAATCATGTATTAACACATATAAGGATTAAATTCAATTATGTTGTGATTTGTAGGCAGATTTTAACGTGTAGTTGTGTTGAATAGTTCCATTTCACATTCAAGCACATTCCTCATAAACTTCAGATATCTGTTAAATGAACTGATCTATACATTTCAAAAAACAGAAAGAATGAAGGAATATGTTGTAAACACAACAAAATGATGATCCTGAATTGTACAGAAATGAATTTTCCATAAATTGAATGTGGGCTTGAAGCCAGTGCACTGTAAGATAGCAGTATGCTGCAGTATTTACATTTCATGTTTTACATATTTTCATTGTATTTAACATATTCAGTGTTTGTGTGTGTCAGTTTATTTCACAGCTAATTCTACTGCTGCAAAAGAACATATAGGACCCAGAACAGTCAGCACATGCTGTTTTGTACAGGTTTATTTTGATGGCTGTGTTTTAGTGCCAGAAGAAGGTTTACTTTCTTCATTCAAGTGTCATTAAATGTTTTTCAATCACATATTTTGCGTTGGCTTCACTCACTGTGTTATGTGCTATAGATCTATCACTGATTCCACGCTGAAAATGTTACACATGATGAACATGACTTTTATTTTCTATAAAGTGACAGAATGAACAAAAACACAAGCTGTAATACGTGTCTATGACTGAGCATGATCTGATTCTGAATTATGTCCCTTTAATGTGACTCTTATGATCATGCTAACTTTGCTCTCTGAACCTCTCTGTTCCTTTCTGCTGTTTTCTTCTCACTTTCTCTGAACTGATTAAATGACTTTGATCCATCTGTTCAAACTGTTGCTGTTTGAGTTCTCAGGGAACAACAAGTTAAATTAATGATGACAAATATATTTTCCCAGAAAGAATTTATTATTTGTAGGTGGTAAACAGAGTTCAATAGGATTTATATAGTAAATTAATTATTAATATTATAGTAGTAATAGTATTTTTTGCAGTTTATTATGAGACAAAGTTTACAGGACTTACACTGATCAGACATATCATTATGACCACCTTATTAATATTGTGTAGGTCTCCCTTGTGCCTCCAAAACAGTTGTTACTCATCTGAGAATGAACATGGGTCTTCTGAGGGCTACTTATAATAATATATTTTTTTTTATAGTCTCTATTACTTAATCTTTTTATTATAGTTTTAAATACTATTTTCACATATTCTGTATGATTGTGTCCTCTGGTTGGTGTTTCTGTTGTTGCATTAACTCATAGTACAATATACTGAAGAACAGGGGTTTTTCAGGTTTTTCAACATTTTTCAGACCCAGCACCCCCAAACTGATGGAGAGACTGAGTAGGGACCCCTACCTACTATATGTACATTTACACATACAGCATCCTTTTACTAACCTCACACATGTGAAGTGTTGTCGTTTGTTGTGGTGATGTATGAATAATTGACACCAGCACAAACAGAAGTCAGTCTAAATCTTTTTGTTTGTTTTTTTTCTGAAATCTTTCAAGATCAGGAGGCTGGTTTGGATTCAGCAGTAAGAAGTGTGAAGTTTCAGTTTGAATCAACTTCCTGAACAAAACTCCTTCTGGTTGTATTTTTGTAATAACACCATTTTACTTTAGTAACATTTAATTAGACATTGTTGTCAGTGCAGAGCATCAGTCCCAGTGTCACAAAGCCTCTTGCTTTGTTGAACACACACTGCAACAGTGTGAACCACAAGTTAAAGCATCTCACAGCTTATGGTTGAAATGAAAGTTTCACATTGTTATCGTGCTCATATTCAAACCACATTTACTACCACACCCAGTGTCAGGATGAACCTTTATTAGAACTTCTGAATGACTATCTTTGTTTCATTCACCGTGCACATGAATAAACACAGAGTTGACTGATCTAACTCTTCAGCTGGTGGATTGGTCAGGTCAATTAAATCCTTAAAAATAATTTTTTACATGTGCAACAAGAATTTTATTTACCAGTGACAGGTCACCTCAGCCTTCAATGACCTCCAGTCTTATTCAAAGCACCTCTTAATACGAACGTCATGACACCACTGCTATAGAAACCATCAACATCACAGGGACACACAATAAAACAGGGCATTGCATCGTAGACAGGTCATAAAGTGAATTAAATGCTGTTACTGAAGCAAGTAACTCACAGAACAATTCAAAAAGTCTCCTCTCACTCACTGCACATTCAGCAGAATAAACATAAAAGACGTAAATATAATTCATTTTACTTGCCAGAACAATTTAGATCAGATGCTGTCAGCCAGGGGCAGTGCTCATAGTTCCAGCTTTTCCTTCAAAGTCCACCATGAAAATGTCTTTCCGTGAAAATCTGCAACCAAATCAATGGCATCTCCTCCTTCTGCCATCTTGGGTTTAAAAATAGCTATAAAATCACAAACGGGGACCATTTCCTTGTGCAGCTCCAAACAAATAAACATGAACCACTTGACTTAAACCGAGCGTCTCTCTGACCCTCCAATCAGAGGATGAGAAAACACTGACACTACCTAGTCCACAGAGAAGACCTAAGAATAGGAACCTGAGATGTGAGTGGTGAAAGGAACAGCGTCATTATGATGTGTTTCAAGCTTCGGTCGCCTGCAGTTTTAATTGTGAAGATCCATAAAGACACCTCTGACTCCAGCAACGACTGAAATATGATGATGGTTAAAAGTAGGGCTGGACGATTATTTTGGTTGATATTGAAATCACTATTATTAATTGATTTTAATTGATTTTAGTATTTATTGAACCACCAAAACTCAACTTTAAATATTGCGTTTTACAACATAAATGTCACAAACTCCGTTATCTCTGTCGCCGGGAGCCGGTGGGATATGGAGTGGCTTTGTAAAGTGAGTAATTGAGTGTCCTCAATGGAGGACTGAGATGCGGTGGCTGAAGCTGACGCACCTTTTTTTGGGTCTTTGGCCCATTCAATACCTTGTCATTGACTTTATGGCAGAACTTTAAATGATTAAATAAATTTGTCGTGTTGCTTTGGGATGCAGACACGACGGAGCGACAAAGTTTGCAAACAATCTCCTTCTGCTCCACGTCCGACAATTTGAATCCAAAATGTCTCCAAATGACCGAAGTTGTCCTACCTTTCTTTTCAACTAAAGGCTCGGGCTGGTTTCCTGCCATGTTGTCAATCGCTCGCTCCACAATTGATCCACACACGTCACACGCTTGATGCAGCTGCACGTGACAGAGGTGCATTCGCGGTGCTTTTACAGCGCAGGAACTTGCATACATGCCGCGCGGCACGTTAATCGTTTTTCTTCGATTACAGTGTTTTTATGATCGTAAGAAGTCAAAATCGAAATCGCTATCAAAATTCGATTAATCGTCCAGTCCTAGTTAAACGTTATAATACCAGGAGCACCCACAAATATTGTTTTTTCTAAATGATATCAATGGCATCCTCAAAACTAATGGTCAACACAAGCATTTTATTTACAAAGTAAACAGCTTGCATCACTGGTACATTCATGTTTATCTTCAGTGTTACTTGGCAATAATTTCCATAATCTTTGCCTTTGTTCAGTTACTATTATACAGTATTTATTATGCAAGATTTTGTGTGTTTAACTCAAAGACAACAGAGATGAATTCATCTTATAGAGAAACTAAAAGCAGTGATATAATAGAAAAAAATGCTTTAAGATTTTTACTACAAGAGATTGAGCTCTGTGTTCATTTGATTAGAGGAGAACTGTTTATTTTAGTTTCCTGATCTTCTCCATGAGGTGGACACTGATGCCGACAGACACCATGATGATCAGACCAACAGAGAACACGACTGTCTTCACCAGACAGATGGAGACACCATCAGAGAGACCTGCAAACATGAGAAAACTGTCAGAGCAAAACCACAAAAGGTTCAGATACATGAACCTTGTCTTAGATCGTCTCTCCACTGTAGTTTGACAAACTATGGGCGACTTATGTACATAGTGTCTCCACAAAGCTAAAGACGCCCTCTGCTGTAAACCTCCATAGTATGAATTATAGGAACAGGAAGTAAGTATTTCTCATTTTTTCTGACGGAGCAGCTCACGCACTTCCTTAAACTGGATGTTTTGAAATGGAACTTAAATCTTTCTTATTGGCTGTTTTTGTGATATATTCAAGTCAAATTCAAAGTAAGATCTTATTTTTGTAATAGTATTCATGTGATTGTGACAATTGATGTTTTGTATCTTTTTAATTTTAAAATCTGCTTTTTGTACTATAGCGCTGAAATGTCTCCATAAAAGATGAAACTAAAAGCGTGAAACCACAGGAGGAAGAAGCAGATATTAAAGTTCTATATGTCCAGAGTACGTTGTAACTGTAACTGTTTCTTTAGAGAGAGGACGAATGTTTCAGCAGCGTTTGTCTATTTCATCAACCACTTCCTGTGGTCATGGCTTAAAATGGCGTCTCAACACATTTATAGTTTTTCATGACAAAGTCAAGGTTAGAACTTTACAACTATTGTTACTTCGTCTCCTGATTGTTGTTTTCAAAGCTGAGATGTTGTGGCAGTACTATCGTATCACCTTAAATAATTAGTAGGTTTTAGCTTTAAAGACCGTACTTGTTGGTGGGATCATTCTGAGGTACTTTAATATGTACTACATGGATACTAACTGCTACATATAAGTATACAGTAATGCATATTCTTACATTCACACATTTATTTTTACATATGTTTTCTAAATATTGTAACTTGATATATTACTCTGTGTCAGTTTTGCTATAAGAGATAATATTTTTATTAGAGTGTATAAATGTAGCATTTGAAACAGTAAATTCATGTTTTATGACAAATAATACAGCTTCAAATTTGCCTTGTGTCTCTATTAACAAAATATGAGCTTTTAAAATGAAATTTACTCTAATAACAAATAAAAGTATGAAGGTTTAGAGAAAAACTAAAATATCAGACATGTGAGAAGGAAAAATTCAAGCCAAAAGCTCCAGGTCAGTGCTGTAACTGAACTAAATTACAGTCGTACCAATAATGCACACAGCACTCAACAAGAAAACATGTTGCTGGGAGATGGAATATGTCAGTATGTGCATATGTGACGGTCTCTGTTTGACTTCCTCAGAATAACAGTGAAAAAAACAACTATGGTCAATGTTACTTTTATGATAAATTACAGTTACAGATAAATTAAATCATGTGATTCCTTATATATGTGCAGCATCTGTATAAATATAACAGGCTAAGGTTGAAAGGGCTGGTGAGCGTGAACCCAGTTGCAAAAGGAAGGGAAGGCAAAGGTACCAAGTCCACGATCCAGAACCTTTTAATCAGAGCGAAGCAGCAGGTCACACAGGGAAGGGCAGACAGAAACAGGCAAACCAGCAGGTAAGGAGCAGGCGACAATCCAAAAACCAAGACAACTAGACTGGTCATACACCACAGGCACAACAGAAGTTACTAGGAAGGCTGGAAAGAAAGGACACACAGTTCTAAGACAATCTGGCTCAGAAAACATAGTGGGGTGGGCTTAAATACATGGTGACAAGACACAGGTGAAACACAGCGCTAATCAACAAAGGCGGGAAACGGAACAAAGAGGGGAAGTAAAACTGACAAACACTGGGAAGACAAATCTTTTCAAAATAAAACAGGAAGCGTACAACACAACACAACAAGAAGTGACAGATTCTGACAAAGGTAACTCCATCTTTCTTGAGTTATTCCTAAAGTGTTTTTGCGTGTGTGTCTGTGTCATTGCTATGGGGTGGGGGGTGTGGTCTGGTCTAGGTGGGTGGTACAAAGTAATATCCACATATCCACATTTAATTGTCACAAGATGGTTTATGTTTACTTCTCCTGTCGGTGGTTTTAATGTTGTGGCTGATTGATAGATAGAGTTCCTCTGAACAACTGACTTCTCTTAAACTTGTATTTGTATTATATCATAGTGTGATTGCTGTAACTCAGAGACTCAACGCTGTAGAATTTTAATGTTAAACAACAGCTTTTAAATGTTCTTTTCCTCAGTATGTCGTGGTCTAACAATGTCATAAAAATCAAGGCTAAACAAAGCAATAAGTCAGACATATGTGCAGTAGACACATGTCTGCTGTGAAGCTGAACTTGGACAAACTGACGTGGTCACTGTTTGTTCACATGTTTCTTTGAGGCTCAGAAATATTTTAAAGATAAATGAGTCGTACGTCTGAGAGCTCTGTCGTAACAAATGATGGAACGAAAAGGAAGAAAATAAAAGCAACAGACACATCAGTGGTTGTTGATGATGAAGAGGTTTCACTCAACTATTTCAGCTAAAACTCTATAAAGACATGGGATAATAATACACAGCACACTGAGAAACACAACAATCAACAGAAGAGTCCATAAGACTTTTACTGACCTCTTTCTTTCTCTGTCACTTGTCATAAATACACACTGAGTCAAAGCAGGTAAAGATGTTTTCAGCTACAAATGAGAATCCACTCCTTAACAAATCCAGATGAGATAAATATACACAATCATTATTTAACTGATCACTGATATTGTGTTGGAAGTTAGATACAGAAATACAGTATTTATGATTGATCTAATTTCATTATTATGTATCTACTGTTTTACAGGGTCCAGTGCTGTGACTGATGTGTTTGTGAAGAGAGGAGATGATGTACTTCTGGAAGTCATGGATGATGTTACAAAGAAATTTGATTTGTTTGTCTGGACATTTGATACAAGCAATAGTACAAATTTAGTAAGATATTCACCTGGTGGAAAACCAACAGTCTCCGAAGGTTACACTGGAAGGGTTGAGTTCTCTGTGGAAAATTACTCAGTGAAATTAAAGAATCTACAAGATGACGACAGTGGAGTTTATACAGCACAAGTGACAGGAGATAAAGAACAAACAATAGCTAAATACATGGTCACAGTTCAAGGTAGGTTTCTGAACATTTCACACACTGACAGAGAACATCTGCTGTCATGTTTGTAAACCTCCTCACACCTACTTTCCTCCATCAGGTCCAGTGTCTCCAGTTGATCTGAATCCAGACTCTGTGTCCATCAGCTCAGACTCCTGTAACCTCACTGTGACCTGCAGCACAGAGGACTCACACATCAGCAGCACTTTCACATGTGACACCAAAACCTGCTCTCAGGAGGGAGGAGACCAATCAAAGGTCACCAACTCTGGTGCTTCCCTCCGTGTCCACCTGTTGAATGGAACAATCATCTGTCACCATAGCAACCAAGTCAGCTGGACTCAGAAGAATATGACACAGATTCAGGATCTCTGTCCCCTACATGCTGGTGAGACTGACAGACAAAACATTTATCTAATAATAACATAAAGGTTCATGTATCTGAACCTGTTGTGGTTTTGCTCTGACAGTTTTCTCATGTTTGCAGGTCTCTCTGATGGTGTCTCCATCTGTCTAGTGAAGACAGTCGTGTTCTCTGTTGGTCTGATCATCATGGTGTCTGTCGTCATCAGTGTCCACCTCATGGAGAAGATCAGGAAACTAAAATAAACAGTTCTCCTCTGATCAAATGAACATAGAGCTCAATCTCTTGTAGTGAGCCTCTTAAAGTTGCCTGTGGATTTTTTTCTCTTACAGCCAGTGGCGTCTTTCCATCATTGAGCCACCAGAGGGCGCTGCTGTGTAGGGAGGATCACAGCAGTATGTTAGAGAGTCTGGTCAACTGGGGAATGGACCGTCTGAACTATCCCGCTATGCTGATTGGTTCTGAGCTTGTCACTTATGTCATGGGCGCCATGTTTGCTACATCTAACCAAAATCAAAAAATACCCCCCAAAAATATATTTATTGGCCCATTTTTCTGAAAGCAGGCTTAACAAGCTCAGAACCAGCCTCAGAACAAGTCCAGCTCGGGCCTTTCTGGGGGGAGTTTGCATGTTCTCCCTGTGTCTGCGTGGGTTTTCTTCAGGTACTCTGGTTTCCTCCCGCCTCCAAAAGACATGCTCCTTAGACTGATTGGTGACTCTAAATTGACCCTAGGTGTGAGCCTCAGTGCAAATGGTTGTTGTACTGTAAAATTAGCTCTGACCAATCCAACAGCTGAAGAGTTAGATCAGTCAACTCTGTGTTTATTGATGTGCACGGTGAATGAAACAAAGATAATCATTCAGAAGTTCTAATAAAGGTTCATCCTGACACTGGGTGTGGTAGTAAATGTGGTTTGAATATGAGCACGATAACAATGAGAAACTTTCATTTCTACCTTAAGCTGTGACACTGTTATGATGTTCTAGTGTTGTCACGATACCAACATTTTGGTATCAGTACCGGTATCAACATGTATTTTGATACTGTTTGATATTTTTGAAATAAAAAGAGAGCAAAAAAAATGTCCTTACTGACTTTATTAGTTTCTTTTCAAATCGAAGTAGTGCCATATCACACTTCGCGCCCCTGCTTTGTCCACGAGTTGCGGCGTGGTGAGCGTTGCAGCAGCCGTTCTCCTCTCCGTGCTCCTCTCTCTCTCTCTCTCTTTCCCTCTCTCTCTCTGTTCCCCCACCTCCCTCTATCACACGCACTCTCTTGCTGCTTTTTCTTTCTTTCCTCCTCAAGCTCCGCTTGCTCCTCTCAGCTCTAATTACAACGCGGTAACGTCTCGTGACGACGTCGCCATTGTTGCTGCCGGCGCTGCAAGTACCGGTCCATCCACATGCAGTATAGTACCGTTTTAAATGCCTCAGAACCCCACTACCAATTTAGTACCAGTATACCGAACAACCCCACGTTATATGACTTATAACATATAACAGGACACCAGAGCACCATTTGGAGGTTCAAACAAGGTGTATTTTTATTCAAACTTAAAGAGAGAGAGAGAGAGCAGGGTAAAAAAAAATAAAAAATACAAACCAAACTCAAAGAACTAAAAAAGGACTGCAGGTGATGGACCAACAGAACAAAAGAGGAAGTTGGAACAAGAACTAAATAAAGTCTGTAGAACCATGACCTCCTTCCACTAAAGACTAACTGGCTAAAAGAACGAAACTAAACCTAAATAAAATAAACAAAACGCTCCTGAAGTTGGAATTACCTGATAGGAAATGAAATAAACCTGTTTAAGAGGAAAGAAAGATCAAATTAAAAGTCAAGAGTTCACTAGATTAGAGAAGTTGACGTGTTTCCATTTACGTTTTAACACCTCAAAACCAGAAGAACAGCGATGACTAGGCTGTAGTCTGTGGTGCAGTGGTTGGTGGAAACCACTTCACACTTTTACATTTGTAGTCGACAAAGCAAGAAGCTCTACCATGTCTCTCTCTGTGATACTTGGACTGATGCTCTGCATTGAAGCACCAGGTAGGACAAGAACACTGTCTGATTAAATGTTGACAACGGGAACAGCAACGATACCAGATTCTTTATTTGGATTAATAACAGTAACAGTGTTGCGTTTATTACTTATAGCTACAGATATAAAGGGCTATAGTAGAAGTCAAAACTCATTATGCATCACTATACACATTTAGCAAAGCAAAGTAGTTATGATGCATCATAAAATGAACAAGTGACTAGGCAGATATTGACATATTTATAACGCACTATTCAGATTAAAATTATAATCATTCATAACCAGTTGTCATAATGCATCATGAAGTTGGTTATGACGACTTGTGAATATGTATAGATGGTAATAATGACCATTATAATGCTTTATAGACACCTTATAAAACATTATGAGTGCATTCATAGGGCATTATAAATACAACCATCATAGAAAGTGTTACCGTAGAGGGTTTAACCAGACGGCCACGCCACATTCTGCAACAATCACCCACCTGCCTGACTCACACTCAGCTTCAACCACAAACATTCATCTCCAAGTTGCAACTTCATAAATTATCCAATAAAACTGGTTATTATAATCGAGTATTTTAGCTCGAAAAAAAGCCATCAGAACACATGAAGACATAGACACACTTTTCAATTAGCTTACAGTTAGCTTCATAGAAAGGAATCATCTGTTTTAAGAAGTTTAAAAAGTGCTCTGATGTACATCCAGTGTTAAGAGTTAACTAGATTAGAGAAGTTGTGTGTTATGTGTTCACACGACAAAGAGGAAAGAGAAGGTTGTGGTGCAATAGTTCGCAGGAAAAACTTCACATGTTACATTTATAGTTTGATTTGATTTGATCCTAATCTCAAATGTTTCCCTGTTCTTAAAAACAACAACAACAACCATAAAACAGCAGCAGTACATAGAATTAGTTTTCTTGTTGTACTGTAGCCTTCTTTAACTGATTGAAAGTAAACTACTACAAATCAGTTTCTTCACCTTAACCCTGTTTGGTTTCTCTTTGTCAGACATATTTTGTCTGATTGTGTCTCTGTCTGATTTTTCTGTTGTTGTATTAACTCAGATATACAGTAAATGAGGCCACTACCTCAATATACAAATACACTCATTTTTATATTAACCAGACACATTAAGTGTATTTGTACAAAGTATCAGTATCAGATCGGTATCGACGATATCAGCCTGAATTTTTGTCAGTATCAGATCAGAAAGGACTATATAAAATATAAAATATAAAATATAGTAAAATGTGCAGAAAACCCCAGTTAAGATGAAGAAACCTTTAAAGTTTAAAATTATGTTGTTAATATTATTGTACAGAACAACTAGGTCGTATTAAGATCAGACATGAATCCCAAATATGTTTCATGCAGATAAACCTGCAGGATTTACAGAAGATGATATTTGTGTTGCTTCACACTTTGATTTATTGACATATAGTTTCATAGTTGAAATGATTTCATTCATCATCAAAAGAGTTCAACCAGTAAAGAGTCTGTTAAGAATTCACTGTATTAGAGAAGTTGTGTGTTATGTGTTAACATGACAAAACCGGAAAGACACAACAATGACTAGTCTGTAGTCTGTGGTGTGGTGGTTGATTCAAAACTATTTCCACTGTTACATTTACATTTAACAAAGCAAGAAGCTCTACCATGTCTCTCTCTGTGATACTTGGACTGATGCTCTGCATTGAAGCACCAGGTAGGACAAGAACACTGTCTGATTAAATGTTGACAACAGGAACAGCAACGATACCAGATTCTTTATTTGGATTAATAACAGGAGCAGTAGGGGCACAAGTGGATCCAGTTTATATCTAATGATCAGAAAAACACACATGAAACCTGAAATAATGTGTTGTTCTATTAGAGAAGAGAAGGTGACAGTAGTTTATCTTTCTTTATATGTATAATCAGAAACAAATGGACCAAGAGAGGAAAGATATGAAAAGAGGGAGGGGCTTATAAGAATTGTCTCTGTATTGAAATAAACTGTGAACAAATTAAGACCTAAACTAATATGATGTTATAAAGGAGGGATCACAGTGAGTTTTTTTGTTTTGACCAAGTTGATTTAAACAACACTTCTGACTTCTCTCTGCAAACAATCGCTCAGCTTCCTGTTTCTGTTCTGAGAAAATTAAATACACAAACTAAAAATCTTTAGTCTTACAAGTTAACGTCTCAATGTCTGTATATAAAATAAGAGACAAAACACATTTGAAACAATAATCAAAATGTCAAAATGTCAACACACACACATTTGATTAAACTTATTTGAAGTTGCTGGATTATTAAAGATCAGTTGATTCTAACAAAGTGAAGTCTTCTGAACACATGTACAACCATGAAGAAATATCTGAGGCTGCTTGAGGTCATTTTGAGACGTGGACAGATGGAGCAAAGAATGAAAGATGGAACAAGAGGAGAGACAGAAAAATGAGAAAGTGGAAGAAAGTCTCTGTTTTCAGTAGAGACTGTGCAGAGATGTAAAGAAATGTAAAGAGTTCTCTATCATGGGACACAATGTGACAAGAGTTATTAATATAGTGTAGAGAGAGGTTTACCTGTTTATCTTTCTAGTAAAGGTTTGAACACACTGAATAGTTGTCAGCAGGAACAAGACAAAACGTTACGTCCCCTTGCAGCCCCTCTGCTGTCCTTCAGTGGCGGCGCAAGTGTCTTTAGGTGGTGATGAGCTGGATTTCCTGTCACATGGTTCAATATGAAGGTTGAAGAGGAAACATGTAAGATAAAGGACTGATGTTAAAAACTATGCTGGATATTGAGTTAGAGTTTTATTTATCATTATTATGTATCTACTGTTTTACAGGGTCCAGCGCTGTGACTGATGTGTTTGTGAAGAGAGGAGATGATGTACTTCTGGAAGTCATGGATGATGCTACAAAGAGATTTATAATTCTTGTCTGGAATTTTAATACAAGCAATGTTTTAGTAGGATATTCACCTGGTGGAAAACCAACAGTCCCTGAAGGTTACACTGGAAGGGTTGAGTTCTTTGTTGGAAATTACTCAGTGAAATTAAAGAATCTACAAGATGACGACAGTGGAGTTTATACAGCACAAGTGACAGGAAATAAAGACCAAACAATAGCTGAATACATGGTCACAGTTCAAGGTAGGTTTCTGAACATTTCACACACTGACAGAGAACATCTGCTGTCATGTTTGTAAACCTCCTCACACCTACTTTCCTCCATCAGGTCCAGTGTCTCCAGTTGATCTGAATCCAGACTCTGTGTCCATCAGCTTAGACTCCTGTAACCTCACTGTGACCTGCAGCACAGAGGACTCACACATCAGCAGCACTTTCACATGTGACACCAACACCTGCTCTCAGGAGGGAGGAGACCAATCAAAGGTCACCAACTCTGGTGCTTCCCTCCGTGTCCACCTGTTGAATGACACAATCATCTGTAACTATAGCAACCAAGTCAGCTGGACTCAGAAGAACATGACACAGATTCAGGATCTCTGTCTCCTACATGCTGGTGAGACTGACAGACAAAACATTTATCTAATAATAACATAAAGGTTCATGTATCTGAACCTGTTGTGGTTTTGCTCTGACAGTTTTCTCATGTTTGCAGGTCTCTCTGATGGTGTCTCCATCTGTCTAGTGAAGACAGTCGTGTTCTCTGTTGGTCTGATCATCATGGTGTCTGTCGTCATCAGTGTCCACCTCATGGAGAAGATCAGGAAACTAAAATAAACAGTTCTCCTCTGATCAAATGAACATAGAGCTCAATCTCAGTGAAACTCTCAGCTGCCTTTTTTTTTCTTATATCACTGCTTTTATGATGGCTAAATAATTAACATACTGTATAAATCCTGTCAGC
The DNA here is from genome assembly GCF_022458985.1 of Mugil cephalus. Classification (NCBI taxonomy): domain Eukaryota; kingdom Metazoa; phylum Chordata; class Actinopteri; order Mugiliformes; family Mugilidae; genus Mugil; species Mugil cephalus. The sequence goes on from NC_061776.1 coordinate 7,888,873, forward strand.
TGTTGGTTGTGAAGGGTCTGGAGTTGAACTTGGCACCTCTGTGGACCACCTACAAAGAAATCTAAAATGTCTTTCTGGAAAAATATATTTGTCACCATTAATTTAACTTGTTGTTCCCTGAGAACTCAAACAGAAACAGTTTGAACAGATGGATCAAAGTCATTTAATCATTCAGAGAAAGTGAGAAGAAAACAGCAGAAAGGGACAGAGAGGTTCAGAGAGCAAAGTTAGCATGATCATAAGAGCCACATTAAAGGGACATAATTCAGAATCAGATGTCATGCTCAGTCATAGACATGTATTACAGCTTGTGTTTTTGTTCATTCTGTCACTTTATAGAAAATAAAAGTCATGTTCGTCATGTGTAACATTTTCAGCGTGGAATCCTTCCTTAAAAGAAATCCTTCCTCTGGCATCCAAACACAGCATCAATTAATTCAACCACCAAAATAAACCTGTACAAAACAGCATGTGCTGACTGTTCTGTGTCCTATATGTTCTTTTGCAGCAGTAGAATTAGCTGTGAAATAAACTGACACACACAAACACTGAATATTTAAATAGTATGAAAATATGTAAAATGTGAAATGTAAATACTGCAGCATACTGTTATTAATAGATGCTGCTTAATAGATTTCAACACAACTACAGGTTAAAATCTGGCTACAAATCACAACATAATTGAATTTAATCCTTGTATGTGTTAATATATGATTTAGTTTAAATATGATCTTCTTCTGTAGCAGTAACTTCAGCTTTGAACTTAACATCAAGTATCTTAGTTAATAGGGAAAACAAAACATATAAAATATCAAATGTGATTTGTTCATTCAAACCCACGTCCATCTGCTGTAAATTTTTTTGTGCACAAAGTGGAACTATCATTTCGTATGTGTAAACCACTTTATAAGGTCTTCACTGTTTGTTACACTTTGCTTTGGTTTTATGCATCAGTCTAACTTTAATATGTACAATACTGTGAAGCCCAGATCATGTCAGGACCAGTTAACAGGGTTTTATGTTAACACCAGTATGTACAGTACTGTATGTGCACATCCTGATGATTTCTCTCAGGAGCTGGGAGCCTTATCTACCATTGCGTACAGACTCTCTGGCTGATTGTTGGTTTTAGTCTTAGTGGATCCTCTGGGTCCAGTATGAGGCCCGACCAAGCAGTAGGTGGAGGTCAAATTATTAGCTGAGTCTTCATCTTCATTCAGAAAACAGGAGTTATCCACCTTGAAGAAAAAAAAAGACAGTCAACTTCTTTAGCAAGTGTTCGATCATCTGTACTTTATCCTTCAGAAACTTTTCTGTGAGCATCAAATCAAACTTTATTTATATAGCACCTTCTATACAAATCAAATGCAGCACCAGGTGCTTCACATATAAAACAAACAAATACAAAACAAACCTGCAGAACCCCACTACTACTATAAACTAAAACCAAGTTTATGAGACGGACACTTGAACATGCATCAGTATTATATTAACTACATAAAATTTCAGAAACCGTCCTTTAAAAATGTATTTGAAGTGTAGGGTTTTAGTTTGTCCCCTGTCCCACTCAATAACATGGAGAAGGTGGAGTATATGACCCATACTACAGTCAGTCACCAGGGGGAGCTCTAGCTGCTTTGGCGTCACTTTAGAGGAGCTGACCATCTCTAACATACAGTCTATGGACCTGAGGCTTATTTGGTTAGAAGTCACTGAACATGAACAATAAACAGACCATCTCATGAGAAAAATCAGGATTTCATCAGTGACTTGTGTGCAGAGGAATATCCAACACATGTCATCAGATCAAAGCTCAACTGTAAAAATCTTAAATTCTGAAAAAACTGACACTTACTTCTGTAGTTTGTATGTTCTCTCTGTCATCTGCAGGTCAGAGATAAAGACATTAATGGCGATTATTTTTAAATGTATTTTTTTCTTCTCAGACTGCTGCTGTCTCTGTTACTTTACTTCAGTACTACAAGACAAGAAAATATGACCCAGAGTCTCATCTTCTGACCTGCATTTACCACAGGTAACAGAAACAAAGGGAAAGATCCTATTCAGTCTGGTGTTGGAACAATGTAACCAGTAGATGACTTTAAACTGAATTAATTACAGTCTGTCATTGATAGAATAAGTTTTAATCGTATTCAATCCCTGGACACACAGCACATCTGATGTGTCATCACCAACGTGTGACACCCAGGTGTCTTTAATATGAGGAGAAGGGGCTGCCACACAGAAAGTATTAATGAACTTCTAAAGTTGTTCCAACATTGAGTCCAAATGTCATGTATGCATCAATAATTGTAATGTCACACAGACACACACTTAAAGTCTCCATATGTGATGTTTTCTAATGTGGGTGATCACAAGTGAAGGATTCAGAGAATGAATGAGCTTAAAGCAGCACATAGACTAGAGGCTCTAAAACACAGGTGCTTGTCTCAACATTAGTTGTTTCTAAAGAACAGCTGTAAACTATCATGAAGACTAAATACAGAATAACTTTAACTGTATGATTAGTGTTACTGGATTGTTTAATAACACAAACAGTATTAATGTGTGAGGCAGCAGGTAATAAAACAGATTCATCTTTCTACTTTGTAATTTAAGATGTAATAAACATTTGTACTTACGTTTTCTTCTCTTATGACGGCAATAACATCCAAGAAGCATCATAGAGACAACAACAGCTATCACAGGTATCACAACTATCACGATTGTAATATTAAGATTGTGGAGAGGTTCAGGTCCTGTACAGAAAAACAACAACAACAACAACAAAAAATGGATTAAAACACAATGCCTGGTTTCAGTCACTCTACATAGTTTATCTTGTGTTAGTGTAACATTGTGTCTTGGAAGTTTTACCTTTGACCAACTATGTCCTAGAAATTTAGAAATAAAAGAGTTTTCCTAGTTAATCTGTGGTGATGAACAGAAACATAGATGTTTAGTCCAGAGGTGAAGAGTTTAAGTCTGTACTCACTACAAGTGGGTATTATATTACAAGAAAAGCCAAACAAAACACAGCATCAGTGGATAATTTACTGATTCTGTTATTGATTCTGAGTCAAATGTCTTAACAGATGCCTCGATGTATATTTAAAATTAATTCAATACAAAAGTTTTAGGAAACAAAACTAGACAACAAATGTCTTTTTTGCAGTAAAGGGAAGATGTCAATTGCTCAATTGAACCCTAATGAGAATAACCAAACTATTAAAATTTGAAACTACTGGCTTGTTAGTTATAATAAGTTGTTATTATGTATTCAGTCTGTCAGTCTCACCAGCATGTAGGAGACAGAGATCCTGAATCTGTGTCTTCTTCTGAGTCCAGCTGACTTGGTTGCTATGGTTACAGATGATTGTTCCATTCAACAGGTGGACACGGAGGGAAGCACCAGAGTTGGTGACCTTTGATTGGTCTCCTCCCTCCTGAGAGCAGGTTTTGGTGTCACATGTGAAAGTGCTGTTGATGTGTGAGTCCTCTGTGCTGCAGGTCACAGTGAGGTTACAGGAGTCTGAGCTGATGGACACAGAGTCTGGATTCAGATCAACTGGAGACACTGGACCTGATGGAGGAAAGTAGGTGTGAGGAGGTTTACAAACATGACAGCAGATGTTCTCTGTCAGTGTGTGAAATGTTCAGAAACCTACCTTGAACTGTGACCATGTATTTAGTTATTGTTTGTTGTTTATCTCCTGTCACTTGTGCTGTATAAACTCCACTGTCGTCATCTTGTAGATTCTTTAATTTCAATGAGTAATTTTCCACAGAGAACTCAACCCTTCCATTGTAACCTTCAGAGACTCTTGGTCCTCCACCAGGTGAATATCTTACTAAAACATTGCTTGTATTAAATCTCCAGACAAACAAATCAAATTCCTTTGGAGCATCATCCATGACTTCCAGAAGTACATCATCTCCTCTCTTCACAAACACATCAGTCACAGCACTGGACCCTGTAAAAACAGTAGATACATAATAATGAAATTAGATCAATCATAAATACTGTATTTCTGTACCTAACTTCCAACACAATGTCAGTGATCAGTTAAATAATGATTGTGTATATTTATCTCATCTGGATTTGTTAAGGAGTGGATTCTCATTTGTAGCTGAAAACATCTTTACCTGCTTTGACTCAGTGTGTATTTATGACAAGTGACAGAGAAAGAAAGAGGTCAGTAAAAGTCTTATGGACTCTTCTGTTGATTGTTGTGTTTCTCAGTGTGCTGTGTATTATTTTCCCATGTCTTTATAGAGTTTTAGCTGAAATAGTTGAGTGAAACCTCTTCATCATCAACAACCACTGATGTGTCTGTTGCTTTTATTTTCTTCCTTTTCGTTCCATCCTTTGTTACGACAGAGCTCTCAGACGTACGACTCATTTATCTTTAAAATATTTCTGAGCCACAAAGAAACATGTGAACAAACAGTGACCATGTCAGTTTGTCCAAGTTCAGCTTCACAGCAGACATGTGTCTATAGCCTTGTTTTTTATGATGACCTACTGAGGGCCCTGGTTGGGAAAAGAAAATTTAAAAGGAAGCTTTTTAAAAATAAAATTCTGCAGCGTTGAGTCTCTGAGTTACAGCAAACATACTATGATATAATACAAGTATAACAGCATGGTTCATCTGTTTGTATCAAATCATTGGAGACTGCTTGTGTATTTCCCTCATTACAAAACAATACTCCTCAGTAATTCAGTCAGTCAGCCTTTTTGTTTGTTTCTTCAATAAATGTGTAAATCTAAGAATATGCATTACTGTATACTTATATGTAGCAGTTAGTATCCATGTAGTACATATTAAAGTACCTCAGAATGATCCCACCAACAAGTAGGGTCTTTAAAGCTAAAACCTATTAATTATTTAAGGTGATACGATAGTACTGCCACAACATCTCAGCTTTGAAAACAACAATCAGGAGACGAAGTAACAATAGTTGTAAAGTTCTAACCTTGACTTTGTCATGAAAAATGTGTTGAGACGCCATTTTAAGCCATGAACACAGGGAACGAACTTAAATATCTGCTTCTTCCTCCTGTGGTCGCATGCTTTTTGTTTCAATTCTATCATTTACGGAGACATTCCAGAGCTATAGTATGTCATTTTAAAATTAAAAAGGTACAAAATATCAACTAGTACAATTACAAAAATACTATTAAAAAAATAACATCTTACCTTGAATTTGACTTGAATATAGCACAAAAACTGCCAATAACAAAGATTTAAGTTCCATTTCAAAAGATGTCATCCAGTTTAAGGAAGTAAGCCAGCTGCTCCTTCAGAGAAAATGAGGAATGTTAGTTTCTGTTCCTATCACAGGGACGTCTTTAGCTTTGTGGCTTGGTCAGTCGAGAGATGATCTAAGACAAATGCAGCCCTGTACAAAAATCATATAAGTTACAGAGCATAATAAATAATTAACAGTATAATAACATGCTGTGTTTAAAAAAAGTTCATAACTAAATAGAGTTCATAATAGTTATAAGTGGTTAAAATGTGTGCTGCTGAAAAGCATCAATATAATATGTACAGTTTAATAAATAAGACTATTTACAGTTAAAAGATAAATTCATACAAAGGGCTTTAAGTTCATTAAGTCTGTAAAATATCTGTGATCCGAGAGAAAAGAGAGGAAGATGCCGTGTAACTTAACCCATTACCTGTCAATCACCTGTTTCACTTTTGGTTAGTTAAAACTCACGACCCAATCAGAGAGAAAGTCACCGATTAAGGGGCGGGACCAGTGGCGCAGGTTAGTGTGGGGAGTAGAGAGCGCGTTATCGAACAGAGAGCTGAGAGAAGAAGCAGTGGCCGTTCTAGGGGCCAGGAACTAAAGTGTCTCAGTGAGTTTTCGGTCGGACCACTTAGAGCGGCGGACACTGAGCAATTGAAGAAAGCATACGAGCGCGGTTTCGCTGTTCTTAAAAACAAAACAACAAAACATCAGTCGTGCATAGAATTAGTTTTCTTGTTGTACTGTAGCCTTCTTTCACTGATTGAAAGTAAACTACTACAAATCAGTTTCTTCACCTTAACCCTGTTTGGTTTCTCTTTGTCAGACATATTTTGTCTGATTGTGTCTCTGTTTGGTTTTCCTGTTGGTGCATTAGCACTACCTCAATATACTTCAGAGTTTAAAATAAATAAACAAATGACTCTGATGTCTTGATTTCTTTATGAACCTATGATTCAAAATGCACTAATTTTTATATTAACCAGACACATTAAGTGTATTTGCACAAAGTATCAGTATCAGATTGGTATCGCTGATATCAGCCTGAATTTTTCTCAGTATCAGATCAGAAAGGGCTATATAAAATATAAAATATAGTAAAATGTGTAGAAAACCCCAGTTAAGATGAAGAAACCTTTAAAGTTTAAAATTATGTTGAGAATATTATTTTACAGAACAACTAGATCGTATTAAGATCAGACATGAATCTTAAATATGTTTAATGCAGATAAACCTGCAGGATTTACAGAAGATGATATTTGTGTTGCTTCATACTTTGATTTATTGACATATAGTTTCATAGTTGAAACAAGTTAATTCTTCAAGAGTCTGTTAAGAATTCACTCTATTAGAGAAGTTGTGTGTTACTTTTTATATGGCAAAACTGGAAAGACACAACGATGTCTGGCTGTAGTCTGTGGTGTGGTGGTTGATTCAAAACTATTTCCACTTTTACATTTACATTTAACAAAGCAAGAAGCTCTACCATGTCTCTCTCTGTGATACTTGGACTGATGCTCTGCATTGAAGCACCAGGTAGGACAAGAACACTGTCTGATTAAATGTTGACAACAGGAACAGCAACGATACCAGATTCTTTATTTGGATTAATAACAGCAGCAGTAGGGGCACAGCTTCCTGTTTCTGTTCTGAGAAAATTAAATACACAAACTAAAAATCTTCAGTCTTACAAGTTAACGTCTCAGTGTCTGTATATAAAATAAGAGACAAAACACATTTGAAACAATAATCAAAATGTCAACACACACATTTGATTAAACATATTTCAAGTTGCTGGATTATTAAAGATCAGTTGATTCTAACAAAGTGAAGTCTTCTGAACACATGTACAACCATGAAGAAATATCTGAGGCTGCTTGAGGTCATTTTGAGACGTGGACAGATGGAGCAAAGAATGAAAGATGGAACAAGAGGAGAGACAGAAAAATGAGAAAGTGGAAGAAAGTCTCTGTTTTCAGTAGAGACTGTGCAGAGATGTAAAGAAATGTGCAGAGTTCTCTATCATGGGACACAATGTGACAAGAGTTATTAATATAGTGTAGAGAGAGGTTTACCTGTTTATCTTTCTAGTAAAGGTTTGAACACATTGAATAGTTGTCAGCAGGAACAAGACAAAACGTTCCGTCCCCTTGCAGCCCCTCTGCTGTCCTTCAGTGGCAGCGCAAGTGTCTTTAGGTGGTGATGAGCTGGATTTCCTGTCACAAGGTTCAGTATGACGGTTGAAGAGTAAACATGTAAGATAAAGTATTGATGTTAAAAACTATACTGTATATTGAGTTTTATTTGTTTTACTGTTTTACAGGGTCCAGTGCTGTGACTGATGTGTTTGTGAAGAGAGGAGATTCTGTACTTCCGGAAGTCATGGATGATGTTACAAAGGAGTAAACCTCCTCACACCTACTTTCCTCCATCAGGTCCAGTGTCTCCAGTTGACCTGAATCCAGACTCTATGTCCAACAGCTCAGACTCCTGTAACCTCACTGTGACCTGCAGGACAGAGGACTCACACATCAGCAGCACTTTCACATGTGACACCAAAACCTGCTCTCAGGAGGGAGGAGACCAATCAAAGGTCACCAACTCTGGTGTTTCCCTCAGTGTCCACCTGTTGAATGACGCAACCATCTGGAACCATAGCAGAAGAAAATTACAAAAATTCAGGATCTCTGTCTCCTACATGCTGGTGAGACTGACAGACAAAACATTTATCTAATAATAACATAAAGGTTTATGTATCTGAACCTGTTGTGGTTTTGCTCTGATAGTTTTCTCATGTTTGCAGGTCTCTATGATGGTGTCTCCATCTGTCTGGTGAAGACAGTTGTGTTCTCTGTTGGTCTGATCATCATGGTGTCTGTCGTCATTAGTGTCCACCTCATGGAGAAGATCAGGAAACTAAAATAAACAGTTCTCCTCTAATCAAATGAACATAGGGCTCAATCTCATATAGTGAACATCTTACATTTGCATGTGGCTTTTTTGCTCTTACAGCCAGTGGCATCTTTGCATTGGGGACCCACCAGAGGGCGCTGCTGTGTAGGGAGGATCACAGCAATACATTAGAGGGAATCTGGCCAACTCGGGAATGGACTGTAGGAGCTGTCAAGAGGGAAAAGTCATTCAACCAGGAGTGGTTTAAGTAGAACCCTCGGTTAACCGGGAGCTCGTAAAAAAGCACTTAGTGAGTCTAATTCATTTTTAATCTAAATAGAATAGATAATGAAGTTTACATATTTTTTGAATGATAATGTAAATTGAGTAATGCGCACCTGGCGGTATGTATGTGGTATACTGTGTGTAGTGACTTTGTATATTGATTGCTGTGTATTGGGTGTGTGCCATTCATGGTATGAGCCGTTCATCGGGTTTTTTATTTATTGTTTCAATGTTGAGTATCTGATATAGCGAGCTCTTGAACTCTGTGTTTGGTTGTGTATATGTCGGCAGAGTGGTATGGTATGCAATCCATCACCGTGGGAGGGGATAATGCAGCTAATGAACCTATTAACTCATACAAGATTGACACAGAGAATGCGTGGATAGAAATTGCTGTCGCAATGGCAAAAAAGACATGAGGGACAAATTCGGTAGGGCACATAAACAGCAAGGCAGTGTGCTACCATCTCTTATTGTGTATTATTGCGCCGGCAAAAAGATACCTGTGTAACAATTGAACTGAATTTGAATTGAATTTATTTATTCTGAATATACGTTTCAATAAATCACAATGACTCACATATCTTCTATCTTATAGTGCATTGGCTTCAAGCCCACATCTATATACAGTAAATTAATTTCGGTACAATTCAGCACTATCATTTTGTCCAATTGTGCTCAACACAACACATTCCTTCATTCTTCAAGTGGGTTTGAATTTGAAGTGGAACTATTCAACACAACTACACTTTAAAATCTGCCTACAAATCACAACTTAATTGAATTTAATCCTTTAAAATTAACTTGTATGTGTTAAATTATTTAGTTAAAATATAACCTTCAGTAGCAGTAACATCAGCTTTGAGCTTAACTTCAATTATCTTAGACATTGTGACAAACAAAATATATAAAATATCAAATGTGATTTGCTAATTCAAACCCACATCCATGTGATGTAAATAGCTGGAACAATCATTTTGTCTATCGTAGTCAACATGACATAGTGTTTTTGTATTTTGAAAATAAATCAAATACGTAGTGTTTTTTATATGTATGTAACACAAAGTGCTTCACACAGATTAAAAAGACATCCACACATATAACCCCACTCACGCATACACGCGCACAAAGAAAATTAGATACAGTATAATACGGTAAATTACGGTATAATAAGTAAATAAAGTAAGAACACCCTTTATCCCATAAAAATAAGTAAATCTGATAATTAGGAATGGGCATCAATAACCAGATGTTCCAGTTCCCATCTTCTCTGCTTTTTCTACCCCTTATCCTCACTAGGGTCGTGGGGGTTGCTGGAGCCTATCCAGCTGTCCATGGGTGGTACATCCTGGACAGGTCGCCAGCCTATCGCAGGGCTAACACAGAGACAAACAATCATTCATACTCACACTCACACCTAGGGTTAATTTAGGGTCACCAATTAACTGGAGGAATTGGGAGGAAACCGGAGTACCCGGAGAAAACCCCCACACTCACAGGGAGAACATGCAAACTCCACCCATAAAGGCCATGCTTCAATTAATCAATATCATTAGCCTACATGCTTATTGATTCCCCTTATCGATACTTTTCGTGCCGAATCTTTACGTCCCAATCCAGATGGTGGCCGTAATGCACCTGAAAGTTGTTTGCCAAGTGTCATAAAACGAAAGAAGAAGAATCTTTATGTCAGTCGAAGCACGTCATTCACCATTTTCAAACTGGTGGTATTAAAAAATTCACAACGCTCAAGTGACGGCAAGGAGGAAGCGATGGCAGAGAGACTGAAACAGCCCAAAGTGTGGCTTCACTTCACCAGGAGGAACTGTAACAGTGCAATGTGCAACTTATGCAGCACTGTAATTTCAAGCAAGCATCAAATACAGAGATAGCCATGTGTTCGACAAACTCTGGTCAAGGAGTGCCTTTTAAGTCTCAGCAGAGTATTGCTAGTGAGGATCCAGTGAACAATTTCCTTTTTGTTTTCTTAAACAAGCTCTAATGTCTTATTTAGAAGCTCAGTAAAATTTCTGTTGTTTACATGAAACCATGAACACCTATCGTTTCTTAACCAAACATTCACAGGAGAAATTGATAAGGGAATCGATAAAGAATCAGGTCAATAAGCAGAATCCTATCGATGCCCATCCCTACTAATAATCTAAAATCTAAAACATTGGAATAAATGTAATAAAATGAGACCATACAGAACAGAGACAACATAAACAAATCTGATAAAATAGAGTTAAGATGAAGGAAATTGTATAAAACCCTGATTAAAAAGAGGGATGTTGAGCCTCTTCTTAAAAGCATCAGCGGTCTCTGCAGCCCAGAGGTCCTCTGGCAGGTTGGTCAACAGTCGGCGACCATAATAACTGAATGTCACCTCCCCGTGTGTCTTAGATCCAACTTGTGGTATTGTTAAAAGGTTGGTGCTGGAGGACTTCAGGGTTCACAAGGGTTGATACAGTAAAAGCAGTTTAGACCAATAAGAAGACCCAGTTCTGTTAAGACACGTAGAAACTAATAAAAGAACCTTAAAATCGTTGAAGATGTATAGCAGTGTATCATCAGCATAACTGTGGACACTGATGTCATGTCTCCTGATGACATCCCCTAGGGGAAGCATGTAGAGGTTAAAAATATGTGGGCCTAGAATTGACCCCTGGGGAACCCCACACTCAATCTTGTGGACTTACAAGAGTATTATTTGATATTTTGGAGGATCTATTAAAATTTGTGTTTATTATACGGTCAATTGTCGAGAACACAAATTTGGAGCCATTTTTATGTTCTGTAATTCGCTTTTGGAAGTGGGAAGTCCTTGACTGTCTGACTGTGTTATTGTCAGCTTTGAGGTGTTCCCGTAATATTTCATAATGAAATGTTAACTTTGATTTTCTCCATCTCCTTTCAGCAGCTTAAGTTTCTTTTGAAAAGTTCCTAATTTCTCCACTGTGGTGTAGCTCTTGATCTAATTATTTTGGTCACAAGTGGAGCCACTGAGTCGAGTGCAGACTTTAGTTTGCTGTTAAAATTGTCTACAATAAAATCACAGGGCGCTGGTAAGATCTTTGCAAGAGTGCGCTGTAAAACCTGGATAAGATTTGTAGCCACTTCAGGAGTAAGACAGTGTTTCCTCACCATTTTCAGGATAAGGCTTATGTTAACATCAGTAAATTGAATATATTCAGTATATCCTGGAAGTCTTTTCTTAGTGTATTGTAGTCTTAGTGGATCCTTTGGGTCCAGCATGTGGCCCGACCAAGCAGTAGGTGGAGGATGAGCAGAATCATCATCTGCTGAAAGCTGATTCTAGTTTTGGGGGGTTCCAACCTTGAAGAAAAAAAAGACAGTCAACATTTCTCATCTGTACACTTTTCTGTGAGCATGACAACAAAAGACAAAGTGACTTGACAACATTTTCTCTAGACTGGTGATAGATTTGTTTGGTTAATTCTAAGAAATCTTGTATTATACAGTGTAGCCTACATATTTTTGTTTTTAACGTTGTTTTAGCGTTTTAGTTTATGACCTATACTACAGTTAGTCACCATGGGGAGCTCTAGGTGCTTTGGCGTCAATTTAGAGGAGCTGACCATCTCTAATATACAGTCTATGGACCTGAGGCTTATTTGGTTAGAAGTCACTGAATATGAGCAATACACAGACCATCTCATCAGAATAATCAGGAATTCATCAGTAACTTGTGTGCAGAGGAATATCCAACACATGTCCTCAGATCAAATCTCAAATGTAAAAATCTTAAATTCTGAAAAAACTGACACTTACCTCAGGAACTGCATACACTGTATTTTCTGTAGTTTCTATGTTCAGAGATAAAGACATTAATGGCGATTAGGTTTAAATGTATTTTTTTCTTCTCAGACTGCTGCTGTTTCTGTTACTGTACTTCATTACTGCAAGACAGGAAAATATGACCCAGAGTCCCATCTTCGATTTTGCATTCATCACAGGTAGAGAAACAGAAGGAAAGATCCTATTCAGTCTGATCTTGGTAAAATGTAGCCAGTAGATGACTTTAAACTGAATTAATTACAGTCTGTCATTGATAGAATAAGTTTTAATCGTATTCAATCCCTGGACCCACAGCACATCTGATGTGTCATCACCAACGTCTGACACCCAGGTGTCTTTAATATGAGGAGAAGGGGCTGCCACACTGAAAGTATTAATGAACTTCTAAAGTTGTTCCTACTGAGTCCAAATGTCATGTATGTATCAATAATTCTAATGTCACACAGACACACACTTAAAGTCTCCATATGTGATGTTTTCTAATGTGGGTGATCACAAGTGAAGGATTCAGAGAATGAATGAGCTTAAAGCAGCACATAGACTAGAGGCTCTAAAACACAGGTTCTTGTCTCAACATTAGTTGTTTCTAAAGAACAGCTGTAAACTATCATGAAGACTAAATACAGAATAACTTTAACTGTATGATTAGTGTTACTGGATTGTTTAATAACACAAACAGTATTAATGTGTGAGACAGGAGGTAATAAAAAAGATTTGTCTTTCTACTTTGTAATTTAAGTTGTAATAAACATTTGTACTTACATTTTCTTCTCTCCCGAAAGAAATAACGTCCAACAGGCAGTATAAGGACAACAGCTATCACAACTATCACACCTATCACGATTGCACTGATATGGTTGCGAGGATGTTCAGGTCCTGTACAGAAAAACAAACAACAGATGAAACAATGATGCCTGGTCACTCTACATAGTTCATCTTGTGTTAGTGTAACATTGTGTCTTGGAAGTTTTACCTTTGACCAACTATGTCCTAGAAATTTAGAAATAAAAGAGTTTTCCTAGTTAATCTGTGGTGATGAACAGAAACATAAATGTTTAGTCCAGAGGTGAAGAGTTTAAGTCTGTACTCACTACAAGTGGGTATTATATTACAAGAAAAGCAACAAAACACAGCATCAGTGGATAATTTACTGATTCACTGTACTGGTTCTGAGCCTAAATGTCTTTACAGAAACCGATGCATGGTTTATATTTAGAATGAGTTCAGTACAAAATTAAATTTTAGAAAACAAAATTAGAGAACAAATATCTTTCTTGCAGTAAGGAGGGAAATGTCTCATTTGCTCCTTTGAAAAATAATGGGAATAACCAAACTATTAAAATGTTTTTATGTATTCAGTCTGTCAGTCTCACCAGCATGTAGGGGACAGAGATCCTGAATCTGTGTCCTGTTTTCCATCCAGCTGATTTGGTTGTTATGGTTACAGATGATTGTTCCATTCAACAGGTGGACATGGAGGGAAGCACCAGAGTTGGTGACCTTTGATTGGTCTCCTCCCTCCTGAGAGCAGGTTTTGGTGTCACATGTGAAAGTGCTGCTGATGTGTGAGTCCTCTGTGCTGCAGGTCACAGTGAGGTTACAGGAGTCTGAGCTGTTGGACACAGAGTCTGGATTCAGATCAACTGGAGACACTGGACCTGATGGAGGAAAGTAGGTGTGAGGAGGTTTACAGACATGACAGCAGATGTTCTCTGTCAGTGTGTGAAATGTTCAGAAACCTACCTTGAACTGTGACCATGTATTTAGCTACTGTTTGGTCTTTATCTCCGATCACTTGTGCTGTATAGACTCCACTGTCGTCATCTTGTGGATTCTTTAATTTCAATGAGTAATTTTCCACAGAGAACTCAACCCTTCCAGTGTAATTTTTTGGTTTTCCACCAGTAGAATATGTTACTAAAACTTTGCTTGTATTAAATTTCCAGACAAACAAATCAAATTCTTTTGTAACATCATCCATGACTTCCAGAAGTACATCATCTCCTCTCTTCACAAACACATCAGTCACAGCACTGGACCCTGTAAAACAGTAGATACATAATAATGAAATTGAACTACATTCATCTCATCTGGATTCGTTAAGGAGTGGGTTCTCATTTTCAGCTAAAAACATTTTTACTTGCGTTGACTCAGTGTATATTTATGACAAGTGTTTGAACATAATGAGAGTGGGCTTTCTACAGTTTTCCTTAGGAAAAACTAATTGATGCAACTTAATTACTAAGACCTATGTAGGTATGTATGTAGTGCCCTATTTTTGTTGTCTCGTTGTGTTTATTATCTTACTTTGTATTATTATACAGTGTTTCTATTATTAGAAAAACAGTCAGTTTATTTTTTCAGCTGAAATAGTTGAGTGAAACCTCTTCATCATCAACAACCACTGATGTGTCTGTTGCTTTTATTTTCTTTCTTTTCGTTCCATCATTTGTTACGACAGAGCTCTCAGACGTACGACTCATTTATCATTAAAATATTTCTGAGCCACAAAGAAACATGTGAACAAACAGTAACCATGTCAGTTTGTCCAAGTTCAGCTTCACAGCAGACATGTGTCTACTGCACATATGTCTGACTTATTGCATTGTTTAGCCTTGATTTTTATGACATTGTTAGACCACGACATACTGAGGAAAAGAACATTTAAAAGCTGTTGTTTAAAATTAAAATTGTACAGCATTGAGTCTCTGAGTTACAGCAATCACACTATGATATAATACAAGTATAACAGCATGGTTCATCTGTTTGTATCAGGTTTTCATGGATAAAATGTCTAAGAACATTGTAGATTGTCTGTTTCCCCCATTACAAAACAATTCTGTAGAAAGATTTGGATACATGATGTTTTACTATTTAGTGTGGTGCTCTCATATCTGATGTACATATTTATTGTCTGTAGTTAAATGTGAAGAAATGGAAGCTGATAGTTAAAACTGTCCAAACATGTTGATTACAGAACATGTTTAAGAGAAGTCAGTTGTTCAAAGGAACTTAAATACCACATACACTGATCAGCCACAACATTGAAACCAGGACAAGTAAACATTGGCCGTCTTGGATATTTCTTAATCATGTACCACCCACATAAACCAGACCAGACACCCACACCCCAGAGTAATGACACTCCTTGGTCTGACAGCGTGAGCACTGAACATGGTGGTTTTCACTGGTATTTTGAGGAAGTTCAGTCTCATAGAGACAATCACTCATGAACAAACATGAATATTCCAACATGTTTTCTTGTAGCCACCTCATCAGTAATTCACGCAGTCAGCTTTTTAGTTTGTACCTTCAGATCAGTTTTAGACAAAGTGCAAGAGTCAGTGAGAACCATGTGCATTATTGGTTTGACTGTAATTTATGTTCAGTTACAGCACAGACCTTGAGCTTTTGGCTTGAACTTTTGAGATTTCTTTTCCTTTTCAAATGTCTGATATTTTAGTTTGTGTTTTGTTAATAGAGACACAAGGTAAATATGAAGCTGTTTTATTTGTCATAAAACATGCTGACAGATAATACAACCAAAACTTACTAATTATTTAAGGCGATACAATAGTACTGCCACAAAATCTGAGCTGTGAAAACAAGAGGAAGTAATCAGGAGATGAAGTGACAATAGTTATGAAGTTGTAACCTTAATCTTCATCTCTATAAATGTGTTGAGAAACATTAGTCCTCTGTCTAAAGAAACAGTTACAGTTACAACGTACTCTGGACATATAGAACTTTAATATCTACTTCTTCCTCCTGTGGTCGTATCCCCTTTGTTTCAAGTCTATTTTATACAGAGACGTTTTAGAGCTATAGTACGAAAAGAAGATTTTAAAATTAAAAAGATACAAAACATCAATTGTCACAGTCCCATGAATACTATTACAAAAATAAGATCTTACTTTGAATCTGACTTGAATATATCACGAAAACAACCAATAAGAAAGATAGTTACGTTTACAATGTACTATGGAAATAAAGTACTCTAATATCTGTTTACATAATTTTCACATGTTTCAACATTTACTGGCTCTTCTTCCTCGTGTGGTCACATGCTTTTTGTTTCAAATCTTTTATGGAGACATAAAACATCAACTATCAAAATTACAAAAATAAGATCTTACCTTGAATTTGACTTGAATATATCACAAAAACAGCCAATAACAAAGATTTAAGTTCCATTTTAAAACATCCAGTTAAGGATGTACACGAGCTGCTCCCTCTGAGAAAATGACGAGGGGAAGTAGGGGCGTTTTTAGCTTTGTGGGGAAACTATACAAGGTTCATGTATCTGAACCTGTTGTGGTTTTGCTCTGACACTTTTCTCATGTTTGCAGGTCTCTCTGATGGTGTCTCCATCTGTCTGGTGAAGACAGTCGTGTTCTCTGTTGGTTTGATCATCATGGTGTCTGCCGTCATCAGTGTCCACCTCATGGAGAAGATCAGGAAACTAAAATAAAATCAAACGTACATAGAGCTCACTCTCGTACAGTGAAAATCTTATAGCTGCCTTTTAATTATTTTCTCTTAAATCACAGCTTTCAGTTTATTGTCTTTGGGTTAAACACAGAAAATCCTGCATGATGAATACTGTATAATAGTACCTGGACAAAGCCAGAAATTATGGAGACAAACCAGCAACATGATGTAAACAACGCACCATTAGAAACTTTTACCAATAGAAGTTTTGCAAAAATGAAGGAAATGTATGCCACACTTCAATGATATTCAGAATTTCTTTTGCCAAGTAACACTGAAGGTAAACATGATTGTACCAGTGATGTTGTTCCCTTTGTAAATAAAATGCTTGTGTTGAAAATTAGTTTTGAGGATGCCATTGATATCATTTAGAAAAAAACAATATTTATGGGTGCTCCTGGTAGTGTAACTTTAAATTATAGCTTTTAATGATCATCGTAATTCAGTCGTTCTTTCTGGACCCTCACAATTAAAACTGCAGGCGACCGAAGCTTGAAACACATCATAATGACACTGTTCCTTTCACCACTCACATCTCAGGTTCCTATTCTTAGGTCTTCTCTGTGGACTAGGTAGTGTCAGTGTTTTCTCATCCTCTGATTGGAGGGTCAGAGAGACGCTCGGTTTAAGTCAAGTGGTTCATGTTTAATTGTTTGGAGCTGCACAAGGAAATGGTCCCCGTTTGTGATTTTATAGCTATTTTTGAACCCAAGATGGCAGAAGGAGGAGATGCCATTGATTTGGTTGCAGATTTTCACAGAAAGACATTTTCATGGTGGATTTTGAAGGAAAAGCTGGAACTGTGAGCACTGCCCCTGGCTGACAGGATCTGATCTAAATTGTTCTGGCAAGTAAAATGAATAATATTTACGTCTTTTATGTTTATTCTACTGAATGTGCAGTGAGTGAGAGGAGACTTTTTCAATTGTTCTGTGAGTTACTTGCTTCAGTAACAGCATTCAATTCACTATGTGACCTGTCTACGATGCAATGCCCTGTTTTATTGTGTGTCCCTGTGATATTGATGGTTTCTATAGCAGTGGTGTCATGACGTTTGTATTAAGAGGTGCTTTGAATAAGATTGGAGGTCATTGAAGGCTGAGGTGACCTGCCACTGGTAAATAAAATTCTTGTTGCACATGTAAAAAAATAATTTTTAAGGATTTAATTGACCCGACCAATCCAACAGCTGAAGAGTTAGATCAGTCAACTCTGTGTTTATTCATGTGCACGGTGAATGAAACAAAGATAATCATTCAGAAGTTCCAATAAAGGTTCATCCTGACACTGGGTGTGGTAGTAAATGTCAACCATAAGCTGTGAGATGCTTTAACTTGTGGTTCACACTGTTGCAGTGTGTGTTCAACAAAGCAAGAGGCTTTGTGACACAGGGACTGATGCTCTGCACTGACAACAATGTCTAATTAAATGTTACTAAAGTAAAGTGATGTCATTAAAGTAAATATCCATACTTTTGACACTAGCCTCTCCTCTTCAGTCTGCTCCCTCATCATAAATACCTCATATGCCAACAGCTCTGTGGGGTCTACTGTTAAATATTCTGATACCTCTTTCTTAATGTATGTATCACTCTCCTGGATATATACTGCTCCAGCTGTGCATCCTGTATGTGGATCTTTGGATCCATCTGTAAAAATAAAAACTGAATCTGAGAAGGGAAGTGACATAACCAGGGAGGAATGGAAGAAAATGAGACTGTAGGGGCGTATTCGCCTGCTCCGATGGTCCGGGTTGTTTTTTAAAGGGATGTGTGACGGCTGGGGAAACCTCTTGTAGATGTTTGACCACGCTGAACACAATCCCAGCGGTGCCTCCAAATGTTACGGGAAGAATGATAAAGAGTGAAGGGCGAAAAGGTACTGATACACACACGTTTGTTTTCATTCAGTGTATTTGTTTTTATTTTTTCCCATATGCTTCACTCTGAACACAGAAAAACTCTGAAAAAACAAAACAGGCATCAACAACCTATCACTGTCTCTCCCATTCCCATCAGTCACAAAAAGTAATATTAAATAAACGGTTTTATGGTGGTTACTGTAACTATTGTTGTTTGTGTACCTGGAAGACCAAAGCAATTGAACGCTGAACAAATAATCATTATTATCTTAAATACTATTAAATAATATGAAAAGATGAAATATATGAAATGTGAGATCTATCTATCTATCTATCTATCTATCTATCTATCTATCTATCTATCTATCTATCTATCTATATAGATTTCCATGGAAGTACATGATACAATCTCTAACTAATGAAATCCTTCCTCTGGAATCCAAACACAGCATAAATCAATTCATCCTTCGACATAAAATTTGTGCAAAACTGCAGGCTACTGACTGATCTGTTCCGTGTCCTATATGTTCTTTTGTAGCAGTAGAATTAGCTGTGAAATAAACTGACACACACAAACACTAAATATCTTAAATACAATGAAAATATGTAAAACATGAAATGTAAATACTGCAGCATACTGCTATTTTACAGTGCATTGGCCTCAAGCCCACATTCATTTACTATAAAATCATTTCTGTACAATTCAGGATCATCATTTTTAACACAACACATTATTTCATTCTAACAGATATCTGAAGTTTATGAGGTTCGTGCTTGAATTCTAAGTGGAACTATTCATTTAATAGATTTTAATACAACTGCACATTAAAATCTGCCTACAAATCACAACATAATTTTTAGTTTAAATATAATTTATATATAAATATAAGTAGCAGTAACCTCAACTTTGAGCTTCACTTCAAGTATCTTAGATAATATAAAAAGCAAAATACATAAAATATCAAATGTGATATGTTCATTCAAACCCACATCCATGTGCTGTAAACTCTTTTGTGCACAAAGTGGAACAATCATTTTGTCCATTGTTGTCAACACAACATATTGTTTTTGCATTTTGGAAAGTATGTTAAAAGGTCCTCACTGCAGTGATGATCCTGTTTGTTACACTTAACTTTGGTTTTATGCATCAGTCTAACTTTAATTTCTACTGTTTGTACAACACTGTGAAGCCCAGATCATGTCAGGACCAGTTAACAGGGTTGTGTTAACAATGATATACAATATTTACAGTATGTCCTGTCCTGTTTCTGTTTCTCCTGTTTCTCTCAGGACTTGGCAGCCTTTCATATCATTGCATAGAGACTCTCTGGCTGATTGTTGGTTTTAGTCTCAGTGGATCCTCTGGGTGCAGTATTTTGCCCTACCAAGCAGTAGGTGGAGGTTGGATTATTAGCTGAATCACCATCTGCTGAACGCTGATTGAAGAAAAAGTGACAGTCAACATTTTTAGCAAGTGTTCGATCATCCATACTCTATCCTTCAGAAACTACATTTTCTTGTAGCATGACAGCAAAAGACAGTGAGTGTAGATTTGGTCTGGGTCTTATTCTAACAGTGGTCTTAGTTTTCATTCTAATGAGCATTAATTTACTATGTTTTTTGTTTTCAATCTGTGAGACTATGAGACAGTGCAAACTTCTTCACTAGTATGAAATCAGTAGTTCATCATGTTACCTGGAGTGAGCTAAAATACAAAACAAAACAAAACAAAAAGAGACAGAAAACTGCACATAAATATAGACGACATGTCTCCACTTCATCCCATTGATCTGATTGTGACGCCATCTTGTAAGAGTCCGAGCCCAGACTGATTCTAGGCTCACTGGTGGTTGATTTGTTTGGCTCATTCTAAGAAATCTTGGATTATACACTGTACTTTTTAAAAAGAATATATATATATATATATATATATATATATATATATATATACATATATATTTATATGACTCTCGCGGTCCTAAGAGGCGCTTCATCAGTTTATCATGGTGCACTCTAAGAAAAACAGGTTCTTCACAAGTGCTCTGGAGATCCTTTCGTTTGCATGAGAACTGTGGATGTGGATATGTACGTTTTTTACTCTCCAGTGATTTCTGTTTTATTAGTAGAAAGTGTTGATTTTGTCATTTCCACCTTGTTCTAAATTCTTTTGAGAATCAGAATATCAAGGGCCTTTCGTTAAAGAGAAAAAATAGAAATGAAAAAATAGAATGATTGTTGCTGCATAATTAAGGTTTTTACATGTTCCAAACATCACCTCCACCTACAGGTTCAAATCAACATGTCGTATACATTGCAGATATAATATGAATATACATACAAATGTCTTGTTAATGTTTTGGACATGAAATGAATAACGTGTCATTCTAAATCATCTCTGGTTGTATTTGTCACACTAAATGAGATTAAACTCTTCTTCATTGGTTTGTTATTGGTTAATGTTAAATTAGTAATCACTACCTCTCACATATTTCATTTGAGGACTAGCAGTGTGAGCACAGGCTGATGATTGTCAGCATGGTTATCAAATATTTTATTATTGTGACCTATACTTCAGCCAGACACCAGGGGGAGCTCTACTTGCATTGACTTCACTTCAGGGGAGGGGTCTAGTTGTCCAGTAAACAGTCTATGAACCTGAGGCCAGTTTGGTTAGAAGTCAAGAAGAGGATTAATGTCCAACTGATGTCCTCCAATCAAAGCTCCCAAATTCTCAAAACCTGACACTTACCACAGAACGTCCATACAATGGATTTTTTATGGTCTTTCTGTCACCTGCAAGTCAGAAATAAAGAAATGAATGGTAATTAGATCTATTCTTTCGTGGCAGTCTGTGGCCATTTCTGTTACTTGCAATTTTTTGCCATTTTATTCCACATTTATTCCAAATGTCATGTATGTATCAATAATTCTAATGTCACACAGACACACACTTAAAGTCTCCATATGTGATGTTTTCTAATGTGGGTGATCACAAGTGAAGGATTCAGAGAATGAATGAGCTTAAAGCAGCACATAGACTAGAAGCTCTAAAACACAGGAGCTTGTCTCAACATTAGTTGTTTCTAAAGAACAGCTGTAAACTATCATGAAGACTAAATACAGAATAACTTTAACTGTATGATTAGCGTGACTGGATTGTTTAATAACACAAACATTATTAATGTGTGAGGCAGCAGGTAATAAAACAAATTCATCTTTCTACTCTGTAATTTAAGATGTAATAAACATTTGTACTTACATTTTCCTCTCTTACGAAGGAAATAACATCTAAGAAGCATAATAATGACACCAGCTATCACAGCTATCACAGCTATCACAATGGTGATATTAGACCCTGTAGAGAAAAAAACAAAAAGAAAAAACAAACAAACAAAAAAAACAGATTAAACAACGATGCCTGGTTTCAGTCACTCTACATAGTTTATCTTGTGTTAGTGTAACATTGTGTCTTGGAAGCTTTACCTTTGACCAACTATGTCCTAGAAATTTAGAAATAAAAGAGTTTTCCTAGTTAATCTGTGGTGATGAACAGAAACATAGATCTTTAGTCCAGAGGTGAACAGTTTAAGTCTGTACTCACTACAAGTGGGTATTATATTACAAGAAAAGCCAAACAAAACACAACATCAGTGGATAATTTACTGATTCACTGTACTGGTTCTGAGTCTAAATGTCATTACTGGTGCCTCAGTTTATATTTAAAATGAGTTTCATGTAAATTTACATTTTAAAAATGTAAAACTACTGACCTTCCAAAATATATTGTAAAACCAGTTATTTACTAATTTATGTATTCAGTCTGTCAGTCTCACCAGCATGTAGGGGACAGAGATCCTGAATCTGTGTCTTGTTTTCCATCCAGCTGACTTGGTTGCTATGGTTACAGATGATTGTATCATTCAACAGGTGGACACGGAGGGAAGCACCAGAGTTGGTGACCTTTGATTGGTCTCCTCCCTCCTGAGAGCAGGTTTGATTGTCACATGTGAAAGTGCTGCTGATGTGTGAGTCCTCTGTGCTGCAGGTCACAGTGAGGTTACAGGAGTCTGAGCTGATGGACACAGAGTCTGGATTCAGATCAACTGGAGACACTGGACCTGATGGAGGAAAGTAGGTGTGAGGAGGTTTACAAACATGACAGCAGATGTTCTCTGTCAGTGTGTGAAATGTTCAGAAACCTACCTTGAACTGTGACCATGTATTCAGCTATTGTTTGTTCTTTATCTCCTGTCACTCGTGCTGTATAAACTCCACTGTCGTCATCTTGTAGATTCTTTAATTTCACTGAGTAATTTCCCACAGAGAACTCAACCCTTCCAGTGTAATTTGTAGAGACTCTTGGTTCTCCACCAGGTGAATATCCTACTAAAACATTGCTTGTATTAAATTTCCAAACAAGAACCAGAAATTCCTTTGGAACATCATCCATGACTTCCAGAAGTACATCATCTCCTCTCTTCACAAACACATCAGTCACAGCACTGGACCCTGTAAAACAGTAGATACATAATAATGAAATTAGATCAATCATAAATACTGTATTTCTGTACCTAACTTCCAACACAATGTCAGTGATCAGTTAAATAATGATTGTGTATATTTATCTCATCTGGATTTGTTAAGGAGTGGATTCTCATTTGTAGCTGAAAACATCTTTACCTGCTTTGACTCAGTGTGTATTTATGACAAGTGACAGAGAAAGAAAGAGGTCAGTAAAAGTCTTATGGACTCTTCTGTTGATTGTTGTGTTTCTCAGTGTGCTGTGTATTATTATCCCATGTCTTTATAGAGTTTTAGCTGAAATAGTTGAGTGAAACCTCTTCATCACCAACAACCACTGATGTGTCTGTTGCTTTTATTTTCTTCCTTTTCGTTCCATCATTTGTTACGACAGAGCTCTCAGACGTACGACTCATTTATCTAATATTTCTGAGCCTCAAAGAAACATGTGAACAAACAGTAACCATGTCCGTTTTTCCCAGTTCAGCTTCACAGCAGACATGTGTCTATTGCACATATGTCTGACTTGTTGCATTGTTTAGCCTTGATTTTTATGACATTGTTAGACCACGACATACTGAGGAAAAGAACATTTAAAAGCTGTTGTTTAACATTAAAATTCTACAGCGTTGAGTCTCTGAGTTACAGCAATAATACTATGATATAATACAAGTATAACAGCATGGTTCATCTGTTTGTATCAGGTTTTCATGGATAAAATGTCTAAGAACATTGTAGATTGTCTGTTTCCCTCATTACAAAACAATTCAGTAGAAAGTTTTGGATACATGATGTTTTACTATTTAGTGTAATGCTCTCAAATCTGATTTATATATTTATTGTCTGTAGTTAAATGTGAAGAAATGGGAGCTGATAGTTAAAACTGTCCAAACATGTTGATTACAGAACAAGTTTAAGAGAAGTCAGTTGTTCAAAGGAACTCTATCTATCAATCAGCCACAACATTAAAACCAGGAGAAGTAAACATTGGCCATCTTGGATATTTCTTAGTCATGTACCACCCACATAAACCAGTCCAGACACCCCCACCCCAGAGCAATAACACTCCTTGATGGCAGCAGGATGCAGCCTGACACACAAAAACCCCTTAGGAACAACTCAAAAAACATGACGAGTAGCACCTGACCTCCAAATTCACTAGATCCCAAACTGATCAAGTATCTGTGGGATGATCCAGAGACCCCTCCCCTCAACACATAGGATTCAAAGCTCCGCCCACTAACAATATCCTGTTACCAGACACCACAGGACACCCTCAGAAGACCCATGTCCATTCTCTGATGAGTCGCAATTGTATTGGAGGCTCAAGGGAGATCTACACAATATTAGACAGGTGGTCATAATGTTATGCCTGGTCGGTGAATGACAGCTATTTAGTCAGTAGTAGCAGTTCACAGTATCAAACAGCAGGAGGAGATCTGATAGAAACACGCTGAGATCTCCTCCTGCTGTTTGATGATGAATTTTATTTTTACACAATTCTCTCTGTGAGTAGAGTAACTGACACTTCTGCAGATTAAACATGATATACAGAGGGTAAAATAAGTAGTGAATAGTGAATATTTCTATCACTTGCAGATGGAGTTATCTTAGCCTGTTATATTTGTACATATGCTATGCATATATAAAGAATCATATAATTTAAAATACTGTATGTCCATAGTACACTATAACCGTAACTGTTTCTACGAGAGGACTTATGTGTCTGACACTGTTTGTCTAGTCAAGTGTTGAAGTCGAGTGATGCCTCAACACATTTATAGATTTTCTTGACAAGGTTAAAGTTATAACAAGGTTAAAGTTATAACTTTCTAACCATTGTCACTTCATCTCCTGATTACCTCCTGGCTAGCAGCAAGTTACTGTTAAATTAATGCTCTTTCTGTTGTTGAAGTTTACTTTTTTGAAATTTACTTTTTTATTTATTGTTTTCAAGAACAATAAATCAATAAAACTCTCATCCTCCACATTTGCAGTAAAATGCAGACGAATAATTACTGGTTGATTAGGATTCATTTACAGTTTTTATCACAAATTATATATCTGAGGTAGTTCAATGTACTGCACGGATACTAAATGCTACATACAAGTACACATGTAGTACATATTTTTAGATTTAGTCATTTATTTTTAAATATTTTTTTTGTAACTTGATAAATTATTCTATGACAGTTTTGCTATAACATACCATATTTTGGGAGAGAGTATAAATGTAGCATTTTTATAAATAGCAAATTCATGTTTCATGACAAATAATACAGCTTCAAATTTACCTTGTGTCTTTATTAACAAAATACAAATTTTTATAATGAACTTTCCTCCAAGAACAAATTAAAGTATAAAGGTTTAGAGCAAAACTCAAATATCAGACAGTTGAGAAGAGTTAGAAATGTCAAAAATTGGTAACACTTTCTATGAAGGTTGTATTTATAATGCCCTATGAATGCACTCATAATGTTTTATAAGGTGTCTATAAAGCATTATAATGGTCATTATTACCATCTATACATATTTACAAGTCGTCATAACCAACTTCATGATGCATTATGACAACTGGTTATGAATGATTATAATTTTAATCTGAATAGTGCATTATAAATATGTCAATATCTGCCTAGTGACTTGTTCATTTTATGATGCATCATAACTACTTTGCTTTGCTAAATGTGTATAGTGATGCATAATGAGTTAGACAGGACAGGTAGGTCGTCTCTCTGTCCTGCTAGTGTTTTGTGAGCTAATGTCTTACTTTGCTTACATGAAGCACATCGTTTACATATTAAAGCAATGATTTCGAATGGTTTCAATCATTAAACGCAAGAATATGAAAACGATCTAATTTGTGAATTAAAAACAGCCGTGTCTGGTAACTTTCGTGTAGCTAGCTTAAGCCACCTACGGGTAATCTGCGCTGCCTGCATGATATGCGGTAACACAATGTCTCATTAGGCTGCTTTAAACAAAAAAACTTGATCTGTTTATGTGTTTTCAATCAAACCTTTCTGCATAGAAACAAACCCAGCTAGAGCACTAAAGATTTGCCTCTGTTCTTCTTGTAGTTGCTGTCAAACCATCTCCTGACCTCTGACCCTGAATCACCTCACCAACCCAAAGGCACTTTTAAGAGTCACATCTCTAGGACCACGCTGTGCCTTTTGTGGCCTGTTTCATGTGTTTCATGTGTTTGTGTAATGTGCTCAGAACATTGATAATCATTCTGATTATGTGTGTTGGTTTAAATGAAAATAAAGTGAACTAAATGCATTCCTTTTGTCTTTACTGTCCAGGCTTTCATTTCATTGTGCCTCATATTTGTTTATAATAGTCTTATATCCACAACACCTCATTTGCACTAATTTACCTAAAGCTGACAAATAACACCTATGATATTAACATTGTGCATATGGGGTAAAGATGCCAGACTCAGGACTTAGTTCATTGCACCTTTTAATTACTCATAGTAACTTATATCTGTTAATAATAGTGTCATGTTCTTGTCACTTTACTTAGAGCTGACAAATAGCACTTATGATATTGCATAGCTGTTTATAAGTGTGTGCTGTAGGGAGATTTATACATTATTATAACTTTATTACATATACTTATAACTACAGATAGAAAGCACTATAGGCGAAGTCAAAACTCATTATGCATCACTATACACAATTAGCAAAGCAAAGTAGTTATGATGCATCATAAAATGAACAAGTGACTAGGCAGATATTGACATATTTATAACGCACTATTCAGATTAAAATTATAATCATTCATAACCAGTTGTCATAGTGCATCATGAAGTTGGTTATAACGACTTGTGAATATGTATAGATGGTAATAATGACCATTATAATGCTTTATAGACACCTTATAAAACATTATGAGTGCATTTATAGGGCATTATAAATACAACCTTCATTGAAAGTGTTACCCAAAAATGCAAGCCAACAGCTCCAGGTCAGTGCTGTAACTGAACTAAATTACAGTCGTACCAGTAATGCACAGAGCACTCAACAAGAAAACATGTTGCTGGGAGATGGAATATGTCAGAAAATCACAGTGAAAAAACTCAATGTTCGATGATACTTTTGAGAATATGACAAATTAAAGCATGATATTAATATCCGTTTACATAATTTTCACATGTTTCAACATTAACTGGCCCTTCTTACTCCTGTGGTCGCATGCTTTTTGTTTCAATTCTATCTTTTATGGAGACATTTCAGACCTATAGTACGAAAAGCAGATTTTAAAATTACAAAAATACAAAACATCAACTATTACTAATACAAGAATAAGTTCTTACCTTGAATTTGACTTGAATATATCACAAAAACAGCCAATAAGAAAGATTTAAGTTCCATTTCAAAACATCCAGTTTAAGGATGTACACGAGCTGCTCCCTCAGAGCAAATGAGAAGTGTTAGTTCCTGTTTAATTATTTATACAGACGTTTACGGCAGGGGGAGTCTTTATCTTTGTGGCGACACTATGTCTATAAGGTGCCCATAGTTTGTCAAACTACAATGGAGAGATGATCTAAGACAAGGTTCATGTATCTGAACCTGTTGTGGTTTTGCTCTGACACTTTTCTCATGTTTGCAGGTCTCTCTGATGGTGTCTCCATCTGTCTGGTGAAGACAGTCGTGTTCTCTGTTGGTCTGATCATCATGGTGTCTGTCGTCATCAGTGTCCACCTCATGGAGAAGATCAGGAAACTAAAATAAACAGTTCTCCTCTAATCAAATGTATGCATCCTTGCACAGTTAAACACAGAAAATCCTGTATAATAAATATAGTAGTACCTGAACAAAGGCAGAAATGATGGAGACAAACCAGCAACATGATGTAAACGATGCACCATTAGAAACTTTTACAAATAGATGGTTAGATATGTGAGATTCATATTTCCAGCAGCTTAACAAGAATGGGACACAGGGGGCCTGCAGGTTCAGAGAAAACCAAAGCAGTATTAAATCATATAAAATATAAAAATGCTACACACACATTTACTACCACTGACTGGTAGAAAAACACAAACCAAACTAAAAGAAACTGCCTCAGCTAAACTGCAGGCAGTGGCCTGCAGAACAAAAAAGGAAGTTTGAAAAGGTGGAGACAGGAAGCAGCGCTGCATGCAACGGATACATTTTAACATGTGATTCACACTGTTTCAGTGTGTATTCAACAAAACAAGACGCTTTGTGACACTGGGACTGATGCTCTGCATTGAAGCACCAGTCAACTATAGTACTTAAATCTGTTATCTAGAAAACTTCAGTGTGATCTGTGAATGTTTTTCCTTTTCCCAATTATACACCTCGACTGTCTTATAATGTCTAAATGAGATATGTAGCAGTATTTGAACAACTGTAGGAGTTTAGGAGCCTATAGACTAGAAACATGTTTTTTTAACAGCCTGCAGTTGAAATTAGAGTTTCACATTGTTATCAAGTACATGTTCACTGACATTCACTGCCACACCCAGTGTCATTACCAAGTGTGTCTGACCACAAGTTTAACACTGAGACACTGAGCTTCCCTTAGCTACATCAAAAAGGCCTGTCTCAATTTGCTCCTGCATAGCCAATTCTACCACACATGTTTGTTTTCAAGGGCCTATATTGCTGATTACACAGTCCCTGTTATTGAATCCCTCTCTACTTGTTTAACTACTAAAGCACTATTAGACCTCTTCCACACATCATGTCTGTCAATCTTGGACTCTCAAGACCAAAGCTAGAGGGACAAAAATGAACCCCTGGCTAAACAAATCCACATGCTCTATTTGCAGGGAGTGACGGAAAGCAGGGCGTAAATGAACAAAAGAAAAATTGCATATATTGTAAGAAATACATAAGGAACGTCAGATTACATACCAATCTTCCGTTAGAGATGCAAAAACAAAATACCTCTAAAGAGATTGCTCTTGATATCATCCCCAAGAGCAATGTGTAGAATTCTATTCGACACCATAAACTCTGTTATTAAGCCCCCCTGCTGACTCCTCTACAAACTCCTCCCAAATCACTTGTGACCAGTTTAAAGACTTTTTTCTAAGCAAAATTGATAACATCAGGTCAAATGCATACATGAAAATTTCATCATTAGCCTCTGAGAAACCCCGTCTTTAACAATTTCATCCCTATTTCATTTCTCCTGCTCAGACGCTGCAAACTCAATGTAATTCCAACAAAATTATTGAAGCAATCATTTGAAGCAGTTGGTCCTAATGACAACCTTTAACAGCTCTTTAGCCACAGGTGTTGTCCCGTCTTGTTTCAAACATGCCATAGTCCAGCCACTCCTCAACTAGCCTGGCCTTGACCGAAATATTCCAAACAATTTAAGACCAATTTCT